>NC_088710.1:57435683-58635683 GCF_963576615.1 Watersipora subatra | reverse complement strand
CATCATGACTCATGACTGCAACATCATGACATTTATTTCCTTATAGTTTTTACGGCGCTGGACATCAGCTTTGTCTTTGTATATGGGCACAGGTCTACTGTTCCTCCATTCTTCAGACATCTTCCCTTCGGATTCCAATTAAACAACTTAGTCAAAAGCTTCACCTCAACTTCTTCAAGATACTTCCACACTTCAGCTGATAGGTTGTCTGATCTCACTGCTTTTCCTCCGTTCATCAACTGCAATTCTGTCTACACTTCTTTTTTGGCTGATTTCTTCCACTTGTTCATTCATAATTTCTACCTCCTCTGTTTTCTTTCCCTCCTGCTCTCCTCTTTTAGCAGTTGCTCAACGTACTTTCATCATCCCTTTTTCATCATCTTTTCATTACCTTCTCTGCATCTGAAAGGCATATTGTCGTAAGTCCTTCACCACCCTGACTTGCTGGGCGTCTCTTCCTACTTTGTCTCTCTGCTGAAGCAGTTTGTATAGGTCTTCTCTGCACTTTCTTTGGTTTCCAGCTTGCCATAAATTTATTTGTAGCGCTTCCCTCTTGCCTTTGCCGCTGTTCTTTCTGTCATGCTTTTACTTTTGGATGCCTTTTTCTGCTGACCTCATCCTGCATCATCTCTCAGTTTGCAAATTTAATTTCCTCGGTGTTCTCTTTTGCTTCCACATTTCACGACCATATCTCCTTTTCACCTTTCCTTCTGCCTTACGTCATTCCAAACGCTTTCTCTCTTGCTTTCCTCAACATTCCTGCTGTAGTCTCCCACACATCTGGTAACTCCTGGAAAGGTCATATTTCTCCTTAATTTATAAAATAATATTAGTAGAAAACATGGAAATCAGCAGGTCATGCTAAGGGTTTATGTTCTCTCACTGGTCTCGGCGTTGAAACATCATCAACTAGCATAGCAGGTTCTTTGTCCGTAACTGTAATTTATATAATTGTATAATTTGTATAATAATATAATTTATGTAATTGTGTATTACCATCAGTTTTGTCAATGTATGTAACGTTGGTTGAGCAAATTTCTATGGCGTGCTCAGATATGGTATCATAAGCCTACCGAAATAGTTTCAAATCACTGATTGGGTTGCACACTTAGCATTCGGTGGCTTCACATACACAATATCTCCTAGCTCATATGGATTTAGTCCAGTGTTTCACCTTGGCTTGAAATCGAAAAACTTCAAATACAATTGCTGCTACATTTATAGATTTCACCGGCGGGAATCACACCATCACTCTTAAGAGTAAAATGGTAGCAGAACAAAATTTTTTTGCACTGTCCTTCCAGAGTGCGCTAACATCTTCAGTGTACGATGGTGTTGCTCAACAAATCTGATAAATGCGTTTATTGTCTTTCAGATGTTGAGAGGGTCAGCTTCTCATTAAATACCTGTTCCATCTCCTTTGCTACATTCTCTGCCATTTTATTTGCTATTATCTTCCATATAGAAACTGCTAGATCCGCAATCTTTGATGTTTAATTATGTTATTTCATTTACATGAGTAATATCTGATGTGGGTTTTGTCCAGGACTTACACATGAATAACTATCTTTTCTCTCAATTGGTGATAGATCAATTCTCTTACAATGCGACATTCAGTGATGACCTTGCAAATACCGTCTTCATCCACTGTCTTCGCCAAATGTTTCTGACAAAGAAATAGTTTTCTCTATACCTACATGATTAGTGTTATGTAAGTATCTCAACACCTGGATGGAACATGCTGAACCTGGCTTTCCAATGGCAGCAACAACACACACTTGAGACTGGAGAAACACTAATGTTGGCATTGTGTGTCTAAATGTCAGCTTTGTTTTTCTTAGATCTGACAGGTTTCATCTCAAGTATCATACTATACAGATTCAAAAGCTCAGAGATCATACTGAGCCTGCAATAAATAAGCATTTTACCCAAATCGCACACTTCAAGACAAATACTGTTTGAGATGATTGATCTGACCCAACCATACAGTGTTTGTACAGAGCCAGCAACAAACAGTTGCTGAGTCTGTATTAACACACATCATCCAAATACCATTTCACGCCACAAATAATGCCACAGGCTACAGCATCTAGCTTTACTACATTGATGTGATTACCATTACCATTGTTTTTTTCAACCGACAATCATTTTCGACTTGCTGGTCACCGATCTTAACCGTTATATCGACTGCCACGGTGCTTGCATCTTGCCATACATTACCATTCCCTACCTTGAATACTAACAACTCTCCTTTTATATCATCATCACTATGAATTTTTTTCAATATCTCACAGGTCATTGTTTTAAAGGTTGACTTGCAACAAAATTCACATTACAGTTATTTGGTATCAAAAGATTCGCCATGTCGTACTCTGTTGTGTGGTAGGTGCCAAATATGTGGAAATGTGATTAAAAGCTCTTAAAAGCTCAAAAACAAAAAGCCGCCGTAGATTGGAATCTCTTGATTTCGATGACGTATCCGTGGAGTTTGGTTATTGTCTTGTCACGTGATGTTCTCGCGTGAATTGAAAGGCCAATACAAAGCTCAATATCAAACTTATCGTAGCAATAGTTTATGACAAACACTTTGGGTTTTACCTAAGACCACGTATCAAATATAGATGCTCGCTACTTTACAGTTTCAGCTTGGCCATTCCGTCCGACAATTCAACATACGTGTACATGTCCGTGTTGCGATCATAAAAAATGTCAAATTCTGAAGAGTTAAGACCCTGGCGTTTCGAGCCTGACGCTCTATCTGAAGAAGATCCTCAACAGAATCAAGCCTCCCAGCAAGTAAGCACCGCCACTAGCCAGCTCTTATGTGCCAAGCTAGCTAGTAGTAATAGTTTTAGCTTGAGAGTGATAGAACGAATATTATTATATATATGATTTTAGTGATGATAATTATCGCTTCATATTGCGGAAAAATAATTACAGATTTTTCTCGAATGACAACATTAACAATTTTAATATTTAAATCTAGTGCTGCACTGATATACTGTTGGATAACATCGACCTGATGTATTAGCTATGGTTGCATAGACATAACTGTTCATTTCTTTAGGAGCTAATACCACCGGCTACAGAGTGGTGTGTCTGCAAGCGCTGTCAAGACATGCCATCTCTTCCTGAATGTGTGTGCTGCCATGATGCTGAGCTTGCGCATCGTTTCCATGACCGCGGGGAGCATGAATGCCTGTGTATGCATCCTGTTGTGGACGAACTTGTGGCGCCTGCACCCCTTGAGTTGGGGTGGAATAATTACCTGCGATATCATAGTGGGTTGAATTTTCATTTAATGCCAACAACACCAAAGCTATGCTAATGTGTCAAGCATTATCTACAATTCTTGTGTTACACATTTAATGCATCGGTTGAACACACATATTCTGAACTCGTGGAACACAAGGAGAACTGTTATATTTGGCTTGTACACTTACTACAGTAGAGAGTATTAGTTTTGGGATTTTATTATATAAATATCATGATAATTTTGATGATCAGCAATTATTGTTTTTCAATAATTGTTTTGGTAGATAATCTATTCCTATTTGGAGAGCCATTGCCAAATGCTCGGGAAAGGTTGTGTGCATACCGCAATCTTGTGTTTTCGTTTATGCCGCAAATCTTGTTTGCAAGTCTACAAACTCTTCTTCATCATCCGTTGGTGGGAAAAGAGCTCGAATCTTAGACACCAAGCAGGCAGGTAGAGGCCATCGCTCACCGCAACGAATTTGCGGCATAAGCCAAAACACAATTTTGCGGTATGCACACAACCTTTGTAACAACATCCGTTGTAATAGACCTCACTCTCAGGCCGGGGGAAATTAGATCAGACTGGCATTGCTTGAAGCCTTCCAGCTCCATGGCGTTAGAGCTGGTGGTCTCCGTTGACTGCAAAGTAAAAAAAGTTACGACCAACAATCACTTTCACATTATTTAAATGAATTATTTAGCTAGATCAGCAACTTTATGTTTATGTATTGATAACTACTAAACAATTTGGGTTTTTATCAGGCTGTGAAGTAAAAACTGTCAAAGTTTTACCTTGACAAGATGGCTGCTGACTATTAAACCGCAGCTCTGATCCATCATAGTGTAGGACCCGTATAGTGCGCAATGCCCCGGACTATCGCATCTACCGTCACCTGCCAAATCAAGCTCCCAATCGATTGCTGCCATCAATCCCTCGTTATGCAGGGTGTACTGCTCAGCAATACACTGTAAAATATTGTAAAACTTCATTATACAAGATTAATTTGTATCATTAGTCTAAGAATGTAGAATCCTCTTCCCCTTTTTTGTGTTATATTATGATGAAGAATTAGAATTTTAAATTAGAATATATTTCGCTTGAAGGATGACATATTTTCATTTCAAGAAGGAAATTGTTTCCAAATGTCGTTATTCAATTAGTGTGCCTAGCTTTTACTCACATTTTCCAAGTTTATGGGTAAATATTAACACTCACACCATGTAAGTATTCTCTTTGTTGGTAAAGGCAAACGCTGTGGCTTGGTATCGCGATGTTCAGGAGCGACAGAAAACGGAGGTTCTGCGTAAGGCATGCGCCAGAAAAGAGTGATGCAGCTGCCAGCAGGGGGTTGATGACGTGAGCTCTGTTCACCCTGGCAGTTGTTTCCCAAGTGTACGATTGGTGACAGGAGGCACATGTAACCTTGAACTCTACCTATCCGCCTTCTCGCACCATCGTGAATGAGCAGGAGAGGGCGCAGGCGTGACAGTGAAATAGTCGCTGGAGTGCTGTCACGCTTACTATTATTTTCTCCTCTTTGAAGGAGGATTCGGGTCTGAAATCACAACACACTAGTTGACTTGCAATAAGATTTTTACAACATCATTTCCTGTGATTATATCATATTTGTTTGATCAGAAAAAAAATAAATATATAGCCATGCAATCATGACACAAATTTTACAAAACCTTATCAGAGTCCATGCTATTGTAAACATAAAAATGTGAGTAATAACTCTATAGATATTCTTTATATTTTGTCAAGTTTGGTTAAGTTCAGCTCTATCTGACATGTAATTGGAGAGTGTTTGACGCTGGCCAACATAGCGCTCAAACTCTTCCCAGTCTTCAGTGGTTGGCACAAACTCTTCATCATCTAATACTAATAATAATCATCTAATAATATTAATATGCTATTAACGATGATGCCAGAAAATAACAATAACTATTTTATATAACATATCTATAAGTGAGTGGGGTTAAGAAATTTGGCGAAATTAATCGTGAAACTTATAACATTATTTTATCAATTATAGATTAATATATTACGTTTTACAGATAAATATGCAGTATGAATTAGTTTTGTTATTATAATAAGAATAATACACGTAATTAAAAAGATAAAATACTAATAATATCATATTACAATTAAATGACATTAATATTGTTATATTAAATATAAATTAATAGCAGTATTAGGAGAATACTAGAAAATAACCCAAGTTACTACTACTAATACAAGTAGTTCATAAAATAAATTACTCACGTGCTTTGGTGTCATGTGGAGTATGCAAACAGGTTAGAAAACATGTCGTCTTTGAAATGGCTAAAACAAAGGTAAGAGTAAGCAGGCGAATAAATAAAGTTTGTCACATCCAGCTTCACCCAGTTGCTCCACGCCCGGTGAAGGTCTGGTCTTTTCTCTGCTCCTGGCCAAGAAAAAAGGTGCTTCTCAGCTTGGCAGCTGCACAAACACGATGTGGCGCATTAGACATTATGACGAATTAGAATTAACAAGTTTAATACGAGAAAGCGTGTTTGCTATTTGCGATAGATCTTGAACTGAAACTAACATTATCTGATCATGTGACATACAATTCTTGCCATATGGCGCGAACAATTTCTACAGCATTTTTCGACCATTGTAGTGGACCAAAAGGCTCATCATTTTTATCAGAGGATGATATGCAATCGTTCAAGCTAAGTTTAAAATATTAAACATATTTTTATGCTAAGTTTTGAGATATCAGTGCTCAAAGTTGCAGCATTACGATGTCGCTAAAATAGACGCGTAAGAATAATAGACATGGTTTTTGTTGCAAGCGTGAAGTATATCTGTGAAAATATTTCGACGAATAAGGATGCATGAAAGTCTAAACATAAACCATCTCGCACACATACATTGTGTGCGAGCGGCTAAAATGTGACGCATACATGTACGTCACATTTTAGCCGTTTTGGAAAACGAATCCAAACTACGGCGGTCTCGTGTGGCTGCGATTTTCTGTTCGTTTTTTAGCTTTTAAGAGCTTTTAATCACATTCCCACATATTTGGCACCTACTACACAACATAGTAAGACATGGCGAATTTTTTGATACCAAATAACTGTAATGTGAATTTTGTTGCAAGTCAACCTTTAAACGAATGCTGAAATAACCTCATTTTTGTCTCAATTGTCTGTTGTTTTTAATGAAGCTGTAAGTAGCCCATAACCAACTGGCTATAGGGTAGTGAGTGACCCACAAGCTTTCCAAAAAGCAACAACAACTGCCTCAGTCATATTCTCATCAATATTGTCAACAATGTTATCTTTTGATCACAGCAGTTTGCCATGCTCATTTCGCCCCATTCTGCTTCCTAAGACCCGAGCGTCACTCAGTCTCTAGCCCTCTTTCATCACCAAGCTATATTGAGCTTCATGAGCAACGTGCTTCACAGCCAACTTTTTTTCAATTACAATATCAAAACTGAGTTTTACAAGTACATAATAAAATTGTCAGTACTTGCTTCGGCTGCGCTATCTAATGAAAGCACCTTGCTAAGGTCTCTCAACATTAGCTTTCGTGCTACATTGAGATCAAAGCAAACACTTGTCGTCACACATGTCTTTCCATTGTATTGCCTGGCCTGAAATTTTTGGAGTTCTCTGTCAATGTATAACTGCGAATAAGTTTCCTTTAGACCCACCATAGCACACTGATCGTTTAAATAGTACCCAATTCTTGCCACTTGTTTTGGAAGATTGCAAAATCTATATCATTATTGAAATTGATCAAGCTCTTTGCCATTATCCATCACAGGTCTGATTTGACCTTGCTTATTCAACTGAATAACAACCATCAAGGGTATTATTTCATCCACCTGACTATGCATTGGCTCATAAAGCTTTTCCAACCACCCACCCATTCTGGATCCAAGCCTCAATCTCATTGTCATAGCCTGTTCTCGGCATATCGTAGATGCTATACTAAGCACACTTATTGGTCAGTGATGACTTTATATTTTTCCATTTCCATTCGACTTTCCACGTTTTTTCATCAAATGATGCCGAAAAATGCATGTTATTCACCTCAACACATGATTGCTCTGTATTTGCTATTTCACACACAGGTTCGCTATGCTAGTTTTTAGATAATTAAAGAACTCCTTTGGCATCCAGTCATTCTACACAAGGCTGTTATTGTTGCTAATTCTGGGAGTGAGAACATTTTATTCTTTTATCATGGTGTGCAGAACAAAAAAGGTTTATAGGTAAAAACAAAAATGACATGGTACAAATTAAAAGTGAGTGTTATCTTCTCAGTCCATCGAATGCACAACTCCAAATTAAACCGTATTCTTTCAAAGGCATAATGAACTATAATACTATTCAACACCTTTACAATGTTTAGCTGGTTTTGAATGTAAATAAATACAAAAAAATTTGTTCAAATCTCATGAACAAAAAAGAAACCAGACAACACAGACGGAAAATACATGGTATAAGAACATAGAAAACACAAAAAATGCATATTGTCTTAGGCTAATTTTACCCGGGCTAATCTTACCAGATCTATTTCCTGATGGCTAGTACTTGACAAAACTTGTCATATCGATTGCAAGCAAATGTTTTATGAGAATATCAGCAATCGTGATGTTCATTGGAAGATACTCAGTGGATATGTGCTGATTTTTCACTTGTTGTATTTAGTGGTGCTTCACATCCATGCGTTTGCTTCATTTGTTCATGTCGGTGCTATTGGCAATGGCAACTGTAAAGCGGTTGTGTGGAGTTTTCAGTCACAACAGCAAACAGCTGACATAGCTGTTCAGCTTTCCATGCTGCATCGCGTGCCGAGATATAGTCAGCTTCGGTGTTTAAAATAATGATTGTCGACTGTCTTTTGCTGAACCAGCTGATGTGAGCTTTTGTTAGGCATAAAGACATTACCGGAGGTGAAATGATGATTATTATCATTCTCTGTCCAATTAGCATGGCAGTAACCAACGGGCATTTCATCTGGCTTACAAAATGTGGTCCCATAATTCATAGTATTGTTCAGTATCTGAAAACATGCTTGGCAGCTGTCATGCGAGTCTTGGTGGGAGTGGCTATAAACTATAGCTAAGCACAGTACTCCCACAGAATATGATATATCGGGATGGGTAGCAATTAATGCTTACAGCAGCTTGCGTATTATTGTTTGTGTTTGCTTTATTTTTCTTAGTTTTGGTGTCTATTGCCGTTGGAGTAGCCGCTATTTCCGCTATTCTGTAGTTGGGCATTCTATACTTTTCAAGTATTTGTTTTACTTAGGGTTTTTGATAAAGCTTAGGCTCAGGGCCGCTGAACTCCTCATTTATCCTGGAACAAGACTCGAGTTGTCTTCAATCTTTTATTGCAAATCTTGAGCTGAGTGAGTCCTTGGATCTCTCTTATCAACTGCGTTGTATCGGAAAGAACCACAATACCATCTAAATACAAGGTGTGAATGGTCTTCACATCATTTACACTATGTACGTAAACACACTGGTCTATGCTGGTCTATTACAATATCTAAATAACAAGTACTTTTGAGCACTTTTTATATGCTTTCTGTTCAATTTAAAGTAGTCCCTCCTATTAGTAATGGAGATATTTAGAGATTCTGATATCAACATCGACATCATATCGAGTATTCAGCTAGTGTTGGGGAATCTTTTCTAAATACATCTGGAACTGGAATACTTTCTACGAGTCTGCTATTGATCATGGTTCGAGTATGCAAAATAAAATGTAAGTTCTTGCCACTCAGATATAAGTACATGTACATTGTGAATTCTAATACTGCCATCAACTTTTATTACTACCTGTACAACAATAATAATAATGATGATATAAGATATAATAATAAATTTTTCAGCCCAGGATGTAAGTAATACGTGTCACGATTCCCAATTTAATCATATAAAATCTTACAGCCAATTACATGTACTTCTATGCCGTTGCATGTTTGCAATCATGATTGAAACGACTCAAGTTTGACATATTATTAGATATATTGTTTTAACACTCTCAGTTCGTTCTGCAGTTGTCATCCCCTTGTTGCTGTTGACTTTTTCCGAAACAGTTGAAATTATTGTTTAAAATCTTTTACTATAAAGGCAGATCAACTGTTAGATACATACCATTTGCTGTCAACAAACAGCTGAAGATCTCTTTCTAAAGAGCTATTTGTGTCATGATCACAGAAACCATGGTTAAGTCGGGATTATAAGATTCAGAGTTATCTGCATTAACAGAAGGTGAAAATTCTCACAATTATTTTGCAAAAAAAATTTTGATTCTAGCTTAATTACAACAGATTTTATGGTCAATAAACTGAATGCATGTTTACCATCAGTGCGAAAACCTAGTTCCGAGAAAACTGGTGTTAAAGTCTGAGAAACGAAAACCGATGCAGTTTTGTTTACATTTCAAAACGTCATAGCAACCAATATTAAGAGGTTGTGATATTTATCTAGATTTCTGTCTTTATATCAAAAAAGTTATGCTGAATTTAAAAATCTGAACAGATTTTGGCTGGTTGTCATAGAAATGGCTGTATATCTATAAGAAAATGTATTACCTAACTTTGCAGATATTAAAAACGGCTTGGCAGTGCCGCGATATTGAGCACAGCCGTAGTATGATCAACAAAATGTTAAAAAAAATAACAGTAACATATTGCACATCATCGGTCACTCTATACTTTGATCTTGCAAATTTGAATAATTTTTCTTATAATCAAATCTTATAAAATCAAATAATTATTCTTATAATTAAATATTGTAAAAATCTTATATGGATGGTTAGGAATATATCATGTCATTCACTTTACTTACACTGCTTTTGGCATCAGTTGGAATACCAAAGTACTCATTATAAGTGTCCAAAATGTCAGAATTATCCTTCAAAACGACAAAAAAGAAACGATTACGTTTTTCGGACGCCATTTTTCAGTACTTCCTGTTTAGCATAGCAACGGTTTTAAGGGGTTTTTCCGAGGTTTTAAGACATTTATTATCTAAACTGACTTCAGATTCAGAAAGATCACTCTTTGATTGGTCCAGAAGCACAAGTTAAAAAAATCCTTACCAAAATTATAAATTCAGTTAGTGCAACTTTAAAGTCGAATAACTCAACTTCGTGATGTGCGACTTAACCATGGTTTCTGTGACCGCGACCCATTTTATTTGTCTACAAGTGCAACATAAGTTTTAATTTACTTCTGACTTCTTGAAAAACTCACCCTAAACAGCTATTGTGATTGAAATAATTTTTCCGATATTAAATTTGAATAAAAAATAAAGCACTTCAGCACAGCACTGTTCGACTAACTAAAAGTGTTGAAAATACTTTTTGAAATACTTGAGCAATGCTCAGTATCAATTTCAAGTCAATAATAATCTCAATGTCAAGTTCAGCATGAAACATTTAATATCTTAACAGGTTCTGCTCATATAGCTAACCATATTTCCTTCAGCAATACTGAAGTAACATTCCACATCAATTTTACTGTCAGATTCAACGCGAAACGTTAGAAAGTTTGAGTGGTTTTATTCTCATACACTGTTCATTCTTTTACTCAAAGATATTAGTGCGCAGAGCTCCGTCTAAAACGCTATCTCTCTCGCAATCACTAGAATTTATGATATGAATAGTTTTTTTACTGTATGGTGTGAATATTATTATATAATTTTATATATATTATATAATATTATAGTAGTATAAGCTGCCTCATTTGAGATGTTATTCATTTTGTTACTCACATGAAATCTGGCGTTTAATTGGGTCCTGAGCGTCTCATGTAATAATGGTACATGTTTAATTTGTACTATTAAAACATTCACTAAAGAATGCCTGCATTAGATGATATTCCATTAAATGATTCTGTGTATAAATGCGGTATCATCGCCTGCATAAAAAATCAGATCGATATTGATACTAGCTGGTTTTGAGAATGAAATAAATTGCTGTCTTCACTAGGTCACCAAAATCATATAAAATGGTTCGCAAATATTAACAATATTTCCAAGCCACACTCTTACTATGCATTGATTCAGCTAGACTTATTACTGATAGTTTATTTGATTTCACTGTTAATAACCATGTATTAGTTGTTAGTGATGTGGCTTACAAAAGCATTGATTTAAACCAGTGGTTCCCAACTGGTGGTCCATGGACCCCTAAGGGTCCACAGGAGGTTTTGAGGGGGTCCACAGCCTGGTGCCAGTATTGGTTTTTCTAGCTAGTTATTTACAGCTATTTCTGTCTTATAGTGGTTGGATCAATGATATAAAACCCTAAAAGGATAGGCGACGACTATCATATGGGCGGGGTTTAATGATCGAGTTCTGTTGGGATTGTGCTAGCCTGGGTTTCGGGGCTAATGCAATTCCCGCGAGGTGGTCGCGTTGTCTTGTTAGGTTTTTGGTTCCAGACTTTTATCACCTATGTGCATCAATCGCTGGATAGTACCTGATTTCCGGTTAGTAGTACAAAACAACAAAACCTGTAACCAGCAAACATGTAATTCTCTCTCTCCCTCTTTAATTTCAGCGATATACTAAGATCCATGGAAAATAAAACATTTCAATTTACAACGCATTGTTATAAACATATATATTATGATGTTTATAAAGGGGTCCGTGACTTTTAGATAAGGAGCTCAGGGGGTCCATGGCTCCAAGGTAGTTGGGAACCACTGATTTAAACAAAAACAGTCAAGCCTCTACTAGCGGTTCATCTCGTTATAATGACTTTTCAACACTTTCCGAAGTTAGTCGCGGTTTCCATAGCAAAAACGGAAAGGCTGATAAAAATTAAAAAATAAATATATAACTAATAAAAATATTGGAAACCAAGTTGGTTTAAACATCCTTTAACCTAAATTAGAGTAAGTTGCGGCACATATCTCTGATGCTAACTCCACATGTGAACACCACGCAACCTATACTTTTGTTTGCATGTCTTTAAGGTACAATAACAATGAAGGCCTCTGTTTATTGTAACTTTAATAATTAGTTTCTTACATATAGTTTAGATTTTATATTTACTTTTTCACATGGTTTCATATAATGCATTTGTTTTAAAGCTTTATGTAATAACCTGCAGTCTCTTTTGAAAGCTGTCGTAGGTTTTTTGGCTGTGGAGGTAGGTAATGGATTTATTGTTTACAGTATTTTTTAGGAATATTCGCTTCAATGTACAATGGTTTTTACATATCGATGGGACCTGGAGCTTATTACCTTTGCATTTGTGTGTAGAAATTTGAATGTATTTTTAGTAATTACATATAACTCTGTTTTTAACAATAGTTACAGATCATTATACAGATACAGTCAAACATGGATAACTCGGCCACGGATAGCTCGAAAACATGGTTAATTCGAACGGTTTCTTTGGTCCGTTCCCACGTAATGATAAATTGCTATAGATAACTCGAACTCAACACTGTTAATTCGAACTGTTTTTTTGCCCAACGGCTACCGAAACGGTTGTTATCGCTTTAGAAAATCACTTTATTCAAAGCCATAGAGGTAAACCTCATCTTTTCGTAATTCATAAGCGTTGTTATTACCACCATCGGCAAGATAATTTTGTCAACGACTTTTCTAAAGGTTTGGTCAAATTTGATTTATACTGCTATACGATTAATAGCGTGGGCTGGCCGGGTCACGCGCCCGAGGATTTTCGCCACGCACTTACAAAACAAAAACAGCATGTTGTTTTGTATGTGCGTGGCGAAAATCCTTGAGTGCGTGACCCGGCTAGCCCGTGACGAATAGTTTTCCGACGTTGATTCCGTGTTGAATCAACGTCGGAATGTTGAATGTTTAAAACGTCTTAAAATTGTTTTTATTAAACGTATACGTTGTCATAGCTAAAAAACTATTCATCGTTTGGCCTAAACACAGAATACGTGTGTACATTCAATAACTATCCATTCAAAAAGCGTGAGTGATATACAATGTACCGTTAAACCTCGTAAAACTTTTAATTGAACTGCCTCGGAGTGTTGCTCTTAACGAATCTCAGGTAAAGTAAGGGATTTTTCTTTGGTAACTTTTTCTTGAAGTTGCATAAACTTCAAGAAAACTCGGCAAAATTGATCGTGGGTAAAACGCTCAAAAGAAAAAGATGTCTTTTCTTTTGAGCATTTCAACAACGATCAAGTTTTGCCAATGTCAATCTAAAAAAACGTCCTGGCAATAACATCACCTCAAACAACAAACCAATCTCAAGTGATAGAAAAATCTCTATACTTTTTGATAAAAACGTTTTAAACTTTACATTAGAAGCATTTAATTCGAAACAAGCCATTTGTGCTTTTGATTTATATTATAGTTTGCATATGTACATGTATCTACTAATAAATAAGTAAATACATGGACTTGTGACAGTGCTCTGATAACTTGAATGCTCTGATAATTCGAACACTTTTGCTCGGTCCCTTGAAGTTCGAGTTATCCATGTTTGACTGTAATTACATACAAAAATTAACACAAACCTTTGCTTAATTATATGTATTGGTAGGGAAAATTGCATAGCTTTTTATGTGTTCTACAATTATGCCAACACCACAAACGTTCAGTTATATAGTTCTGTAAGCAACATACCCATAAATATAATAAACCCATTATTATTTATTATATCTGTAATTATACCTTTTGAAGAGAATAATCAAATTTATACCACATGATTCTAGAATTGTTTAAACTTCATCACGATTTACTGCTGCCTATTAATGCCTATTTTAATGCCTATGAATTAATGCTTATTTTTTACTTTTTTTGTATCAAATTAACTGTAATCAAGCATTTATCACCTCTGCTTGAATAAGTATAGAGGGCAGTTTTGAAGATGACCTGATTTGAAGGATCTTAGTATGGACGTGCGAGGCACCATAAAACTATATTTCGTATGATAGTTTGCCCCAACTCAATTTGATAGTGTAATCAAAATAAACAATGCTACATGAAATGGTTTCTCTACTAATAAAAAATGACAGAGATGCACTCCTATATTATGGAGTTCAAACTGCCTCTATAACTCAGCAACATTGGTGTTTGGGGTAAATATAGCTCGACCATACATTGCATAAAAGAGATGTTAAGAACATTGGTTAGCTGTTTTCGCTTACAGTGTGTACCACAAACCCTACTATTATTCATAACATTTTGGTAATATATACACAAGTTTTTTTATGAAAAGGTCAGCTGTGAGTGAGTGTAGAGTGAGAATTACACAAAGGAGGCAGACTGTGCGATACAGATGTTATGTTAATTATTTTGTAGAGAATCAATGTGATGTCTCTAGTGGAAGATGTTTTACCAATTCTTTCTTCCACACTATGTCTCTGCCAAAAATATATTTCCATCATAAATTCATCTCAGAATTGCATTGCATCATTGCGCAACTTCTCTGAGCAATTGCAAGCAACATCAGACATCCCTGAGACCCATGCCATTGTCCAGCAACAAACAGATGTAATTGAAAAATTGAGGGACTGTATTTGCGACAGTATCGAAGAGCAAATTACCGAACTGCAAGCTACAATGTAGGTTAATTCATTTGTACAATTGTATGGTTCCTACAAATAATCCGTGCAATACAATGTCCTTGAGTACTTTGAATATTCAAGGGGAGTTGTCTCCTGACCTGAAATAAGGAAGAGACAACTCTGCAGTATATTTTTACGCAAGATGTATAGGCCACCATTTCATGTCATTCGTCTTTCACAATATGCAGTCATTTGTGTTTACACATACATGTAATAATATTCCTGATTAAAAATGGTTTATACCAACTAGCATCACATGATCAAAAACATTCTCTCAAAATGAGTTTCTCTGAATCCTTTTAGGCAACAAAGGCAGCTTATAATATATTGTTGTAGGACTAGATTAAACTCAGCTCATGGTCAGCTTCGGAAGTGTTACATTACATACAAGCGACGAGTTGATGACCTGAAGAGGACTAGTGTTTCAGACCTTAGCTTACGAACTGAAAAGTTTCCATCTGTTGCTGACATTTTGTTATGGACCCATACGCTACATGCCTTACTTAATGCAGATTATGGTAGCAGGTGCTTGTTGGTAAGCACACTAACTAGCAGCAATAGTGAGGGGATTATTCAGTTCTGCACCTCTTGGGAAACAGGAGAGTCTCTTCAAACATACCAAGAAGGTATTTATATAACCATCCTATGCTCTATATAGCCTAAACTTCTAGCAAGGTTAGTTTGATCTTGTTATTTCAGGTGTTAGAGCATACAGTCAACTCTTATTGGATATATAAAATATATAAAGAGAGGCACCAGCTCACAACAGGACAAGAAAAGATAAAGAGGATTACTGAGCAACCGGTCTGCCTGCATGAAATATAAAATTTGGAATGCTGAACATGGAATGGTAAGAATATAAAAACATGGAATGTCTCAGAATAAGAATGTACATCTCAGACCTACTATATACAGTCTCATCAAATGTTTAAATTTTAAAAAATAACTGACTTATGTTAATTAATATTTAAATGTTTAGACACGCCTGGGCGAGACATGCCGAGGCGTATTTTAGGGCATATTTTCGAACGTGCAAATGTGAATTAAAAAGAAAGCCTTGGTGACATTAATAAAATCTAAATGAATGCCTGATTAGAAGGCTGTGGCTTTGTCTGATATTTTTCACTAGTGCTTCTTGGGTGATATTGTTCAGAGAAGTCATCATCCTTGTCTCCATCAGTAGCATCCATCATTTCAAGATCTCCCTCTGAAGAGCCATCCTCACTGTATGCTCCGAGGTTGCGACACTTATAGGCCACCACTGAT
Organism: Watersipora subatra; assembly: GCF_963576615.1. NCBI lineage: Eukaryota > Metazoa > Bryozoa > Gymnolaemata > Cheilostomatida > Watersiporidae > Watersipora > Watersipora subatra. The sequence continues at coordinate 58,619,593 of NC_088710.1, read as the reverse complement.
ATAACAGCTATTAGTATGATTCCCACGACTCCAAATACAGCTGGAAACAACACAGAAATACAAATAGGTTTCTGCATGGACCAAATTAGATAATGCACACAACGCAGTTTAGTGAACTAGACAAACTATTGCAATACCCTGGGACAGCAGTAGTCTAGCATGCAAGTTCTTTTTATATGATTATACAAAAAGCTTTAATTTACCGGCCAATATGCAGAATCCAACTTCATTTTGCTCACAACTGCACTTTAAAACTGCACTGTATAAACATAAAGGGTTATAAAACGCGTTTCATGATTTTATATTGTTTGATTGATATTGAACATGTTGGTCGGTTATATAAAATCAATATTGTTATATTGATTTTATATAACCGACCAACTGAATTTAGTAATGGTTGAAAACGCAACAGTTTTTGGATTTTGTCAGAACCAGCTGAATTTGGTTCTTTCCTCGAATGATTTACATCAAAGAATGAAGTTTTTGGATATTTATTCTGACTGACAAAAAGATTTGTTATCAAAATTTTGAGCTAGAAATATAACATACTAATTTTAGACCACAAAGTGGGCAATAAGTTGAAAAACAATGAATAATATTTAGTCACTCAGTCATTCCTGTTTCTCATCACAGACAGCTCGTTTCCGATTTAGATGTAATATCCATTAGCAATGTCTAAATCGTCAAATACGATGCAAAATATTTATATACACAATCTTTCAAGTAAATTCATTGAAGGTTATTGCGCTCATTGAGTTGTTAAACAACTTTAAATATAGTGCGCTTATGTGACAAAGAAAAATAACTCACCTCCCAGTAAGGCAGCACTTTCTCCACTATCTTCTAGATTGTCATTGGCATTTGGGTTCTTAATAATGAGAGGAGGCTCATATGTAGGTCTAAACAAAAGCAAGACAAATGGCTTTAATACTCCGAATTTGATGCGAGCATTTGATAATGCTTTACCAACATCTCAACTTAAGCCACTACAGTATATATGGCTGACGGGGGGGGGGGAGGGACGAAAATGAACAAAAGTGCAATTAAATTACTCTACCTGGTTTCAAGTGGCTCTTCCGGAGGTAATATTTCCTCAAAACCACACCTCTCCTCTCTCACAGATTCAAAATTTGGATCAACACTGACGAAATCCGGCCTTGGCTCCTGAAAGATTCTTTTAATGGGCCAATGATTTTCAAACTCAGCTCTAAATATACATCCTTCAAAGGCCGTACCCGAAGCTGAAACGATTGCAGGCACTTTGACATTGGTAGCTCACAATTGTACTAAGCCGTGAGGCCACCACTAAAATAGTTATGATAGTGAATCACAACGCTGCCACATTAGCTCTTCTCCGCAGGGAAAAAAGCTCATGTGACAAAAGAGAATCTACAAATTGCAGCTAATTCTTGCAGGTTGTATTGACATCTCTCTGGGCTGTCAAAATATAAACCTAGGAAACTTATCTGGATGGCAAAAAGCAGGAAAATATTTAAAAAATAAGCGCAGCAACTGGTATGCGGTTAAATAAAAAAATTGATAGTATCATAATGCGTTAAGCAGCCTAATCATATCATTGGTTACATTAATCTACCTATTTGACAGACATACAGAAATCGTTGTCTGACAAGCTAATAGGTACACGCACTACAGTAGCATAGCCATCCAGAAGTTTGTAGTCCTAGGGTTATAGCAGTGCTGAAAGTCAGTCGCCATTCCAAACACTCACAAAAGCGGTTGAGATTTAGGAATGGGAAAGGAAAAGGCCAAAGCATTGTAATGTTAGCAATTGACATAGTGGGATGGAGACATTGCAAGTAAAAAAGACCACACAATTTAGTTAAATGATGCAGTCACTAGTGAATCCAAATGCATAGTATGTGAATGGCTAATATGGCACTGATGGCTCACGTTTAGATACAATAAACAAGCGGATGATAAGACTCTTGATTAGAATGCATTAATAGTTTGCAAGAAATAGTTGTACATACAAGTGTTTCTCCCAAGTAGAATATATCGAATATTCTCCAAATAGACATCAGCCCCACCAGGGTACAAATCTGATAAATCCCTTCTCGTGATTGGCTCGTAGTCATCAACCTATCACAAAGTAACAAGGCTAAGTTTTATGGCTTTCATCTTTCACTTAAATAATTTCAGTCACGATATATCAGTTATTCTGGAATAAATGGATTATTTTAATAGCGCATGCCTACATATCAACCGGCTGATCTATATTTGAATTGTGACACATGTGATGTGCGGTCATACTTTGACATGCGAGCGCCCAAACATTCGAGACAATTGAGATATGAGCAGAATTGCGAGCAGGTTTCTTGAGATGCGAGTAATCCTTAAGATACGAGCTAGTTCTTGATGGCCGCTATATGGCTAAGTATGCGAGAGGCCGCTTTCTAAAACACCATTCGGTCTTTCTCCTCGAATCAGTTTGAAAAAGTTTTTTTAAAGGTTGGCTAAAAGTTATAGTAAACGCGCTGCAAAAAGCATCAAACTGGATATGGATAATAAAACTTAACACAACAAAATGGAAATGAGTTTAGTAAAAGATGGCAATTTAGCTTTAAGTGTGTGTTTTGTAAGCTAAATTCATATTGAGTTAAATTCAATGTTTCTGTTACGTAGCGTCACAAAAGTTTAGTGTACTTAACGCATTGCTGTCAAGTATCTCTCAGACTCCCATTTGCCACTACATCTGTTTCGAAAGTAAAACCTACTGTAGTGTACATAGTAAAGTTAGGTATTATTGCAGATTTTAACAACTAAATATGTATTTGTTACCTTGTTAATGTAGGTACTGAATTACAACAATTAAAAAAGCATTTTTCCACTATAATATTCTGTTTTATGTGGTCTTTTCATAGTATGGTAACAGATTAATTTGTATATAGTTATTTTGTATAGGAAATAGTGCCTCAAGTCACGAGTAAATTTCCATACGAGCTCAGTTGTAGAACGCATTAAGCTTGTATGTCGAGGTATGACTGTACATGTACAGTACTGTGCATGTAGTATGAGCTCTTATGTGTATTAAACCATCACACCTATTAGGTATGATAGGCATCATGTTTTCATACTACGAAGAATATAAATACTATGTATTAACTGTGATATAAACAATAACTGCAAAAACAACATATTATTCCCTCATTGAGCACAAAAATAGGCAATGGATATTTTTGATGCAGTAATAATTTTTGCTATCCAAATTGATTAAACATGTCTCAGTGTTGGTAAATAATTTTCAAAGCCAGATCCTAGTATTCTAAAATATTTATGAACAGTAAGTAAAATCTACTTTGATACAAGATTAATAGTATAATAACTATGGAGGTGAAACAAAGATTTTGCTCACTAAATATTATAAAGCACAGTTATGACATGAAAATGGGTAGAGAAATGACCGCTAAGGCACAAATGCATTATCATTGCTAGTTGGTAATTTGACTGAGCAATTAGTCCAAAACCAAAATAGAGAGAAAACCACATATATTGGAGGTTCAAGCATGTCCAAGTTTTCTTATTTAATAAAAAACTTCAAGTGCCACGAAATCATAGCGAATTAACGCAAAACAAAATCCCTTAAAATTCGCTATTCATAGAAGTCTAACAGGAATAATATACTCCTTAACTTGAAACTTGTTAAGGTGATGAATTTATAAAGATTGCAGATTCGTGTATTTTTTTAACCCATGTTCTGAATATCAATATCATTTTTTGTTTGTGAGCAGTTTAGAGAACAAAAGATCTTTTAAAATTGATGACATAAACTAGACACTAAGTTTCACATTAGCGAAAGCTTATCGATATAGGCCTTCCGTTTGAACTGCTTTAGTTCCACTAAATTTAGTTTTATTAGAATCTTATTAAATGTTTATTGTTGCCAACTTTTTACAGATATACAAGCCCGACGTCTGAAATATTTACGTGTTTGATTATTAACACATTTACAAAATAGCAACGAAAGCACTCAACCAATTAGGATGATGGAATCACTGCTATAAACAACAGAAATTTAACAATAGACTGATAAGTGTGCGGACTGAGTATAAACTAACATTAGCTAAAATAGCACATAAAACACACCTGCAAAACCATTTGACCTCCATTAATTCTTTGGAATTTGATGATATGCGGTTGGGCATTAGCAAATTCTATTCCTGGCCCCATCTGTGTGTTGACCTGCAGTCTTTTGTTGTCAACTTTAAAGTGTACCCGAATGCCACCACCGCTGTTTATTTCCACCACCATATACTCATTCGGTGCCTAAAATATCAAATCATGCAATGAAACTATTCACAATGCTAAGTGAGACAGAAATGCGCCGCCATGACCTGTAACAAATAATTTTTTTTAACAAAGTACCCGCATAAATCCGCAACATGTGAATGTCCATTGAAACACTTGTCGCACGGTAACTCTATGTGTGCACAACTCCCAATCCGCATAATCCTCACAATGAAAATATAGTGATTATAAAAGACCTCATGTTCTGAGTCTCAGAGTGATCTACTTACATATAAAGCATCAGTCAATTGAAGAATAACTCCTCCCTTCTTTCTGGTGAAGAAACCAATGGTAATGTTCTCACTGATTGTGTTCAATGACGACTCTGGTTCGTAAATCAGCATTTGGTTGTCATACAATGATACTCCCACCTCTGTGCGAAAATACATACACATACATGTATTTAGCGTAAATCATGTGCATCTTTTATCCATCTATATATACCTACTTCGCGAAAGTATGTTATACCAGCAGGCTAAGACGCGCATAAAATGTCTCCATTGTGAGCTGCGAGAAAAATTTAAAACAGCTTCACATACATAGCACTTCCTTATTTTGATTTACTGTGATCCTGAACCCCTTCCATGCTTTTCTGATGGGCTGTCACACGCCGTATGTCCAGTATCCATTTGGCCAGCGCATGCAGCTCATCGCAAATTCAAGCTAGTTCTACCATATGCAAGTAGTAACCAATGCTGCTTATTAGTATGTACTTAATGCCTGGCATTGCGCGGGCAATAAAAAAGTTTTTGCATGGAAAATCCTTTTTTAATTGGCTAAGTTTCTTTACCCAATAAATTTGAGTAACTTAACCTCATATTTAATCTCTAAATAAGAGCCTTTTTTATCACTAATGCCAGCGTTAGGCAAAAAGATTATGCTTCATGCTCCTTAAGCATGCTAGCTGAAGCATGAGTATTTTAACCAATCGGCATTAAATATTGGTAGGTGTAATAAGTATGATGTGCACATCCATTGTATAGCAATGTTACTGCATGACCTACTGGTTAAGCATGCCTTTCTGCAAACTGGTAGGTTAAGTTAACATCTTGTACGACATGCATTTTTGTTCCCAAAACTCTATTGCTATAACTGAACAAACAACAGACAGACACTGAGATATATATACCGTAAAACCTCTAATTAAACGCCACCTCTATTTGAACGCCACCTCTATTTGAACGCCACCTCCAATTGACCGCCACCTCCAATTGACCGCCGCCCTGAGAGAAGGATTGAAAAATAGACCGCCACTCTCCAATTGAATGCCACCTCCAATTGAACGCCACCTTAATATTACTTGATCTTTACGAGCCCATAATATCAACTGATCAGTAGAAAAAGTGTCCACAAAATCATATTAATAATGAATCGTATATATCAATAATAATTAATTCTCTCGTTGTCCAATTCCGAAGCGTGTTGCTTTTTTCGTTAAAACTTTGAAAGCAACACCACAGAACTAATCTCTCAGGCTAGTGGTAGCTCTCTGTTTAACACGGTCTTTCTACTTTGAATTAGTCTACATTCGTTTTTTTAAACGGCTTAAATTTCCGTTGGTAGATGAGCTTTCAGAGCAACGCTATAGAAATAATTACGGTCTCAGGCTAATAGTGGTTCTTTGTTTAATGGTGTCCGGATTCTTCGAAGTAACGATATAAAAAGTAGAAAAAATTGTTCAAATTTGCGATGGTAGATGAAACTTTGAAAGCAATGCCATAGAAATATCTACTAACTGCCTCAGGCTAATAGTAGTTTTTTGTTTACCGTGGTCCTAATACTTCGAAGGACATGCGTACAAAACCCGGTTAGCAAGTTTTGGACCAAAGGTTACGTTTATTGTGAGCAAAACTTTTACGCGATGCATTAGTGCTAAATGCAGCGCGTGAAAGTTTTGCTGTCAAAAAAACTGTTTGGACGCTAATGTCGACTAGTTCGACAGTGCAGAAGAAGAGTTGAGGCTAAAAGATATTGTTGAAGGTATTCGACTACTAGAAGATGTTCGTTCCATCGAAAGCAACAATCAGAACGCAGTTATCCGAGCAAATGATGCAAATATTTTCGTATCAAAACATTAATTTTTTTTCTGTATGCAATATAAGTATGGTTCGTTTATGTCACTTGTTCACGAATATATATTTGTATCATTTGATAGATTATTGCTGAACACCTTATAAATATGCAGATTTATTGCATGTTATTTAATAGCATCCTTGCGGCTATCTCAACACAGCTTACAATGAATCGATGCTCATAACTCCACATCTAGTGCACATAAAAAGCTAGTTTCGGCTGCAAACTGTAGTGAAAATACCAGTGAGTGCAATGAGCTTTTATTCAACAATGTTAAATATAAATACAAAATAAAAACATTTCAAATTTAGAATGAAACAAAAACTAAAAATGCCAACAAATTGCGAAGAAGGACACAGGCTATGTCATTGCAGGTCAATTGCAAGCAATAGATATCAACTGGTGAAGATATTTCTCGGTTTTTTGATGCGCCCTTATTAAGAGATGTTTGACAAGTTGGAGGTAAGTTAGCAGATTTATTGCATTCAAAATGTTTAATATCGGTCCACCAGAAAAAGAGGGCAAAATATACTCGACATTCGCTTCGCCCGTATTAGGGCTAAATTTATCTTCCGAAAATTCTGACGAGCTATTTGTAAAATGGACTGCCAGCCTCTATTTGAACGCCGCCACTATAAAGGAAAGGTTGAAAAATAGAGCGCCATGGCGTTCAATTAGAGGTTTTACGGTATATATACCGTACTTTTCGGACTATAAACCGCACCCCTATATAAGCCACATCTGCTTTATTTTCCAAAAACTGATAATAAAACAATACATAGGCCGCACCTTTGTATAGGCCGCAAAACTTAGGACGGTGCTTTTTAACACGGCAGCAACTTTGCCGTTTAAAACGGAACAGTGTCTAACGGCACTGTTTCGTATTAAGCGACGCTTTTTAACCTAGTGCCTAACGGAACAGTATCGTTAGGCATTGTTTCGTATTTTCTTTCATCGCTAAAGGCGCACTAACCGTAGATTATGGTTAATGCGCCCTAGCGGTCAAAGAAAAAGCCACAGAATAACCGCACCCTTATATAAGCCGCATGGCTCAAATCATCAGAAAAAAGTAGCGGCTAATAGTCCGAAAAGTATGGTAGATGACTTTAGTATCCAGTTTGTCAATAAACCTTTCAAGCAGCTTACTTCATTATTATTTGAGCCTATACTTGGATCTGACTTCATTAAAATGTTATTCATTTGGGCATACAACAATTATGCATCTTTATGCTCATAGTATTTAAACATGATTTATAATAAAGTAACTAACACATTGCTGATTTTCCAAATGTTGCAATAGAAGATTATGGGTATGATAGTGGCATGTACGAAGGACTAAATTCTGCACCAAAATCTAACTAAATACATTTAGCCTAGCAGCCATTAGACAAATAGTGAAATATTTTCACCAATCTTTAATAATCCTTAGGGAGGTTCTTTGAGGGCCAAACAAATATACATTGAATAGAATGTCCCAAAACATAAATGAAGTTGTCTGCTACCAATGCCTTTCATGCAAGCAGGATTTTTGTTGTTTCGATACCTCCATTAGTAAGAGACACTATTAACATAGACCAGGGGAAGGATATGAAACTTTTACCTCTTCCACATATCAGTCCTCTGAAAGGTGTGTAGGAGCAGTCACAGATGAATTGGTTATACAACTCCTGACAGTTTCCACCATTAAGACATGGATTTTCATCACATTTACCAACACAACCTGTAATATGTGAGATGACTGATCAGACAGAGGTTATAACCTGAATAACAAATGTAATTCCATGGCATCGAACTGAATACGATACACTATGTTCTTAAGTGATCATTCGGTACCTCACGCCTGACTTTACACTCCCTCAGTGTATAAAGGATTTGTCAACAACGCAATTCTACCATACTGGACACTGGGGGAGGGGTAACCATAAACCTCTACCATACTGGACACCGGGGAGCGATAACCATGAACTTCTACCATACTGGACACTGGGGGAGCGATAACCATGAACTTCTACCATACTGGACACCGGGAGAGCGATAACCATAAACTTCTAACATACTGGACACTGGGGGAGGCGTTTGAGAGGGGTTTCATTCATCTGAAGCCTCGATTGGAGGCTGGGAAAAGAGATCGCATCATATGGCATTCGAACTCGTGACAGTCAACATGGTAGACCATCACCGTAACAGGTGCGCCAACCAACCACTGGCATTCCAGAATAATTGTACGTATTGTTATTACACCTGATGATCTTTCACAGCACACTAGACTGCCTGGGTACTATTATATATTAAAAGTAGGGGGATAGTAGCGGTACCCATATTTATAACTGTTTACAGTCAGAACTGGTCCCCATTAACTGATACGTGAGAGCTCCTGCAAGTGAATGCTATGAGGAATTATAACCTGTAAAACAGATATTAGTGTGAGGCCAATGTGAAGTATTTTGGCTCTTATCTCAAAGGAGCCTTTAATCATACCTAGTTCAAGGCCATAACTGTAACGAGGATCATTCTTGACCTTATCGTAAAGATCCAGCGTTTCCCCATTGAGCTGAAGGGAAGTCATGCATCCGACATAGCCATCGGTGAAGTCGGAGGTGGCACCTACTATGAGTGGTTCATTGAAATCGAACAGCAGGTAGCTCACACCAAGAGGGTGAGTCATCACGTTCTGAAATAGATTTAGTCACAATGATATGCTAAAGATGCTTATTTGCAAATACACAGAATGATAAAAACAGAGCACTGCAACTAATTGGCAGTACCTAGGTAGAAAAAACCTAGAATAGATGTGTGGCCCAAAGAGAACAAAGAGAACACGGGAAGGGTGTAAGACCAATTACGAGGTAAGCAAGTGAAAGAGATGTGTAATGCTTTAAGACCTTACAGGTGAGAACTCATCAACTTGTAGAAGGGCTTCTTTTCTGTTTCTCTCAGCATAGACTGTATGCCACTGGTTATCATTGAGTTTGAATGATGTATCAACAGTGACAGCCTGAATACCGTAGCCTGCCTTGAACCTGAATGAGACAGCTGTGGAGGCTGCAAAAGAAATGCTAATGAAATCAAATATGGAACAAATAGCATCAAATCGTAGCATCAATTTGGCTTCCCAAATTCACATTGCTGGCCAGAACCAGCTGATTAAATACAGTATGAAATATATTGGCTGATTTCTGTAAACTTAATCCTACAAGTGCCAACTAGCTGAAGCAGACAAGAATGTTTCTTTTCAAACTGAAGCCAATCAAGTAATGCCACACATTCCTGCAATGATAAACTTGTACTATTTTCAACACCCACTATATAATGTATTCCTTTATACAGCATCTGAAAGTACGACCAATACTTAGATCACGTTTTTATAATGATGCAAATGACGATATAATCAGATGGTACCAATAAAACCTTCAGCACACATTAGGAAACACTACTATAGAAAATCATTGTATCATGGAAGATTGATATCAAAGATGGCCTTGACGACTTACTGACAAGTTTGATAATATCAAAGATGGCCTTGACAACTTACTGACAAGTTTGATTGATATCAAAGATGGCCTTGACAACTTACTGACAAGTTTGATAATATCAAAGATGGCCTTGACGACTTACTGACAAGTTTGATAATATCAAAGATGGCCTTGACAACTTACTAACAAGTTTGATAATATCAAAGATGGCCTTAACAACTTACTGACAAGTTTGATAATATCAAAGATGGCCTTGACAACTTACTGACAAGTTTGATAATATCAAAGATGGCCTTGACGACTTACTGACAAGTTTGATAATATCAAAGATGGCCTTGACAACTTACTGACAAGTTTGATAATATCAAAGATGGCCTTAACAACTTACTGACAAGTTTGATAATACCAAAGATGGCCTTGACAACTTACTGACAAGTTTGATAATATCAAAGATGGCCTTGACAACTTACTGACAAGTTTGATAATATCAAAGATGGCCTTGACAACTTACTGACAAGTTTGATAATATCAAAGATGGCCTTAACAACTTACTGACAAGTTTGATAATATCAAAGATGGCCTTGACAACTTACTGACAAGTTTGATTGATATCAAAGATGGCCTTAACAACTTACTGACAAGTTTGATAATATCAAAGATGGCCTTGACAACTTACTGACAAGTTTGATTGATATCAAAGATGGCCTTGACAACTTACTGACAAGTTTGATAATATCAAAGATGGCCTTGACAACTTACTGACAAGTTTGATAATATCAAAGATGGCCTTGACAACTTACTGACAAGTTTGATAATATCAAAGATGGCCTTGACAACTTACTGACAAGTTTGATAATATCAAAGATGGCCTTGACAACTTACTGACAAGTTTGATTGATATCAAAGATGGCCTTGACAACTTACTGACAAGTTTGATAATATCAAAGATGGCCTTGACAACTTACTGACAAGTTTGATCTCAATGAAATCCTCCACACCAGACCTGTAAACCATCACACCATTCTCTGCAGTCGTCTTAAATCGGAAGCTTATGTCCCAAGTGCTCAACTCGGATGAGTCGCGTGACCAGAAAGTATCAAATCTTATGACAGAATCAGTCTTGCGGAAGGTCACCGGCTGATCGAAATAACCTACCAGCAAAGTTTATGTAGATAATAACCTACCAGCAGAGTTTATGTAGATAATAACCTACCAGCAAAGTTTATGTAGATAATAACCTACCAGCAGAGTTTATGTAGATAATAACCTACCAGCAGAGTTTATGTAGATAATAATCTACCAGCAAAGTTTATGTAGATAATAACCTACCAGCAGAGTTTATGTAGATAATAACCTACCAGCAAAGCTTATGTAGATAATAACCTACCAGCAAAGTTTATGTAGATAATAATCTACCAGCAAAGTTTATGTAGATAATAACCTACCAGCAAAGTTTATGTAGATAATAACCTACCAGCAGAGTTTATGTAGATAATAACCTACCAGCAAAGTTTATGTAGATAATAACCTACCAGCAGAGTTTATGTAGATAATAACCTACCAGCAGAGTTTATGTAGATAATAATCTACCAGCAAAGTTTATGTAGATAATAACCTACCAGCAGAGTTTATGTAGATAATAACCTACCAGCAAAGCTTATGTAGATAATAACCTACCAGCAAAGTTTATGTAGATAATAATCTACCAGCAAAGTTTATGTAGATAATAACCTACCAGCAGAGTTTATGTAGATAATAATCTACCAGCAAAGCTTATGTAGATAATAATCTACTAGCAAAGTTTATGAAGATAATAACCTACTAGCAAAGTTTATGTAGATAATAATCTACCAGCAAAGTTTATGTAGATAATAACCTACCAGCAAAGTTTATGTAGATAATAACCTACCAGCAAAGTTTATGTAGATAATAACCTACTAGCAAAGTTTATGTAGATAATAACCTACCAGCAGAGTTTATGTAGATAATAATTTACCAGCAAAGTTTATGTAGATAATAACCTACTAGCAAAGTTTATGTAGATAATAACCTACCAGCAAAGTTTATGTAGATAATAACCTACCAGCAGAGTTTATGTAGATAATAACCTACCAGCAAAGTTTATGTAGATAATAATCTACCAGCAAAGTTTATGTAGATAATAACCTACCAGCAAAGTTTATGTAGATAATAACCTACCAGCAGAGTTTATGTAGATAATAACCTACCAGCAGAGTTTATGTAGATAATAACCTACCAGCAAAGTTTATGTAGATAATAATTTACCAGCAAAGTTTATGTAGATAATAACCTACTAGCAAAGTTTATGTAGATAATAACCTACCAGCAAAGTTTATGTAGATGATAACCTACCAGCAGAGTTTATGTAGATAATAACCTACCAGCAAAGTTTATGTAGATAATAACCTACCAGCAGAGTTTATGTAGATAATAACCTACCAGCAAAGTTTATGTAGATAATAATTTACCAGCAAAGTTTATGTAGATAATAACCTACTAGCAAAGTTTATGTAGATAATAACCTACCAGCAGAGTTTATGTAGATAATAACCTACCAGCAAAGTTTATGTAGATAATAATCTACCAGCAAAGTTTATGTAGATAATAACCTACCAGCAAAGTTTATGTAGATAATAACCTACCAGCAAAGTTTATTATGTAGATAATAACCTACCAGCAGAGTTTCTGTAGATAATAACCTACCAGCAAAGTTTATGTAGATGATAACCTACCAGCAAAGTTTATGTAGATAATAATCTACCAGCAAAGTTGATGTAGATAATAATCTACCAGCAAAGTTTATGTAGATAATAATCTACCAGCAAAGTTTATGTAGATAATAACCTACCAACAGAGTTTATGTAGATAATAGTCTACCAGCAAAGTTTATGTAGATAATAACCTACCAGCAGAGTTTATGTAGATAATAACCTACCAGCAGAGTTTATGTAGATAATAACCTACCAGCAAAGTTTATGTAGATAATAATTTACCAGCAAAGTTTATGTAGATAATAACCTACTAGCAAAGTTTATGTAGATAATAACCTACCAGCAGAGTTTATGTAGATAATAACCTACCAGCAAAGTTTATGTAGATAATAATCTACCAGCAAAGTTTATGTAGATAATAACCTACCAGCAAAGTTTATGTAGATAATAACCTACCAGCAAAGTTTATTATGTAGATAATAACCTACCAGCAGAGTTTCTGTAGATAATAACCTACCAGCAAAGTTTATGTAGATGATAACCTACCAGCAAAGTTTATGTAGATAATAATCTACCAGCAAAGTTGATGTAGATAATAATCTACCAGCAAAGTTTATGTAGATAATAATCTACCAGCAAAGTTTATGTAGATAATAACCTACCAGCAGAGTTTATGTAGATAATAGTCTACCAGCAAAGTTTATGTAGATAATAACCTACCAGCAGAGTTTATGTAGATAATAACCTACCAGCAAAGTTTATGTAGATGATAACCTACCAGCAAAGTTTATGTAGATAATAATCTACCAGCAAAGTTGATGTAGATAATAACCTACTAGCAAAGTTTATGTAGATAATAACCTACCAGCAAAGTTTATGTAGATAATAACCTACCAGCAGAGTTTATGTAGATAATAACCTACCAGCAAAGTTTATGTAGATAATAATCTACCAGCAGAGTTTATGTAGATAATAATCTACCAGCAAAGTTTATGTAGATGATAACCTACCAGCAAAGTTTATGTAGATAATAACCTACCAGCAGAGTTTATGTAGATAATAACCTACTAGCAAAGTTTATGTAGATAATAACCTACCAGCAAAGTTTATGTAGATAATAACCTACTAGCAAAGTTTATGTAGATAATAACCTACTAGCAAAGTTTATGTAGATAATAACCTACTAGCAAAGTTTATGTAGATAATAATCTACCAGCAAAGTTTATGTAGATAATAACCTACCAGCAGAGTTTATGTAGATAATAACCTACCAGCAGAGTTTATGTAGATAATAACCTACCAGCAGAGTTTATGTAGATAATAACCTACCAGCAAAGTTTATGTAGATAATAATCTACCAGCAAAGTTTATGTAGATAATAACCTACCAGCAGAGTTTATGTAGATAATAATCTACCAGCAAAGTTTATGTAGATAATAACCTACCAGCAAAGTTTATGTAGATAATAATCTACCAGCAAAGTTTATGTAGATAATAACCTACCAGCAAAGTTTATGTAGATAATAACCTACCAGCAGAGTTTATGTAGATAATAACCTACTAGCAAAGTTTATGAAGATAATAACCTACTAGCAAAGTTTATGTAGATAATAACCTACCAGCAGAGTTTATGTAGATAATAACCTACTAGCAAAGTTTATGAAGATAATAACCTACTAGCAAAGTTTATGTAGATAATAACCTACCAGCAAAGCTTATGTAGATAATAACCTACCAGCAAAGTTTATGTAGATAATAACCTACTAGCAAAGTTTATGAAGATAATAACCTACTAGCAAAGTTTATGTAGATGATAACCTACCAGCAAAGTTTATGTAGATAATAATCTACCAGCAAAGTTGATGTAGATAATAATCTACCAGCAAAGTTGATGTAGATAATAATCTACCAGCAAAGTTTATGTAGATAATAATCTACCAGCAAAGTTTATGTAGATAATAACCTACCAGCAGAGTTTATGTAGATAATAGTCTACCAGCAAAGTTTATGTAGATAATAACCTACCAGCAGAGTTTATGTAGATAATAACCTACCAGCAGAGTTTATGTAGATAATAACCTACCAGCAAAGTTTATGTAGATAATAATCTACCAGCAGAGTTTATGTAGATAATAATCTACCAGCAAAGTTTATGTAGATGATAACCTACCAGCAAAGTTTATGTAGATAATAACCTACCAGCAGAGTTTATGTAGATAATAACCTACTAGCAAAGTTTATGTAGATAATAACCTACCAGCAAAGTTTATGTAGATAATAACCTACTAGCAAAGTTTATGTAGATAATAACCTACTAGCAAAGTTTATGTAGATAATAACCTACCAGCAAAGTTTATGTAGATAATAATCTACCAGCAAAGTTTATGTAGATAATAATCTACCAGCAAAGTTTATGTAGATAATAACCTACTAGCAAAGTTTATGTAGATAATAACCTACTAGCAAAGTTTATGTAGATAATAACCTACCAGCAAAGTTTATGTAGATAATAATCTACCAGCAAAGTTTATGTAGATAATAATCTACCAGCAAAGTTTATGTAGATAATAACCTACCAGCAGAGTTTATGTAGATAATAACCTACCAGCAGAGTTTATGTAGATAATAACCTACCAGCAGAGTTTATGTAGATAATAACCTACCAGCAGAGTTTATGTAGATAATAATCTACCAGCAAAGTTTATGTAGATAATAACCTACCAGCAAAGTTTATGTAGATAATAATCTACCAGCAAAGTTTATGTAGATAATAACCTACCAGCAAAGTTTATGTAGATAATAACCTACCAGCAGAGTTTATGTAGATAATAACCTACTAGCAAAGTTTATGAAGATAATAACCTACTAGCAAAGTTTATGTAAATAATAACCTACCAGCAAAGTTTATGTAGATAATAATCTACCAGCAAAGTTTATGTAGATAATAACCTACCAGCAAAGTTTATGTAGATAATAACCTACCAGCAGAGTTTATGTAGATAATAACCTACCAGCAGAGTTTATGTAGATAATAACCTACTAGCAGAGTTTATGAAGATAATAACCTACTAGCAAAGTTTATGTAGATAATAACCTACCAGCAGAGTTTATGTAGATAATAACCTACTAGCAAAGTTTATGAAGATAATAACCTACTAGCAAAGTTTATGTAGATAATAACCTACCAGCAAAGCTTATGTAGATAATAACCTACCAGCAGAGTTTATGTAGATAATAACCTACCAGCAGAGTTTATGTAGATAATAACCTACTAGCAGAGTTTATGAAGATAATAACCTACTAGCAAAGTTTATGTAGATAATAACCTACCAGCAGAGTTTATGTAGATAATAACCTACTAGCAAAGTTTATGAAGATAATAACCTACTAGCAAAGTTTATGTAGATAATAACCTACCAGCAGAGTTTATGTAGATAATAACCTACTAGCAAAGTTTATGAAGATAATAACCTACTAGCAAAGTTTATGTAGATAATAACCTACCAGCAAAGCTTATGTAGATAATAACCTACCAGCAAAGTTTATGTAGATAATAACCTACTAGCAAAGTTTATGAAGATAATAACCTACTAGCAAAGTTTATGTAGATAATAACCTACTAGCAAAGTTTATGTAGATAATAACCTACCAGCAAAGCTTATGTAGATAATAACCTACCAGCAAAGTTTATGAAGATAATAACCTACTAGCAAAGTTTATGTAGATAATAACCTACTAGCAAAGTTTATGTAGATAATAACCTACCAGCAAAGCTTATGTAGATAATAACCTACCAGCAAAGTTTATGTAGATAATAACCTACTAGCAAAGTTTATGAAGATAATAACCTACTAGCAAAGTTTATGTAGATAATAACCTACCAGCAGAGTTTATGTAGATAATAATTTATCAGGAAAGTTTATGTAGATAATAACCTACCAGCAAAGTTTATGTAGATGATAACCTACCAGCAAAGTTTATGTAGATAATAACCTATGTAGATAATACAAGCTGTAGACAAGTCTAGAGTGAATGTAAGCACAAATGTGCATTACCATTGGAATTAACCAGAGCGATAAAATCAATTGAAGCATTGTTACTATTTATTACAGGTGAGAGTAGAAGTCTTACGCAATGAAAATGCTTTATGCATTGAAGTTGTTTGCTCACGAGCGTATAAATGAGCGAGATGAACAAACTCCGCATAAGTAAAAATTTTCTTTGAGTTAAGACACATCTTTTGGTAGTAGCTTTTGGATGGGCATACAAAATAAAAGCAAAATTCTCAGCAGAGACATTCAATTATTAAACGCATCTACGATTCTCTTAAACTCACCAGTCCTAAAGAAATGTCAAGGCCACAACCTCATCGGGTAATTGATACTTACGATCTCCAGAACACTTAAGATAGCCGAGGGTATGCCAGCCTCTCTTTGGATCATAAAGTGACCCGGTGTCGCCGAACCGAAGCTCTAGCACAGGCAGATGGTCCTTATGCTTGAGCAAACCTGAGTCCGTAATGCCTTGCTGGGGCAGACCGGCATCACAGTTGCACCGCGGCTCTCCAACGTTACAATCACCTGTGAGAAGAAGCCAGAGGTGCGCTAGTCAAGTATCGCAGTATATATTGTTCTGAATTCGATACGCTAATATCTTCAACTATAAATCAGAACAACTAACTAACAATTTAGTTTACCTTTCAATCCACAAGCACATTTATGGGTGCCTGGAGCTGAACCACCCCAGTAGTAGTTATTTTGATAGTTTCGGCCAATCCACCAGCCATATGCCTCATAGACCTGTCCAGTCTCTACAAGACAAACGTACGGTGTAGGTCTCATGTCATACTGGATAAGCGTGTTCATACATAGGTGTAGTTTATGCAGGAAGCATAACAGCTTTTGAAATTAGGTAAAACAACTCGGAGTTGAAACCAAAATGAATACCAGTTAAGACAAAAGACTGCACTGACCAGGTGCTGTACCATCCTCGCTGCCATCTGATACAGGGTTCTCGCTGCTGCCAGGATTCTGGAGGAGTCGTGAACTCTCGCATCTGTAAGTGATCTGCTGCTCACACTCAGTCGCTCTGTGGACAAGTTGATCAATCTGTGTAAGGTTGGCTGCATAGTTGATAATACGAGAGTAAGAACCAGGGGACTGCTTGCCATCCACCATCACCTCGTGCATCGAGTCATGATAAAGGCGTGTTTCAACCATTCCAGTATCCTCTACAGAGTAATCGGAGAGAAAATATTATGTAAATAATACAACATAAATAAAATTTCTACTGGAGAAGAAATATTATGTGTATCGACTAATAAGAGATATCTATTCATTAATTACATGAGAATTGTCAATGTTGTCTATTTGCAACTGGTGGGATAATAACCCCGCATCAAGCAAATTTACTTGCATTAAAGTATGCACATGCCATCTGCCAGTAAATTATTATAGTTTTGTTGCAGGTACAGCAATTCACACATCGATGTTTGCATGTAAAATAAATACATCGGCTGTTGAATCCATACACGAGTAACATTAAAATAATGATGTGGTACGCATGAGTTAGAGCCATGTAAGTGTGCAGAAAAGACAGCCCAGACTGAGCTAACCAAGTACTCAGTACAATGCTAAAGATACTTGCTGTTGTCAAAGCAGTAAACAAAAAATGGTTGCAATGAGCCGGCGCCGTCAATATCTATCATAGTCTTCAGGACACCAGCTTCTTGGTTGTTCAGTTCAAAGACACGAGAGCAGGAGTTTGGGTAGAGAGCTAATAAAATATACCAAATACAGAGAATGAGAAATGAATTGCCACTTCAACAACGTAATGCGATCAGGTAGGCT
Organism: Watersipora subatra; assembly: GCF_963576615.1. Lineage (NCBI taxonomy): Eukaryota > Metazoa > Bryozoa > Gymnolaemata > Cheilostomatida > Watersiporidae > Watersipora > Watersipora subatra. Next base: position 58,601,161 of record NC_088710.1, on the reverse strand, counting down.
ACTTGATATGTTAGACAATTTACTATTTAAGGGGCTTGTAGAAAGGATTGATATTGCGACATCAAACCAAATGATTGACTTACATTGGTGACAGGTTGCCCCTTCATAGCCTGTGTCCGTACAGTTGCAGGTGAAGCTCTTAAATGTCTGCATGCACTTACTGTTGTGCTCGCATGGATTAGGCCGGCACCTACAGTTACCATGACAATGAGTGAAGCCTTTTTCAAACACCTTATTGTCTAAATAGCCAGCATGAAGAATTTAGAATATAGATAAACTATGTCTATATAATGTATGTATGCTATATCTATCATCTATATATTATATATATATGTATACTATATCTATCATCTATATATTATATCTATCATCTATGCATTATATGTACACTATAATATTTATCATATATATATTGTATGTACAAAATATCTATCATCTATATAATATATGTACACTATATATATATAATATATGTATGCTATATGTATCATCTATATATTACATGTACAACATATTTATTATCTATATTAACAGTTACTCTCACGAGAACAACTAAAATAGTAATGACGAAAATTGAGTCTTTTGTCATCTCATGTTTAGCTGTTTGCAGAGAAAAATAATTTGGCAAACAACAACCACGGGCAGGTAAAAAACACAATCAGCATTTTGTTGATAGCCTCTACACAAATTTTGTTTGCTGTTTATAGTGTTGCTCTTCGAAATATTGTCAGATAAAGATTAAGGGTAGCCATAAGATTTGCTGTTCCAAGAATAGTGATAATTATCTTTGCTATTATAGCCAACAATCTCAAAAACCAAAGTACAATTTATGTACTCAGGCTTGTTAGCATAAGGAGTGGCAGCAAGACAAGTACACCATTACAGCATTACCTGTCCTCCATTCCGCAAGTGTCCATCTCCACTCCTGTGCATTCTAGAGTGCCTCCTGTTCCACATAAGATCGGGCCTTCATCCTCTTGTGACTCAGTTTGAACATATAGACCTCGTATGCATCCGACAAAGCCAAGCTGATCTGGCCGGCCGCCTACATCCAGATTACAACTCTGAGTAACATGGAAAAACTGGTAATTGTGCGATCAAATCGCTAAAACATTTTATAACAGACATTTTGCATATGAAATCAGACTCGACATAACCTGCTGGCTGGTGAGTCGCAGGGAGGGGTTAGACGGAGTTATAAGACGATGTTCTCATTGAATCTCATTACTAGAAAATGCTACTCAAGTGTGTAGGGTGTGACAGTTATCCTGATACCGCCCCAAATCACTTGGCATGCGTGTCAACACAAACACTCACCTCCGATATAGAAAACTGCGGTTGTCATGAAGTTGATACCTCTGGCAGTATCAAATACTTTGTTATCAATGATCAGTTCAATCTTATCGGAGGAAGCGATAAACTCTAGGGTGTGCCAGAGGCCGTCAGCGTACGAACCATCTCCATAGTCTACAAGTAGTCCATAGTTAAACGTCAGCGATGATCTGTCCACAATGGCGTCAAGCAAGTCACATTAATAGTAGGAAATGAGCATTGGCAAAATGAAAATGGGTACATGTATTTTCAAAGCAAAAATTGATAATTGATGGATGTATTTTAACGCAGTTTTAGCGATATCTCTCACAGTGAGCTCACCACTTCTGGCAATTTCTCGAACAGTGAACTCGTTCAACTTGGCTTTGAATTCAAACTCCACAAAGCCTTGCTGGCCGATGCGCAGGTTGAAGTGCCCTCCGTCAGCCAACTCATTGTAAGCAAGCAGACGGTCTTGATCATACGTGCGAAAATCTAACTTCAACCTCAAGTTGTTTGCAACCTCGAGAGCGTCTAAAATTTTGATCTTTGCACTCGTATCTGGCAGGGTCATTGGCTTAGACTCCTCAGTTACCTAAAAATAAAAAGGGATGTGATTATAAAAGTGGCTGTAGATATTTTATAATACTGAAGACTGTCGGAATAGTCCTCAAATGTTTGAGTTGTTGTCATAAAGCTAACTAACAAACTGCTCTTACATAACTCACACCGTTATACAAACTTTATACCTTACACAACTTTATACACATCTCATCATTTTAGTAAACTTTATACGCGTCTCATCATTTTAGTAAACTTTATACACGCCTCATAATTTTAGTAAACTTTATACACGTCTCATAATTTTAGTAAACTTTATACACGTCTCATAATTTTAGTAAACTTTATACACATCTTATCATTTTAGTAAACTTTATACACATCTCATAATTTTAGTAAACTTTATACACATCTCATAATTTTAGTAAACTTTATACACGTCTCATCAGTTTAGTAAACTTTATACACGTCTCATAATTTTAGTAAACTTTATACACGTCTCATAATTTTAGTAAACTTTATACACGTCTCATAATTTTAGTAAACTTTATACACGTCTCATCATTTTAGTAAACTTTATACACGTCTCATCATTTTAGTAAACTTTATACACATCTCATCATTTTAGTAAACTTTATACACGTCTCATAATTTTAGTAAACTTTATACACGTCTCATAATTTTAGTAAACTTTATACGTCTCATCATTTTAGTAAACTTTATACACGTCTCATAATTTTAGTAAACTTTATACACGTCTCATCATTTTAGTAAACTTTATACACGTCTCATAATTTTAGTAAACTTTATACACGTCTCATAATTTTAGTAAACTTTATACACGTCTCATCATTTTAGTAAACTTTATACACGTCTCATAATTTTAGTAAACTTTATACACATCTCATCATTTTAGTAAACTTTATACACGTCTCATAATTTTAGTATACTTTATACACGTCTCATCATTTTAGTATACTTTATACACGTCTCATCATTTGTCAGTTATGAAATCTTAGCACTTCTAATTAGCTAAATTTCATTCTGGAGAATACCGTTCATTTGTCTGGTTGATTTTGGTCTTTAAATTTTGCAGTATTTATAACAATAAAATTAAATTGGAATTACGAGTCAACTGAAAATTTTTTGCCAGGTTGACGTATAGAAGCGAATATTGATAGCAACTAATATACTGTAGATTGCAGTCATAGGCTGTTACCATCTAATATAAACGTAAAGTTTTGCTAGAAATACAGATTGACAAATAAAAGTAGTCAGAATAAAACTGAATGAAAAGACAAGCCACTGGAAGTTCAGCATACGGTTACTCACGCTACAAGAATCACCGACAGTGCCAGATTTAGCGAACCGAGGCTCAAGGTTCATGTCACGCGTCATGTGGATGCCATTCCAAACAAAGTTCTCGATACAGCCAACATAATTCTTCTTGACAGTGATGCCAGGCTGGTAAAAGGTGGTTACTCCACCCAAGTACAGCTACAAGCATTAACATAGCTTTAAGACTGTCATCAATCGGTCCATCACCAGCATAAAAGAATAACAAAGTCCACATTCTTTCACAGTATCCACTCATGAGAACCAAACGCCAATCGGTGAACTCACATATCTGTCAAGGTCAAGTCTCTCGAACTCTCCATCTACGGTGATGTTAACCGGGACTCTGTCAACGCTGATTGTAACATTCTTCTTCTGTCGAATGAGCTCCACATCATGCCACTGGTTATCATCTAGCAAGCTGCCAACAACACCTCTTGCAGACGCATCTGACCAGCCAAGCGAGCCTACATTACGCATCAAGAAACTGGTAAAAAATCTTTCCACTTGATCAAAACCAGAAGACACACACAACAAAACAATATTGAACGAACAGAAATTAGCAAAGGCAGAGTGGCACTCACCAAGATTAACTGCAGCATAGAGTCTGCCTTGATAGAGCTCGAGGCAGATATAATCGCCTTGGTTGCTGCCGCCATAGAATATCAATCCTTCATCAGAACTCGTCTTCATACGAAAACGCAAAACATCGATTGCGGTGAACAAATAATTCGGAGTGTGCGCGTCAAATGATATCCACGACAAGCCGTCAAAAGAGGCTGGCTTACCTTCTGCAATAGATCATGATAGAAGATAAAAAATATCCCAACTTGAGTTAATATCAAAAGATATGAGTTATCGAGTTATACAGACTTGACACTAACCATAATCACACCCATAAAGTTCCACCCTCATAGCAATGTTTATGTTCCATCTTTGTGGGTAAAAGCGCACATAGCGAGCTACGACTGGGTAGACAAACACATTCACATGTGGCCTGTCATCATGCGTGTTGCCTAGAAACACCTGAAACAGAGAGACAACTACATGTATTAGCGAAATCATTTACTAAAAGAGACATGCAGCTTCAAACAGAACTGTACCATCATTCAACAACTTTGTACTCATAGAGCGACTTTGCAACTATTAGCTGAACATATGACCAGTAATCAACCATTAGATATCAATACTACACGGCTATACTATTCTACGTGTGGTTTGAACTATTTACGTTGTAACATTTTGAAAACTTCCCGTATAACTAATTTCAATGTCTTTACCTTCTAAGATTTATTATTCCCAAGTTTTCCTTATGCTATTAAATTTTATCAAATCTTAGCAGTTCTAAAAGGTTTAAAAATCCGGGCAAAAACAAAAGCCAGAGCTTCCTTGTAATATTCAACTATAACAAATGTTCCAAGCGGGTGTAATGCATAGCTGTTTGGAAACAGAATTATGTACCCTTCCCTCCTGTCTACCGCAGTTACTGACATCGCATTGCCAATTTTAATCCTCCAAGAATTGAACTCTTTTAAAAACTTACACTGGACAAAAGAATTATTTGAAATTATAATGATTGTACTTGAATTTCATTTGTTGAAGTAGATTTGACATTATTCATGCATTATTATTTTATACAATATGCTGTTTAGACTCAAGTTGGTGAAAATTATTTGTAGCTGTAACAAAAAATGACACCTAATTCATTACGTCATAAGCAACTTTATATACAATCATTTCTCAGTCATTTTTAAACTTTCGTATTTTTACAACAAAAAAGTTTTAGTTCTTACTTTAAATCATTGGCACCATGCAGTAAGCATTGAATCATTGGCACCATGTAGTAAGCATCGAATCATTGGCACCATGCAGTAAGCATATCATTGACACCATGCAGTAAGCATTGAATCATTGGCACCATGCAGTAAGCATTGAATCATTGGCACCATGTAGTAAGCATTGAATCATTGGCACCATGTAGTAAGCATCAAATCATTGGCACCATGCAGTAAGCATATCATTGACACCATGCAGTAAGCATTGAATCATTGGCACCATGCAGTAAGCATTGAATCATTGGCACCATGCAGTGAGCATATCATTGACACCATGCAGTAAGCATTGAATCATTGGCACCATGCAGTAAGCATTGAATCATTGGCACCATGCAGTAAGCATATCATTGACACCATGCAGTAAGCATTGAATCATTGGCACCATGCAGTAAGCATCGAATCATTGGCACCATGCAGTAAGCATCGAATCATTGGCACCATGTAGTAAGCATCGAATCATTGGCACCATGTAGTAAGCATCGAATCATTGACACCATGTAGTGAGCATATCATTGGCACCATGCAGTAAGCATATCATTGGCACCATGCAGTAAGCATTGAATCATTGGCACCATGCAGTGAGCATATCATTGGCACCATGCAGTGAGCATATCATTGGCACCATGCAGTGAGCATATCATTGGCACCATGCAGTGAGCATATCATTGGCACCATGCAGTGAGCATATCATTGGCACCATGCAGTGAGCATATCATTGGCAACATGCAGTGAGCATTGAATCATTGGCACCATGCAGTAAGCATATCAAGATATACAATAAAATCACTACGAGCTTATTCATGCTGGATTTCTATATGATGAATAAATATTAAAACTTATGTACCTTATGCAGCTGATAGGTAGTCATTTAGTATTAATTTCACTGTCTCAAGGCCAACCAAATAAAGAATACAGGTAATGGTAGCATACGGTGAAAATAAAGTTCTACCGAATATACAGAAATAGTGATATTTCTATAAAAACATCTGTCGTCTGTAAAAGGAATTCCTATAAGCTATTCATAACAGAAATCACAATGCCATCAAATCGTATTAATTTTATTGACTTCTATACAAATCAATGTGTGAGACAAACAAACTAGAGCATAAAAAATTACCTCCGGTTCACCCAGATCATTAATAACAGCCGTGAAGGTTGTATTGTCATTGCTGTAACGAATATGATAGTCTACTACAAACTGCCCACTCCCGCGATAGCCCTGGGTCACTATTTTTGTGATGAGTCTCCTCTCCCCAAGGTCAACTTGGAGATATTGGTTATAGTTGTTGGATAATGGCTGCCAAACTACAGATAAGAAAAGTTTGCAAACAAGTAGTAGAGTGAAACTAAAACACGTCCAACAATGACATACGGTGTTCCATTTTTAATAAATGTTTTGGTAATAACAGTGCATTCCCGCTCTTATATACTCTCAATCTATTACGATTACATGTATAGTTAGTTAGTCTCAACAAAACTCTGCAACACAAAATTCTGCTCTACGGAAAATAAGCCAAAGAATACTACTAGTAATCTATGGCTATGAGATTTATTAGAACATATAGAACTTTACCGCAGCTGCCATCATCTGAGTACTACATACGTGCTATAACTGGCCCATAAGGCATGCCACCGCAAAGCTTGCAAGATCCCAAATTTAAAAGCTTGTAGCGAAATTCCTTATAACAATCACCAAAAAACCTAATGCAGTTGTAGCTTGCGCTCTGTTACTCAACAGGTCTCTAAAGGCTGGAATAGACAGATGATCAATGAAGCAATACATTTATGAAAATGTAAGAACGTTGTGCTCTAAGTATCAGACATACCGCTGTTATGGAAGAGGCGCCCTTTAGAACCTTCACGATTATTTTGTGACGAACTAGCAATTATTTGATCATCTGGTATATAACGATTGCTCCCAGGATAATTGGAAACACCGAATGCTTCACTTTCTATACATTGTTCTAGAGCTGCAAAAGAATACTGCCTAATTTATAAACACATTCTCTCAATAAAGGAAAGAAAATTAACAAATCATTGAGTTGATGCACTAAAAAAACTGCACATGCTATGAAGCTAGTCACAAAATATATTCTGAAGTTATAACAAGTAAACAATCCATGAGAACAAACTTTTTTGTCGCAAGATTTCAGGGTAAATTGCGGTTGTTAAGTGAATTCAAGGTATTATTGTGGAAATGAGTTTGGGTTATGGTAACTTCATGACGATGCCATCGAACTATACGCCCTGCACATTTGCCTAGCAAGATACATCATAATGCTTGCATGATTCAATTGCAAAAAATTACATAACCAAGATTAATTGCTTGTGCTCATATAACAATTTAGCCTACAGCTACCATTTTTATTAACATTGCAAAACTTGAGATAGGCCTATAGGAAACTGTTATGTGAACTTTTGTTCAAGCGCCTAATGATGGCAAAGCAGCTTGACATGGACCCTAAAACTTATTATCTACGTAAGATGCAATCCTGATGCATAGTAAGCTGCAAATTGAGTAACTTCTAAAAATTCACAGATTCAGGTGAGGTACGATATGAATATAACCATTCCATGTTTTTAATCAGATAAGCTGTTCTAAAAACCACTATCGCTAACAAAGAACAGTTGGAATCGCAAGCATTCACCATGTCATCACCAATCTCAGTAATCCATTTAAACTAGATTATGTACATAAAAGTAATTGTGATGATAGACATATGTAAACAAACTGATGTAAGATGGCCTTGAGTCATCTGAGACAGAGAAGTGCTAGCCAAGTAGAACGTTGTAAAATTATCCTTGTGCAAACTTACCACCATCAATGACTAAAAGGAGAACCCATTAGTAAGTGTCTCATCTCGAATAAGACTGATAGCAAATATAAAAGACGACATTAAAAACCAGAGAAGCAGAGAGATCCTAATCTCCATCTAAGTCTTAATCATCAGGTAGATTTCACTCAATAACACTAAAACATGGCATTTCGATATATGTACTAGTAATGACCATGGCATATCATTTGTATCATATCATATCGAAGATTGTACAGTTGCACATATGATGTTTTTATTTTAATGCTCATTAATCACTTCGTGTTTGCATTCTACGCTAACCACCATTCATACTGCTGATCATTGTATAGCTGTGGTTTACGAAGTTGATGTTTTTGACTGATTGTACAGCGTTTACTGGATCTTGTGAGTCGGTGTCTGTTTTGCAAGTGTGAATAAAAGAAGTGTGTTGCTAGAGATTGCTGTACAACTTGCCGACATACTGTGGATTATTATCATGGCTCAAGTCAAATTATCGGATATAATTACCAAATATGAAGACAGTTCTTCTGGAAATTTTGCTGAATGGTTTGAAAAGCTAGAACTGGTGGCCAAATCGCAAAAAGCCGAGGACTTGAAATCATTCCTACCTGTATTTTTGCATTGACTAGCCATTGCTTTGTATAAGCAGCTAAAAAAGGACAAGAACGATTACGCTGAACTGAAGGCAACATTGTTAAGTGCTTTCAGTGTGAGCCGCTATGCTGCATAAGAGCAGTTACAGAGAAGGGTGCTTCAGGAGAGTGAGACTAGAGATGTCTAATGTAGCGGATATATGAAGGTTGGTCCCCCTTATGGGACAAGACTTTGCTGAGCCACTGTTAAAATGGGCCTTTATGGCAGGGTTGCCAGTAGATGTGAACTCAATTGAAATCAATGGCAGCTGTGAAGAGCCTTCAACTTAATGAGCTGATAACCAGGGCACGAATGTTATCAACAAGAAATCAAGAATTGACATGTGCTGTGGGATACGACAAACCAAAAGGAGCTTGTTTCAGGTGTGGTTCGCTTTCACACATGGTCTGGGAATGCCCCAAATCAACCAGCAGAAACACCTTGGCTGCAGCTAAGTCTGTCAGGCGCTGCTTTGTGCACAAGCACATAGCCAGGACCTAACCGAACAGGCCGAGAAATGGGCAAGAGGAATAATCAGCACCAGGTGTTTCCTCAGAGCAGCAGTAGCTGAAGAGGTGCTCCCATTCATATATATCCATTCAACCAGTCCATTATGTGCTCGTCAACTTAAAACATTAGTGAACTCAGGGTTGCCAGCAGACAGTGATTAGCGAGAGATTCTGCAAGGAGATTAGAGTGCGACCAAGGGGGCCTCAACAAATGGTGATGGTGTTGAATGGGGAGACAACAAAGTGTGGTGGTGAGGCAACTGCTGATTTATTGGTCGATGAAGTCTTGGTGAGTAAACACTGTTTAGTTGCGCCAAGTCTAGTGTGTGATGTGGATGTAATTCTAGGGTTTGACAAAGCAATCAAGTGGAGTGATGATGAACAGCGATAGAAGCGACTTATGGCTGTCAAAGGCGTGTGCGTCTGTTGCGTCATCAATGGTGGCAAAGTTGAGAATTGATGACACAGATTTTGTAGCAGTTTGATGGAGAAAAATGGACTGTGGAGTAGAAGAAAGGAGAGCTGAAGTTGAATAACCAATGTGGTCAATATCTTGTGCCACCAGAGCATGCTGAGGGTTATGAAGCTGAAGTGAGTCAGTGGATAAAAGATGGGTGGTTGGAGCAGTATGATGCAGCAATTCATGGTCATGTTAACTGAGTGATACCTCTGATGGCAGTACACCAACCTAATAAGCTGAAGAAAATACATCCAGTCAAGGATTATCGTGAGCTCAATAGCCATGTTGAGAGCAGACCAGGACATGACACCACGATCTATCAAGAAAAGCTTTGTGAATGGAGGAAGCAAGGGACAATAGCATGTTTGTTGGATCTGAGAAAAGCATATCTTCAAATCCATGGGAGTCGACGATTACAGCGTTTTCAGTCAGTGAAATACAAAAGGCAGCTTTATGTGATTACAAGGATGGGGTTTGGACTGAATGTTGCCCAAAGGTAATGTCATGATAATTCTTTCACAGGATTGTCAAGTGAAGCAAGGGACAGACTATTAAGTTGGTGACATGGGTTAATGAGACAGTTGTTCAAGTGGGGAAAGTAAAGAAACTTTTGCAGACTTATGGATTGGAAACAAAACAACCTGAACCCTGAGTGATAATCGTGTGCTGGGGCTGAGGGTGAAGTGACAACGATGGAAAGTTCAAGTAGAGCAGAGATGGGAAGTCCCAACATTACCACAGAGTGTAACCAAACGTCAGTATTTTTCAGTGTGCGGCAAACTAGTAGGCCATTATCCAGTTGGGAGATGTTTGAGAACTGCGTGCAGCTATGTGACGAGACAGGAAAATGAAATGAACTGGGATGAACTTAAACCAGTTTATGTGTGAGAGATGATAAAGGAAGTTATGAAAAGAGTTAATGAAAATGACCCTGTGAGAGGCTGCTAGGATGTTCAGCCACACTTTGACTGCACGGTGTAGCGCAAGTAGTTTGGAAATTGGTTGCTGTCTTGAAGTTGATGGTTCAGCGATAGAGGATGCAGCGTGGCTAAGGAAAGAGGATGATGTTTCACACATCAATGTTGTGGAGTTGGAGGCAGCCATAAAAGGCATGGAACTGGCGTAAAAATGAAAAAGAAGTAATATCAAGCTTATAACTGATTCGGAACGTGTATGGCTAGATAAGATCCATTTTGGAAGACACAAAAAAGCTCAGAGTTGGCAGTTTGAGCAAAATAGTAATTAAATGAAGACTTGGCGCCATCACTAAACTGATTACAGAATATAAGCTCAAAGTCACTTTGAGTATTGTCCCATCAGAGAAAAATATTGCTGATGCTCTCACATGAGTCCCCCAGAAGTGGCCGAGAACAGTGTACGACGATGTTGCCAAGCAAAGGTGAAGATGTGAAGCAGATCAGAAAAATACATGACATGAGCCATTTTGGAGTTGACAGAACAGGGTCAGTCCTGTTCCGTTCCATGTCCAGTTCTGTCCTGCCATCGATGAGAAGCTAGTAGCCAAGGTTGTGTGATCCTGTCATATTTGCAAGTCAGCTGATCCCGCACCAATTGTATGGGAGCAAGGACATGTAAGCGTTTCTGAACAATGGCAAAGACTGGCAGCAGATGTAGCGGGAAAGCCATACTTGACCCTCATTGATTGTGGACCAAGCAGGTTTGCAATTTGGATGCAAATGAGACTGCAGAGCAGGCTATCAAGCTGCTTGGCAGAATACTCCTTGAGCGAGAGCCACCAGTGAAGCTGCTGTGTGATTATAGACCGTTTCAAGAGCAGCAAAACTAGAAACTTTCTGGAGAAGTGGAGCATAACATTGGTATTTTGCTGTACATACCGGCAATGGTATAGTAGAGAGACATCACCGGCTGATTAAGCGGATGGTAGCAGGTTCTGGAAGAAGTGTGGAAAAAATGGTGTTTTGGTACAACATACCAAGCTCTGCCAACGTTCTGCTTGCTGCTGTCGTCTATAACTATGAGACCAGGTTACCAGGAGAGCATAGCCGGAAGGGTAGACCAGGAGACCTACGATCTAAAAGGACTCAAGAAAATTCCTACCGGGTCGGGGACAGAGTCTACGTGAAACCGGAAAGAGCAAAGTGTGACACAGAGTGGAAGCAAAGCACCACCAAGCTGATTTCTGATCAAGTTGTGGAGGTTAATGGGGTGAATCGCCACGTGGCTGATGTGAGACTTGGCAATTAGCAGTTTAAGGAAAACTTGTCTCTGGAGAGCAATCCACATAGTGTAGCTGCAGTTGAGTTTGCAATTGGTGACAATCGTACAGATGAACTGAGTACCGGTAGTAGCCATAGAAGCGATGATCTTGACAATAATGACATAGATAATGATAGTGCTGACTCTGACCAAGGTTTGATCAGGGAGAGAAAACCCCCGAGATGGTTGGCAGATTTTTATGTTGATTATATGAATTTTGATCACGAGACCAGGGGGAATGTGATGAGCATGGCATCTTACTTACTAACATATCATATCGAAGATTGTAGTACAGTTGCACATATGTTTTCATTTTAATGCTCATTAATCTCTTCTTGTTAGCATTCTATGCCAACAGCTATTCATACTGCTAATCATTGTATAGCTGTCAAAGCAATTAGCTGTGGTTTACGATGTTGATGTTTTTGACTGATTGTACAGCGTTTACTGGATCTTGTGAGTCAGTGTCTGTTTTGCGAGTGTGAACAAATGAAGTGTGTGGCTAAAAATTGCTGTACAATTTGACGACACAATAATACTGGTACGTGAGTGCAAAAGCGGCGTCATCCACAATAACAGATATGACGTGAGGTAATATAATTCTATGCAGATCGTCAACTTGATCTTTTAACTAGCATTTACGCAAGCTCGTTATGAATATATCAACCACCAAACACCTAAAATTATAAAAAAATACACCTCACCGTCTCTTTCAAGTTGTTGAGATGCTGCCAAAGATACAGAAGCAACTAAAATCCATATTGTGTGGAGCATTTTTAGCCGTGACATATTCGCTGTTCCAGCGAAGACTGACCTACTTAGCTAGAAATAAAAGAAGTTGATGTAACAATTTTATGCTACATTTGTAAGAAAAAGCAATGCATATATCTTTTTATTTAACATTGTTTTATATGTTAAACATAAAATTAATAAAATAAGTTTTAACCTTTGTAATACTCTTTTAAGAGTAACGCGCAATATCAAGGTTTTGAGGTTCCCATGCACTTTTTAGACTGTCTGCCGACCGTAGTATGTTAGGCTGTCACCTGACCAGCGTGTTACCAAACTTTAAACGACAATTTTTTATTTCAAAATATGACATTACGTACAACGATGTTGATGCAATTTGTAAATTTTCATAATTTCTTATTAGCATTTTACATATAGCTCATGTGGTGTAATTATAATCGCCTTATACGTGTTGTGTTACCTACATTGGAGTTGCCTTTACTTATATAATATTAGAATCAGATACATGTGCAATTGCACATCTACATTGTATATCAGTTCTGATGAATGACATTTTAAAGATAACTTTGCGATGTGTACTACCTATTTGAAATGCATTCCGAAAGCAGCGGCCCTCATTCTTATTAGGTTGCTCCATGAATAAACTCTTACTATCAAATACGACATAATCAAAACACTACAAATTAGATAAACAATATTTGAAATTTTGTGTTTACTCAAAGCAGTACACCATTTTTGTCACATTCCGCTGAATCAACATTCCACAAGTACGCTGCTTGTTGAGAGATATGCCGTAACTAATATTTTGACCGAGAATTTTAGAAAAAGGTATGAAGTATATGCTAACATATAATTGAATAGTATCTAAAACTAATGATATAAAACATGATATGGGTGTTTATATCATTGCTAAAACTAAGGCAATGCCATACTGTTTTTGATCCTGGGACATAAACAATCATGTTTCAAAACTTTAGGTCTATCTATATCCGGATATGGGATAAGGATTTGAGATCAAATAACGAGCACAGTGTGGGTTCTGTTGATATTATTTGATTATTCCCAGTATAAATGTTTTCAAAAAAGATATGAGCGGTTTCTATTTATTCAGCTCAAACTCAAAACGTGCTAGTCATCATGAAACGTAAACACATAGCTGAAACTGCTAAAACAAAATGTTTTCTGCTCTATAAAACATATGATAACTAAAACATCTGGTCTATTTCTACAACATCTCCCTTCTGAGACAATAATTTGATAATGAGATGGTCTTTTGCATAAATTGATTGTCCAGAGCCTCCTAAAACAAAGCAATCAATTTCTGCTATCAATCTATGCGGTTAATGGCTAAGTGTCTGCGACGGCCTAACCTAAAAGGTAGGAGGGTGTGAGAGGGGGTCGCAACAGGGGACTGATGACTAGCTTTTGGTGGTTCACCTTTCGGAACAGGGATGTAGATGAGAGCTGATTGATTGCGTCTTATGTGCTTGCCATTGATGTGAATGCTGTAGCTTCGAGTTCCTGGAATCTCTTTATCTACAGTACCTGATCTATTCATATCACAAATGTGTGCCCTTTTTTTGACAGGCAGCGCTGGAAGCTCGCGAACATTATGGCGATCATCGTGATTCTGTTTTATCCTAGTTTTGTAGGCCTCATTTATCTGGTAGTGAATAATATGCTCTGGTCGGTTGTCTATTGTTACGACAGGGACTGTTGTTCGAAATTCACTGTTCATGATGAGTTGTGCAGGTGAAAATTCAATCGTGACTGGTCATGTTCTGTAAGCTAGAGGTCTGCTGAAGGTCTGTTGACTTATCCCAGGGGTCGGCAACCTTTTCCACTCAAAGAGTCATTTGGACCCGTTTTCCGCAGGAAAGAACGCAGTGGGAGCCACAATCCCCCTTTGATATTTTCAATTAAAAATAAATACTACATGTGATTTTTTTTTGTTTAGCTTTTATACCATGTTTACACCATAAAACGAAATGATGTGGCATGTAGAATGATTTAAATGCTGAGAAAACAAAATTACACTTTTGCAAACGACAACGAAATAGTTTTGGCCATTTTCTTGGCGTATAAGGTGTACTACCTGCATTAGTGTTGTTGTTAGTCAGTAGTGTTGTTGACGATATTGCGGTCCTGAGTGGCTGGCCAGTCTTACTAGATTTATAAATGTTTAACCCCGTTTGTTGACAATATTATAAAGTATCTAGTAGCGATCTGACCCTCTGCGTGAATCCGGTAGCACGTTTTTCTGTACTTTTATGTTAAAGTTAAAGCCATTTGACAATCATGTGATAAGGTACTAATAATAATAGAACGTAAATAATGACACATAACAAGCGACAATGTTTGATTTATCATTATAATGACATTTTTTTAAATTATCTTACAAAATTTAGTGATAAAACTTTTATAGTTTTATGAATTACTTGGTATATGGTGAAAAAGGAAAAAATCCAAAGTCAGAGGGAACCACAGCCAGGGGATAAAAAAGCCGCATGTGGCTCCGGAGCTGCAAGTTGCCGACCCCTGACTTATCCAATATGTTCATCACTGTTTGCACCATTAGTTTTGCAGCTCAGTTGCTCTAGGGTACGTAAGAAGAGACGTAACTGCCCTAAATGGACGCTGCTGCACAAATTCCAGGAAGTCCTTTGAAGAATATTGTTCTTTCTTGTCTGAAATACACATTTCAGACATTCAGAGCCTTGCAAAGATACTCTTTAGGTGATGTATAATCTTTTGAAAAGTAGCTGTTTGCAACACTGCTAGTTGTGAGTACCTAGAGTACAGATTTACAACCAATAGGTAATTTCTGCCTTTGTGGTAAAATAGATCTGAGGCCACTACTTGCCAGGGTTTAGCAGACATTTCAATAGGTCGCAAAGGTTATTTGACTTCTGGTATTTTGACCCAACCTGTACTGCACATCTTGACCATCTTTTCTGCCATTTTTGACAGTCCATGCCGCAAGGCTGATCTTTTCGAACGCTCCACACATTTAGTGATTCTCAGGTGTCCCTCATGAATCTTGTTCAGTATCTATCTTCTCACTCCAATAGTGGTACAATAATTTGGTTTTGGTATACCAGTAGATTGTAAGATGGATGTATTGTTATAAGTGCTCTCTTTTCAAATTTTTGGTCTGATAACATTATCAGTGCAAGACAAATATGGAGAGCATCTCATTACTGCATATCAGCATGGTATCTGTACAACAAATCACTTGTGGTATCTAAACAAAGAGTCAGGACACTCTTGCAGGCACTTGATCCAAGAAAGAGCCTGAATGCATTTCACCAGCTTTGTTGCGATTTGCGTCCCCCTACATTTTTGAGGTCATAACTAATATTAACTATTCTATAACAACAGTTTGAGTACTTAATGATGGGAAAGCTGATAGTGTTGTGCTGGTTTACAAGACTAGCTTACTGACTAGGAGATAGATGTGTCGCTACATTACCAACCGAGATCTTTGACAGATGTCCTTTCAAATGTCACTGAGCACATTTTTGCCTATCATATTTACGAGAACCTTGACAGAGAGCAACTGCTTAATTGACTTTTGGTATGCATTTAGGGTTCAAAAGGGGTATGAGTCTCAGCTGTTGTCTCTGGTCTCGGTGTAGATTAATAGTTTTGATGATAGGATTCAAACTGATATGGTTGTATTGGACTTTGCCAAGGACTTTGATGTACTCTTTTATATAAAAAATGGTCTATGAGTTATCTAGGCGTGGGGTCTGTCCACGTCTGTAGGATGGGTTTGTAATTGGCCCAGAAGGCCATCACATTTCATAAGTGTTAATGGTGGCACTTCAGTTCTACATAGGGTAATGTCACGAATGCCTGGGGTTCAGTGCTGGGGCCACTTCTGTTTTTTAATAACATAAATGGTATGCCCGATGTGCAAAACTCAAGCTTAAGGCTTTTTGCTGATGACACATTGTTTTGTTACGGTGAGTATCCTGAGGATTGAGGACAGCGTTGTAACGTAACACGACCTGGACAATCTAGTAAAGTGTGCTGATGATTAGCAAATGCGGTTCAATATGAGTGAATGCGAAACTATGTCAATTGTTAGATCAAACTGTCTGATACAACAATGTAGCCACCATATACAAAGCACTTACTTGTTAATAACCCTTTTTTGAATACCTTGGTGTTGCAATCAATAATAGGTTTTCATTTGATGAACATGAATAATATAGCAGAGAAAGCTAATGGAATTTGACATAGGTTAATGAGATTATTAAGAAGATGGTTTCTTACCATTTGTGGGTCCAGTTTGAAATATTCCTCTACTGTTTGGTCCCCTTACCTGTTCTAAATTGTATTGGTTGAAATGATAGTAACTTATTTCAGAGAAACAAATTCCAAAAGTATTATTCAAGTTCAAAATGTATGTAAAAGCGTCCTCTATCCAAACTTAATCGGTTAGAAACAAAATGTAATATAGGAATTGTCTTCTGCTTATAACATTGACAAAATGAACACGAGGGAGTAACTCCAAATCCCTTTGAGAACTGTTGAAAGTTTTTTTTCAGTCCTGAAGTTACTGTCCTGATAACTAGTAGCATTCATTAAACAGTATTCTAAAATTGGCAAAATAAACATGAAGGATCAACTAAAAAATCCTTGACATTACTTCATAAAATATATCAAAAGACTAGAAAGTATAAATAGAAAGGCTTTCCACGGGTCGTATCATCTCTCAAAATACTCGGAGATTAGTGACATCATGTACCAGAAGTGCTGGCCTCTTTTACAAGATTGATTGAGGACTGCTGATGTCAACTTTTTAAATAAAAAATTGATTGTTAACTACTCAATTGAAAACGTCACATAGGGGAAGGCGGGGTACAGTGTGCCAAGGGGCAAAGTGATCCACCATACATTTTTTAAATTGTAATTTGTATTTGGAGTTATCGTTTTTACAAGAGGTCATGTGATCACTGGAGGTCCTTTTGAATAAAGAAAGAGCCGTGGAAAGCTGAAGGTAAGAAATTTATTACCAAAAAACTGTTTTTTGTAAATTTCCAGCTTTGAGTTTGTGGTCTTCATTTTGCGTTAATGCTTTGTTTTACATAAATAAAAATGTAGAGAAATATTACTCCATATGATTATAGTAAGCATGTAAAAAATGAAAACTCTTACGCATCTACAATTTCTTGCATGCTTATTTTTCTCAGGAAAAGTCAATTGGGGCAAAGTGAGCCAATGGCTCACTTTGCCCCGCACATACACAAACTCTTGAAAATGTTACACAAAACTAAAGCAAGTACTGCTTACATTTTAGAATGGTACGAAACTACAAAGGTAAAACTGGGCAGGCAGACATAAGTCAAGTAGAATATGCTGCAAGGATTATTGAAGAAGGAAATGGAAAGTCAATTCAAGAAGCTGCCAAAATTCATGGTGTGAACTGTATGACTCTTAAGAGGCATATTGAAAAAGGATGTGTTGGAGGTGCACAGCGTAGAAGTAAAACTAGTTTATACCAAGAAGCAAAAAGAAGAGTTGGCTGGCCATGTAAAAAATCTAGACAACAGATTTAATGGTTTATCTATTGAACAAGTATGTAAACTAGCTTACGAATACAGCATGACTAATGACTTGAGCATTCCACCAAGCTGGTCAAGAAACAAGAAAGCAGGTGAGCCGGTGTTTAAAGTGTAGCAACATGTGTCTAATTGGTTTAGATCTACGCTAAAAACATCCAAAGTAACTGTGACTAAGAACAAGACAACAAAAACTAAGAAAAAACAGCAAACAGATTCTTCATCAGAAGAAGAGAGTTAGCCCAAGAATTATTGTGTTCTGATGAAGAAAGTCCAGATGAAGATGAAAAGGAAGATGTGCCAACTCCTACTAGAGACAATATTAACATCAAGGATCATGTTTTAGTTTGGTACGAAACTAGCAAAGGTTGACTTGCAACAAAATTCACATTACAGTTATTTGGTATCAAAAAATTCACCATGTCTTACTCTGCTGTGTTGCAGGTGCAAAATATGTGGAAATGTGATTACAAGCTCTTAAACGCTCAAAAACGAAAAGCCGCTGTAGATTGGAATCTCTATATTTCGATGACGTAGCCATGAAATTTGGTTATCGTCTTGTCACGTGATGTTCTCACGTGACAAGACGGCATGCAACACAACAGAGTAAGACAAGACAAGACTCACCTGCAACACAGCAGAGTAAGACATGGTGAATCTTTTGATACCAAATAACTGTAATGTGAATTTTGTTGCAAGTCAACCAATAATGTTTAGTATGCAGGAAGAGTCATGAAATGTAATGAAAACTCTGTTACCATCAATTTCATGAGAAAAGCTGGAGACTGCTTTGTTTATCCAGAGGAGGAAGACATTCATGATGTTGACTTCGAATCTATAGTTATATTTTTAGAACAGCCAGTAAACACTGGTGGGACTCTGAGGGTTAGAAATCGAACTACATTCAGAGTGGATTTATCTGCTTATACTGTAAGATAAACTATTTTCAATAATACTGCTGATAGAGACATTGTGGGCAACACACTTTTTACTACATTATTTCACGATAATGCTCATACAACTTGCTTCCACATTTTATGTTATAAACTATGTATATTTAGTTTACCATGTTCTCTGTCTTAGTCATGAGTCAAATTTAGTTAGCCCATTGTCACACTTTATGTTTTAACACAGTTAAAGATATCAAATATATATTATGTGCAAGCAAATCACATATTTATTGCTATGGCTCACTTTGCCCCATTGGGTGGATCACTTTGCCCCGGTAATGGGGCAAAGTGAGCCAGGTGTAACATGTTGCAAAAACAATAAATTCTCGCGATTGATCCAAAATGGAGCATTGCAATTCAAATACAATAATAAACACATGTTGAACTTTCTATAGACCAAGTTTCAGCTCAATTCAAGCAGTCACTTATATTTTATTTGAGAAACAAAAAAATTGGCTCACTGTGCCCCGTCTTCCCCTAATCCACTATTTGGTGCCACAAAGGGACATGTAACAACAGATGTTAAAAAGAACTCTTTTTTTTATCGAACACTAAAAAAAATTAGGCAATCTTCATCCAAATAATCACTTTTTATATATTGTCTTTTGTAAAGCTTTAGTAAAAAAATTTCACTTCACCATAATGCATCTTAGATACGAATGTAATTAATTAGTATAGATAAATACATGAGATATCAAGAGCCTATAGACTCCTTATTCAAGTAAAAAAGACCATTATGTTAAAATGACTATCTTTAAAATTGTGGTAAAGCGCAAATTGCGCAATGTTTTAGGTAAAGAACTATGAAAGTAAAATCCAGTGTTTCCCCTCATTGCCAAAGGAGTACTCCCTGCAACCAATCTAGTCTCGCGATCATCAATGGTATTTTGCAATTGACCAAATTTATCAAAAAAAGGAAGTATGGCTGTCATCCCATAAAAGCCTTCGCATCAGACATTCTGGAATTTTTGTGTCTCAACTCCGAGGAATCAATTTCCTAAAACATTTTCACCTTTGTAATGCTCTGCCGGCCTTTGATCCCTGCTATGAATTTAGCTGCCTTTTTCTAGACACCCTCTAACGACTATCTGGCATACCAAATAGTGGTCCCAGACCTCACTTGCATAATCTAGCAGTGGTCTACACAGAGCGAAATATGCGACCCCCCCTTACTCTCATGTTTAACAAAATGCGTTTCATCATTCCCAATCTCAAACTAACGTTAGATGTTATTGTATCTATATGTATATCTCAAGTAAAATTGCCTAAAATTGAAACGTCATAATATTTAAAACTGTTCACTAAGGTTAGTGGTTTACCATTGAGGTAAAACGTTACACTTGGATTACTATTAACCTTCTTGGCAAACCGGACATTTTGTATTTATCTACATCACATGTATCAAACTCACGGTCCGCGGGCCACGTCCGGCCCACTTTGTAATCATATCTGGCCCGCAAGATCATTTTACATTATCATTATTCATGCCCCATCGATATGAAGCGCTGATAATATAATCCTGCACAGATACTACGAATCCCACAATGCAATGCTTAAACTCCATTGACACGTACTTCTCGCGTCAATTAAGCCTGAAGTTGTTTTAGAATGATATTCCTGTCTGTTTTTATCCCTATTTATGTTCCAAAAACATTTTGTTTCAGTTTGTTAGATAAATGTTTATCCTGTTCGGCCTGTGAACTTGATTGTGTTTTGAATCTTTGCCCCTTGTACAATTGAGTTTGACATCCCTGATCTATATATGTAAATCTCAGTGTTTGTCTGTTGGTCTGTCATGTGTCCAGTTATGATGATAAAGTTTTACCTAGGAAAAATGCCTTTTGACCTTGGATTTGACCTTTGCACCTCCAGTTCTTGAGGCGGGCGAGCTAACCCATAAAGCCGCATGGGCTCCTTTTGATACAAGGCATTAATCATACTCATAGTCAATATATCGGTTAAAAAATGCTTAACGACGCTGTGTGACGCGTAACGTCATTAGAGCTAGCCTCACGGCTCTCATTACAGTAAGTTTAGCATTATTCTAGTTTAAGCAGCGTAGTGTGTTTTCAAGTTATGATCTATTTGCCCTATTATGTAGAACACGATGATTTTTCGCCCTCGCCATACAACATATTTTTCGCCATACAAATATCAACAAAAATATCGCCCGAGTTTCAAATGCGGTTGTTGGTCTGTTGAATATGTCGGAATAACAAATACAGTAGATGCTCCTACAATGCAAATAATCTGTTCCAGGAGCGTTTACATTATGGGGATTTGACGTTATAAGAACATTGAAATATATATAAATTGCCTAATCGTTCCTTATTAGTTTGCATCAAAACTTGTTTCATTTTTCTGATCAATTTCACAGGTTTTATAGACAATGATTGCAGTAATTTTACAACAAGTTGATGGGAAACTCTCATATTCGACATCCATTTACAACAATTTGTTCATCTTTTCTAGACAGCCAAGTTTATTCTGGAAAACGAATAACAAATATTTTATACACCTCTAATAGAGCAAAACAAAAATATATTTTATGTTAAAAAGAGCCGTCTACTTGTTCTTAGTTTAGCTGTATCCAGGAAGTCAAGGTTATGATAAAAGATAACTTTCGATGGTTCTCGTAACTTGTGACATTCTGATTGGTAAACCGGCGCTGGAACACTTGCACCCATCAATTGCCTGACAAGAAGTCTCTGATCCAGGTAACCATGTATGGATCAATATTTGATTTTATCAGTTTGCCAATTAACAAAGCGTGAGCAACTCTGTCGAATGCCTTAGAAAAGCTCAGTATTGCTGTTTAAACTGTATTATTGTCTTCCACAAATTTCATAATCTCGTTTACAGTAGTTACTAGTTGGGTTGCACAGGAAAGTCCCCTTCTGAACCCGTGTTGACGTGGAATGTTTTCAAGATCTTTATTGATGTTGTTAAGCACAATATGCTCTAGCAGTTTGCATAAAATGTATGTCAGAGATACAGGTCTAAAGATTCTATAGTCTTCCCACTACTTTTTTATGAACTGGAACAACATTGGCAATTTTCCAGATACCGTATCACGAAGTTGGCCAAAGAATCTTCCTTCCTCAATTTTTCTGGGTCGTGTGCTTTTCCTCTTCAGGCCTCTCAGCAGTTTTAGAACTGACGCTTGTGATCTTTATTGGGCATTTGTCTGTGGGAAGATCAGCAAGGTCAAGCAGGCACATGTTTTCCTTTAAAAAACACCTCGGAAATAGTTATTAAAAATCTCAAAGGCTCTCTTATTTTTAAAAATGATCAGGTTTCGAGTGTTGTTTCTAGTGTTTCTTTTATAAAAGTAATAAAATGGTGTACCGTCACCTCTTTCTAATGGTTCAAACAACACTCTGTTGTAATATTCCAGTTCCATATTTCGGAAACTCTTTTTGGTGTTTCACCTAGTTGGTTTGTACTTAGCGTGGTTTTTTTCATATCTTGTATGTTTAAATCTATCCAAGTTTTCGTTGTTGTTTAACCGCCCATCTGGCTGTGTTATTAAACCACGTTAGCTCTTTGCTATTTTTTCTGTTTATACATATAGAGACATACTTATTGACAGCCAGTTTGATAGCAGTTTCCAGTATCTACCAAACTATGCTAATGCTTTACTTATTACCAATTGCATTGTAATCTCCGACATAACCTCAGCTGCTAGTTCACTAATAGATTACAAATCAGCTTTATTGTATAACCTAATAAAAAGGCAATCATGTGAGTATTTAAAATTTGCTGCCACTCTGATTTTGATCAGAAAATGATCCCTGAGACCAGTGTTGATCACTCCGTAGTCATATATTAAATTTGACCTATTTGTTATGACTAGATCGAGAGCATTCCCTAGATGGTGTGTAGGCTCAGTTATTATGTTATTTAAATCGTGGGATAACAGGTCATTCAAAAATGTTCTGTGTGAATACCTTTGACATGAGCCTGATCAGACTTGTATAGCACTCCAATCAGTATCTGGAAAATTATAATCCCCTGCAACTAGCGTATCGGAACGCGAGAAATCTGAGATCAGCGAACCCAGCAATTCATCTGTTTCAACTGCCTCTCTTGCCAGTCCTGGTAGAATATACAAACATAAAACAAAAAACTCATTTCCATTCTTAACACATCCAACTCTGACACAAACAAACTCTAACGGGAAAAAAGATCCCCTGAAAAATACTTGTTCTTGAGGTAAACTTCAATAAAGTCGACCTAACGCCGTCACCTTGGCAATCTCGGTCATTCCTATAAATGAGTTTATGGGGAGAACTCAGAATCATTTTATCATCGATTGAGGGATCAAGATGGATTTCGGTAGTACACAGAATTTCATACTGAAAGCACAGAACATAGATGCCATTAAGTTAAACTCTTACATGTCTAGCATTTAGCAGCAGTATGTTCATCGCTGTTATTATTTGTTCGTTTTTGTATTTTCTCTTTTTTATTTGTATTAGGAATGTAGATCTGCCTCCCTCTTTTCTCTTAACTCTTTTTTTTCTCAGCTTTTTTCTAAGCCGAAAATCCTCTTGTTTGTTGTTTGTGAGATCTTTACTCGCAAAATATCAGTCTGTTTCATATCATTAATTATACTTAGCAATTTCCACGTTTGACTTTGTGCATTTTCAGCTAGGGTGAAGCCACTTTATGTTTTTAGTTCAGACTAATTACTTGGGTTCATATACCAACAACAGTGATACAGATGATGACTTCACAAAAAATGATTGTTGGAAAGTCACATAGCATCATAGTACTCATGATTTTTTTATCTCATGATTGTTGGGGCTTTTTTTATACGTATTGTCTGCTTGGGCTTCATTTTTCATTGCTTGACATCACTTTTTCCATCAAACAACCCTCAACAGATATCATGGTCGATCAGTTAGAGTAAATGGCATCAAGCTATGGATGGATTTTCTAGAGCTAGCATTTCTTCATCTCTTCCATGGCTGACATGTAGTCAACAGTATGCAAAGATTACAGAGTGCAGTAGTAAAGCAATATCTGATAGCTAGTTCTGCTACCAATGTTGTCGGATTTCACTCATTCTTACTAAAATCAAGTAAAAATAACTTGCTCAGTAACTATTTGGTTTCTTCGCTGTTGGTGTTTACAAATTTTTCATGTTTCTGCCCACTGTAAACATTGGTGCTCACAGAAAGATCTCCAATCACAGTTGGAGTTACAAACCTGTGAAAGTTTTATTTTGTGAGATCAACATTGTAGGTGTCGACTCACTTCTAGGTATATTGTGTTCTGTAAAATCTATCTTTCAGATGAATTGGTGCATCGGCACTAATCGGCAATGACGCAAGGATATACCTTCATGTAAGAGCGGTAATATTAATAAGAACGGCTTCGCTTGGAGGTTACGCGTGCTTGTTTTAGACTTGCGATTTGAACGTCGCTAGTTGAAATTTTTTGCAAAGTTAATTTTCAACTGAACATGGGCATGAAAACAAAAATACCAATAAAAAGACAGACACTGAGATTTATATACTGTACTTTTCGGACTGTTAACCGCACCCTTATATAAGCCGCATCTGCTTTGTTTTAAAAAAAACGATAATAAAACAATACATAGGCCGCACCTTTGTATAGGCTGCAGAACTCAGGATGGTGATTTTTAACACGGCGGCAACTTTGCTAGTTAAAACGGAACAGTGCCGTCAGGCACTGTCCGCCGACGCTTTTTAGCCCAGTGCCTAACGGAAAAGTACCATTAGGCATTGTTTCATTTTTTCCGTCACCGCTAGAGGCCCACTATTCGGAGATTCCGGTTGATGCGCCCTAATGGTGAAAGAAAAAACCACAGAATAGCTGCACCCTTATATAAGCTGCATGGCTCAAAACATCAGAAAAAAGTAGCGGCTAATAGTCCGAAAATTACGGTATCTATAGATATAAGGATGGATAATGTTGTTCATTTATTGAGTCCTTTGTATTTCGTTCTATATATGGATCATATCAACTGTAGCATTCATTTTGCGTACAGCCCTACACTGTCTTGAATTTTTAGTGGTTTTAATACTTTGTAACATTTTTTATTATATAGGCAGTCGCAATGTCTAAAAATGAATGTGAGATTCTTAAAACCCTAAGCGCTCGCCTCTATTCACCCCAGTGCCACCTACAGCTTGTTGAAGAGTTGTCTTCGGTTAAGGTAAAATTTTGTTTAATGTAACCTTTCATTAGAAAGTTTTGCATGCGTTATTTAGCCTACACTATTGTGAAGACCTTTAAAGTGCTCAAAAAATTGCTGTTGTTTTTTATGAACCATTTTATTGAACAAATTGAATATTCTACCTCAGTGTTAATCTGTCACAGGTCAAACATTCTACACGGATTTATTGTTAATTTTTTAATGTCTTTTTTAATTTTTAATGTTTTCTTCTCTGCAGAAACAAATAAAAGTAACAGAATTTAAGTGTGTAATGAACTTTGAGTGGTCAGTTGAGTGTGTCCGGGAGGTGACCCTAACTGAGGAGAGTCTTTCTACCAATGCTGTAAGTATGAAACGCATGCTAGCCGAGCAATAAGAAATATAAATTATTTAAGTTTGTGACGCTGCGTGTTTTTATCTTTATCTGCTACATTTGAATCACTAAAACTGTGCTCTTGTTGGTTGTGCTTGGTGCAACCTTCTGTTATGTGGTTCTTTATTTATTAGGTATATGAAAGTAACAATTTGGACAGCTTTCAGTCTCAGAGCAAATCTAAAGGATTTTTCCTGTTGGATCTTAATGGTGTTATAATTTCAAGAACTGTGATGCCTTCAAGCAACAACATACCTGGTAAGCAGCTCATTGTGTTTTTGTTAAAACACTCGTGTGCGTTTGTTAAATTGTTCCCTGCAAACCATTAATGTGACTGCACGTATTTTATTCATTTATAAAAGCTATTCTGTCTTGTGTTTGAAACATATCTTTATATTCCCAGTTTACGACTTGTCATCTTTGTAGAAATATTTCAGCCTGAAGTAAAGGGACTTCACTACCCATATACATTGACAGAAACAATTGTAAGAACTGCAGGAGGCCTAACTGTCCGGTTATATGGGGACAGTTTGAGTCTTCTTCCGCTTGTACCAGGGGTGCACTACCAATTCTTCAATGTGGAGGTAACTGTGAGTCCACCATTCGTTGCATGGATTGGATATCTTACCCGTGCATCAGTGCTTGCACTAAAAGCGTGCAGTGTGGGGTGAGCAATTCTAAAGCTGTTTCTTTATAATTAGGACATAGTCACTATAGAATTTGCAAAGCATCATTTGTTTCATTGTATCATCTTCGTCATAACATTCAAATTTATTGGAGTTTTGGCTCAATAGTTAAAGTGACTGGAGTTACAGCACCGGTTGATGGCTTCAACACCTGATCTCAGATGGTCATCCTTTACCAGCATAAATTGTGAATGATGACGTGTCAGGTGTTGAAGTTGCTTGCTCGCGCATAACTTCAACTATAAATGAGTTACACAGTGGAAATATCACTTAGTCAGGTACTATGTCTAGAAACTACCTCAATGAGCATATTTATTTCAAATGTTCATCAAGATGCAATAGCTGTTCTCAGGTCACAATCAGTGGATGCACTTGTGTGTGTACTACACCGAGCTTTAATGTGTTTAAGCATCATTAAAAGGCAGTGCTTGTGACCAACAGTGATCACATAAAATCATATTTGTCCTTATGCTGCTACTCTTATGACCAAGAGTGATCACATAAAATCATATAGTTCTCCTGTGATAATGAAATCATTTGTCATTGGTATAGTTGTAGTTCATGTCGTGATTGC
This sequence comes from Watersipora subatra, assembly GCF_963576615.1. Lineage (NCBI taxonomy): Eukaryota > Metazoa > Bryozoa > Gymnolaemata > Cheilostomatida > Watersiporidae > Watersipora > Watersipora subatra. The sequence continues at coordinate 58,574,373 of NC_088710.1, read as the reverse complement.
TTACAGACCTTTGATAAGTACATGAATTCTCATATGCTTTATGAATGCAATAGGTTAAAGTCACACCTGTGTTTATACATGGTATCAGAGGTGTCATGCGCTTCTTATATTTATATGATAATAACACCTGATCCGATGCGTCTGCCAGATGGTCATGAAGACTAGCAGAAAAGTGGCGTTAAAGTGTTGCTGTCTGCAAGGGAATGGGTAGCTTTGGGTTGATGCGTTTTTCACAATGCATTTGAGTATTCTAGGATAGAGGTAGCTTAAGGATATACAATACTTTTATTGTATATCTATAGAATAGAAATTGTTTATGTTACTTATATCGCATATCTTTAGAATAGAGGTAGTCTAAGGAACTAATTTTTTGTATCCAAAACTATGAAATATCCAAATGTTTTAGTGTTGTAAACAGGTTCCTTACATTAGGAAAGAAGATGAAGTCAAAAGATGTTCAGCTAATATCTCAGCTCTATCCATTCTTAATAAGTATCACAGGGATAATGTATATCTAACTTCAGGCTTGTATACTGTTTGTATGTTGAGTAACATTTGCTTTGCCAGTCTCTGAAATCTTTTGTATTGTAGCCTCCTTGGGCTGGTCAACTTTGAGAGACGGCTAATGTGGGATGTGATGGAGAAGGATCTTCCAGGGTCCCCTTTCATAGTGAAGGCCAGGATTCTGAAGCTAATAAAACTGGATGTGTTTGTCGAGCAGAGCAAGAAGACTGATGGAGATGACTCCGTTTCCGCAAAGCTTGTGTTAGTTTCTAGAATCTAGCGTAGTAGTATAGTACACTAGCAGTGTGTACATGTCCTTGTACGTGCAGCAAACCAGTATAGTACACTAACATTCAGCCTGGCATTGCTCGATATTTCTTTCATTTTCAATGAGATAGCCTGCAGCACCTGTAGCAAATTTCAATGCAAGTTGCTAACAAGTTGATAACAATCCATAAATTCATCAGTAAGGGCAATTGTCCTTAAATTTAAGGTTGACTTGCAACAAAATTCTCATTAAAGTTATTTGGTATCAAAAGGTTCACCATGTCTTACTCTCCTGTGGTGTAGGTTCAAAATATGTGGAAATGTCATTACAAGCTCTTAAAAGTTCAAAAACGAACCGTTAATCGCAGCCGTCACGAAAACACCGTAGGTTAGAATTCCTCACAAAACGGTTCAAAGGTGGCATAGTTGAACACTACACCACATTCGAGCCGTAGCGTAAACAGAAGCCGATGTGCTTCTGTTTACATGTTCATGCAATCTCATTCGTCGAAATGTTTTCACAAATAAACTTCTTGCATGCAATAAAATCATGCCTATTATCCTTACGCGTCTATTTCATTATCATTGTAATTTTGCCACATTGAGCACTGACATCTTAAAACCTAGCTTAAAAATTAGTTTACTTTTTTTAACCTTAGCTCGAGGGGTGCATATCATCCTATGATAACCGTTAGGAGCCTGTTGGTCATCTGTGATGGTCAAAAAATGCTGCAGAAATTTTTAAAGTGAGTAAATTATAGTTAATTAAAGTAAGTTTAAATCTTTAAACTTTCACTGTAATTTTAAACTGTCGTTTTATTTTAGTTTTTAAATTATTTGACCTGCATAAAGCATTTTCCTCCAGATACGAGGTTTGAAAGTTACAGTTGTTTGACAAAGTTTGAAAACCTTTACAGTTGTTTTTATTTTCTCTCTTAATTTATTTCGACTACACAAAACACTCTTCTTATGATATGTAGTTTGAGAGTTAGAATGGTAAATGTTGTTATATATTAAATACAAATAAATTTTCTGTTCAAAGACTTTTTTATTACCCGGGCAATGCCGGGTAGCACAGCTAGTTAAGGTATATAAAATAAAGCCCTATTTCATACACCTTATTGTAAATAAGGTATATAAAATACACTTTATTTACAACAAGGTGCATAAAATAAGTAATGTGCGTATATAAACTATATATGCACAATACGAAAATCCTTAGGAGATTACCAAGAACCGACTGAAAGAGCATGACTGAGGTGAGAATCAAAGGAAAGTCAATGCTGAATATTCTTGAGCCAATCGTAATAGAGAAATGATGGAATGTGCTTACTGGTTATTCTCTAGAGAGGAAGAAGGATGGTTGGTCAAAATTCATTCTATAGTTGAAAAGTGGTTTCAAGCTATTTTTGGGAGAGATTCTATTTTTATCTCTGACATCAACCACCTCATTGCTAAGAGACATTCATATCAATACACTGTTTGCTCCGAACGCATGTCTTAGCGATGACACTGACAGTGTATTGCAATACGTGTCCAAACGAAGGCCATCAAAGTTTCTTGCTGTAGTTCTTTGTACAACTGCTCTACAGTGGCTTTGAAAATAACTAGGGTCTATTTGCTAAGTAGGTTGACTTTAATTATTACTAGAGATATTTTGCATTTGCGTAGACATTTCTACAAGTTGTTTGTTATCTTGTGAGCATTTAACATGCGTATGACGTAAGCTGGACAGTAAGTTTAAAAAATTAATCACAAAGAATGAGGCTATATATGCCAGGGTAGGGAAATGCGATTATAGTTAACTCCTTTTCTTTACAAATGAAATGTTCATAAAAACTCCAGCTAATATTAAATCTATCCTTACATTATTAGGCACTGGTAATCCCAACTGTAAAAGACAGTGATCAGCATATTTGTCTAGATTGTCAAAATTCTAAAGTACTGTCACCCATGGAACTAGTACTGTCACCCATGGAACTCGTACTGTCACCCATGGAACTAGTACTGTCACCTACCAATGATATACAACCCCCACAAGGGGGTTTTATATCGTTGCACTCACGGAACTAGTACTGTCACTCACGGAACTAGTACTGTCACTCACGGAACTAGTACTGTCACTCACGGAACTAGTACTGTTACTCACCAAACTAGTACTGTCACCCATGGTACTAGTACTGTCACCCATGGAACTAGTACTGTCACTCATCGAACTAGTACTATCACTCACGGAACTAGTACTGTCACTCACGGAACTAGTACTGTCACTCACGGAACTAGTACTGTCATGCATGAGACTAGTACTGTCACTCATCAAACTAGTATGTTGTGGCCACGACTCTTCGTTAAGAGTGGCAACTCATAAATTGTCTTTTTTTAAACAAATTCTTACCTAATTATGGATATACACAAGGCAGGTTTCCTGAATATTTTTAGACACCTGTGCTTATGCTCATTTGTTGTGAATTTATAAGTATTTTTAGCTAGAATTTAGTTGTTTTAGAGACTTTGTGGTCATTTATGTTTATAAATAGGATGTGCTTGCAAGCTCCTTCAAGGCCCTGAACCATGTACAGTATCTATTGTTTGCAGGATGTCTATGGATGACTCTAGCTGTGGTTTTCTTGGCATCTGTTATGACAAGGTTGTTGCGTATGCGCTCGGTATCAACAGGGAAGCATGGCTTGAGGTCATTGACACAGTGAAACGCAAAGGACCTATTTCTATAGGTTTGGTATGCTTTAACCCTTTTCATTTGAATGCTTATTGTCTTTGAATGCTTTGCCTTTGAGGCTGCTCTGCTTCGGCCTCTGAGAGTCTAAGACAAACTCAGTCGCATTGTTTCAATATGAAATATTTCATAATATAATGGTAAATTAGATTTCAACTTCATGGTAAGGTAAACTATACTATTAGCTTACGTATCCGTTAGTCTTTGTGGTTCCCTTCCCGATGAGCTAGTATTATTACATTCCGGTCTTTGGTAAAAAATGCTATTCAATGGTCATTGGTAGAACTACTTCAGTTGCTGGTGGGTGTAAAAATATGACTCAGTAGCTACATTTGCATTTTTATGATCAGGGATATACCGGTTATCTTCAGCGCAGAAGCTTAATTCTTAGTTAAGCCTGGCAAGTGATTGGAGAGAGAGTGGAGGGATGATAATGGGCAGGAATGAGGAGGGATTGGTGAAAGGGTTAATGTTAAAAGGGTAATATTTACTTTAATAAGAGCCGTGTCTGTCCGAGGCCATTCTAAGAGCGTTAGAAAAAAGTTGCACCACACAAGAATTGAACCCAGACATTCAGATTTTCAGCTAAGCGTGCTACCATCTGCGCTGCCCAACCACCTGGCTGTATCATAGAATAACTGTGCACATAATTACTACACGTGACAAACTTTCAGAGTACTAGTAGGTGTACCCTGACTAGTAAAAGAAGATGCTCTATGTTCAGTGAGTAAGAAAGCAGTTCAACACAAGAATAAGTGGAAGTGGGAGGGGAGTCCTATGATGTCAGGGTGATCATAGGACAAGGTATGAAAAAACTGGAGAATAGTGTGGGTTAGGTAGCTCAGTGGTGAAAGGTCTATCACTTTCACACCATACATAGAATGTCTACAACAGTGTCTGCATGGAGAGGGAATTATTACCACGATGGTTTCAGGGAACAGAGGAATATGATGAGGGTGTTGCTGCACTCTTAAGACAGTGTTTCGTCCACAGAAGTATGCAGAATGATAGAGAGATGCTCGTTACGCCGCTTGCTGCTCGGAGTCAGCCATCAGCTGAGACAGGGCTTGGCTCTTCTAGTCATGGTAAGCATGGCTTAATAATAATTAAGATCTTTCTATATTGTAAAATTTGTATTTCTGGGAGTTTGGTCATGATAGATGGATGGAAAGACATGCAGGTAAGGCGGACAATGAAACACATAATGAGAAATGGAGAGTCGGTGCAGTGAGCATGTTTTATTTATTCCTATTCCTGTATTCCTTATATTATTAGTAAATACATCTATTTTGGTAAAATTTTATGGCATTATACAGCTATACATAATATTTCTACTCTCTAAATTAAAAGTTCTAATTAAATTTTTTTATTTAGTTCACTGGTAATTTATGTGATTCACTGAACTTACACTCTATGCGCCTGTAAGGCAAATGAAGGCCTGAGAGAACTTCCATAAAAAACTTGACTGGCAGGATTATTTGCGGGGTGGTGGAGTTAGCCCCTCGAACATGCTGGCAACATGACCAATGTATGCAGACATGAGAGTAATTTAAGGCTCGGTGATCTCCCGCTTCCTGTAGAGAGGATCGAACCGCTTCTTGGCAATACAGAGTGCTAACCATTCATAATGAACAATAAATGTTTCTAAAGAAAGACTCAATTCCGTAATAAACTCCTACCTACTATTATTTATTTATAATATTTGAATTTATAACAAAAATTGTGCAGAATTATATGAACGAACTTCAGTGGCTCACTAGGTATGCATGTATGGATAACCCTCTATTTTTATATCATTTTACCAACATTGTCTTTGGTGTCTCTGGGCTCTGCTGTCTTGTTTATTGCGGGACCTTTTTGAACAAGAGATAAATTAGCTCTTATTTTCACCTTCATGATTATAAAATCAAAATTATGAAAACAGCATTGGAAGGATTCAGCACAAGACCCGCTGTTTTTACTCCAATAAGCTTTGATCCTAAGGATGTTTTTATCCTAGGTATTGTATGTATATCAGCTCCAGCTAAGCGTTGCACTGCTATCATTATTTGTATAGTTCATTCTCTATAATTGGTACATGAGTCGGTCTTGATGAGTTTATAACTCACTGTGCAATGTTGTCTTTTTCGCAGTGTATTTTGCAAATAATAGCCACCTGTATTTGTTATGAATGCAGAGGAAGTTTCAAGTTTATTTCTATGTAATATATACACTGGTTCAATAAAGCAAACAGTTGGGTAAGGGAAGTAAATCCAAATTAAGTTTAAAAACTGTCATTTATGTCATAATTTCTTCCATTACGTTAGATGTCAGTTTGTAAACAATAGAACTTTGCACACCTTTTCTGAAGCCATTTTCCTACTCTGACACTCAGTTCTGTTATTTCAACGACAACTGTCGAATTTCAGTTTTCAAAATAACTAGTTTTAATTATCACATAACGTAATATGTGCATAACACAAAGAGTTTTAAATAAATTTTTATAATGTTGATTGTATCTAATTTGTGACAACCTTCTAACAAAATAACTACAGTCGCATACCAGCCTCATATCTAATGAATGCATATTTTAGAATAATTATTCAGAAACAATAAAAAATAGTGCCAACTGAGTTTACTTAAGCTAAGAGCACTGTATTTGGATTTGATGGTATTGTTTGCAGGTAAGACTGTACCATTCAGGTCATGTGTAGACCGACAGAAGAACCTTTGGGCGACCTTCAAGACTAGGGTACACAAATCCCTGACTGTTAAGGTTCTGAATATAAGGTGGGTAGTGCTGATTTTATGAGCACTAAGGCTATGGAGCCATGGCATGTCATCATGGGAATAGTATGCCTAGTTGCTGGGTATTATTTTTAGTTGCTATTAGTGAAGAGGACTGAGTAGACCTGAGGCAACTAAGCTGATGCAGATCCTTGCATTTACCATTTCGCTTGTCATCACCCTGGTATGTTAACATCTGCTAAAATAGCATTAATCCATGGTCTTTTCTTTAACAGAATTTGATGACATCACCGCAATAACCAATAGTTGAAGGAGACAAGGCTTTAGTTTAAGTCCAGGTAAGCAGATGGCTTGTTTTTGCACAGATTTTAATAGCTGATGATACGTTTCATGAACAACCTAAAACAGCAGGGTTTCACCTGACCTCTTGACCTTCAGTTGCTGTATGCATACTTGCCAAACTCGATGACTATTGATTGACCTAACAAAAAATTGTTGATTCAAACACCACTTTCATCTTCATAATCAATATGCTATTGATGTAATATCTTGAATATTTATTTCTATAGCAAGATGGGGGATTATCTCAAGACACAATTTATAACGTTTTGCAATTTTGGAGCGGGTGTTAAAGGAAACAAGAGTACACTAACAGATAAAAATCTAACAAAGATGTTTAAAGATTGTAAATTATATGGAAAGTTCTTAACGACTACAGACACGGATATAGCCTTTAGCAAGGTTAAAGAGAAGGGGAAGAAGTAAGATCCCTCTTGCAGTATTTGTAATATGTAGAAATCAATTTGAGAAATACACTGTGCCATTTTGTTTGCATTTGTTTGGCATGTAAAGTAAATAAAATATTGTGGCTTTAGGGAAATAACTTTCACAGAATTTGAGAAGTTGCTTGAGGATATTGCCCCCAAATATGCTAAGAGCAACAGGCTAAGTTTGGATGCTGGATCCAAGGCTCTGATTGATGCTATTAGTGAAGGTGGGCCATCATTGGCTGGCACTACGGTAAGCATCAAAAAAGCATGGCCTTGCCAATTTTCGTATCAATGTCAACACCTTCCTTTTGCTCATAGCGAAATTATAGTGTTGTTTGTCATAAACAGGGAGTAAGCAAAACTGGGGCTGTGGACAGAATGACTGATCATACTCAGTATACAGGTTCACATAGAGAACGATTTGATGAGACAGGCCGAGGAAAGGGACTTCAAGGGAGGCAAGCGAGTGATGCGAGTGATGCGAGTGACGGATATGTTGGCAATTACAGAGGATCTGGAACATATGATAAGGTGCACAACAAGTAGAGATTAGCTCATGGTTCTGTAAGAATACCGCCTTATAAAAGATGGTGGAGACATGGTTTTTCTCATATATATATTCATAAAAATAGTAACATATCACATTTTTCATAAATATAACAAACAATGATGGAACGAGCTATCAGCAGTTTAATTTTAACATGGGATCTTTTAGGAGCTAATGGAACTGTGTAGGTGAATATCAAAAATAAAGGCAAAATAGTGTAAATAAAACCAAATATCTATTACTTTAGCACAGGGATGTATCAACACAAAGTTGGGCAGCCGTTTCTCCCCAATAGATCCATGCAGGAGAATGTCGAGAGATGAATAGAAAATCGTCTTGTTAATAGAGTGGTGGAAGTCCGCATCCAGTTATTATTCACAATTATTTGTGCTCATTGTTCTAAAACACACAGACACAGCGCATACAGAGTCTGTTAAACCATTGATAATGTAACATAAAATAATCGACAAATAATAATCGATCATTAATAATCAAATAGCATCAATAATGTAACATTAAATGACAGAAATTGTGAAACAACCAAATTTACTCGCCATACAAACCTGCGGAGTTGTGGACGATTTCTATCTTTGATAGTAGATTGACAGACTACAATAATAAACAGTGGTCGATATATATATATAATATATTGATATATAACCTTTTTATAATGTCATATGACTTAAGTCAACAGGTAGTTTACGCAGGTGGGTTCGCTGCAACCTAGCGGTAAAATAATATGATTAATAGTGCTGGATATAGCAGAAACTAGCAACAATTCAATGTTCGCTATTGCAGTTACCTGAGGTAGGTGTGGCGGGAGGCTGGTCAGAATTAACGATTGAGCTGTGAAGATTCATAGCTACAATAATGCAACAAAGCAGCACGGGTCCAATAATCGCTCCTTCCAATCCAAAGCAATATATCCCTCCAGCTATGGCGAGGCCAGTAAAATATGGATGTCCCCCTCTATAACAATATGTATAGGTATCACATATCCTGCACATGTACGCCAACATGCACAAAATATAAAATGTTTCATCAGCCGCGGCAATATTTTTCATATTGCTATATTATTTCTGAAAATTGCAATCGGCTATAAAAATGACCACAAAATGAAAACATACCTGCAAAACAGTGATATCTTACCCCTTAATGTCACTGTACAAGGCTGTATCCACCACTAGAATAGGAAGTATATGGAAGACGGCGAGTAGCAGTGCTAAGAATACCTCCTGGTGGACAAGGGACAACTCTAGAATAGCTGGTAGAGCTGCCCAGTATGTACCAACAAATGGTATAGCTCCCAGGATCGCAGCTAATACTAAACAGAGTTTATTGCTAATAAAGAATACGAAATAATATATTTACACACTCTGACCAACTTATGTAAGCTGATAGCCAAGCACTCTAAATTAGACACTTGGGAAGGTTATACCTTTTAGGTTCTGCCAAAACTAAAGATCAAACTTGGTCATTAAAATGGTTGTTTACAACATTAGTACCATGGCTAGTCTAAAACAAAAACATCGAATTAGGCTATCAAGGAGTAAGGATTGAAATATTACCTGCTGGTAAAAAAACGATATTAATACCAAATACAGTGTGTGTGAGCCACGTGTATACTCCATAGAAAGCAGCCATCTTCAAACTGGCAGCAAAGACACCCCTACAAAAATAACAGCTGCGACTAAAAGTGATTCTACTACAACCACTGAAGATTATGAATCAGTAATTACCAAATTTGGAGTTTTGTGCTAGCAAGTTGATGAGCTGAAGTTAGCAGCCTCACAATATAATTATGAATGGGTGAAGCTTGAAGCAGTAGTGGATCATATGCAAACCATACGCCGTTCACTTTTTGTAACAAAACTAGACGTCTGGGGATCCAAGAGTTTTGGTGAAAATATCTATTTTAGTGATCATTACTAGGCCCAAATGCGTAACAAACAACTGGGAATGTGACATAATACTAATAAGGATGAGAAATCAGTTAATTAAATGTCAAATACAAAATATAGAATGCATTAAAAGAGAAGAAGCAGGTCAGTTTTTTTGGCTTTAGTAAATTCAACTGGCACATAAATTCTATAAAAAAAGACTAGAACAGTTTTATTTTACATTACAAGGTTTAGCATCTCTTTGTTGATAGCTGGCTTCAACTCACGACACTTACCCGATACCATCCTCAACTGCCTGAGCAAACATATTTCCACTGCCGGTGAATGTTAGACGCGATATCCACTCTACAGGCTTGTAACCACTTGAGCTGCTTGCCAGCAAGTAGAACAGAGTGGTAAAGAAGACAATCTGCAACAGCACACAATGTAGTAACTGCTCTGTTGTAGTAACTATAACAGATATAACAGTAACAATACAGTTTACTATGATTTAATGTCAATAGTTTCAGATATTCTATCCTCAAGTTTTCCAAACCCTCATTAAGTTTCTTACTAACCAGAGAAAGAAAAGAATTCAATATGGCTGTGCCGCCGCCGAGAATTATCTGAAGCAAGCTGAACAAGAGATTAAAAGCCAAGTTCACATTCCCTTTGAGCAAGATCCAGACGGACTCCATAACCTGTAATACAAAATGGAAATATTTGAAACGGTATAGCATTAAGCTGTAAATGTATGTTTCACTGAATTATCAATGGAATCATACAAAACATGATCTTTACTGTAATTTACATATTATGGATCACAACACTTGTCATTCGTCTGTCCAGCTATTATAATAGCATTAAATTCTAGCGATGAAAAATCCATATCGTAGAAGATTTGATCTCGGAACCTCCTGATCACAAAGCACATGCTAACCCATCAAGCTACACGAGATGCAATGGTATCATTGGGTGATATGTGTCATTATCTGGGTTAAAATATGCATAGCGACTGCCTTACGCGTAACGTCACTTAAGCTTGCTCTCATGGCTCTTATTACTATGTTTAGCAATATGGATACTGTACTAGCTTACTCAAATTAGCCAACGGCAACCGCCTTTATATCTGTTTATAAGCTGTTTTTGATACCCGTGCAACGCCGAGCATTTGGCTAGAATATTTATATATGTGTGAATGTATATGAATATATGTGTGTATATATGGGTGTATGTATCTATATATATATATATCAAAGTCTGTTTTTGGTATGTCCAGCTACAGCTATTAAAATCTTGATATTAAAATTCCGCTTTTTGATGGATTTGCAAACTCACGAATGCATCGACGAGTTTCTAATCCGCACGCTCTACCACTGAGTTAAACGGCATATTGATCAGAGGTTTTTTCATATACGGCATACCCCATGCACATGCTAACTAATTAAGCAGCTCGCCGACGCATTACGATGCCCCTGTTCAAAAATTTTTTGGACCCAAGTTTATGCAACACGATGCTTCTTTGTCTTATCATTAAATATGAACAAAAGCGTTGTTCGTTTTATTTCTTTTAGTCCAAATTAAAACATTTTTGTTTGTATGAATACTTTTTAATCTGTTATTTAACATTTATTTTAATAGCGATATAATATATTAACAAGCGCAATTTCCTTTCCTCAACAGACGAGTATTGCATTCGTTACACACGCGTTTCACTAAAGTTCCTATCAGTGCTCGCTTTGTGTATTAGCTTACACATATTTCCTTATAAACCTAAGCAATTAGTAATTCAAAATTAATTTTACATTTTACAACATTTGTAAGATTACTGTAAGATTATCTGTAAGATTTAGCGTGTAAAATTAAAAGTATCAGTTATTCCTCACTCTCTTATATTTACATACATCTGCATACTTTGAGAGAAATATATATAGATAGACTTGCAGTCTCTTATTATATTTATAAACTACTTATAGCTTTTGAAGTTTATCATATAAGTTTTTAAAGTTTGTTGCATTATCTTTTTTATTTCAACTTGCATTTTTTAAACATAATTTGAGTATCGTGTTTGAAGTTTAAACATTATTCATTTTCGTATCACTGTTATTATTACTTAGTTTCCAATTTTTATTATTAATATTAATTTTTCATTCAACCATTTTTGGCAGACATTGTTCTAATAAAATTTCAACTACAAAATAATACCATATTTTGTCGTATTTTTTTTATTAATTTGTTAAATACATGTATTCTCAGATGTTGCACATTGTCTAATGCCTTCAAAGAATAGAACCTGCAATTTTGACAAAGTTTTTTGACAAAGTTTGAAAACCTTTACAATTGTTTTTATTTTCTCTTTTAATTTATTTCAACTACACAAAACACTTCTCTCATGATATGTAGTTTGAAAGTTCGAATGGCAAATGTTGTTATAAATGTTAAATACAAATCAATTTGATTTCCAAAGACTTTTTTATTACCTGGGTAACGCCGGGTAGCACAGCTAGTATGTACGTACGTACATATATATATATATATATATATATATATATATAGATGAAACTGCCGATTTTACTCAGAAGCTACCGGTTTACTACGGTGTGTGTATATATATATGGGTGTGTGTATATATTAATGTCTGTACATATACACGCATTAATATAAGGAGTATTCAACTGTAACTGTTGGCCAACTTGCTACAAAAACATAGCCCATGGCAACTACATTACCTGCCGCTGTTTATAAGCTGTTTTTAATACTCGAGCGACGCAGGGCATCCTGGTAGCCTTTACTATAACAACAGTCGTGTCTGTCCAAAATCTAGATTTAAGGTGAAAAGACAGCATTTTAACCAAATTGAAACACATGACTCTTTATTTGGTAGACCGACACTCTACCACCTGCGCCTAGATACTACCTGCCATATTACGGAATAGTTGTGCATGTAGTTATTATACTTGACGATCTCTCATGGCACACTAGAGTGCTAACGTACTAGTAATAGTAATAAATTTCTGAATAGAATAAAAAGTGGGCCAAAATTACCAATGCATTCAACACCATTACAGATGAGCCATGCATATTTCACATATCATAAAATCTCTATTTGAACGCCACCTTTATTTGAATGCCACCTCTAATAGAACATCACTGTAGGCGAAGTTTAAAAATACAGCGCCATGGTGTTCAAATAGAGGTTATATGGTATTTATACGCAGTGACTGCTTGGGAGTTAAAGTTTGACTGTAATCGAATAGTTGGGAATACTTACAGATTGAAATATGCCAATGTTTTCTCTCAGAAAACCAAATATTCCACTGACATCTAATGAAATACTTTCCCACATAAGCTCAACACCTCCATTTTTTATGTGAGAGAACAATGCTCCATCATAGTCTGGTTTTGCAAAAGCGGTTGTATTCTGTAAAGAAGGTACTCGTGTTATGTACATACAACATTTCCACATAAACAAACCTTGTGCAACAACAAGAAGTAATGCAAAAATGAACATGCAATTAAGATAGCATGAAAACGATTTCTGAAGCATATCGAGTGCCCACCTTAGTCACCCAGCTTTCGTATAATGAATCCCAAACGCTTATGGCTTCATTTTCCAGGAGCAGACGAGAAGGCTTGTGAGTGATTTTTTCTGCAATCAAATTTAGTATCCATTCTCTCCCAAGTGTGTGCAAGTTCTTTATCATAGGATCAAGACTGGAATGAATTCCTCCGGTTTCATTTGTGCCACCACTATCTTTTAGCACCCTGAATATACATTCATCATTAACATCTGCATGCATTTATCACCAACCAGAAGTACTTAGAGTATTGCATCCATTCACCTCATAGTTCTTATCAACTAGTTGCTGTTGATATGACATGTGATTACTGAGCTAGTGAATCATTCACCAAACTTACAGAGTATGTTTAGTATGTGTTCATCTTTACTCCTATGTCAACTTTTCTAATGTTGTTTTTATAATTTTTATTTTATAATCATGAAGGTGAAAATAAAAGCTAATTTATCTTTTGTTCAAGGTCCCGCAATAAACAAGACAGCAGAGCCCAAAGACACTAAAGTCAATATTGGTAACATGATATAAAGATAGAGAGTTATCCATACAAGCATACCCAGTGAGCCACTGAAGTTCGTTCGTACGATTCTGCACTAGGTTACTAGTGACAGTCACAAGATGAATGCCTTCTTTCTGCACCTACAAATTGATAAATATCATTGCAAGGTACGAAATATAGCTAAGCTACACGGCACACATAGCCTCCTGTGGTAACACATCCCAACAAGTGCTAGAGACAATGAAATTCTGTGGGGTTGGGCTTATCATCTCGCAAGGTAGCAAGCAGTGATGAACCTGGTGTAGTACATTGAGATAGTACTACCACATTATAATGAATATCAAAGTACCTTCTACAGTATAATGCAATGCAGTACAACCATGGTAGTGCTAACTTAATGCAAAGCAGTGAGACACTACCATTTACATACATCGAAATGCAATGAGATAGTGCTGTCTATGTTACAGTACTAACATGTAGTGCTATTTGCAGGAACAACGGCTATCCATAAATTATACTATGATATTGCTGGAATATATTTCATGCAATCTACAAACAGTTCAATAATCTTCTACTTCACATAAATTACTTTTTCTAGAATGAAGAAAAGTGTCAGCGTGAATGAGCTATGAGAATTCAGAAATTATCTTGCTTATAGGTAGTTGTCTGTGTGCTAAAAGAGAAAAAAACAGTGTATATCAGGATTAGGAGAAAAACTCAATTCGTAGCAAAAGGCAGCGATTACTATGCTAGCGGTTGGCAACTTCATGCTGCTGATCTAAAATTATTTTTAATTGTCTATTAAAATGTTTTTGAGAAACAATCAAAGCATATGAAAACAATGCACTGTGGGTAAAATCTGAATAATGTTTCTTTCTAAATACCATCAAACCTCCACATATGAAGTTAAATCGTTACAGGATTTGTGTTGTACGCTAAAATTGCTGCATATTGGAACAAATATTTTCATAAATATTCTCATAAATAAACAATATTTATTCATTTGACAAGCCAACAATCTTATAATAGATTCTTCAGGTAATTACACAAAGGGGTAAAACAGATGCCTTACACATACAACTACATAAAAACCAAATGTAACAATCACAATAAATGTAAAAATTAATAAACTAATAATTAGTGGTTTGTTATAATTAACTTACTGTAAACTTGAAAACAGAAGTGCAGGCTTGGTGAAGCATATGGTAGCGATTGTGATAGAAATATGCAATGTAACTTACTCTAGCTAAAACTGTAAATCTAGACTAACCTAGTTTACGTGTGAGCAATTCTTATCTTATTTACACTCTAGTCTTGATTTACACACTAGTCTTGATTTACACTCTAGTCTTGATTTACACTCTAGTCTTGATTTACACTCTAGTCTTGATTTACACTCTAGTCTTGATTTACACCAGCCCCTTCACTTACAAAACTGGAATGTTTCGAGAAACTTTGAATGTTAAACATAATTTTTAGGGTAAAGTTATGCGTTTGTTCAAATTTAAAATATGTTAAAAAACTTTTATGTTGAGGTGATCATAAGTAGAGATTTCACTGTACAACAACCCTATATACAAACCTGTATATTTCACTGTACAGCTACCCTATATACAGACCTGTATATTTCACTGTACAACTACCCTATATACAAACCTGTATATTTCACTGTACAGCTACCCTATATACAAACCTGTATATTTCACTGTACAACTACTCTATAAACAAACCTGTATATTTCACTGTACAGCTAACCTATATGTAAACCTGTATATTTCACTGTACAGCTACCCTATACACAAACCTGCATATTTCACTGTACAACTACCCTATATACAAACCTGTATATTTCACTGTACAGCTACCCTATACACAAACCTGTATATTTCACTGTACAACTACTCTATATACAAACCTGTATATTTCACTGTACAGCTACCCTATATACAAACCTGTATATTTCACTGTACAACCACCCTATATACAAACCTGTATATTTCACTGTACAACCACCCTATATACAAACCTGTATATTTCACTGTACAACCACCCTATATACAAACCTGTATATTTCACTGTACAACCACCCTATATACAAACCTGTATATTTCACTGTACAACCACCCTATATACAAACCTGTATATTTCACTGTACAGCTACCCTATATACAAACCTGTATATTTCACTGTACAACTACCCTCTATACAAACATCCTTTCGCAATGTGAACACAGGATTTTGTGTGTGATATTGATAAGCTATACTGGTAGGTATAATTTAGTAATCACAATTGTAAAATACGCCGAAAAGAGTGATGGGTACATGAATCTGATGTCATTAACTTACTTGAAATGAAACCGCCACCGAGATAGAGACGAATCCGACGAGGAGAACAAATATGAGGAGGACGGTGATGATTGTATCTGCAGAGCCGAGTAAAACATTGATCACCTGAATAAGATGGCAGCATCATCACCTTTCATGTTGTGAGATTAGGAAAATTTAAAGTAAATTACTATCAGGATATATCTGTTGGTTTCTGCTTCAGTAAGAATGTTGGAATTGTCAGATCTTGATTTGAATTTCACCAGAATGTAACAACAGGTAAGATTATCAAGCTTAACATCTCGCTGTTGCAACAAAACCTCTAGCCAACTATTGTATGAAAAAGTCAGAAATACATAATTGTAACACCGACGAATGATGGAGACTTTGATGACTTCAACAGTACCTTTTTGTCACCTTTAAGCATGAACTGAGTCAAGCCTCTGATGGGAGCCGGTACAATAACATCTATTCTCTGCAGCCACCAAGTACGCATTGCTTCCATCTCTTCACTCCTGAACAACCAATCTCTATAAACAGCAGTGGCCAGCCAAACACGTTCTACAGCCATCTTCACCAATCGAAACGCGAATGAAATGAGTGGAATAAGAAGAAGCCACATGTTCTTCCAGAGTAGCACTACAACTATCGACCTACAACATAGTCAAGAGTAGACCGAATGATTGTCAGACGCGACCTCAATCTAGCATTAGACGCCAAGGACACTAGTTTCCAAAACTTGCAGACTGAGCAGTAAAACCAAAAGAAGAATTAATAACTACATAGTATCTGTGGAACATGTTCTGATCTTTTAATTACGATTTGATTTTTTCCATTAATGAAAAAAATCAAATCATAATTAAAAGATCAAAACATGTTCCACAGATACTATGTAGTTGTTAATTCTATTGCGAGAGAACACACCATAAAAATCATTGATGTGCACAATAGCTTAGCTAACCGAGATGAGGAGCCAAGTTGGCAGGCAGTGAGCAGGATGTGGCTCACATGAATGAAAAGTCACTGTGATTTAAAAATAAAAAATACAACCCAATGATGCACAGACTAGTCCAGCCTCAGCAGCTGGTGTTGACGGTCCTAAATAGAATACACTTGTGCTTTTGATTCCCCAGATGTCAGCAAGCTGCAGATTCAATGCTTCTGAGGCTTCGTATGAAGATTATTTGAGACTGAGAGGCACATCAGCACCAGCTAATTACAAATTGTTGGACGCACCTTAATGTTCAGGTGTTTCTGTCATCAAATAGCTAAGGCTACACCATTGTGAGCTGCTAGTTTGGCAGAAGCATGACTGATGAGTTTACTTATTGGTCAGCCAATCATTAATGAGTTTACTTATTGGTCAGCCAATCATTAATGAGTTTAGTTATTGGTCAGCCTATCATTAATGGGTTTAGTTATTGGTCAGCCTATTATTAATGAGTTTAGTTATTGGTCAGCCTATCACTGATGAGCTTAGTTACTCTAATGAATATTTGTCAGAAGTGTTTGAGAATCATGGAAAAGTTAATACACATCTGGCTAACTACACTAACCTTTTCAAAGAAATCGTTTAAAAAGTTAATAGTCATCGGAAAGAATGGAGAGCTACACATCTAATAACGATACTATCAGTTATCTATGACTAGAGAACCAATTGGAAGAAAGTCTAGCACCAATTGGAAGAAAGTCAGAGAAAACAGGCTCAAACAGCCAAGCTTCTTACCATAGTTCCTGCTAATGTAGGATCTGTCAGTGGCCAGAACAGACTTAGTGCAAAGAAGCGTAGCTGATGGGTGAACAGCTGGCTACCTCATTAACCTTTACCTTATGAACACTAACTACCATTTCCTTCACACTTACAGCCATAATGATAGCACAGGCATTTTCCCATATACCGACTTCAAAGAAAACGGTTAACAAATGGCTCTATATGTTCACACCAGAGCATAGCTAAAGAATAATTTTGCACCCAATACGCTACACACACTATTCTATCTTAGTTACATAGACAACAATGCCGCATAAACATGAGCAATCACGGAATTCATGATGCATTGTAGCATGCAAACATCTTTTAATGCAGTAATTCTTATTGGGCCAATAGAAGCCTCGATTAGCTATCAATATTGTTCAGCGACCTATCTTGCTCTACCACATATTCACACACAGTCTAGTTAGATGCTGGAACACTCACAACGAGGAATGTTTTAGAGTCTAACCAGTTCAACATATAGTCATAGTAAGCCTAGTTATGCTTTCATACCGTCACAGGCCGTTGGCTAATCCTAAATATAGTGCTTCAGCGTATAGGCACATATATAGCCATATATGTTCACTCCACATAAATAGTGTACCTACATAACCGTTGAGATATATAACCACTGCAAATGTAGAACTATTATGAAAGTGCTTACCAAAACAGAAAAATAAAAAACTTATCGCTACGGCGACGATTCTTCTGTCTTTCTACGCTGACATGGCTGTCTATCCTGCTGGAATGGAGCGACTGTCTGGCTTCTCTAAATCTTGGTGGAGATACAAGCTCTGCCTTCGTTTCCTTCATTTCAGGAATCACTTCTACCTACGCGTATAAGTTCCGTTTTCACATAGCTAACAACTGGACTTCACAAGAACTTGTGAGAAACCACATGCTATGATTCAACATAGGGTAGCATTTTATCCATAATAAAGATTTGTGCACACTACAATGATGTCAGGTTATTTTTGGACTACACATCACCTACCCCCATTGGATCTAATAACTCGGAATCTGCGCTGGTTGAAGAGGCAACACTGCGCTGTTCATCAACCGTAACATCAGCCATCTCACTGCTACAAGACATTCAATCTATTACGATTGCAAGTTGCTGAACACCTGAGGTTACGGAAAAAATAAATAAATGCATACCTTATTATCACACGGTGTGTACAATTAACTTCAGATCTTTAACAACTGTATTTAATGATTTTCATTAGTCAACAGGCTACAGTAACTCATCATTTCCTAGAAGGACTCAGGAACGGCAGCACCCGTGAACGGCAGCACCCGTAAAAAGTAAAAATCTGTTAAATAAAAGCTAATAAACTCATTTTTAATAAAATCACCTTTTTATTAATCATGAGTATTTTCCTCTTTTTCTATCGTTAGGCTCGCTAGACAATTTTGAGGGTTAAAGATATTTAAAGACGAAGTCACACAAAGCTTCCACAAAAGTGATCTGATTGCCAGGATGTTTTAAGATTAAAATCAATAAACCTTGAGGGATGGGGGGTTTGACAGGTATGATGAAGGCTGGCTGTCACAAACAATTTTAACTTGTACACTTCAAAAAAACATGAAAAACGGAAAAAGAAATAGAAAATGAAAATTAGCAAACCATGACGACTGCCATCACAATGGTGCTAGCGGAGGGATCTCACAATGCGAGTGTTTAAGAGATTTTTGTATTTTGGTTCTTTTATTTTTTTTAAATTTTCAGTTTTCAATTAATATTTTTTACCACCTGAAGTACTGAAGCCACAAAGTAGCGATGGATTACTGTGAATAAGTTTTAAACTATTCAATTTAGAATCCCTTTTTTAGTTCATCTAAGAAAGTTTGGTAGGTGAGAACAAAACACTAGAGAAACTCTACAAAACCAAACCAATGGCTTACTACAAGCATGTGCAAACTATATATATATATATATATATATATATATATATATAAATGAGAGGGTCTGTCTAGTTATAGCAATAAAGTGTTAGAAACAAAAATCCACTTCGCAGAAAATTCATTCTTGGAACCACTATTTCTGGAGGAGTTGGAGCTTACCCATTAGACTATACATTCAACTAAGCGTAGTGATCCATGATAGTGGAGATATTCCTTACACCAGTTAAAACATGCATAACGATGTTGTGTTAAATGTAATGATTACCAACTGGTCTCACTAGGTGAATGTTCGGTGTTGCACGGGTAATAAAAACAGCGAATAAACAGTTGCAGGTAATGTAGTGTAAAGGTAATGTAGTAGGTAAGGTAATGTTTATAAGCTGTTTTTTATTACCGTGCAACACAGGCATTCACCTAGTAATACTATAAAAATCAGAACCTATATACAAGTTGAGGGTAGAACAGACTGCCAGAAGCTTAAAAACTATTGTTCTGACTTGGTATGAACAAAGAGATATAAGAACTACTCATTTACCCAGGGAGTACAGTGGTATCACAAGATCTCTCCTCCTGGCCCGGCCCATTGCTAGTGTCAAGTGTTGAACAATCGTCAATCCCTTGCGAATACTGCAGCGATGATTTAAATATGCTGCTGATCTTTTTGAATCCTTCCTTGAAGCTTATTTCTCTCAGAGTCTGGTCAGGTGTGGATGGCCCTTGAAAACAGAATATCATGCAAACAATTCTATCACCATGTATATAAAAACAAAAAACAAAACTATTACAAGTAGTTTTTTAAACGTGGTATTCATCTGCAAAAAATAACATTAATTTACAAGTAACCTAAAAAAAACTCGTATATGTATTTTGTTTTGATGCTTCCATTAACACTAATTAACATTAATTGACTAACTAATTGATTAACTAATAACACTAACTCCCATAAATTCACATAAGCAAGATATGGAATTTTAGGCTATACGCACTATAAGAGAACTTATGATAAGACAACCAATTTACATAATATTCAAATATAGCTTGTACTAGGTGCATGCCTGATAGTTCTAATTGTAAACACCAATTTTATTCAATGTATTATTAACAATAGCAAATAAATGTATATAAATGCACAACAACTGAATTATACGCTGCTGGGCACTTTTATAGACAAATTTATACAAGAAATGCGTTTATATTCATTCATGAAGTAGACTTCATAACACTTTACACAAAATAGAGCCTGGTTTATGAAACCTTTCTTCAAGCAGACATGATTTTCTCACAAACAAAAAGGAAAGATAGAAAACTCCCTAATACGGATGCAAGTGAAATACTGGTTTCAGTAACTTCAGATAACTTATTACCTGAATTAGTCATCTACATTGATTTAAACTGGGACTCGCTAGCTCTACAACTGATTAATTCCTTTTATCTAATCAAATACATCTATGATTGGCAATAATGATGGAGCTTGCTGATGAAAAGACATTTATAAATAGGCAAACTGACCATCTTTGCTGTACAGACTTGTTTCCTCTTGCTCTTGCTGGCCGCGCCAGTCGGTATAGTACCCAATTGCCATCAGCGCCACAACACCAAGCGCTAGAGGCAACCTTAGTGCGCCTGCATTAGCTATTAGACAGAACATAGTGAGCAGCCATATCGGAATCGACAGATAGCTAAAAACTTCTTTGTTCTCTGGAGACCATAGCCTTGCGACAGCTATTAGATAGCATATGACGAGTCCACAGACCTTGAAATACAAGTTACACATTTAGTCAATAATGTCAGCATTAACTTAGCAAATGCTGAGAAACAGGATTATGTTTCCTTATGATACCTATATCACGTTGTTGCAATATTTTCTGTTAAATAACAATATGAGTGTTTCAAACACAAAAAAAATGTATTGCTTATTTGATTTTGACTATTTGGTATACATTTTGGTTTGTAACTAACTACTGACCACTTACCCATTTGAAGCTGAAATAGCTAATGAGATTAGACACCATCTCGTATAAATAGAAAACAAATTCGGTGAACTTTTGAAAGTCCATAGGAGACTTGTAATATGTCACATACAATGTCAGAAACACACCAGTGACAACCCCGATCACTCTCCATCTTTTATAAACAGAATTTACAAGAGTCTCAGATGAGATATCCAACAAATCAATAGGAACTTTGAAAATACCAAGCGTAAACGGAGTTCCTGATTTCTTAAGACCTATGAGCCAGTTCTTTATGTTCTTTGTAATCCGGCGCTTGAAGGGGAACAGAAAAGCCCCACATAATGTTGCCCACATCAGAGGCCGATAGAAAGATTCCAGAACCCAATACAGGGCAATGATCCCTAATCCAGCAAAGAAGACAAATACGTTTGCCCCGGTACTGTAAATAGCTTGTTGCATCATTATATCATGTTGATGTTCTAAATCTTTTTTCTTCCCATGTTTAGGAGCAGTAGGAGTCAAATAGTTGGTAGACGAAGGCATGATGAGCTCAGGCCGCCGCTTGGGAGTATCCATTGAAACGGCAACTGAAGGAAACAACAAGCTACTAGAACATGAAGAAGAGTAAATCACCCTAAACAGTGTAGGTTATACTAGTCCTAATCTGTGTAATAATGTGTAAATAATTTGCATAGTCAGTGTCACAGCCTTGGATTCAAACGGAATCTTCTTCGTGCCTATCCTGTCCGGGATTAGCTGTGACAGTCCCAAGTTCTGCGCACCCCGAGTTCTCGTAAGCCCAGTTTCTGTATCTTATGAGCGGATGACAATATGAAAAAATAAATGGGCTCGCTGCACCTCTGGTACGCTTAACCAATCAGACACATTAATTTGGATTTTTCAGCTAATGAAACTAAGTTTAGGCAATTCAACTTTCATGCTTTTTCACCAGATGTCTATTTTGTTGAGGCTTCGAATGATAGCTTTTAGGTAGGAATGATAGTAAGTGGTAGACGGTAAATAAGCATAACAAATTATAGTGATTCACTTTTATCCGCTTTAATTAAAATCAAACACACCGAAACACGTAGCGTCAGACACCATGTCTTCATACACTCCCAACTGAAAAGGAGGTCTTTAAAACGCCACTTTATTACATAATCATATTAGACATATACCGTATACACGAATCATACAGACAAATTTAACACATAAATATACTGATATAAAACCATGATGCGTGATCATTCTTACCTTATCTGTTTACAAACCACTCTTACGTTTTAAGGTTGCGTATAGTGAGAGTTAATAATCTACAAGTTAGATGTTACGCTATTTATCGTTTGAACGTTCTTGTGTTTTAGTCATGCGGTATTTGGTAATAGGCGTCTGTTCATAGAGCAATCTAATGAACACTGTTTTGTATTGTTAGTTTGTACTGTTTGGCACTGCTGTATAGTTGAGAACCGACTACCAGTATGTGGCGCAAGGCTCGGGAGGGGAGTGAATTTGATATTGCTGAACACTCGTTTCTATACCACAGGAATTTCCAGTGCACTGTAAAAAATACATCATTAACAAAATGCTAAAATACATTTTCAATACCCTATAAAGTATTAGTCTAGTTTACATCACACTGCATATATTTCAACACAGCACTAAATATTTAAAAATATATTGTAAGGTCTAGTGTTGGTAGTCAGCAGTTTTGGCAAAATTCCCATGAGTATTTTGTTTCATGGCAGTATTACACCTATTGCATATGAGTTTTTAGTGAACATGGATGTCAAGTATTTGGAGCCACTGGTGAGAAGAGCTGTTCAGGAGAAGTTCCCTGATAGTCTTCATACTATGTTCGAGATCCTGAAACGCGCCAGTCTTTTGGGCAGTGCGACACCTACTATGAATGGCATACCAGGTATTGGGGAGAATATCAATGATGCAATTCGGAAACTTGTCTTTGATAACTTCTACACAATTAAAGGCAATGTAAGTATCTAGCAATGGCTTTGTGCTGTGCATGTGTCTGCTAAATTGTGTAACAAGCTTTCGGACACTGCTTTAAATACTGCTGGTAGGTGCGTCTTTGCATTAGTATAGATGCTATACAAAATAATGTACATCTATACATAATTAAAGAGAGTATATTTTTAAATCTTTGATATTTTGGAAATTTAAACAGAATTATAATAATTATTTTTAAATCGAATCACATCTCATAACAGACTTGTTGCTTAGTATACCTATTTTTATATCAGGGAATCAAATTTGCTAATTGTAGAGAAAATTTTTGCAGCCTTGACGATGACCCGAATGCATTCAGATTATTCACAATAGACTATAGACCTTCTATAGATTGGTTAGTTGCCAATTGGCAGTTCAGCAGTTGACAGTTTTTACAGGTAGTTTTTCTGCAGGTAGTTAATCCATCTGCCCTGTTCTTATATATTTACATTCGTGTGAGTAGTAAGGCGGGTACTCAGCTAGGTCATTTATTTAGTCCACATGCTAATCTTGTCACACTGGGATTTTTATCTTGTTGATTGTTGGCAAACACGGCTTATCAAATCACTATGCTTACATATTACCATTTATGTGAAGTAGGTGTAATAATTTATGAGATTTATTGTGATTGTAGCCGATGGACCCGATAACTGAGTTAGATATCATACAACGGCTAGCAGAACCATTAGAAACGCAGAAGAAGACAGATTACCTTGAATTGGTTTTTCCAGCTGATAATCCACATGTCTATGAATTGTTCTGCAAACTGATGTCATATTCACTCTCTATGAAACTCGGTGTCTGCCTTTGGAAATGTTCAAAGTATTTAAAGGTTAGCGAATAAGTGTGCTTTTATACTTGCATTTGTTATACATAACCTTTGCTATGCATACCTTTGTTATACTTACCTCTGCTATACTTACCTCTTCTATACTTACCTCTGTTATACATACCTCTGTTATACTTATTTCTGTTATACTTACCTCTTCTATACTTACCTCTGCTATACATACCTCTGTTCTACTTACCTCTGCTATACTTACCTCTTCTATACATACCTCTGTTATAGTTACCTCTGTTATACTTACCTCTTCTATACTTACCTTTGCTATGCATACCTCTGTTCTACTTACCTCTGCTATACTTACCTCTTTTATACTTACCTCTGTTATACATACCTCTGTTATACTTACCTCTTCTATACTTACCTCTGCTATACATACCTCTGTTCTACTTACCTCTGCTATACTTACCTCTTCTATACATACCTCTGTTATAGTTACCTCTGTTGTACTTACCTCTTCTATACTTACCTTTGCTATGCATACCTCTGTTCTACTTACCTCTGCTATACTTACCTCTGTTCTACTTACCTCTGCTATACTTACCTCTTCTATACATACCTCTGTTATACTTACCTCTGTTATACTTACCTCTTCTATACTTACCTCTGCTATACATAACTCTGTTATACTTACCTCTGCTATCCTTACCTCTGCTATATTTACCTCAGCTACACTTTCATCTGTGTTATACTTACCTGTGCTATACTTACCTCTTCTATACCTACCTCTTCTATATTTACCTTTACTATATTTACCTCTATTAAATTTACTTTGGTATACTTACCTCCCGATATTTTTACCTCGGTTATACTTCCCTCTACTAGGTTATGCTATAATTGACTCTGCTATAATAGCTTCTGTGATACACACGCCTCTATTATACTCACCTCTGCTATACTTGCTTCTGCCACATTTGCCTCTGCTATACATAACCATTGTTATATATACCTCTGTTATATACACCTCTGTTCTACTTACCTTTGCTATACTTACCTCTGCTATACTTACCTCCATTAAAGCACATAAATTGTATAATTTTTTTATCATATAGTTCGATACATCAGAATCTTGGCTTTTGAGTGCGCCTATATTCAATACACAAAGAGTAATAGAACTATGAAAAACAGGGTGTCAAAAGTATGTCCTGCAATAAAAAAAAAACACTTGGTTGCGGTTCTCACAATGTGATGTCATAATTATTATTTAGCCTTAGGGAGTCGATCCCTTTCGCTGCCATTGAGGCTGCGTTTTTTTGTGACAATCGGTGCTGTTAAACCCAGAGAGCGTTAATAATAAACTAGGATTCTAGATAATCAACAATGCCGGGGGATCGTGCTAACGCCCGACCAATACGAACACATGTTCTGGGTTGATTATGCTTCAACAAATATACTGTCATTGATAAAGGTAAAAAAATTACATCGATTAAATTGTGACCTGCAGTTGCATGGTCCTAGGACTATATGTCAATCGCACTTTCGCGAGATCACGCAATGCTTGAAATTAATTAGTCTCAATCGTGCTCTTCAACATCATAATAAAAAGAGAGGGCTAGTGCATAATATCATCGGGAAAACATAGTATGGTGCTTGGAATCCAAGTTATTTATCATAGAAATAATCTGTACATGGAGAGTTGATAACACTGATTCCTTTGTCATCTTCATTGGTTCTCTGGAGTTGTCCTACCTTCGCCTGCCACTAACGTCATTATCGTAGTTGATAAATATAAGCGATAAGCAATAAAATAAGCAATAAGAACACACAACACCGAATATGAAAATTGTGACGTAACGATTTTCGGGCCTAAACCATTGAACATTTCTGTGGTAGAGCTCTGGGGAAATCCTATAAACACCAACCAATGTCTGTCTCATGTCAAACAATGGCTCATTCGAAAGCCAAGACTGATGTACTGAAATATATAATAAAAAAATGATGTAATTTATGTGCTTTACACTTCCCTTTGTTATATTGAATATTGCTATACACAGCTATGTTATATTGGAATTTTGATGTTTACTGCTCTTAAATGAAAGGTGCGTTTAACACAGTTTAACCCCTTTCAGCCCATTGTTTTAATTTCATGAATATTACCTTTTTTACATTGACAAAGTGTGGTGAGAAATAGTTGAATTTTTTGTTTTGGTATTTTGTTGTGATAAGCTATGAATTGAGATTAATGGCGAGCTTGTTGTTATATATTATATTTGTTATATCATTGTACCAGGGATTGGACATGCTGCACCCTCTCAAGCTAAAGGTCGTCAACGTATTGCGAGCAGACTTCTGTCAGATATCACATCTCAATATTGATGACATCATCATCCTGCCTGCATACTCGAGAGATCTCGCCGCTATGTTTATCAATACGCTCTTCGCACAGACAAGTCTTCCAGAAGGTTCAAACAACCTAAATCTTTAGTTTGGAACTATGTTTAACAGAAAGTATTACTTTTTGTGTGATAACATAGTACACAGTGAAATGAGCCGTTTGTATAAATGCTACTAGCTGTAAGCCCATCCATGCCCAAGTTTTCTTTGTTTTCAATCAGATATCTCGCGGGTGGGTCTCTAAGAGGCTGGTTCTCAGGAACCAAATGGTGTTTTGAAACCGACTATTTTTACCTGGCGGAAGCACACAACATATGCATGTGAAGTTTGGATAAAACCAGACAAAAAATGTGGAAACATTTTTTCATAGCGTTTTTAACGTTTGGTGGATAGCGTTCACGCAGACTAACAGACAGACATGCATGCACACACAATAACAAAGTGGGATTTATTAACATTGAGTTTGGATGTCTAAAAACTATCCTGCTACCTGTTGTTAAATTTTTTTTTAATCTGTCTGTTCTTCGTGATCTGTATTTGAGCCTGCTTCTCACCACCAATTATAAAAAGTTAGCGACACCATATTTTTAAGAAACTTTTTCGTCCCCATCAATGTGTTTACAGGTTCAAACAAATTGATGTATTAAGAATATTCATGACGCAAGAAGCTAGCCAAAGCCATTATTGTAAAGCTGTAAAGCTCAACACTCTAGCGCAGGTTGCAGCATGATTGTTGATAGTAGATGGGCAGAAGCAGCCTTAACAGTTCTGCTTGACTTACCGTGGCTTTGGTCTTATTATCATATTAATTGTGTATTTTTCATTTTCTTGTTGAAAATTTGATCTTTTTTGTATGATAGTTTTAATCAGTCCTTGGTTATCACACAAACGGAGACTAAATTCATACAATACTATATTAGATCTCACCTACCAAAGGTTGTCTTCTCCACAGGAGTCTCTGAAGTTGGAGTTATCGCCGCTTGGCTTTCAAAGGACTATGAACTTTTGGGCATGATAAAGCCTCAGATCTCTAACCTGATACGCTGGTATCTGTCATTGTGCTGTCAGGGAATACATGATAAGGACTTGCTATGGAAGATGCACCTCGCTATTCTGGAGGGAGTTCAACATAGATCCTCCGCTGTCACTCATCGTGGCGCAAAGAAGCACGCTTGTTTAACGTAAGTGTTATCAGTATTAATGAGGAGAATCTTTTGGTAGTTTTCTGAATGTAATTGGACACATGACTGACCACCGTTACATTTGTCATAGTTATATGCTCAGAATTCAGAAAAATCTAGACAAGCAAAGTTAGTAACACTATAACAACCTACCAAGCCGGCTGATGCTACTGATCTATGTCGAGAGTACCCACCCATCTTTTTAGCAAGGTCCTGGTTATAACACTTTTTGGAACAAGCTTCTGATATAACAATTATGCAAAAACCAAACAATTTTTTCCGAATGTGTTTTGTATATAGCATTTTATATGCAGAACCGTTTTCTGCCGTGACAGAGATAAATGATGTTATTACAATTAATAACACGGTTGACTTGGACACAGTAGGAGAAATTTTCTTGTCGCGAATCACTATTTAAAATCTCTTTTACTATCTCAACCGCCCTTTTCTTAATAGTTTTTACATTGAAAACTCCTATTGGTAGCGGTTATGAAAATAATAGTCTACAACTCTTGGCGATTTATAATACCTCCCGCATACGGAGTCACCTTCTCTATCTGTAGGGGACTATAACTCTTAAGGTCAACAAATTTGCACATGGAGCAGCCGTGGCTCAATGACCTAGAGCAGCTATGGTCAAATAGTGGATCTTGATTCGGATGCGGAGCTCTGTATTTTTTGTGTATTTTCCACGTTGGTTGTCAAAAAATATTTTTGAAGTATTTTTTTTTAATTTGGTTTAAAAAAAAATTTTGTAAATTTTTCTTAGAATTTTTGTAAATTCTTTGTTTTCAGCAATGAATTTTGTGAAAGACAGTACACGACTCACAAATACTCTTTTTCATAAACTTTAAGAGTCGCTGTAAGTAGCAAGAAACCGCGTTGCGATAGTATTGTGAAGTCAAAGCCCTCTCATTTTTTTCTCACAGATATCAGACATATTTATCAAATTCATTCATTTATTCAAAATCATATAGACCAAATTCATTCACTGATTTTTAGTTACATTATGTATATAAACAAAGTTTCTTTAAATCGTATTTGATGCTTTGTTTTAAGATACCGTATACACAAATAATTACATGTTTATGTATGTTGAAAAAGAAAAATGCACATCTTTAGCTCGTCGAGGATCTTTAATTTGTCAGATTTGGCTGTAGCGGATCATGACCAAAAACATTTGGCCATCCCTCACCTAGAGTATCAGATCTGCAAATAAGAGGTTGGAGTTTTGTTCTCAAAAAAAGCCATCAATGGTGACAGAAATGGCATCCAACATTAAATTTCTTGCCGCTGGGCTGTTTCCAGCCGTTGAGGTTGCCTTGATACCGGGCTCAGATATGTCTAGTCAAGATTACAGAAGCATTCTTTGTGCAACAATTCTTTTAAAACAGCCTCTTTTTGTAGCAAGTAAAGCAGACATCATACTCAATCTTTGAGGCATTACCTACACATTTCTTATTTTAAAAAATAATTTTATTTAGTTTATTTCATCCGGGGGTAGGTAAATGGTAGGTTTCAAACCTCTAATACCATATTGATATCATCATATGTTGTACAGTGAATATTTCCAACTTGTCATTTGAACTAAACAAATTGCGTAGTACAGACATAGTTCGTTAGATTTCAAGTCAATGCCCTGGACTGTTACCGACTTAAAAATGTGATGTACAGGTTTGCTAATTTATTATCACTTTGCTGCTTTTATATTCAAATTTGTGGTTAAACGTCGTCTATTAAATTGTATTCTTTTGCTCAAGTTTTCACGTCGATGTTTTGCTACTTTCAATGCCAGGCAAATATTGGATGTGATATTACTTAGTATTCGAAAGTTTTTATTACTCAGCTTTAGGTTTTTCTCTAATTTAACTTAACGGAAATATTGTGGTGCTAAAAGTTGAGAATTTCTCATTGTTGTTGCGCATGAAAGCAGCCGTATTTGCCAACATTTTTAACAGTTTCAAAGTTTCATTTTATGGTGATAACTTTAAGAGTTGCTAAAATAACTGTATGTAGATATGAATACACCCAGTTCTTCTACCTACGATCAAGTCAACAGGTGAATGTCTCAACACATACCATAAAATTATTGCGAATGCTTGACTTAACACAAGATGTAACATTTTGCATTTGAAATATCTTGAAACATTGAAGTTTTGTAAGTAAAAGTGGAGAAGCTAGTGAAAATTTAAAATGAATTGTGAAAATAATGTTAAAAGTATAAGTCAAGTTAATTTAAACATCAACTAGTTAAAGCTAGAATGAGTTGCGCAGAAAATCTCCCTCTGGAAGCCGCTTCCTCCGAACCAATACATCACCGAGTTTTCCCTTCTCTTCGCATGTCTCTATGGTAAAGCAACAATCACAACTCTCTTATTAATTGTTTTTATTAATTTAGTTTTATAAATTTAGTTTGTTTGTATTTAATATAATGTAACGTGTAATTGTAGTTTGTATTAAGGAATTATAGTACCTATAAAACGAATTAAATGAAGTGCTGTGTATTCTTATGGGAATACTTGATTCAACATATGACGGTTTCGACATACAAGGCAACTCTCAAAAAGAAATAATTTCAAATGTAGAGGGATGGCTGTATATGTTTATATAAACTTATTGTGTAGGCCGCTACACAAGTTTCATCAGTGTATCATCAAAAAATACGAGCCAAGAAAAATAATCTAAATTTGGTTTATCGTAGAGCGAGAGATAAGAATGTTGTTATTTGGTAAACCGTCTAAAGTTGCTATGTCATACATTTTGCTTCGCTTTACTGTACATGTATTTCCCTCTATGAGTTGCATAAAATCTTTCAACATATAAGGCAAACTCCCATATGGATAAATATTAAAAGAAAGTAACTTAATTTATTTTAAATGTTTTCTTTAGAGAACCTACTATCAAATTTAACTTGGAAACTGACATGCTTTAAGCATGGAATATTCAGCATAGTTGCACGGGAATGTGCTAAGGTTAGTGGAAGCTTTTGTGTCGTGCGTGACCAACATCACGCTGTGATGAAGTAAAAGCTGTACCAATAGGTGTTACCCATATTTATTATCACTACACAACCACAGATGGATAAAGCACTTACTGATGACACTGGAAACTTTTAAATACAAGCATATAGAATAAAATTCTACATATTATATCTTTATATTTATCTTTATATATTATATTATATCCCAACATTGTGTGTTATTTTGTAAAGCTTTTGTAACCTTGGTTTCTCCGTAGAGTTTTCATATTGCCATATGTAGATAGCACAAAGATGGAGTTTATGACATTTTGTTCAGCATCTCAATCTCAATCCTGTCTGTAGCGCATGAGATATGGTCTGGCTATGACAAGTATGTATATAGTTGCTCAGTCTAAGGCACCATAGTAGTCGGGCTGGTAGTCAGCTGCACCATCTCTTACTGATACGCCCTCTAAAATATGAAATCATAAATCACAAGAAATGTCTCGACTAACCTATGCAGTCAAATAAAATGGCAAAAAAATTACCATATTATTATAGTTTTCTGTGTATACTTATGTATGTGTCTACGTCCCTGGTTATGTCAGTTGTTAAGAATTGGGAGAAGTTGCAGCCGCCAGTCGGCTTTTCTGTGTAAAAGTTCTGATTTATCAGATCTCAAGTTGTTTGCTTAAGCCATATCTAAAACAACATTCTAAAACGTATCTAAAATGGATGATAACTTAAAATGTCAACAATGATGTTTGCGTAGTATGCGTGTACGTTTTACCTGTTTTTGCTGATGTTGCCACGTAACAGCGACGCTGTAGGGCAGCGATGTGGTAGTAAAGGTCAGCAAATGTAGTAAAATGGGATGCACTTTCTTTTGGTCGGAGCGTTTATTTTTCCTAAATGCATAAAATCGATGATTATAGGAATGTATTGCGTATGTGTTGTGTTGTTACTCTCAGTATTGCTTTTTCTATCATCAATCACGACTGGGCTGGACTATCGGTGTTTTTTGAGTTTGATTGTTTTTTTCACACATGTACCAGAGGAATTAGGATGGATTTGAAAGTTTTGCTAAACAGTGAGGTCATACCTAGGTTGGAATTATAAAGGATGAACATTCCGCTTTTGATTATGCTAATAAAATACAGTTCACGCTGAGTTCATGACTCTCAAGCTTCATAACATCTAGTGTTACTGTGGCTAGCGCAGTTATTTCATCAATTCTGATGACATAACTGCGCTAGCTGATGACATAATTATTTTTGGTGTAATGTTTTATGTTTGTGCGTGTATATATATATTTTTTTTCATAAATATATATGTTTTCATATACTTATTATATTATTTTTATATATATACATTATATATATGAAAACCATCAGCTTTTTTTACATGCAGTCAGTACTGTTTTTACATCTTGAAAATCTTTGCCAATTCTTCAACCATATCGAGTCAACCTTTTTGGTGCAGGATTAAGATAGTACTTGACGCTGTTTTATTGTACTCGTAGAGGGGATGATGTCAAGTCATGGGTGAAGTGTCTGTCAGGTGATTGTAAGCCAGCTGTTGACATGTTGCTACAGCTCGTTTACGCATTTCTCAGTACAAACATGCTGAGCATTACTCAAGGTTGGTCTTATTTCCTTTCGTAGTTGTCCTCTCATAGTCAATCGTTATATAAACGGTGAATGACTTAAGCATACCGGCTTGTTTGGTTTACTTATTTTATGAATGTTACAAATGAAGATAATGAATGTATATGAACTTTATTTACGAGCAGTGCACGAAGTCAATAAGGTCGTAGAATTATGATAAAATGATTCCCTCTTGTCAGAGCCGACCCGCAGTAGCACAGCACCTATTAAATCAGCTTATAAAGAATCAGACATGTAACACCTTGAAGCCTTGGACCGAGATAATTTGAGGAGTTGTTTTCTCACCTGATCCAACGTAAACTCAGCTTTGTAGCTTTGCTTTGTTGTACTCCCAGTTTATGCGGGGTTACGAAATATTGGTGGCTCAGTGCAATATATGTTTGTAATATAGTTCCAAAGTTTGTAGTCGTTTGGAGTACTAGTTCTTGAGATATCACCAAAATACTTACGGCACCTCCTACCGACTGAGAAATGAAAACTTACTGCTGACACAACGTTAGTTTCTAGTAATGTACTAATTGAAATCCTTAGCAATGAAGGATCAACAATAGACAAAGCTAGAAAGCTTTTTCTCCTCAGCAACAAGAGCTTTACACTAAAATCATTTGCTTTTTTATTCATAACAAATATACACTCTATCAGGCTCAGTGTACATCAACCATTGTTTCTTCTGTTATATCTAAAACATCGCATTTTTGAATAAGTGAAAAAAACTACTTAATTTGATTTACAGTATTACAAAATAATTTACAAAATACTATTTATTCTATTTGATTTCTGTTTTTTCTTTGTGATCTACAAGCTTAGAGCTACAGATTACTATTCAGTTCAAAAAGAATGGTGCTATCCTAAGTACTTTTAGAGTAGATGGAATGTTGTTAATACAGTCTAGGGTTAGGGGACCTACTCATATATACTAGGTTAGACTTCAGAGTGTTAAGCATTTAGCTGAACTGATGTCATCTTTCTATACAGACAAATCTTCTCTTCTGGCTTTTTATTCTTTTGCTGAAATGCTCCTAAAATGTTTACATTTATTATGAATCTAATCCCATGCTCTAAAGAATATTGAAAAGGATCTGCTGAAGGTCGGTTTACACCACGGGTCCAAGGTAACTTTCCCAAAATGCTAAAACTTGTGTCAAGCAGTAATGGCGCATATCTTCTGAATGAAAATGGCCTAATGAGTGCATATATGCATGTAATTTCTGACACTACTCACTCGCTAGCCTCTTGCTAAATAAGCTGCCACTCCCCTTTGCATTTAATATCATTTGTCTAGACGCGAACTCAGCATGTCTAAGACGGATGAAAATTATGTTGAATGCAAGTGTGGTCGCAGCTGTTGTTTGTGGCCACAACTCCCATTATTGTAATGTACGCCGATTGGAAAAAGTTTGGATAAACATTATTCATCAGCTCAGATCGGAAAACTGATGGAATGTTCTTACTCTTATAACGATCTTTTTCTTCGCTTGTGTGATGACAGCTACACAGTGTAGTGCTTGTCGGCATTAGACTGCCTTATAAACCAAAGAGCAATGACCCACACCACTTACTTCCTTTAATGCAGCGTTCACTGGTGGTACACCTGTTCTGCTGCCTATCTGATGGCCGTCACTCTTCAAGAGCGTCCTGAAAAACGTATCCTCATGTGGCTCACTCAGTGGTTTGCCCACTCCATAACCTTCATCAAAGTATTTTCAACATACTTTCTATCTAACATGGATCTTCAACAATGTGTGATAGCAGTTACGTCTCTACAGCTATCCTCATTGCTACAATTTTGCTCATCGCTAAATGTTAATGAGGAAAACAGGCAAATACAAAAATAATTTGGTTCACAGCAGCATCAGACTATAGAACAAATTGTGTTCTAACAGATGTAAGACCTAACTAAAATGCTTTATGAACAGTTACCGTGTTTCTTTGCTTCAAACACTGCTCCTTCGTTGCATTTTCAGATGCCCAAAGGATAGTTACTCTCGCTACTTTGTTGTATTGTTCATTCTTCATAAGTTAGATTTTGTGGAGGATCCCTCTATTGATGAAACTGTCATCTATGAAGGTTTTTAACTGTTGTCATCAATACAGGCTTCTATTAAAGATCGTCGGCTGATGTATATCAGTTTCTAATAGCAAGAAATAGTTTATTTAATTTTAATTTGAAACTAAAACTTTGTAACAAAAATATCCTTAGAAGAATTGTGATAAGCAACCACGATAGGATGGTAGCTATGTGTGATGGTTCCAGCAGTTTATCAGCTCGGCCACCTATATCAGTTTTGGTGTGACAGTCAACTTAGATTTATGAAATTTAGCTGCTTGTAATCTTCTCTGACTCCGTGAAAACCCAACTGCAATTATTTCTTCAAAGGAATGTCAACTCCTTTGAAGGTGTATTCGAAGTACGGAATCGTAGCGAATCTTTAGCAAAAGATGTTTACACAGATCTAGTATGTATGCTAATGTTACACGGCTTGCTAGGAAGAGAGCTAGATTGGTACAAGCCATTGAACATTTAGACTGGAGAGTAAATGTTCTGGAGTGCTCCTGTGGCATGCTGCCATCCGGTTTACACCAGAGTGAGTGTAGCGCTAGTATGAAAAAGATTCATTCGCCCCGCTGCTTTATATAGTAGTTAATAGCCGAATATTCAGTTGCCGACATAAATGGTAAAACTGGTTACACTGCGTTAGTATGATGCAAAAAGAGCAGAGGCATATTGTCCCGTACCGCCTAACATTTACAATACGAATTGCTCCATGACTTTCACACGACTCGCTCTAACTTTTATTAGTGGCTCTAGGCTTGTAAGATATTCCTAATTGGTGGCGCTCTACGAGATCTATCAGTTCGTGTAGGTAACAACTCACCTTGAAATCTACGCTCTTGTTGTTCATTGGCCAAGTCCTTTGTGTTCAAGGTATTAGTGACAATCTTGCTACATTTTCATTATCTGTGGAAAGACTGGTTATAATGTCTATCTTTGTATTTCTGATTTAAGAATACACTCAACGCTAACAGACAGCTCCAAACAAACACCAGCCTGGCTGAGCCAGCGGAAGTCCATACCAAAATAAGAGGTCAAAACATTGACCTGTTTTCGATTGAAGTTTTTCTATCAAATTGTTTTTCAAATTTTGTGTCAGACCTATTTGTTACGCGGAGTTGTGGTAATAGAATGGCTATTGTGACAATCCTTCACAGACAGGATACTCGGTAAATAAATGAGATTAAAAGCAAGATATTTAAATTGCGTATTTAGCCATGAACGACACTCGCAATGCCATTAGCATAATGTATCAAAACTCGCTTAGCATATTTTCTTGTCGCCAGCAGCGTCCTCCAGGGTTCAAATGCACCAGTATTTCATCTCCTGTCCTTGTTTAGGTTAATCATTAGCATAATGGTGAATAGAGATTGTGATGAACTACCTCAAATCGTATTGACCTCAAGTCTTCTGTCAAATCTAAAATAATGGCTGCTCATCAACAGCCTCTTGAGTTTTGGCTGGTTACGTCTTTCCTGATGCAACGATGTTATTAGAGCAACTCATGGATTCTTCACTGAATGTTTGAGCCTAACGATATTTAGAATATTAATTAAGTGCTCACATACATTCGAGGAACAGAGATTCAAAAGCGCTTTGCATTTTTTATGATAGTTGATAACAGGGTGAGTTGCATAAACAATCTTGTATATTCAACTTTTCATAGCTAAAACTAACGTGTTTTCGGTTTTCTTAATCAAATTTATAGTGGTACACGTGACGAAATATCGAAAAGATAGTGATCAGTAAGTGGGTACAGGATAAGCATTTGTTTCATCTTATGGGTTGTTGATAACCATGGAGTTAACCGTTGCTTGCCGCTGTCAGAGATATGTGACTGATACAATAATTACTCTATTGCTGACCAAAAATGAATTATACAAACATTTTACCATACATATAATGAATTTCTTATAACCCAAGTATTTGGTTATCACGACCTAAAAACATGAACATATTTATAAAGG
Source organism: Watersipora subatra (assembly GCF_963576615.1). Lineage (NCBI taxonomy): Eukaryota > Metazoa > Bryozoa > Gymnolaemata > Cheilostomatida > Watersiporidae > Watersipora > Watersipora subatra. The sequence goes on along the minus strand of NC_088710.1, from coordinate 58,537,926 downwards.
TCTCATACAGTCGCATTTAATGATGTCGACACGCCTGCGCTTACCCATCGTCGATGGACCTTATCTAACTCGGTTATTGCGTATTCTCATGTATCTCAGTCTCAAAAATGGCAAAACCACTGTAATTATTTTAAAATGGTGAGGGAATTGTAAAAAAATAATTGTAAATAAAATTGTAATTGGAATCTAAACACTACACATGTATCCCAGCCCTGCACCACATTACGCAAAGATAACTAAAAGTACCATACATTTCTATATGAGAAAACAATTTTTTATGTCATATTTTTTAGATAGCAGCGGGTATTGCTCGCGATATATTTGTGACCTGCTTACTGAACTGCCTCACGTTTGTGCTAAAAAATGTTAGTATTTGGTACAGTCCGGCAAGTTCCCTTTTGTCGCGTTTCCTAAAGTTTTTCAACGAAGTAACTTAAAAAAAAACTGTTTTGTAGTTACTGTGTACTAACTCGTGTTACTTTTAGTTACTGCGTACCAACTCGTGTTATTTCTGTTACTGTGTTACTAACTCGGTAGTTATTGTATTGAAAACGTTGTTGATGGTGTAGGCCGTAGGCTGAGGCGTCTCACTCCAAATGATAACAAGGAGTGAACAGCAGACAGAGTCTCCTGGGCTTTGATCATTCGGAGACAAATTGCTTCATATGCTAATAGCCTCTCCAGTCGCGTTGTTATGCCACGCATATTTGGGCCAGAGTTTCTTTCTGTTGCATGCCATCAGATTACCTCAACATCAATAAAGAAGTCCTGCATGGAGTAACGCTAATATTATGGAAAATTTTTTAGAGTCACGAGGAGTCTAAATGCGTGTTACACGTTTAATGGAAAATGCTCTTTTAAACGTACAACCTATAACTCATGTTAGCTGCGTGCTGCTATAGCAACTGCATAAAGTATTTGAAAAATAGTTAGGTGTAGGTTATTGGTTATTGAGAGGCGTCTATAGTGCTACATTTTTAGCCAAATATTTTGGTAAAACTTCAGTTTTTCTAGGCATTGTGAAGTCACGCAGGTTTGAGTTAGGCTCTAAACCTAAGTGCGGCTCGAAGGCATGTGTAGTATGTGGATGATTTGGATACTGACATTGATCAAATATCTGTCAGTTTGTTGCCTCCGCATAAATTTAAACCGTAATTATTTTAGCTATTGCGCAACCATTATCGAGCGTTATGCCGAGTTCACTGCTGGCTGTAGTTTTCGTCCCAAAACTTTGTAGTTGTTCTTCTTTCACTTACCTCTTTCCTCAGTTCATGATTGATTTGTGCGCAATTCATGAGCTCACCGCAGCACAACATACGTTCTGGTTTATGTAATAAAATATTTATTGATTAAGGCTACTCCCTTTACTGTAAACTGCCACACCCTATGCCTCGATTTCTGTTTCCAGCATTGTCCAAGTTGTTAATTTAATAGCTAATACATTTTAGAAATAAATGAGATGGTCAACCTGCGTTACTAATTGCTTTTCTTAAACCAGTATCTGAAGTGCCTCTATGTAAATAAGGAGAAAATGCCTCAGAGTCACATTCAGTCACATAGTTTGAAAGGGAAAAATAGACAGATCTGGGTTGAAACTTTTTATTAGTTTTTTTAATCTTTAAAAGAATGTTAAATATTTAAAAAATTTTCCATGAGGTACAATGATGTTTTAATAGGATATAGGATATAATGTGATATATGACTGTGTATTTCAATAGTTATTTACTTTTGTGTAGTTAGTAAATACAACAATATGTTCTTGTCCAATTGTTCAAAAGGTCTTCACGTCTCTAAAGGCTTGGATAATGGAATGTTTGCAAGCGAATGTGGTTAGTTAGGCCCAGAGAGTTAATTTTATGTTATCGTTCATCATGTTACTTATCTTGGATTTGGGCCATTGCTCATTATCGCTTATCAGGAGAGTGTTTCAACTCATTACCTGACACGTGTAAATCTGATTGTACTAACAGTAGTTGGTTTGAACAAAGCACTCAAGGTTGTTATCCAAAGATAAAAAATAGCTGCAAACATGTTATGCAAACATTGCTCAGATACCATGGCTAAATTTAGGCAGGTTTTCTTTGCATCTCTGGTTAAGAACTTGTGAACCTGAAGCCATTATTCAGAGCAGATTTAGTCTGTAAATAGTGATGTGTAGGTAAAGATTTACTTGCATTCTCAATTGTTTGTTTCGTTTGCAGAAGATATGGATTGGTGCATGCAGAATATCACAGAAACTGAGTAAGTTTGTATATTGAAGTGTAAAACAGTGTCATAGCGTGTGGGTCTGTTTATCATCATTTGTGGAGTTGTCACAACCTGCTAGTCTATAAGCTGATTGAAAATCTCAAAAATTTAAACTCTAATTGAGTCTTTTTTTTAATAATTTTCTCTAACTCCGTTCTTTTTTTTAACTTGATTTATATATTTTCCAATTAGCCTTACATATATGAAGTATCTTGTAGCCTGAGTTTGTGTCTGGTTTAAACACAGTCCCAGAGTAAATTCTGTGCAATGGCACGTGTTTTTCTTATTCTACTAATCATGCTCGGCGATTTCACAATTATTGCATCTCTTCAATTCTCTTGTTTTTGCTATTCCAGTTATTGCTGTCATTTAGCATAAATTATGTACACAGATTCTACACTGAGTCAACCATTGTAAATACCAAATTATTGATCAAATTTTTTTTCGAACTAAATTCATAAAAATCAATAAATAAAGGTAATTTTTACATCTTAATCCGATGTGAAAATTTTTTAGATCTAGTTTTCATCATTCTCTATGCTCAAACGCTTTCAATCAATGAATTTTTGTTGATAAATTTAGTTTAGATGATTTAGTTTTTACTTGATACTTGACAGTTACAAGTGCTCAGCTCATTTCAACTTACCTGATATCAACAAATTGCATACAATCGCTAACAACTATTTTGAAAATATCATTGCTAGCTGCTTTAACAATCTTCCACCTAATATTCGTTCTTTTAGCAGAGAAAGGTATCTTAAACGCTATTTGTTAAACCATTTATCTAATTTTAGTGGCTAACTGTTGCTTTTATTCTTTCTTTTTTTGTTTTACTATTGTTGTATGGCCTAATTTGAAAAACATTTTTATTTTTGACATGAAATTATTGCCAATAAAGTACTATATATATATGTGTAGATAAGTCTCATGGACTTATGGACCGGTTCCCTAAAGGCATGCTGATAGCTGGCGTGATTGACAACTTGTAACAAATCTTTCGTAGATCTACAATATAGTAGAATCTATGTGCCATCAGCAGCTTGTTTAAAATCCGCCAAATGTGTGGCCACCTGCCAATCGTGTAACCGGTTTCCTTCTGACCTCCTTCCGACCTCATCAATTGTGTAATTGTGAAATTTGTTGTCGGCATTGCTTTTGAGTCATTTACCTGTCATCAGAACTCCTTTTGCCGGTTGGTGTTCTCAGACCTCGATTCCGATTGGCTGGCCCGGTGTGACTATTATTAGCTCTCTTATATCAGCTCATTGCAGATGCAGCTCCGTGTGTACTGCAATGCTTCAATTTTAGCTGATTATTAAATCAACCATTTGTAATTATTTATCTTCCAAAACTTGTAATTGAGCAACAATTCAGAGCACTTCCACGTTTTCCTATTGTCCATCTATTACGCTTGTTAAAATCTAAAATGTCCGCCTAGATTGTTAGAGAGTTGAATGCATAAATGCCATCAAAAAGCCATATATCAGAAGCCTGTTGTGGCATGTCTGAAGAGGCTTCCTATTATATCATTTGCAAATGTGCAAGAAAGCTAAATGTAAGTTTGTTGCTCTTGGTACCACTTCCATAATACAATTATAACGCATTTGACTGGCCACTTCCTATCTGACCCTATAGATCTTTTGATTGTTTCAGGTTTTCACGTCTGATAACCGAGACAAAAGCTTTAAATGTTACGTGAGCGAATCTATACTTGGGTGAGTCTAGGCATTTAGACTTTAATGGCTGAATTTTGCAAATGTACTTCCATCATTTATTCTGTATGCCATCTCATTCATCTAGATGTGCTTCAGCTTCCCGTGTTTTGTTCTTAGATACTGTGTTATGATATTATGCAATAACTTGTTACTTTTATTATACACATGTTAATTGAAATTTTTCTTAACTGTCTATCAAACTACAGTCAAACCTCGGTTCTCGACCATAATCCGTTCTAATAGGCCGTTGGAAAAGTGATTCGTTCAAAATCTGAAACTCTCTTTCTCATTATAATTAGTGTAAATGATTTTAATCTATTCCGAGTCTAGAAAACAATTTTAAAAGCATTTTTTGCAACTATTTTACACCTTAAACTGTATACATATGTAATACAAGAGCTGGTATTATGTAAGATACAGTGATTGTCTTATAACAAATTTAGTAATAGACTAGACTAGGTTGGGGAAAGTACTGTTGTATCTGTAACAACTCATAGTGTAGCCTTATTTACTTAGAGTCTTGTGCACTGTATACGGTGTATAAAACAGTCTAGAAACAGACTGAGTGTTTTATTTTAACAAATGATATCGTAACTAAGATCATTAAAAAAACAAACATTTCATTTTCTGTTTTTACCAGTTTATTTAATCTAAACATTAAGTAGCGAAGGCTAACCTAGGCTAAGGTTATGATCTAAAACAAACTTTAAAGGTTGACTTGCAACAAAATTCTCATTACAGTTATTTGATATCAAAAGATTCACCATGTCTTACTCTGTTGTTTTGTAGGTTCAAAATATGTGGAAATGTGATTACAAGCTCTTGAAAGCTCAAAAATGAACAGTTAATCACAAGTTGTTGCAAGTCAACCTTTAATGTAATATATTCTAGCAAAGATCGCGTGAAATAAAAAAAGCACAGCTGAAGCAAAGCACAGAGTTGGTTTTTAATCTTTAATTTTGTATTCTTCAATTTTTTGTAACATACAAAAAATCTTCTCATTTCCATTTGTTTAAAAGCCTAAGTTGTAGCCGAAGTCTTTTTAGTCGAAGTCTAATGCATAAAAAATCTTGGATTTCTTCGTCGGAATCTGATTTGATCGAGATCAGAAACGTTCGAAAGCCGAGATATGACTGTACCAAGTAAAATGTAATGAAAAATCATATTGGCTGGATAATTACAGGAATAGTCTTGGAATTGCTTCACTACTCACCGATGAGAAGACGTGACATTCGCAAATGAAGAAGAATCAGATTAGCAGCCATGCAGTTATCTAACCACATAATTTTTTCTCAGTTTTTCTTCTTTTTTCTGATATCTCATGTTGTCAACTAAGAAGAATTGATCACCTGTACTATTGAAATATGTACAAAAAATGTTATAAATGGAGTCATGGTCTACTTTTATCTTGGCTAACTAATCATATGGTAGAAATTTATGTTTGTGTGGTAATTTTAACTCGAAAGAGTTTTTAATGCAGTGATTATAGTTCCGAACTTGAATGCCGTAGAATTACAATGAAGAAACCAGTTGAAACAGATCTGATAAGAGCACAGTTAGTCATTGTAAAAGATAGTAAAAACAGCAACACTACTTTGCTACCATCTGCAATGTTCGATGCTTGTTGTAAAAAATAGCTCTTGTGATTCAATTCATGGGATTGAATTTCAAGCAATTCAATCACATGAATTGCTTCAAATTTTAGAGTAGTTTGTGACACGTAATATCTCTCTAATTGACTGATTCCTGAGCGTTCCGTATAACTGCTGAATGTGTTATGTTCCAACCAAATCGACCATAATGTGGTCATCGTACCACAGAGTTATAGTTTGTCTGGTGTAATTTTTGAAGTTTCAACTTAATGAATCCAACATCTTTGTTTGCTATGTGCAATGAAATTTTCAAGTATATTTAGAGCAAGATGAATTTAAGGTAAATGTAGCAGCTAGGCGATCTGGAAATAATCAAAAATAGCAGTATCAATATTGTTTTATTTCGAAAAGATGGAAATGGCTGCTTACAACAAATACTTGGGTTAAATTGCTAAACAAATGTAAAGTGTCGGTGAAAATATTTACTGGACTTCGTCGAGAAAAATGGGCTGAACAATTCCGGAGAAATTATTCTTGCTGACAATGAATTTTCACTGTAGGTTGTACTCGCCTTTACTATACATGTACTTAAGCAAGCTATGACTCTATAGCTAGAGTGGGACTGTATACATCGCTGTTCAATATCAGATAGATGTTTGCTCATTGGAGAGATCATCTGCATCCATTAAACCACTCGCTACTGCTGGAAATCCTACCAACACGAAAAAGGCATTGGAAATGGCATATTTATTTACTAAGTTTGCCTTTCAAAATAGGAATGATTTCTACAATTGACAATTATTTTTGTAATAACTATATCTGAATAGCAAAATTCCTGTCTCGATAAGCATTTGCTCTTTCTAACACTAAGCAGGCCCAACTTTGTGATTTCTATTTTCCTTTGACGTGTAAACGCTATAGTAATGGGCTATTGATATTCATATTTTTATTGCATAAAGTCATATTGTTGCGGAGTGTTTCCAGGATTGATAAAGTATTAAATTATATGCACTGAGCATTTTAGAACTGTAAACATCCGCAGCTTTTGACTTTGCTCTCAACCAAAATCTATTAAAAAAGTTATAGATGATGTTTTAAACTTGACTTATTAGTTGCATTTCAAAGTAATATCCATTTTTATATACATCTTCACCGTGTTTATACCTCATGTAGCTTGACTCTCGTTATGCTCACAAGCGCCAAGCGTGAAACAGCATTGTAGCTGACGCGAGAAATTTTAGTAATATAAAAACCATCTAGTTTTAATTTACTCAACCCTTAGAGTTTAGAATTCTTTTTTCTAACTTAATTACCTTGAAACGACATATATATAAATATACATTTCTTTAGATGCATCTTTTTCAGTAACTACAAATTTGTAGTTACTGTCAGCTAAGTATCTTTTCTTTAATTCATATATATAAACAATATACACTACGTATTGTATATACAATGTATATTGTATATATACTAGATATATACACAATACATAAATACAATATATATGCAATATACAGTACATATTGTATATATATTGTACCTATGTATCGTGTATATATATAGCCTATATATATATATTTATATATATATATACACGATACATAGGTACAATATATATACATATACTGCATATATACAGCATATATCCAGTATTTACGGTGTATATATATCCCCATCTAATAGGCATAATAACTCATATGTACATGCCTCATCATGATTGGTTTGGTTGGGACATGGAAGGTAGATGACTCTTTTGGTAGATCATACGACTTCAGATTTGCTTGTCAAAGGTTGAGCGTCAGTTGTCAGGGTTTCTCTATATCTGCTGCTGAAACGCTACAGTTAGTTCAATTGGTATGACATGGCTGTTAATTAGAGAGTCATTGGATTGAGTGCCAGCTACTGTCTTGTTGCTCAAAATCTGTTGTGAGCTTATAACTTTCATTAGCTGAGTCTGAATTAACGTAATATCTAATCTTGAATATCAGCTGCCAGACTTAATAAAGTTCCATCCGTAGAAGGCCTGCTTTGGCGACCATTGAAGGAAAAACCTGTTACAAACTTTCAGGGGAGCAAGTAGATACTTTGTAGATATTTGAAAGTTAGCTATACAGAGGGCGCTCGTCTGTAGAAGTTCTGGCCATATTAGCTGTAAAAACTAGAGAGATTTTGGGGATCAGGTACGCATAAGGTATGAGGTCAAGGATGGTAATTAACTCACTCTGAAACACAGTTTTATGATCAGTCTACTAATATATTTTGGCAAACTAACAGCTGATAAAGAACACATCAGATACATTGGTTTTGTCTTGAGAAGTGGCAGCTTTTTGTTATTTTGATAGAAGTTGAGAAACAAACGGTTAGCTTCTTACAGCTCATTCTTCAATGTGTATTTGCAGTGAAATAGCTTTGAATCTAGTGAAGATATGAGGACGTATGATCATTACCCAGAATGAAGTAGAACCTATTAAATGAATTACGCTTTCATTTATGTTTGCAATGGCAGGCTTTCTCATGTATTGTTTGAAAATAAATTTACTTCAGCAGTAAAAGCTAATAATTTTGCAGGAATAGGTCGCATTACAGGAAATAGAGTAGATATACATATAAATAATATGTTGTTTCATCTTACATAACTGTAACTGCAGCCACCTTTGATCAGCACATTATTAATCTCAGACAGGTGAAGGTCCGTAAGAAATATTCCCAATTGCAGCACTTTCAAATCTTTTTGCTCGTAATTTGTCATATATATAACGTTTTTAAACGCAAATCGTTTTTTCACAACTGCCCAGCATTCTTTCAAAAGTAAGTGGTATGCTGCATTGCGTAAAGAGTTATGATGACTTGTGTAATATATAGTCAAGCGTCTCATTATATACTTCTATCTATCATCATCTGCAAACATCTTGACTCCTTTGCTATGACTTTAGAATACTGGTAAAGCTTTTTGAAGGGGGGTGCTGCACTCTCTGTATAGTACTCACTATATATCACTGCACTCACTGTATAGTACTCACTATATATCACTGCACTCACTGTGTAGTACTCACTATATATCACTGTACTCACTGTATAGTACTCACTGTATAGTACTCACTATATATCACTGCGTTCACTGTGTAGTACTCACTATATATCACTGCACTCACTGTATAGTACTCACTATATATTACTGCACTCACTGTATAGTACTCGCTATATATCACTGCTCTCACTGTATAGTACTCACTATGTATCACTGCACTCACTGTATAGTAGTCACTATATATCACGGCATTCACTGTATAGTACTCACTATATATCACTGCACTCACTGTATAGTACTCACTATATATCACTGCACTCACTGTATAGTACTCACTATATATCACTGCACTCACTGTATTGTACTCACTATATATCACTGCACTCACTGTATAGTACTCACTATATATCACTGCACTCACTATATATCACTGCACTCACTGTATAGTACTCACTATATATCACTGCACTCACTGTATAGTACTCACTATATATCATTGCTCTCACTCTATAGTACTCACTATATATCACTGCACTCACTGTATAGTACTCATTATATATCACTGCACTCACTGTATAGTACTCACTATATATCATTGCTCTCACTCTATAGTACTCACTATATATCACTGCACTCACTGTATAGTACTCATTATATATCACTGCACTCACTGTATAGTATTCACTAGGACCTACGCATACATTAAACATGTAAGCACATGCAGTCAATGTTAAGGCTGAGGAGGTCTTGTTTTCGTATGATACTATTTAAAAGTCTTGTCATTTGTGAATGAGATCCTACGGGATGTACAAATTGTTGACTTGTTCAATTCTGTTCTCTCCTGTTCAATTCAACTCATTCAAAATTGAATTTGCTTAATTTGTTCCAGGGAACAACAGATTATTCGCTATGAATTGTCGGTCACAATTGTTTTTCATCGCATGCGTAGTTAAGGGCAATTGTTTGCGGAGAATATCTATCTTGTTGACAAAGCATTAAAACTGAAAAACAGAAAAAAACTTTTTTTACTTTTTTCTCACTGAGATTTGACGCTTTAGCCTCCCATATAAAATAATGTTTTGTCCAGTTCTTCCTTTCAGCTCATTTGTCTCCCCGATGTGCCATAATAAAGTAGCAGTCGGGTTTAGAGTTTGGCCAACAATTTTTGTGACCTATTTTTTGTAAGATGTGCTGATAAGTGAGACGAGGTAAAAAATGAAAGCCTTAATAAAAGCCAGTTCACTTTTACGTTTGCCGATAATTTTATACAGCTGGTAAAATGCTTAATTTGTATGGTCATAGAAACTATACAACATGTATTTTTGTTGACATCACTGTACATAGCAACAGACAAATTAGTTTTGTCAGCTGGTGGTCAGCCCAACCCACTTACAACATCCTGCCCTCCGGCACAAATTACTGAGTGATTATGATGCAATATCTCATATTAAATCTTTAGCTGTTGTGAAAATATCTTTTGTCTGAAGACTTCAAAAATATATTTCTTTCTCCCCTGAGACCTTTACTCACTGCCCATTATTTAGATGACTGATAAGGTCTTGTAACGCATTCTTAGATATTTCTGAATGTTATACCCTCACTCGTGTGAAGTTCTTAAACCATTCATAAAGACAGGTGAGTGGATGGACAAAAGGATTTCACATCATATTGGTAAACACAAACATAGCAAAACAACTGCATACATTTTGAAAACTATTTGCTCAAAGCACTTGCAACTCTTGTCATCTATGTCACACATAGTCATAACACATTCTTTGCAGGGACCACACTTGCGAAATACAGTAGGTTAGTTTAATTTAATATATTACGACAGACATTAAAATTGTCTTGGCTGAAACATTCAGATGCCCGATGTAGCTACAAAATTTTCTGTGGCTTTGTGAAAATTTCTACTCATCTTTATGAAAGATGCAAAGATATGTTTATTCATTTTAGCTTTGTGGTGTATATCAACAGACAAACTCGGTATTGGGGCTTTGTGACAGACTTTCAGAGCTACGTGCTCCACCAAATGTGTCATCTGATACTCTTTAGGGCAATATACTTAGCCTATTATGTTCTGCATGGTTTAAAGACAAAAAACATTCGATATTTTGGTTTGTTGCATCAATCATCACCAGGTCTTAGTATACTCGAGTAATCACTGGCGCAGAGCTGAGTGTTAAAAGCCCCAGGTCTATGATATTACGGGTGTCATAAATCACTTCTATTCAGAATCCATTATACTTCCTTTGACAGTTGCATTATTTCTGTTATGTCATGAATTGACATGATGGACATTTAATTGCATTGCGATTACTCTCTTAACGGCAAACAACGTTACAGTTTTTCCTTAGCTATTAACGAAATCCACAAAATTCCCAATTTACATACATGAATAGACTATTACAAAAACTGATGAATATTTGAATGTTAATAAATATTAAAAGCTGTCGATGGCGAGGGCTGTCTAATTATAATGGCAAGGTTAGATGCAGCAGGGCTTGTTGCTGCGCACTGTGGAACGTCCAGACAACATCTTTTACAAAATCTGATTTGTAACCATAAGGAATAATTTTCACAATACATTAGCTCTGCAGCCTATTCTTTTTGGAGGCTGTAATCCTATAAGCAGTGAAGTCCTAACTTTGCCATGCATCACTGACTGGTCAAAACAAGATAAGAGGATTCCTTTGGCAGCATCCTCTCTAGATGCTGACACTAAACAGAAATGATAAATTTTGACTTACATTGCAGTAAGTTATGGCATTGCTTCTAGATATGTCAAGAGCTATTGTCTTGCTTCGAAACTTACAGTCGTGTAACCTGTTACTAATGGCTTATTATCTACAAATGTTTAATTTTTCAGTTGCATTTCCTTTCAATGACTAATGACAAGAATTCACTAAATATGTCTTTCCTTTTTATACCTAAAGATTTGTATGCGGTAATGTTGTATGTAAAATATATCCATAGCTTATTACACAGCGCGTTTGATTATTTGAACTTTGGCCAAGAAATCGGTGCTCATCGACACATCACTTATATAATGCACTTGCAAATTAGGTTCCTAGCTGCTCTTACAATGCATTCTATTACAACTGAGTGTGTTGTGATGGACAAAAGCGATGAATAGCAATTGATGCTAATTATGTTGATCGCAGCCTGACGACGCTCAACACCGGCCTTTTGCCCGCTCAAAACACCGAGTAACCTTCTTCTCATCAATATTCAATAAAACATGGTGCAAAGATTTACCTGCGGAAACCCTCTTGAAGGGTTTAATTAGTATAGTTCTAGGCCCAGCACTTCTCATTTACCATATAAATCTGTTCTATGTGGAGCACCTTTGCAGCTGTCTGAAAATCATTTATCACAGCTCGAAACAGCTGTTACATTCAAAAATATATAATAATGATTGTTTGTCTTTGGGTTATAATAGCGTAGCCTACTCTGCCACAAGGCTAGCCAAATACTCATTTAGTATTTATCAGCATTTATATATTGTACATATACAATATTTATACAATATCTGTACAATTTATAATGCATATTTCACGTAGTCATATATTTTACATATATATACCGGTATATATAGTCATGTATATACAATATATATGCAATATTGTTCAATGTATATTGTACATATACATATATAGGTCTACAATTTTCATACAATATTTGTTCAATGTATATTATACTTATTTATAGTCCATACGTACAACTACAATATTTGTACAATGATTATTGTATATATTATACATGCAATATTTATACAATATTTGTTTTTGTCTAAGCAGAATGGTTCATTGCTGTTATATCATGTTTTCTCACTTGTGCAAGTTTTGTTAGGGTCAGATTTGCAAGATCCAGAAGAGAAGTGAAGCCGGACACGCTTGTCAGGAAACTGTTGCTGCTGCCTGTGTTAGCTTCTTGTATTTTTGAGCGAATAGAAACTTGAGATCCTCTAAGCAAAGGCGAAAAACTATTTTAGCCTTTTGATTGCCCTAAAATATTATAGCATGTGACTAACCAATCAGAATTAGGTGGAATGTGACAATATTTGGTGTATCCCTTTTATGTCTCACTTTTATGGCTGTCACTCGCCGTTAGGTGTCAGTTTTGCCCTATTCTTGCGTTCAGTGAGCTCAGCCGTAGAAGCTTGAGACAGAATCAACAAAAACAGCATTTCATAAGCCTTCACTTTGCTTTTAGTAAAACGTGTCATAGTTCATCACAAAATCTGTCATTTGATTTTGATAAAAAATTTTCAGTCATTTGGCACTTCTCTTATTCAAACATTTGTGACAGTCTGCGCCTAGTGCTTGTCAGAGCAGCTCATACTTTGACATCCATTGCGTTTATGGAGCTACTCGTAATCAGCTAGCTGAAAGGAGTTATTGTTAAAGTTACTCAAGGTCAGCCTTAGTAGCTACTGTGACTGAAGCTAATGGTAACCATAACAAATAAGGAGCCATGTTCCGGTCGTTTGGGGTTCTCTTTCAGTCAGTTTTCCTCATGGAATTGAGTGACTATTAATACAGTTGATGAACATATACAACACAATACCCGCCTACGACAAAATGAGAAAGACGGAGTAGCAATGTTTGCATTCTTAAACAATACTGTTTTCATATTAGATTACGTCATTTTGTAGATAAGAAAATTCTTTTTGCATGAGCGAAGCGTTCATTCCATCAGCACCAGATTCTCTACCGTATATCATGTACAAAGCAACACGCCAGCTAATCTTGTGAAAATGCGCAAAGTAATTAGTTGAAAATTAGCCTTTGTTACTGATACCAAGTGGGGAAGGTTGGTGACCAGTTTGTTGCAGTATGTAGAGAAGATTAGACCTTCAACAACTTGTTAGAGTTTTAGCTAAAATTTACGAGCAGTTGTAATGGTAATCATATGAATTAATAGCTTTTGAGAAGGGAACAGCTAGTTTTCTTTATTGTTTGTCTAAATGCAATGCAAAATTTCAAATTAGGTTTGACTAATTCTGTTCTACTTTGAAGTGATAATAATAATGATAATAATAATAATGTTCATTCAAATGTTTACTAACACTTTAAGGCAGCAAGTAAATTCCATAGCTGCCCACCTTCTTCATTCCTATTACAGACTACTCATTCTGTTGGTCATATGTGTAGTTAGCTCCTCTTGCTAACATCTATTCAATCACTAACTGCTATTTAATAGTAAAATGACCAAGAATAAAATTGTTGGTGTGCTTGAGAATTCTGATAAATCTACAAATTTAAAATACTAGCATCTCCAATGCTATATGAGATTTAGAAAAATGTCAACAAAAATATAGTGGATATTTGATTGTGAAAAGCATGTACTTTTTGCATAAAACTGCATCATGGATAAACATCTTTGTCAAGCTTGTACCTGTATTAAAATATTTGTTAAGTATTCCCTCCTCATTTACTTTAGTGTGATATATGCTAATTTTACTAGCGGTTTAGCCAGGTTATACAGTAGTACAGTAGCCGTTGGAAACAAGCCATTAATCTAATATACTGGTGAGCAGTGGCTCATCGATAGACATGGATGATACTGGCAACTATGCCTCAGCTCACGATGCTTTATAACTCTTATATAGTCATCTATTTTTAGATCAAGCATTCAATTGGCTAATACATTTTATGACGTTTCGATGAGCAAGTATTTGATCTCAGGATGGAGTCATAAAAATCAGACTAACAAAATACTCTTGCAGGTTTGGCACAAATGTTCTCGCTTCGAGACTTATAGGCAATGGCTCTGGAGTCTAGTTATTTCTCAAACACAACTCTGAATCTCAACTGTGCATACAATCAAGTAAGTTATTCCCTTACATAAGAGCAATGTTCTTTTGTGTTTGTATTTGCTTTGATACCACTACACGCGTGAGTAATAGAACTGGTCGATGCTGTTTACTGGTGTTGTAATTTAACTCTGTGTTCATTCATAGCCAATCTTACGGGAAATAAGCTTGTATTTATTAGTTCAAAGTCTTGAAATCGGACACTTTATGTGAGAATATGTGAATGACTTGCGCTATCTTTTGCAGATAACAAGCTGCGGGCAACCTGAATCGCCTCTTTCTGAACAGTCACCAACTGGCAGCGTTACCTCTAGTCCTGAGTGCCCATTTACCTCTCTCACAAACGACAGCAACGAAGAACTCGTAGAGTTAGATATGGACTTCCTAACATCAATGTTTGGAGATGAATCGGGCACAAACAAGGCAGTACATGTCAAGTCTGAGCCTGCCATATATGACACATACTGCTGCACAACCTCTAATGACCCGGCAGACATTGATATCAAACTCGAGCATACTTTTGCTGATATTCCTAAATACGCACAAGACTGTCAGCTGCAACAGCAACTTCAAGAAAATCTACGGCAGCAACAAAGTCAGCTGCCGCTTACACAGCAGCCCGTTCAGCACTTGCAAGCTCACAACCAACGACAGTCACACCAGAACCAAAGGTTTCGGATGAGACTTGATGTTCAAATGCAAATGCCCCCTACACTGAACCAGCCCAGTACACCGCATACTGCTCCTGTCATGGTGTCTAACCACAGCTCTGTTACTAATGAATATTTATCTGGCGCCTATCCTACACAACAACAGACTACACAGCCAACACAAGCCAGCCAATACCACCAACAGTTGACACCACACACACCAGAGTTGTGTTCTGCGCCACCACATCCAGCGCAGCCGCACCAGAATGTACCATACCCTCAATTTGTTCAGCAGCAAATGCAAGCCTATCACCAAAGCCAAATCCAACAGTATCAGCAACAAACTGCTCAACCGATGGGCATAGTCACTCCGCCAAATTCACCTCCGTTCTACATGCATAGTGTGTCCGTCGACACAGCATTGCCTCGTAAAAGAGGGCGAAGAGCATGGGCACACAAAAAGGTTGTTGTGCATCCGTGTCCTCACAAGGGATGCGGCAAGCAGTATAGCAAATCCTCTCATCTAAAAGCACACTTGCGAACCCACACCGGTGAGAAGCCTTATGTCTGCAGCCATCCAACATGCACATGGAGGTTTGCTAGATCAGATGAACTGACCCGACATTTCCGCAAGCACACGGGAGACAGGCCTTTCAAATGTACGCTCTGCGAAAGGGCCTTCAGTCGTAGTGACCATCTCAGCCTTCATATGAAGCGGCATAACTAGATTGCTAATTAATTTTATTTTTAGCCCCTTATCTTACAAGTTTATCTTATAAGGTTTGCCAAGCAAACCACCCAGCATTTTTATATTTTCGCAATGGTGCTCCAATCTTTTTGACTGTAGGCTAGTAAGATTTAGTGTACATTCTGCACTGCAATATAATATGGCTACAATTTACAAGATTTCTTTGACAGCTGGTCTGTCATAAAAATTTTATTTTGCACAAACCCATTTGCACAACCCACAAAGTCTGGTCAAATTTGCTATTGTTATTTCTTATATGTTAATGAATACAACATTGTAATATATTGTTTTTGTCTGCTCACTTCCTCTGTTCTATTTCAATGAGAATTAAATACTACCTACAGCTAACACTGCCTTCGCCATTAATTAGTAAATTTGTTTACAGTCAACTAAAGAGTCTTCTTGATAATAATTATAACCTTGCACCTCACAAAAAATGCAAATATGTTTTTACTATGTTTCGAAAAATGCCAAATTGTATATGAAAAGCCACATAACAGTTTTGACTAGGTGAGAAACCATTGAAGCAAGTGGTATAATTGTAATCATTTTCAGATAATCGATAACATGGAATAAATAGACTAATTGAAATGGGCTGAAATTTTAGTTGTTATTAGCGCATCATCATGTGATAATAACTCCCACTGAGTAAGTCTACCTCCATGGTCACAGCTACATCTTTATTAGTTTTTCCACAAATTTAACTTATAATGATAAAATTTTGAACAGAATGTTCTCATCTATTGCAAATACTAATAATGAGTTTTATGTAAAAAAATCCATGCTTAGGCAATCGCTAAAACTCTTTAATCTTACAAAAGGCTTGAGTTTTAGCTTTTCCAGCACCTAATTGTTTACAAGTTCGATTATTGTCCCAATTTCAATACTTACAAATATTTTAGCTCAGTGTTTGTTGATAAATTTAATGATCACATTCCACAGCTCATTTTCAACCGTTCATTCAATTGACAATTCATTTATTGGATAAACGCAACGGTTTCACAAAAGCCTTATTAATTTTGTAATAACTTCGAAGAAGTTGTGTACCATTTGTCGTTATGATAACTCCAAATTAAAACATGTTTGTATAAAATCAGAAAACAAAACATATAAAATGCCCAGCATAGACTTGTTGATTTGTATATGTTACATGGCGATATTAACTGTTGAATTTTAGGTCGTATGTCTAAAGTTTTCTACTCCGCTGTAAATCTCCTTAGATCTGTTATTTCCGCTAAATATTCGTCGGCATGGCGGTCCATCGTGGTAAAAGCAAGAATGGGCAACGAAAAGGTAAACCCACACGGCAACCTAGTCTCTTAAAGAAACCAGTCATAAAAGTTTCAGGGAAATTGGGTAAAGCGCAAAAGTCTAAGAAGCGTAAAATAAAAAAAATGTGTAGTTCTACCGTGGAATTCTATGAGCCTCACACTGACAACGAACGAAATCGAACGACCAGGTAAATATACTATTAGAAATTATGATTCCATGGTAAAAATGACTGCGTAAGTAAGCGAAAGATTGTTGCTTTTTTGATAATAACTATATTCATACCGAATGAATGTGTAATAGGCAGCATAGATAGCTCGATAAGCGATAAGTGACTTTTAAAACAAAACTCAAACTACACCTACTATCCTCTGACCAATAATACCATTCACCATACCATAGCCTTACCTATTTTAACCATTTTATATTACACTTTGTTTTCATGACTAGAAAACTGTTGTCATATATTTGTATACTATTTTCACAGAGCTATTATTTGTCCACTTTTTGTTTAAACAATACTCATATCAATGCTCAAGCTTGCGTTCTACATATTTTATGCATTCAGTTCTAATATTATTATATTAGTTAGACTATTCACTAGTTTTTTAGTTAGACTATAGTTTCTTTGCGGTCCTTTTTATTTTTTTGTTGTACACCGCTTTTTAGTTAGTTTACTTGCCGTGGTACCTTGTGGAAAACATATTGTAAAATATGTCTATTGATTACCACAATAAAGATTGCTCATATATATATGTAACGCGCAGGAAAAAGTTTGTGACTGAAATATTACTCCATCTACTCATACAACTGATGGTTTTAGCGTGATGTTGATCATTGCAGTATGGCAAACATTAATTTAAATGGAGCATTCATTGTAGAACAATGTTTTGTGATTAGTACCCACATAGCAATCGAGTTAGCTGTTGTATTAATCAATGTACTCACATGTACTGATGTGAAGATGAAGAAGAGCCTTGGTCTTTCGTTACACTTCCTTATAGCCTCCCCTATACTGCCTTTTACTAGCTTATCTACTAGCTTTACCCACTAGCTTTATCCAGCTTTATGCACTCGCCGTAATTACCAAGACCACCTGTACTGCCTTGAGCTCAGACACCAATATAGCCTGAGCCTAACAAATCCCATAATACAACATGCCCTTTCTTTTTTTCTTTTTGTTTTGGGCCACTCCATCACTACCAACAAGCAGACGTAGTAACTTACCTTACTTGTGTTGCTCGTTACCTGACTCCATTAGGGCAGTCTCCATAGGCTATGCCTCTGGCTTGTCTGACCCTGTGCCACCATCTAAAGTACTCTTCTCGCTACTGTCAGCTCCATTGCCAGTCTGCACTGGCTTTTCCATCACCCTGACCTCCGCCGCTACCAAGACTTTTACCGTGACCACTGTCACTACCAACACTCCTTCCACCAACATTTCCAACACTACTTCCACCAACCCTGACTAGCCCGGAGTCTTTTGGTTGGGTCAGTAATGACTCCTCAACCCCATCTCCGTCCCCATCTCCGTCTTTACCTCGCTCTCCCCAGTAAGAGGCAGGCTCGACAGGCTTCCTGTGGGAGGTCTCCACCTGGGCCGTAACCGGCTGCATAGGGGATGGCACCACAGAGCTGGGAGTTGGCATAGGCCCAGACCTATCTAGCTCGACCTCACCTGCAACCAGTGCAGGTCTGCTACCAGCAATTCTCCTCTGAACCTCGGCTAACTCCTGCACCACTACCCTGAATGCCTTGACATTTTCCAACTCCATGACTTCTGCCTCCCGTTTGGCTTTCAGCTTTGCCAATTTCTCCTTCGACTTCCTCCGCACCTCCCTTTCCTCTCTTTCAATCTCTGCTACCTTTTTCTCATGACCTTCTCTGTCTAACATTCCATTGCTGGATACCTCGGCTAAAAAAGAGCAAACCTTTTCCATTACAGACACTGGTTCAGCTACTTTCTCAGCTCCTTCCCTTACCTCATCGTGGCTCTGTTCTCTATCACACCCCATAGACACTTGCACATCTCTGGTGCCTTGGGCTGTCCCTTGTTGACTACCAATTTCCATGTATTCCCTACTCTTCACTCCCTTGGTTTTACAAGTCCACCAATCTTGACCTGTGTGACCTTTCTTAACTTCGCTCTCTCTGTCAGACTTATTTGTCAGGTTTTGCAACTCGACATCATCTGAAACATAACTTGACCCAGCAATAATGGTTCTCGACAAAAACGGCTTAACTGGCTTAATACTTCTACACTCCTTAACAGCCTCAAACTTACTTTCGCATAACGCATTTACAACAGCAAATAATTTAAGCTGCCTCAACTCAGTTATGCCCAAGAAGTTCGTTCTCAATCCTTTCACCACATGAACTTCAGCATCCATATGCCTGTCTTTACTTTCCAAATGAACTATTACACTTCCAACCACTTTTAACTCACTACCATCATCAGTTTCTAAAATTGTCGACGGTTTCTTTAACCATAGGTCCAACTTATTGGCTGTTGCCTCGGTTACCATAGACACCTCAGCCCCAGTATCAAACGTAAACTCTACATTTACTCCATTAACTTCTAAATACTGCACAATTCCCTGGCCTAGTCATTGATCTTCACCATATTTATCTTTATAGCCGGAGAATCTAACACTTCTGCCCTTACTATTATCCCGGTACCCTTCATCATACCGGCTCGTCTCGCGCCTCTCCTTATACTTCTCCCCCTCGAACCTATCCATACTTTTGACCCTGTACCTACTAGACTTGTCTCTCATCTCGCGGAGGCTTTCTCGGCCCCTGTACCTCTCCCTACTAATATCCCTGCTGCCATATCGCTCATAGCTACTATCACGGCTACCTCCTGCCGCTACCTCGTCTACCGTAACCTACATCCCCTCCCTTATCCCTGCAATAACGGGATACATGTCCTCGCCATCCACAAGAAAAACATTTAATGTGGGGACAACTCCGCATCTCATGACCACTACCTCTGCAATTATAGCAAACTCTATCTCTACTTTCCCTACTGTTTTCTCCATGTCTAGAGACATACCTTTCCCTGCTATTGTCTCTATACTTCCTACTGCCACTGTCCTTGTTATACTCCCTGCCTCTTGTCCCATATCTACTAGTATCGTGCTCCTCACCACCATAATACTCTCTACTACTCCTAGGGCTACCCCTAGGGGAAGATCTACCTGCTGAATCATAACTTCTATCTCTATCATTACTCCTGTACTGCGCTCGGCTATCAAACTCTGATACCTTTGCTACTTCTCTCTTAACCTCACTTTTTAAATCACTACCTCTACTATCTGCTCTCACGAACCTGTCTGAATGATTCGCCATCTCACGAGCCCTCAATGCCTCATGTAACAACTCCCAAGTCAGATTGGCGTTCTTCATTAAATCTCTGCTTCTCTATCTCTCAACCCGTTAACCGCCACTATAAGGGCAAACCTTACCCTATCATTATTGTTAGTCACCTCTGCATATCTGCTCAAACTCTCTACCCATTGTAAATATTCTCTATCACTTTCTCCAAGTGCCTGCCTAGCCGTAAGGAACTTATGCCCCTTTACGAACATACTCTCTTGTCTACCATAATAATCCTGCAAAACCTCCACTGCCCCTTCATAAGTAGAATTTACACCATTTACGTTAAATCCTGCACTCCTCAATACCTCTCTACCACTGTGCCCAATAGCTCTCAATAGTGGTACTAACCTACCTCTACCTCTCATAATAGGGTGTCTATTGTCACCTTCACCTTCGTAACCTCTTCTCTCAACAGCACTCTCAATACATAAATTCATCTCCTCTATGAATCTCTCCCACGACCCATCACCGTGCTCACTAAACACCAGCTTCGGAAACCCACTCTCAATCTCTACCCAACACAATATATCTCTCGCCACCAATCCATTCTACCCCACTCGTATAAAATTAATGTAATTCTCGCCTCCGAATACGTAATAAATATTTACACCTCAACAACACCGCTACAACACCTCACAACACCACCCTACCTCACGTCACCTCGCCTGCACGCCTGTGAAAGGGTCTAATCAACCGTTTGCACTTACCCCGTAACCAGAAAAATTATCGCTAACGTTAACACACAAAGAAAAAAAAATCAGAATTTTGTCAACTGCGCCATATTGTATAAATCAATGTACTCACATGTACTGATGTGAAGATGAAGAAGAGCCTCGGTCTTTCGTTACACTTCTTTATATCCTCCCCTATACTGCCTTTTACTAGCTTATCTACTAGCTTTACCCACTAGCTTTATCCAGCTTTATGCACTCGCCGTAATTACCAAGACCACCTGTACTGCCTTGAGCTCAGACACCAATATAGCCTGAGCCTAACAAATCCCATAATACAACATTAGCTAACGCCAATAACTTTCATCTTTTAGTACAGATATTGATAGGGGAGAGTGGGGCGCGTTGCAACGCAGGGCACGTTAAAACACACATCAAATTTCTTGCTGGATTACATCATTTGGAATTCTTACCTCACTACATAAAGAGCTTTCTAAGTCATCTTATGAGATATCTTGATTGCATGAAATGAAAAGAAATTTAGGTGAGCCATGATTTTTGTAAAATTTATTGGTAATTTTTTGCTCTTTTATTTTTATATTCTAAATTAGAAAATTGCATATCATCTTTGTACATCGTCCCATGTTAACAAAAGTCAATGGAGGCGGCTATAGACATGTTCTCTTCACAATGCACCCACCAACTTCATGTTACAACATCCTGAGTTGGGATGAACGTTTTCGTTACTCATAGTCATTTGGGGCAAGCTGAAACACAAAGGGTATGGACAAGTTGCATGTTTTAATGATAAAAATAGAGGGACAAGTTGCAACATGTCTCAAACTTGCCCCTCTATTCTTATAGAGGGAACAACTCGAGTAGCGTTGAAGCTGCGGTTTGATACAAACCTTGATGACATAGCTAAAAGTTAATCCTCATGATGAACCCCCAAATTTATGGACAATATCGGTATCATGACTGCACATGCTAACATATAGAAAGAAAAGTTTGATCTTCAGATCAACATGTATATATGTTTTGTTGTACTGTGGAAGTTTGTTATTCGTGATTGTTGTACACAGTGTTCTGAAGTTCATAACCAACTCTTTTCAAGTTTTTCTTGCTCAGATAATTAGTGGAAATTTGTATTGGTTGACTGAAAATAAATTTCAAAAAAACAATTCTAAAACTAAAATTTACTATGAAAGTCAAGGACGTTTCAACGTGCCCCATACGGTGTTTCAACATATCCCCTACCGAGGCATGTTGACACACCAAATATGCAATTAGTACTTTTGTGAAATTTCCCAAAGTATACAACCAGCAGAATTGGTATTTAGCATACATATGTAAAGCATATTTCTTCATCCTATGTGATTATTTAAATTATATTCCAATATTTTAGTAAGACTTTATAACCGAAAATGCATTTTTTGTTGCAACGTGTCCACCCTCCCCTATATTCTAGGGGAGTCCTAAGTTGCTAACACGCTCACCAATCATCGTATATGCAACAATTTCGAACCCAGTTGACATATAGCGTTGGCCTTCATAATTATTGCAATGATGGTGTTATGCTGCCATTTCACCTGTCCTGGTTCTGAGTATTTATTATGGATGTACTTTAGAATTAAACTTGCTTAGTTTAATGTTGCTTTGACATTTAGAGGAGATAAAACAGAACCAGGGTTGGAAAATATCGTTTTTTATGAAGAAACCAGATTTTTTTGTTTAAACCGGTTTTTATGGTTTAAACCGGTTTTTATGGTTTTTATAATTTGACCAAGGTTTTTGCAATTTTAAGTCTAATTAACATCACTTGCTATAGCTGCATGATTGAGTGTTGAACATACATATGAATTCATCTGTTAAAGATGGTACTGTGGGAGTTGTTATGGGAAAAGAAAGAAAAAACATGGAAATTTCAGAATGAATCTTTAATCAAACATGATTGATGAAATACAGAGCAGAAATCTTATCACAAAAAGTAAATATATTACATAAAGCTCTATGTATAACAGTATAAGTAGGAATTTAATCCAAGTGATTAGTTGTGTGGTGGTGAAGAGCAGAGCATAATGCAGATGCATTGCTAGTGTTTGAAGCAGTGGCAGATGACTCAACTTCTATCACCTGAATACTAGCATCACTGTCTAAATTGGTGTTGTCAGTTTGACATTTTGCTATGTGAGCTTCAAGCCTATCTATTACGACAGCACACCTGTTACATTTTGCCTTAAAGCCTTTGCTTTTTGCAGTTAGAGTGAAAAAATGCCAAACGGGATCTTGTTTGCGAGGCATGTTAGAAATTTGAGGCACAATTTCAACTTTTCAAAACGCAAAAAACTTGATAAACTGAATTCTAACAATCCAACTACTTTGGATTGTGCCCAATAAATGAAATATTAGTTTGCGAACTTAAAGCTTTTGCCCAAAAATATTTTATTGTTTTAATTTCTACTTATAAGCAATTCTTTCTCACTGGCCAGACTTGAGAAAGTATTCATTCATTATTAGAAACGATGATTGGATTAGTATATTTCACATGGTTTTTATACTTCATCAGTAAAGGAATCACATATCACTTGATAAAACCAATTGCAAATGAAATTCACTAATTCATGGTTGCGCTACGATTTCATGTAGTTTCAACTTGAGCTCTGCCATCTATTCTCTACTGTGTCGTAAATAAACTTCCACAGCTGATAATTACATAGAATTGCATTTCTACCGCACAGGAACCACTAGGAGCTTAAAATATTATGTTTTTCACAAAAAATAATGAAAACGTAACAACCGGTTTTATTCGGCTGGTTTAAATCATTGATTTAAACCATTGGTTTAAATCAATGGTTTTTTGGTACAGATGCTTTCTTATTAGCTAATCCATGTTGTAGATCCAGTATCTATATAGATATATGTAACATAATGAATATAATGAATGCTGTATGATGTGCATTTTAGAATCTGTCATATTGTTGCAATCACATTTTACAAAACCTCAAACGGTTTAAACAGAGCGGTTTAAACCGTTGGTTTAAACTGCTCGGTTTAAACCGAGCCAACCCTGAACAGCACAAATGTTTGTTCTGAAACGTTTTCCTTGAACATCATCTTATAGATCTACTTGTTTTTTTAGACCTCACGAAACCGTTCTCGATGCAGCACCCAAGATGTTAGATCAAGAAATGCCAAAGAAGGTGCGAGAAATGATCAGATTTAAAAGAAGGTTGGCTGATGAGGCTAATCTATCAAAAAGGAAAGTCAAAGCTAGCAGAATGGGTTGGTAGGGGTTTGCGTATGCCCTCAAATTATTTCATTATCTGGGGTTCTATGCTAATAGTACTTCAGAAGTAAATCTATAGAGTAACTTCCTTATGATAGGTTTTGTAATAAACCTACGAGTAGTTTGCACCGTGATAAAAACTGAAATAACTTCTGGTAAATATAAAAAAACTGGTTTTTATGGTTTTTTCATTATTTTTTGTGAAAAACATAATATTTCAAGCTTCTAGTGGTTCCTGTGCGGTAGAAATGCAATTCTATGTAATTATCAGCTGTGGAAGTTTATTTAGGACACAGTAGTGAAGTGATGGCAGAGCTCAAGTCGAAACTACATGAAATCGTAGCACAACCATGAATTAGTGAATTTCATTTTCAATTGGTTTTATCAAGTGATATGATGATCCCTTTACTGATGAAATATAAAAACCATGTGAAATGTACTAATCCAATCATTGTCTCTAATAATGAATGGAAACTTTCTCAAGTCTGGCCAGTGAGAGAGGATTGCTTATAATTAGAAATTAAAACAGTAAAATCTTTTTGGGCAAAAGCTTTAAGTTTGCAAACATATCTTATTTAGTTGGCACAAGCTGAAATAGTTGGATTGTTAGAATTCAGTTTATCAATTTTTTTGTGTTTCAAAAATTTATAGCTGTGCCTTGAATTTCCAACATGCCTCGCAAACAAGATCCCGTTTGGCAGTTTTTCACTCAAACTGCAGAAGGCAAAGGTTCAAGGCAAAATGTAATGAGTGTGTTGTCATATGCGAGGTCACGTAGACATGCTTAACACACACGTAGCAAAATGTCAAGCTGCTCATCAATACTACAAAATTAATCACTGGGATTAAAATTCCTACATATACATAGAGCTGTACCGTGTACGTAATATATTCACTTTATGTGATAAGATTTCTGCTCTGTATTTCTTCATTCATGTGTAATAAAAGCTTCATTCTGAAATTTCTATATGTTTTCTCTCTTTTTTCTCATACCAACTCTCACAGTATCATCTTTAACAGATGATTCCACATTTGTAGGTTCAGTACTCAATAGTAAGTGATGCTAATTAGACTTGAAATAGCAAAAACCTTGGTCAAATTTTTTAAACCATAAAACTGGTTTAAACCGTAAAACCCGGTTTAAAAAAAACGCTTTAAACCATATAAACCAGTTTAAACCAAAAAACTCTGGTTTATTCGGTTTTTCATAAAAACAGTGGTTTTTTCCGACCCTGCTATAATGGAATGTCAAATTTGCCACATATTGACTTACATTGTAATAACCATTAATATCACTTGAATGAGTGATATTTGTTATAATTTCAATGCTCTTTTTTGTGTCATTCTTGTTTCATTTAGGTTTCAAGTGTGAGTAATGAGGCATGTGAATCCCTAGATATTTTATAAATTTAAGTTGTGTTTAGCATAGTAGTAGAGGCCATGGAGTATAGAGTAAGAGAGCAAAATAACTGCTATTGTTTGGCAGATGTCAGTCATGTAACTCATGCTGCGTCTTAGGCCGTCTTGGAGAGATTTTTGTGAGACAGGCTCTCTGGCGTGATTCTCGATGGGTTACCAAAAAGCCTCATCTATTCATTCTACAATCTTTAACACACCTGTAACTCTGATGTTGTTAGTGATGATAGTATACTCAAAAACTTGAAGTAAACATGATGTAATAATTAGACAGCTGTGGTGTAGAAAATTAAAGACAGCCCTTTTAAAACAAATTTGCGTTCAAGTACATAGCAATTTTAGAGAAAATCTCGTTGACACTTGCCATGTATTGCAACAAACACAGACTCACCAGGCCCTTCCATAATTTGATCAGTTAACTGGCATCATTATTGCAGACTTGGAATCCTTATGATCTCAATTTAGTGGTGTTTTAGTAAATTGGGATATCTTCTAATCTCTGAGAGTTGGTTAAATCTATTCATAAGGTGAAAAATAGAACATTTACCACATATAGCTGCATTAGCTCTGGATTACCCTTTAGTGTTGCCTTTGTATGACACGTCATGTCTAAATGAACATGTTAATCTTGGTCATCATTCAAAACTGATGAATCTGACAGTATTCCAATCCCATTTTATTCATACCCTGCAAGTTCTTTTTACGAAAGATTTATTTGCTAAAGCCCGGTTCTCACCCTATGTAAGGAGTGGCGGCGGTGCAACTGGTGGCAGCCGGCGCTTTCTGAGAACCAGCTGGCCAATGAAAGCCTGTAGCAATTTTTCTGCCAGTGGTGGCCGCCGGCAAAGCTCAACGAGTTAAACTTTTCTAGTCTCGGTGTTGGTTGCAGGATATTGCCGGTAGTGAGAACCATGCACATGCGGCACGCTCACTCAGAATGCATTGTGCATACGATTTCCATAATTTCGATTAATCCGTATTTCCGATTATAGTAAGTAAATTGATATGGCCTTGACCCGGAAACACACCTTATATCTCAACTCCATGTGTAAAAGATACAGTTGTTTAGGAGCGCACAATTCCGTAGGCGCTGAGAACAGACAGCCTCCTTGGGTACTGCAGACATACCGCTGGCTGTTCACGGTGGGGGGAGAACCGGGCTTTACAAAAACTGATAGGTTTCTTGCAAACAACTATATATATGTAGTATATATATACAAAGATGTTGTCACCTATAGTTCATACAAAGATGTTCCTACAAGTGCATTAAGGTTTCTAGTACCAATACAAATCACTTGTGAAACTCTTCAAGATAATTGTTTAGCCGATCAAATCGATTGAAAATCTAAGTTTTTTCAATTCGTTGTTGTTCATTGTTAACTTGTTTGGTGGTACAAATGTTCAAATGTTAAAATTCCTATATATATATATCATCTATTGCACTACATCAGAAAATGCCAGAAACAGCTGTATTATATGCTGTAAAAGCTGTTATTACATGTATATATCATAGAACAAACCAGATATCTTACAAAGGATGTCTTGCTACAGTACAGATGCTTTCTTATTAGCTAATCCATGTTGTAGACCCAGTATCTATATAGATATATGTAACATAGTGAATATAATGAATGCTGTATAATGTGCATTTTAGAATCTGTCATATTTATGCAAACGCATTTTCACAAAACCTCCAAAATCCAATTGATGTATGTTTCTGGAGACACGATGTGACAATTAGAGTAATGTTTTAGAGGATTTAAAGAAACGACATTCCTCTACTGACTCCTGGTTCAAAAGACCTCTCTCTGATGTCCCCAAGTTTAAAAGGAAAACTGGCGAAAGTGATCGAGCCTTTTATTCTCGAGTAGAAGTGGAATCAAATGAGTTCATGAAGATAGCTAAGTATGAAACTGACAATGAATGCAAGGTGATTGAAAATGAGATGGGAAACTTGGAGGTGGTGAGCCGGCCTCGACGCCGTCAACTCAAGAATAAAGAGTAAGTACTAGCAAATGATAGGAACTCAGTCGGAAGATTGCAACTTTTGTATGCTATGGCATTCTTGTGTTTGTGAAGAGGCATGTCAGCAATGGGAGTTATCAAGGCTGTACTAATTACAAATAAAAGATATAGTCAATAACCTTTTGGCCTCTGCAGAAGAGACAAATCTTGAACAAATGATTAAAACTTACATAAATCTGTTTTTGAAGTTTCGTTCTCGGTATCAGTGTTACCTACTATGCTCAATGTTCCTGTTAATAATTTTACAGAGCAACGCAACAGACTCAGGTGCCAGTGGTTGCACAACGAGACTGGCTACATTAATCAGATTGATTACCATTGGTCATTCATAATTATGACCAATGGTGTGTGTATAATCTGGTGAATCTGGTTAATAGCTAATCGTGTTGTTTGGTTGAACTGCCTGGATAGCTTTTAGGTGTTTCTTTCACCTTATAGGTATAGAGAAAAGAGAAAGATAAAAAAGATGAGTAAAGATTTAAGTGATGAAAACGCAAAAGATTTTTCAGATCTTCGAGGTTTGTATAACCGTAAATACAGCTTCGTAATATCCCGGTATTTAATGTCTGTAAACTGAACGTTTTTTCTTAGACTGCAAACTATGCATAGCACGAATAAGGTGCCACTATGTAAAGCATGAGAATGTAAGACCTTTTGCTCATGTGTCTAATAGCCAGAGTTAACTTACAGTTCTGAATATGGCCAACTAATCAAAACGAGGTAGAAAAGTGTAGTGTAGAAAATGCTCAAAATGGATCAGCTTGCGCAGCATTTTTTTGCACATCATTCGCGAGTGCTTTTCCATGTTTCGCAAGCATAAAATAATCTGTAAAAATTTGCAAGTAATACAAATTTGCGAGTAACACAACTCACTTGGCTTGCGGATCCTTGCTGTTTCCATCTCGCAGATGAAGACAAACTTGCTGGTTAGTCGTGTCATGGAAACATAGTGTATCGTTCATTTGAAAATAATAGCGATGCCAATTCTGGCCTCGATGTTATCTGAGAATGCATTGTGGAATACTATAATTGCTGTATTTGATAACCGGGTGGTATTGTTGGTATTGGTTGATTTTCGACTTGCTATAGTTGAAGCATCTATTAGTATTTGTGAGTCATGCAATGAATGCTCTGCGCAGCAAATGGCAAGCATGGGCGTAATGTTTTGCCCTTAACTTTTATACAAATCAATCGTTATAATGATGTTTATGATATAAATTGTATGTTTTTGTGGTAATCGTTTTTAAAAATTTCACAAAATTTTTTTTCTGAATGATGAATAATATTTTAGCAACTGAGTTTTTTTTACGAGTCAAACTATTTTTGTGTTTTATTTTAAAACACAATCGGCCATCAATTCATGACAAAGTGGGAAGTGTAAACATCAAGCACTCTTAATACGTATGAATACTTTGTTTGATGCTAGTATTAGCCTGAGCTTCTGCGAATTTGCTTAATACTTACGGTGTGCTTCAGTCTTGATTCTCTTCACAGATAATCTAGTTTGGATAATTAATTTTTTGAAACAACAGATGCTTGCTAATGTTATTTGGATCTCTTCATTAGCTCAGTATTTGTAAATTACAACAATACTGTTACACATTTATGTGTGTTTCCCCATTTATGCTAGCATATTGATAGCTACCTACAAACTCTAATGAACAAATCTTATAATTGTCTGTTGTGAATCTGGCCACATTTGCTACTTCTAGATGAGGTTAAATTCAATGAAAGAACTGACAGACCGCCTCAAGACTTGGCTTTACCTAGAAAGGCTAAAGAAACAGCTAAGGTGGGTGCTAAACACTTCACAACCAACAATATCTTGAAAATCACACATTTTGCTTGTGTATTTTGAACTCTAACAAAGCATGTATTTCCCTTTTAGGCCACAAAACTTTCATCATTAAAGTTCATGAGCCTTATAGATGAGAAGGTTATGGGGAAAAAGAGTGACCCACCTAAGTCATTAGCTTACAAAGAGCGAATGCAAGAGGAGAGACAGAGAGTCATTGATCTTTATAGAGACATAAAAACCAAAAAAAGGGCTACAGCATTGACTTGACCAATTTACAAACGATTTTTAACACAATCTATGATATTGTTATAACATAAGTGAGGGCAAAAAATGCAAGCTGTTGTTGCTGTGTGATGACAACAGTTGATCAATTTATTTTTATAGTTCATTCATAACGCTATATCAGATGTTTATTCAGCTTAGCTGATAACAATTGTCTCTGGCCATAGATATGAACTCTAGCATCACATATCATCTCAACTGTTCTAACAGTTCATCGATCATTTTCTGTTATTTCACATCCATAAAAGTAATTTCCGTGTCGAGTAGAATGGTCCTGGGCAGTGGTGATGGTGCAGGTGATAAGATCATAAAACGTGATCGCTCCATGTCAACCTCGGTGCTAAAATTTGTCCAAAACATGAAAACATATTTTTTTCACAAGTCGAATGCTAAGCTGAATCCCAAATATTAAGGACAATTTTTAATTTTATTACAAGCTAGCCTTCTTGGTGTAGACATGCATAATCTCCTTGGTGACAATTCGATGCAGCCATAGGATTATATAGGTTTATTATACCCGCAAATCTTTTCCTGCGCGCCACTAAACGTCATGTTGTGATGGCTACTGTTGCTTAAAACTAATCTCCAGGACCAATGGAGTGAAAGGAGAAAGTGTCCTCAGCATTGATGTCTGATTGATTTATTGCTTTCGTTCTGGTACGAATTGAGACCAAGCGAGATAAAAAGTGCGATGGACAAATCTTTACCTGACTTAAATACACAAAGTATCGAAAGATGCCTAGTTAATCCAGAAACTAATCCATCCATAAATCTTAACATGGATTAGTGCACGCACGTAATACACGCTTTGTGAATCTGATACATATGTGTGGCTCTTCGAACTGTACCAAGGGAGTATTATATGAAACAGAGATTAGCACAAAGAATAGAAGCTAGCAAGAAACTTACATGACGATAAAGCCTTGAACAGGGGTTGTTATAATATTCTCCTCCATCTCGTCGGACTCGCACGCACTCACGCTGAGTACATGGTGCTTGAGAGCCTCACCTAGGTTAAACAAAAATTGAAGACAACATACACAACATTTGAATTCATTAAACTTGTAAAACTAATACAATAATTTTTTATCATAATTCATCTACGTAGTTCACCCAGCTTACTTTTAAAAGAATGTTGTAGATTTACAAATGCAAGTAGGAATGGCGATACAAAATATTGATTAAGGTTCCAATATTTGCATGAACTGTCAAACGTTGATTAAATTGTAGCAAGTATTTCTGCTGATATACTGAGTCATTTCCAATATACGAAACAAATCAAAATGTTAGTCTTGAACGTACAAGCAAAAAGAATATTACAAATAAAACAATGGTAATACATCAAACTGAGAAATTAAGTTATGGTGTACAGTGCATGTGAATCTGTGCCACCTAAATATTATCATTACCTCGATCATTGAACGTATGCGTTTCCATGCTTACGTGTTTCTAACAATAAAAGCAGCTTTTCTTTTCATCAATTTAGTCTTCAAATATAGTTGACGCATCAACATTTAGTTTTTTGTGTGGCTTTCTGTTTTTCCTTGAATGTAATACATGGTGACACTATATGATGGTGTGGTAATTAAATGCTCATAGTGTATACTTTATGTTAATGTAGTTTATACCTTAGCACTGGTATTTGGGTTGGAAATCAAACAATGGTATGTATTGTAAAAATATTTGCTCCGGCAAACAAAGCAAAGGTTGGAGCTGATTAACATCATATGCCAAGGTTTGATGACTCAAACTTGGCCAGATAACCATTTTTTCCGGACTATTAACTGCATCCCTATATACGCCGCATCTGCTCTATTTAAAAAAACCGATAATAAAACAATATATAGACTGCACCTTTTGTATCCTGCCAAACTCATAACAGTGCTTTTTAACATGGCTGCAACTTTGCTGGATAAAACGAAACAGTGCCTAACGGCACTGTTCCGTTTTAACAGCTGCTTTTTAACCCAGTGCTCAACGGAACAGTACCACTAGGCACTTTCGTTTTTTCTTTCACCGCTAGAGGCGCGCTAACCGGAAATTCCTGTTAGCGCGACCCTAGTGATGAAAGAAAAATCCACAGAATAGTCGCAGCCTCTAAATAAGCCACATGTCTCAAAACGTCTGAAAAAAGTAGCGGCTAATAGTCTAAAAAATACGGTAATATTAATAAACTTGGCCTAAATAAATCTGCTTATCGAGGCCATTTTGCCAAATTTTCCAAGATTGACTAACATAATTTAAAGCCTAGTTCCCATCTCGTTACCTATATGATAAGTACTATATGATAAGTACTATACTGTATATATAAAAAGCCAAAATCTTAGATGATATATATATATCATTTAATATACTGTATATGCAAGGCATACAAATGTTACTTACTCGGAACTAAAGGCATCAGTTTTGTCTCTCCCTGCTGCATAACCATACCAATTGGAAGCAAGGAGTCTGGGAGCTCAGGGGCTGCAAACAGATAACTAAAATAGGATCAATATATATCAATCAAAGTCAGCGGGCCATGCCACAAGGGCTGCAATAGAGCATTAAACTCTCAGAAGACGTTTTACAATATTTTGAAGCGAGGTTCTCGGGTGAGAAGTACAAGCGACTGGTTGCACTGATGTAGACAATTGTCCATTAAAAGCATTCAAATTTAATTATACTTCAAACATACAGTGTAAATTGAATTTTGTGTTGCTTTACCGGCTAAGTAAAATTATATTTTTTGTGATATGTCTGTGAATGTAAACAAACCTTTCTCTAGGAACTTGAAGCTCTGCTATGGCAAACAGAAAAAACCGAATGACCATGTTTTAGCGAGTACAGTAAAACCTCTAATTGAACGTTTGATTTTTAACCCTTCCTCTAGAGTAGCGGTCAATTGGAGGTGGCGTTCAAATAGAGGTTGGGGTTGTATTTTTCAAATGGCTCGTCAAAATTTTGAGAAGATAAATTTAGCCCTTTTACGGGTGAAGCGAATATCACCTGTATTTTGCACCTTTTTTCCAGCGGAGCAATATTAAACCTTTTAGATGCAATAAATCTTCTAACTTACCTCCCACTTGCCAGAGATCTCTAAATGAATATGCATTAAGAAACCAAGAAATACTTCTATCAGTTGATATCTACTGTTTGCAATTAACCTGCGATGATATTAAAGCCTGTGTCCTGCTTTGCAATTTGTCGGAGCTTTCAATTTCCATTTCATTCTAAATTTGAAGACATATTTTTATTTTACATCTATATTTATTTATATTTAATTACTAATGTTGCATAAAAGCTCATTGCACTCATCGATATGTTTGCTACAGTTTGCAGCCAAAACTAGCTTTTATATGCAATAGAAGAGTTGCGAGCGTCGATCAATTGTAAGATCAGATTACCGCAATGATGCTATCAAATGATATGCCATAAATCTGCAAATTTATAAGTTATATATTGATAATCTATCA
This sequence comes from Watersipora subatra, assembly GCF_963576615.1. NCBI lineage: Eukaryota > Metazoa > Bryozoa > Gymnolaemata > Cheilostomatida > Watersiporidae > Watersipora > Watersipora subatra. The sequence goes on along the minus strand of NC_088710.1, from coordinate 58,504,545 downwards.
AATGCTACAAATATACATATATTCATGAACAAGTGACATAAACGAACCACACTTATATTATTTGCAGAAACAAAAATTGACATTTTTGAAACAAAAATCTTTACATCGTTTGCTCGGATAGCTACATTTATGTTGTTGCTTTTGATGGAACGAACGTCTTCTGGTTGTTCAATACCTTTCACAGTGTTTTCTGACCTCAACTTTTCTGTACTGCTGAATTAGTCAATATTAGCGTCCAAACAATGTTTTAGCAGAGCAAAACTTTTATGCGATACATTTAGCACAAATGCAACGAGTAAGTTCTGCTTGCTAAACGTTATCTTTGTACCATCATAAATGCAAACCGTTTTTACATACATATACTTCGAAGTATCAAGACCGCGTTAAACAAGGAACTATTATTAGCCTGAAACCATTATTGATTATTTTTATGGTGTTGCCTTCAAAGCTTTAAAGGTTGACCTGCAACAAAAGTCACATTACAGTTATTCGATATAAAAGATTCCCCATGTTTTACTCTGCTGTGTTGTAGGTGCAAAATATGTGGAAATGTGATTACAAGGTTTTAAAAGCTCAAAAACAAACAGCTAATCGCCACCATCACGAGACCGCCGTAGGTTAGAATCTCTTTCCAAATTGGCTCAAATGGGATGTAGTTGTACAAAATGGCTTCTGTTTACACTTTCAAGCAACCTCATTCGTCAAAATATTTTCACAAATATACTATTATAATGATAGATATGGTTATTATATAACCATATCTATTGTTCTTACACGTCTGTTTTATCGTCATTGTAATGCTGTAACACTTTCAGCACTGATATCTTATAACCTACCGTGAAAATTCGTTTAACTTTTTAACCTTAGCTCGAAGGAGTACATATCATTGTCTAATAAACATGACGAGCCTGTTGGTCACCTGTGATAATCAAAAAATGCTGCAGAAATTAATCACGAAGTATGGGTCACATGATCAGATTACGACTAGACGATTAGACCAAGCCGAAACAAAACTGTAAAGTAGCAAGTATCTATATTTGATACGGGGTCTTCGGTAAAATCCGAAGTGTTTGCCATAAACTAGTGCTACGAGAAGTTTTATTTTGAGCCTTTTATTGGCCTTTCAATTTACTTGAGAACATCACGTGACAAAACAATAACCAAATGTAATGAATACGTCAAAGAAATAAACTGCTTCCAATCTACGGCGGCTTTTCATTTTTGAGCTTTTAAGAGCTTGTAATCACATTTCCACATATTTTGCACCTACAACAGAGTAAGACATGGTGAATCTTTTGATACCAAATAACTGTAATGTAAATTTTGTTGCAAGTCAATATTTAATTAACGAAAAACAAGCGAAAAGCTTTGGAGTTGGACACCGAGATAATTGATTGTTAGTGATGTAAACGATTCAATATTAATACGATTTAATGGAAACCTTTCTACTGATCACTTGATATTATTCGTTCATAAAAATCAAAGATGTCAAAATAGCAGTCAAATGGAGGTAGCGTTCAAATAGAGGGTGACGCTCTATTTTCCAATCCTTCTCTCATAATGGCAGTCAAATAGAGGGGGCGTTCAAATAAAAGCGGCGTTCAATTAGAGGTGTTACGATAACTTAAAATGTGTTAGTATAAAATTTTTTGAACTACAGGAGTTGTCTCCTTATTGGTATGATAAATCCAATAAGATTTGTCATACTATTAAGTCATACCAAACTAACAAATCCAATAGGATTTGTCAGTTTAATCTTACAAGCATTCCATGGTTATCCAGAATTAATAACATACTATTGAACCCATATATAAACTAAAAATTGAACGTAATCAAGCAGTAACCATTCTACTTAAATTATTAAAATACTATCAGAATGAAATATTCCTCAGAAACAAGATCAAAAACAACGAAATAACTACCTGATAAAAATGCTTTATAGCAAATAAAGGGAGGGGTGGAAACTAAGCTACCTATTTACACAGTAAAATAAACACTATTTGGAAGAAACATTTGTTAAAAAACATGAAGTTTGCAATGTATAAAATCAAAAAGACAAAATGAAGCACATATGAATAATCTGGCTGAGAATGTAGAATATTTAGTGTTAGTGTCACTTATCCATGAAGCTGAATATATATACCCTACAGGATGAAAATATTCGATGGATTCAATAATTCGCGAGGTCGCCTACAGTCAAATCCGCGAGTTATTAAAATCCGCGAATAATTAGTTTTATTTTTAATACAAGGGAGAATAACTACTACTTCAAATTACAAACTAGCCACTAGGCTGAGTTAGTAAACGTAGCTGAGTTCCAAACTCTTTCAAACTCTTCACCGGGGCTTTGAGTTAAGCCCAATGCCAATGCATCCCACTTGTTTACCAAATTTTTCAAAGTTGTCACAAGTTATTAGGAATTCGGCACGACGTCATCACTGAAAAAAAATCTCCTGCGGTTCTTTACGTTGAAAAAACTCATAACTTACCGCAAGTTGTTGGTTCACCAAAAGCCTCCAAATCGATGAACATTCACGAAAACCTCTGGATGCAGCCAAAAATTTATATCTTAGATGTTCAACATAAAATTCTTAGCAAAACAGAAACCTAAACACGTGGTACACGCATGTGAAAGTTTTAATCTATTGCTAGCTGCTTTCACGGATTAATTTATTAGCGAATGTGTTCATCCCGGAATAATGTGGTCCGCGAATGTGCTTGAAAAGACAACTTTCGCGAAATTTAACTCCGCGAATAATTTCATACCGTAGGGTACCTATATTAATACATATAACTGAATGTTAAATTCTTACTGCAGAAACCAGCTTGTTTAAGAACATTGCTGCATTTAAAAGCTGCAACTCGACTTAATGTATAGTTTTAAAAGAATTTCTCTCAAAGCCTCTAAACTGTTAAGACACATACACCTCACAATTTTTAAAAAGCTAATCCGTAGCTTACTATTGCAAATGGCCAACATTTAATACCTCCAATAGAGACTGAGTGAAGTGATCTAAAAAACTCATATGACAGAATTCATGATTTGCTTGCTCACTAAACCTTTCAAATAAATTATTCTTTGAGTATTAATTTAGACAAAGGTTGGCATAAGCTCAACAAGCAGATAAAATAAGGATTTGCTGGCTCTATTTGTAATGATGGCGAGAGTACAAAAACCAGGAACAAGTTTTAATATATCATTCTGTAGACAGCAGTGGACAATGAATATAGTTAATATTAACTTGCCTTATACATTACGTGTATTATTTATGTTTATTATTTTTAATTTATATAATCTTCCTTGTTTGTACTCACTAAACTCTAATATTTTAGGATGTTTGGAGCGTTGGAAATTACATCGTATGTCGAAAGAAATATTTGCTCATATTTAGTCAGGCTTTGCCGGTACACTCTAATATCGACAGTTTGTACGTCAGAACAAATATTCGCTCAATTTTTATTTCGAAGCTGAAAAATTCATATATAGAGACGATTATAAGTCAACATTTGTCCATACTATGGTATATGCTATGTCATATCCATTTAAAAAAATACAAATGTATTATTTTTCAAATGGATTTTTAATAACAAAAATAAAAACTTTACTAGTTAAAATGCTGCCATAAAATGCATAAAAAGATCTTACCGCCGATTTGATATATTTGAACATCTGCAAAGTCTATATAGAAACAGTGAGGAGAGAACTCTCCTTTTTTTCCATAAAAATAATTGCGTATACTGGTATCCCTTGAATTTAGACGAGACTCACGGCTTCTTTCCACAACCTGCATCAATATAATAGAAGACAGATTACGGTAATTATTGGTAACAAAACAACTCTATGGAAATCAAATCAGGCTATAAGTTAATGGAAGAGTAATGGTATCACCTCACCTGCTCGAAGGATAAAAACTGAAAATGTTTGCCAGGGGCAACAATTATTCCTAAAGAGTGGCACATAAACTACATGATAGCCAGGCCATGATGCGTGAACCACATGTGATGCTTGTCTTATAAACATTGAAATTAAACTAATTTATAGGACAAACATTGCTAGATTAGAAAAGCGGTTAAACTTGAAACATACGAAGTTAACCAACTCTCACATTTGAATCATATGTCGAAAGTGTCAGAAGTGTTAGAATAAATATTCTTATAAAAACACAGAGCTTGTTAATTCTTTCTAGAACCCATAAACAACTCTAAATACCTGAACTCACTATATATAGCCTTGAAACAAGTGCACTATGTGACTATATATAGCCTTGAAACAAGTGCACTATGTGACTATGTATAGCCTTGAAACAAGTGCACTATGTGACTATATATAGCCTTGAAACAAGTGCACTATGTGACTATATATAGCCTTGAAACAAGTGCACTATGTGACTATGTATAGCCTTGAAACAAGTGCACTATGTGACTATATATAGCCTTGAAACAAGTGCAGTATGTGACTATATATAGCCTTGAAACAAGTGCACTATGTGACTATATATAGCCTTGAAACAAGTGCACTATGTGAAAGCATGAAAAAAGAAGATTCTGTTTAAAACCTTGACTTTGCAACAAAATTCACAATACAGTTACAGTCAAACATGGATAACTCGGCCACGGATAGCTCGAAAACATGGTTAATTCGAACGGTTTCTTTGGTCCGTTCCCACGTAATGATAAATTGCTATAGATAACTCGAACTCAACACTGTTAATTCGAACTGTTTTTTTGCCCAATGGCTACCGAAACGGTTGTTATCGCTTTAGAAAATCACTTTATTCAAAGCCATAGAGGTAAACCTCATCTTTTCGTAATTCATAAGCGTTGTTATTACCACCATCGGCAAAATCATTTTGTCAACGACTTTTCTAAAGGTTTGGTGAAATTTGATTTATACTGCTATACGATGAATAGCATGGGCTTGCCGGGTCACGCGCGCAAGGATTTTCGCCACGCACATACAAAACAAAAGCAGCATGTTGTTTTGTATGTGCGTGGCGAAAATCCTTGAGTGCGTGACCCGGCTAGCCCGTGACGAATAGTTTTCCGACGTTGATTCCGTGTTGAATCAACGTCGGAGTGTTGAATGTTTAAAACGTCTTAAAATTGTTTTTATTAAACGTATACGTTGTCATAGCTAAAAAACTATTCATCGTTTGACCTAAACACAGAATACGTGTGTACATTCAATAACTATCCATTCAAAAAGCGTGAGTGATATACAATGTACCGTTAAACCTCGTAAAACTTTTAATTGAACTGCCTCGGAGTGTTGCTCTTAACGAATCCCAGGTAAAGGGATTTTTCTTTGGTAACTTTTTCTTGAAGTTGCATAAACTTCAAAAAAACTCGGCAAAATTGATCGTGGGTAAAACGCTCAAAAGAAAAAGATGTCTTTTCTTTTGAGCATTTCAACAACGATCAAGTTTTGCCAATGTCAATCTAAAAAAACGTCCTGGCAATAACATCACCTCAAACAACAAACCAATCTCAAGTGATAGAAAAATCTCTATACTTTTTGATAAAAACGTTTTAAACTTTACATTAGAAGCATTTAATTCGAAACAAGCCATTTGTGCTTTTGATTTATATTATAGTTTGCATATGTACATGTATCTACTAATAAATAAGTAAATACATGGACTTGTGACAGTGCTCTGATAACTTGAATGCTCTGATAATTCGAACACTTTTGCTCGGTCCCTTGAAGTTCGAGTTATCCATGTTTGACTGTATTTGGTATCAAAAGATTCACCATGTCTTACTCTGTTGTGTTGTAAGTGCCGAATATGTGGAAATGTGATTACAAGCTCTTAAAAGCTCAAAAACGAAAAGCTGCCGTAGATTGGAAGCAGTTTATTTCTTTGACGTATTCATTACATTTGGTTATTGTTTTGTCACGTGATGTTCTCACGTAAATTGAAAGGCCAATAAAAGGCTCAATATAAAACTTATCGTAGTACTAGTTTATGGCAAACACTTCGGGTTCTACCAAAAAGCCCGTATCAAATACAGATGCTCACTATTTTACAGTTTTGTTTCAGCTTGGTCTAATCATCTAGTCGTAATCGGATCATGTGACCCATACTTCCTGTCAAACAACGCGAACAATTTCTACAGCATTATTCGACTATCACAGGTGACCAACAGGCTCGTCATGTTTATCAGAGGATGATATGCACACCTTCGAGCTAAGGTTAAAAAATTAAACGATTTTTTACGTAGGTTTTGAGATATCAGTGCTCAAAGTGACAGCATTACAATGATGATGAAATAGACGCGTAAGGACAATAGCCATGGTTTTATTGAATGCATGAAGTATATTTGTGAAAATATTTTGACGAATGGGGTTGCATGAAAATATAAACGGAAGCCTTCTTGTACAACTACATCCCATTTGAGCTGTTTTGGAAAGAGATTCCAAACTACGGCGGTCTCGTGTGGCTGCGATTAACTGTTCGTTTTTTAGCTTTTAAAGAGCTTGTAATCACATTCCCACATATTTCGCACCTACAACACAACAGAGTAAGACATGGTGAATCTTTTGATACCAAATAACTGTAAGGTGAATTTTGTTGCAAGTCAACCTTTAATTAGTGAAGCAGTAATCCAATATTTTGAACTATCTATGTTGGAAATTAGTTTGTATTTAAAGGTGATCGTATATTCTCACCTTTAGAACTTTGAGCAGATTTGCCAATGCAAACAGACAGCCAACCATGAAGTTAAGTAGAAATTAAAAGCTGTTTCTATTGTGTTCACACCGATGAGTAAGACTTACCCCACCCGATTTTTGTAGCTGTATAATCTTCACAAAGTCGGGCATATCCCTCTTTAGCTCGGTGAATAAACGCTCCTGGTCTATTACAATTACAATGTCTACTTCAAAGGCTCCTGCTATGTGCACAAGACTCTTGTATCCACCACCTTTTATCCATCCACAAGTGTTTATTATACAGCCACTGACATTGGCTGCAAACAAAGTAGATGTTTCACAAGCAGTACCTCACATACCGTCACAATATTTTCATTCTCTTCAACATGTGTCCAAATTGTCGCCTACAGCTAATTTAGGTAAAACATAGGTTTTAGATTTAACATAAATTTAGATAAAACACAAAACAGAGGTTAAATAAAAACTAAACGTTATTTTATGAGTTGACAAGTAAAATAAAAATGAAGGAAACATAACTGTAAGCATGACTAGAGAAATGGAAAAAATAATGCATGATCACCATGTTAGCTGTAAAGCCTCTACACTATACATGTCACATGTTGCCACAAGGTTCGAAACAGGAAGTCTTGTGTGGTGATAAGAGTAAGTTTACAAGAGTAATAGAGCTTCCAACAGAGCTGCATAAAAGCTTAATTTACAAACTATAATAACAATAATGTATTGAACCATTTTGAGATAATTCATGACAAGACAACTCCAACATGTAAATAAATATTGGGACGTATTAACTTTCAAACAGTCATTTTGCCAATGAAGACCACTAGCTTAATGAATAGAAATGTTATGAGAGAAAACCAGTGCGAAGGCTCCACAAACCAGGTTAGTGATGTATTACATCGCATACATAGCCTGGTCATTACTAGATATTCAAGATACGGTATCAGCTAAACATCAAAGTTTCAGGGAATTGTTAAAACTTAACATTGAACAATGTTGATACCCAGCAATAGAAATGCCATTCCAATTCACGGTTCATGTAAGTTAATGACCATTCATGCAGGTTAATGAAATTACATGAATATGCAATAAGCAAAGGCATACACAATTTTTAAGGCCAGTCTTTCCTACAACTACAGCCTCCATACAATGTAAAATTTCAAATTAAAACACTACCTCAAGCTTGAATAAATGATTGCTGCCAACATACCAGTAGTGTTGCTTTGACAGCGCTGATTGATAGTTTCTGCGAGAGCGCTGACTAACTTATTGTAGAGAACGATGTTGTCATTAGGACTCTTGTGTCCAAAGTGATAAATGAGAGGAATGGCTTGTGGGTAATCATCTTCTATATTGTGCGGCCTTTGCACGATGAGGCCTCCTGCATACACAAGAGCCATTTATTAAGAGCCTGTATTACATACATGCGTACGCAACAAAAATATATACACGCAAATCAATTTTCAAAAAAAATAACGAATTCAATCAAATTCATAATTTTATTTTGAGAATTTATACTCGCATCTTACCCATACTGCCAGGAACAGAGATTTCTCCTTGCCCAACATCTAAATCAACAAATATAGGAATTCTCTCCACTCTACAAACCCGAACATAATATAACTCTCGCGATAAGATACAACCACTGGTTTCATGTAAAAATTAATGATATCCACGTTTTTTTTAAAAATTCAATCCTTTAATTAGTATAATTAAAATCAATGTGCTGGCATCAAAACGCTAAGTGCGCTGACATTAGCTCAAATAAACAGAAGTTGATATTACAGGGTGCACTATTGATAGTTGGAAGTACCAACTTTAATTCTGGGCATAAACATGCCATATTAGCCGATTGTAACAAACTGAATTTACTATTAAAGCTACATCTTAATTTATGCAAGCAAATATGCCAAATCTCAAATATTGAAAGGTAGCAGATTGAATTGTAGCTAATAAAACAGAGCGATAGAACTTATGAATCTTACCTGACAGCATAATTTACTAAAATTCTGCTCAAAGTGCTTTTTCCAACATCCTTTGGTCCAGTGATTAACACCCGTGGACCTCTGCTGTTCTTATCGGCAGCTTGGTTTCTCAGCTGCTCGAGAGCTGCGTGTACATTCATATATGTCAGCATGGGCGTTTGTCCTGCCATGTATGCAACTTCAAAGCTTCCCACCAAGTGTGCTCGGCTAAGGAACCTAGCTTTCAAGGTATCAGCGTCGTTTCACTGACTGCACGCTGTGTTTTATGAGTAATTGGAGGTAACATATACTATTAATATTATTATCATAGCCGAGACCAATAACACTACAATCTTTACTATAATAAGAGCTGTATTCGTCCGTCTGTCGGAAGCCACTCTAGGAGCGTTAGGAAAAAACATTGCCTAGCATGGGGATCAAACCCGTTACTTCAAATTCAAAGCAAGGGCACTACCACTACACCACTTGATCACCTCGCCGCTACACGAATAACTATGCGTATACTGATTCACACATGACAATCTCTCACGATGTACGGGACTCCTAGCATACTAGTGAAAACAATAATGACAACACTAGCATGATCTGGTCTAAAAGTTTGAAGACCTGAGTAAGACCAGACTCTAGTTTTGCAAACCCGCATATCCGTATCTGTATTCTTTTTATAGCCCTACTAGCTGTGCTACCCAGCGTTGCCCGGCTTATAAACAATGAGAGGTAATGAAAGCTGCCTGGCACTTGCTATTAGCCTGGCATATTGCCAATAGATAATTTGAATAAGTTAACTAATAAGAGCTATCGTTTCTCATGACGTTACGCCATCACGTTGCGTCGTTGTGAAAAGCGGTAGCGTATTTGATCCCATATAGCGGCATATATCGCATAATGAATCCATCAAGCATGCGTGGCTGAATTGGCAAGGCATCGAAGTAGTGAACTGGAGGGTCCTAGATCAAATCTTCTGCAATATGGATTCTTTATTCAAAGATTTTAATAGCTATAGCTGGACATGCCTAATGACAACAGATACACACACGACCAACATTGAGAAATATATACAGATAAGGTGTAGTTTTAGAGTTACTTAAATTGTTCAAATACCTTTTACAAAGCTAGGCTGCGATATAAGGACATAGAACTAATCGCCATGATAAATGGGAGCTTTACAACCACTAAATACATAATAAATAACTCCAGATATATGACGCTTTTGACTTCCAGCCTTGTCAAATAAGTTTACATCAAATAATTAGCATCACCTTTTTGAATTGATAAAGCCAATAACATACTTTGATACAATGATGAAAAGATATAGCGAAATGTAACTACAAATACTTCTTATTAGCTATTGTAAAGGATATTTTAATAGTGCAGCCTTTAAATGTGAAGACAGCAGCTTTAGATCCAGCTGGAAAGGTGTAAACCTTGTTTTGAACAAGCTCCGTGCCAAATATCTCTGCCTCACCAGATATAAGCTGCAATAGACAATCAAACAAACCAGAATATATGTAATAGTTCGCATGCAAAATCCAAATAACCTTTCGAATAACAAATTAACGAGGTAAGACAACTCTGGAACTAATTAGGCAACTTCATGCTGCTATTACCAGAAGCAGGTTAAAAGCATGTAATTCAAAGATGACACCAATGCTGAATATATATAATATACTAGCTGAATGCCTGGCGTTGCACAGGTAATAAAATAATTACACAATGGATTTAGTAACTTAAGCTAGTGTAATCTTTCCTATAATAAGAGCCGTGTCTGAAGCCAGCTTAATAATCGTCACGTTATGCGTAATGATCTCAATGATTTGTAATGAACATGGGTGTCAAGCGTGTTAGTAATAACCAATAGTATTTTTCAAAGCGCTTTGTGCGGGAGTATTTTAACCGATGTAATAAATATCTTCACAATTATTCATCACTACGGCCAGTTGGACATGTAGTCTAGTGGTTTAGTAAGCCTGTTTGCAGACCTGGAGGTTGCGAGTTTAAATCCAGCGCGAACTAGGTTTTTTCATTCCTAAAACTTTATAGCTATAGCTGGACAGACGAATGACAGACAAACAGACAGACAAACACTGAGATTTATAGATATAAAATATATATTGACACACATTTATTGGTATAACACATGACTGGTTTAAGATGATTACATCACAACATGCCATAATAAACTGTGATTCCTACCTCAAGTGTACCTAAGCCTGATGATTCTACCTCAAACCTGAATTCGTCAAGTTCCTTCAAGTCATGAGTTGTTTCCTAAAACATATTCAGCAATACAACATTTGCTTAACCGATGATTGATTGAATATTGAAGTTTTAGTTAAATTATAGACCAATTTCATTAAACTAACTGTGGGCATATAACTAAAAATGTGTTGAGTAAAAATTCTAAGTATATAAACAAAACAATACAACATGAAATCAGCGATATCAACTGTTTGTACTAATAACTTACAGATTAGCGAAAAACGTTTTTGCTTACCTCCTTTTTACCAGTCATTTTTAGGCTGGTTTTGTAACACAACAGGACAAGTTTAACATACAAATATGATAATCAAGGAGTCTTCGGCGCATTGGTTTGGCATCAGTCCTAAAATGAGCATATGCTTGTAATCAGACTAACATCGTTACTATTACTCGCCTCCAACAGGGTAGTCTTTGTTTGTTGGAATACAACTGACTTTATTAACCGCTGCAACATAGCAATTATTATACATGTAGTGACAAATAGCAAAACAAAATCACCAAACAATAAGACACAAACAAGACAAAGCATAACCATTGCAGGAAATAAAATTAGACATTACTCAGAACCTGGCATTTTGACTAAAAAACCATCTGTGTGTCTTCTTTTCTACTTTCCCCGATGCTGACCACATAGTCACAATTCTAGTATGTACTATTTCCAACATAACTATCAGAGCTACATAAGTTGCCTTCATAATCATGTGTAAACCCCATTTGAAAACTAAATCTTCTGCTTTAGGGCTTCCCATTGGGTCTTGAACCAATAGGATCCTTTATCACTACAAACCATCGTGTGTAACATTGAAAACTCAGTAACATTGTTAGTATGCATAACAGCAGTACCTTTGTCCACTTAGTTACACAACCAAATTTTTCTAGTGTATGTGGACTCCTTACCAGAATTAGCTTAATGACATCTGAAGTAGTTTGCTTAACTGCCTGAACAGCTTTTTTTGAAAATCTAGGCTCAAAACATGCAAAGTCTGAGTTGGCATATTTGTCATAGCTCAGGATACCATTTCCTGATCAGGCCAACATTTGCCTGAGTCCTACCATACAGTTCTATTATTTTAATATCTGTATCTATGAACTACAGAACACCGACATATAGCACACCAAACATCTAAAAAAATTATTTTTCATTTTGTTACCTTGATACAAGAGTTGTGGTCACATAACTGTTCACCTGGTGGCTTTCATCCTAAATAATATATTTTAGTAATATAGCTCATTACTAACACCCACACTGTAATTTATTTGGACTATAATGAATTTATACCAAGTACAGCTTTCCAGTTACATAAGCCACATCTGCAGCTAACATTTTCAAAGGGTATACCGTAAAACTTCTATTTGAAAGCCATCTTATTTGAACGCCACCTCTAATAGAATGCCATTATAGTTGAAGGGTTGAAAAATGAGTCCCACCTTTTAATTGAATGCCACTTCTATTTGACTGTCATTTTGGCATACTTTGATCATTATGAACCCATAATAGAAAATGATCAATAGAAAAGTGTCCACAAAATGGTACTAATAATGACTCGGTTACATCAATAACAATAAATTTTTCGTTGTTGCTGTAGTGGTTACCATGGTTTTTGTGACAATGTACCTGAGAAAATCGATCGTCACAATCATCAGAACTACACACATCCGATCAGATTCGTCCGTAATGTGGTTTACAATCTTACCTGAAGACTTTAAAGTGTTTATATGAATGATGAGAATATTCTTCAGGAATACTGTACAACATAAGAGCAGCCATTGTTATGGCGTATCAAAGTCCGTTATCCAACTCCAAAGCTTTACAGTTTTTCCCTTAAAACTTTGAAAGCGACACCATCGGAATAACTGTATTCTGCTCAAAGCAGTTCTCTGTTTAATTCAGTCTGATACTTCGGTGTATATGAAAAACAGTTTAGCAAAAATGCTGAGGTCGACGACATTTATGTCGGCCCACCCGAAAGAGAGTGCAGAATATAGTTGACATCAGCATCACATCGCCGTAGAAGGGTTAAATTTATTTTTATAAAAATACTGATGAGCTAGTTGAAAAATACAGTGGCACCCTCTATTTAAACATCACCTCTAATAAAATGTTACTATAGGAGAAGGATTGAAAAATAGAGGTCTTACAGTATGTTTCAATGTAACAAAGACAGAGTAATTATTGTTAAAAACTTGCTAAGTCACAAGTCAATACACCAGTTTCTCCCTAATGTTAAAATGTGCATTTTCAGACACAATGACAACAGTTTACTTGAAATGACTTCTTGTAAAGATTGCAGGTTCAGAGGACTGTCATTAAAGTCATTGCAACAAGAACCAAAAGAGTGTATTAGCAACACTTTCAGCTAATAGTCCAGTTTTTTTAGTTACTTTCAACTGAAGCTTTGCAACCATTTGTGCAATTATATCTAACCTACGATCAATCAACATTGGCCTTTTACTTCTTTACATCTCCGAGACATGATCAAATTTAACTATTTACATTTGCGGAATCGCAAAATATTTCCATACATTATATCTCAATTTTATTGCCCAGGTCATGCTTTTATCAGAGCCTATAATTCTGCTATGTTACTATGAGTGATATGATAATTCGTTCTTAGCTATTCAGCGTTTTCAATCTCCATGTCGTTAACTTCAATCTAGTAGATGTACATGGTTCCTGAATCACACTACATTGTATATTTTGAGTTTAGCTTAACATTTCAGTCATCCTTTACAAGATCTTTAATGTGAATGTTTTGCATTACTTAATTGTTTCTTTTGGATCTGAGCCAGAAATGGCTCATCTGTTTATGTTCAGTATTTTATTCCCATCAAATGTGCAATAATTATCTACTAGCCATCTAAAACACAGAAAAATAGGTGGCATTTAAAGTGGAAAACACTAAGGTAAGTTAGAAAGTCCTCAGAGCTTAACTTAATAAAGTCCCACCCTGTAGCAGAGACATTAATACTGCTCGCCTGCAAAACCATGATTAAAGGAGATACCTAATGCGATAAATGATACCTGATGCAACATTTCTGCTCTCCGACATATCATACAAATAAACTAAATACACAGATGCAAAACCGAGATAAAAACCTGCTTACAAACACAAATAGTAGAATTAAAGGATTCTGTTTTATAGCAAGCCTCTGGCAACATTTGTAACATGGCAATTTGGAGGCATACCCACTCACACAAAAATGCGAAGAATTTAGGAAACGTCTTGGATCCTTCACTAAATGCTTTGATTCAGCGAAACATTCAGTGAAGGATTGCAATGAAGCATACAGCTCAGCATCCGTCTAGGTATACCGAGAGCCTATAGACCCCTTATCGAGTGAAAAAGGCCATTACTAATTATTAATTACCGTAAATACCCACGTATAGGATGATACTATGGATGGACGCAGTGGATATTTGACCTCAAAAATGACAGCAAAACTGTGTAACTGTGTATAGGACGCATTCTAATTTAAGTCCTAAATTTCCATTAATTTTTATAGAAATGGTGGTGTTTCATATGAATTTTCGTGAAGTCAACCTTTAAGGGAGAAAATTTTCTGTTAATAATAATAACAATATAATAATATATATATGTTTAATGTATATAATTGTTTTTGCTATTTAAATTTGTTTGTTGTTATTTAAATTTTATTGATAAACTAACAATAATATAAAATGCAATGCTTTTGTTTCTTCTGAGTTAATATTTTACGATGGTTCTATGTGTGACGGTTAGCCTCTGAACCTTGGGTTCAATTCTCCTAAAATAAACTTTGGTCGCAGATTAGGTGATGCTTCTATCCCACACAAATCAAACTATTGCTATAAAGCAAAAGTGAGCCAACAAATTAAATAATGGAGGTGAGCACCTCTATGATTTTCTTTGAAATTAAGTTATGACATTATTGTACTGTTGCCAAAGGTAAGCCCAGATAGTAATGTTCAAAACAAGTGGTGTCAGGGTTATAAGACTTTGAATTGTCTGGAGGTATTATTTTTTCAGGTATCTGAAAGGTCTATTTATCTTCAAAATGTCAAAATAACAATTAGTCTAGCAATACTTAATAGCCCAAGCCAAAATAACAATATGCTTGTATACTCGGCCCTGTTTTCGTATGTCTTTTCTAGGTTAAATGAGTGTGTGTCTACTGGATGTGTAGTGATAGCTTTCTTTATTAGCAGGGTTGAATAAACTCTCTTCTCTGAGGGCTTTATGACTTTCTGGTTTGCCACCTTTTTGGGTGAATTGTGTTTGCTTTGTTTTTATATCTAGATAGAGTAGACCTTCTGCAAGCTGACTGCCGCAGGCTCCATCTTGGGCTTCCACTAGCTTCCTCTGGCCTGGCTCTTTTCCCTCTGACTGTACCTCTCTGCTTTTCTCTTGATTTTGCCCTTCTTTTATACTTGACCTTGAGTCATTGCCGAATGTCTTGCTGAATTTATTTGTGGTTCTTGCATCATTTCTTAAGATACTTGAAATTTTTAGGGTTACTGCGGTGAGCAAACATTCCTTCCTGATGTTGGAATCCCAAGACAACACGCAAAAATTATACCAAGTCTAGCAACAAATTGTACAAAATTGGCCATAACACAAAAACTATCAGTGGTAGAACTGCGAAATCTATTTTCAAGAAATCCTCACTTTAAGACCCTACTGATTAGCTTACGGAGAAAGCAAAAAGAATATCTATAATCCATGTCACTCTTTTCACAGCCATTTTATCAACCTTTTTTCGTAAAATAAAATATCTGAGTTCATGAATGACTATGTCATATTTTTCTGCTGTTATACAACACAATACTGTCTATAATGAAATGATGCTCCAAGCTATATTTACAATATATACTAAATAAAGTGTTGTAAATACTCGTCTCATTTATGACTGGTTTATGATTTAGTGTATGCTCACCGTTACAATGCTTAAGCATGTCGTGAATCCAGCTAGCTTTTGTAATGCGAGTGTTATCCAGAATGTATATTTCTGTTTGTGCCTGTTACTCTGTAAAGCTATTTGCTTTGTAGAATACCCATTGGTAATTGCCGGAATATGTTATTCTCTATCATATGTAAGGGTGATGATCATTAATAATCCAATGTTGTGCTATTTTTTCTTCAAATCTACTTTATGGTTAAGGTCAGACGACTCCATACTTACCGGACTTCGAGATATTCATGTTTTATTCGCTGCAATTGTTGGATAACTCCCATGCTTGATATTGTTATGGGTGGATGTGGAGAAATTATGTTATGCGTAACTAATCCGAATCCACGCACAACATCAGTGTTGAAATTGCTTGTCATATTATTCTATTTTGAATATGTTTAGTTTGTGTACTTTTGCGTAGCTTGTGGGAACTAATTTGATTATTACTGGTTCAAGTACAAGTGAAAGTGTTAAGCTGTTGTAAGCAATACTGATATTTACCAGTAAAAGTTAATTTTTTTATTACATAAGTCCAACAATTAAAATACACAAATAACAAAATTTTAAACAATAATATTAATGACAAAAGGTTAAAATAGCTAATAAAAGTTACATCCTTACTTGAACGGTCGTCCATATTTGCTTGCTCAGTCCATATGGCTGCGAGTTTCGATAGTCAGATGAGAGTCATAGCAGTCCTTATATGTAAAGGATCAGTAGTGGAGATAGGGAAGTAGAAGAGGATCAGCTGATGATGGTGAAGGAGGCTCCATAGGTCAGGAAAGGGTAGAGGGAAGAGAAAGGGAGGCTCCAGAGGGGGGAGGAGAGACTTCTCAGCAGGCAGGGGAGAGAGCGGCCAAGGAGGCCCTCGGGAAGAGAGAGAGAGGGATGGAGATAGAGATGCTGAGTCATTGGAGGTGTTCTCTTTTATAGACGTCTGGCATGTGGGATGGCTAGCCTGTGGGTTTAGGTTGAGTGTTAAGGTTCAATGCTTTATGTCAGGAGTGTGAAGATATCTGGTTTGCATAAGTCTTCAGCTGGTACACGTGATGTTGACATGTAGGGTGGAGCTCGTGACTTACTCCTGGTATCTAGGTCAGGTTTGACAGGGGTGGCAGATCTATATGTGTGTACTCATTTGATTCGTCTTTAATGTTTCTCTGATGGTTTTCTGGTGATGGCGGTTGGTAGGTTTAATTACTTCATCATCCTTTTGGCATGTTCGCCATTTGGCGCTGACGTAATTTCTATGATTGATTCTTCCAATTTTGTAGTTTCTAATTTACTTTTGACATTTTCTAATTATTGGATCTTTTGATGTCTTTGGGTGTCTTGCTGCTTGTACCTATTATATGCTTATCCTGTGGTTGGGCTGCATTCCTATTAGTATGTTGTTTTCGCAGTATTTCCGTACAACAATATGTTTAGTAGCATTCCATTTGCTTGAGATCTTCATGCTTGATTGTT
Source organism: Watersipora subatra (assembly GCF_963576615.1). Taxonomy (NCBI): domain Eukaryota; kingdom Metazoa; phylum Bryozoa; class Gymnolaemata; order Cheilostomatida; family Watersiporidae; genus Watersipora; species Watersipora subatra. The sequence goes on along the minus strand of NC_088710.1, from coordinate 58,487,235 downwards.
AATGTATGCCAACGTTTGCTGCACTGTTTGGTAGCAGTTGTGTTTTTTGTGATGTGATAATTTGCGGATTTCCTCAACTTGTCAGCCCTCAATCGCTTTCACCTGTGCCAGCAAGAATATGACTTCACAAGGGCAGAGGCAACTAGATGAACTCAAACTGCTTTGCGGTTCAACACTAAGATTTGCTGATCCAGAACAACACTTTCTTGTTTTGGCTCACAATTTTACTGAATTCCTAAAACCGATTTTATTAGCATTTCTTTTCCACAACCAAAACAAATCTTTGGCTAGTTTGATAATTTATTCCAAATCAAACGACACATGAGCTGTAGCCATACCTGCCAACTCTCACGCCTTGGGCGTGAGACTCACGCAATCACCCCAAAGAAAAAATGAAAATGCGTGAGATTTTTGCCCCAATTTTCACAATTTTATATATATTATCATTGATACATCAATTACCCCAAAACCAAATCTCACGCATTGCCCCACTCTTGGGTTGGCAGGTCTGGCTGTAGCCTACACATTTAACGTAGATAAAATTAGTGCGTGAAATAATATAATAAACATTGTAGAACACCAGTAATCTCAAACCATTTTTTGTTAAATTAAATAATTAAAAAAAACCGTGTTTAAAATTTCTGTTTTTGATCACCGTAACATATCGATTCGGTCTTTATTTCTAAGGAGTAAGGACGTCTAGGATCGGTGAAAAAGTAAATAAGCGCATGTTCACGTTTTCCGGCCTCGCGCGGCAAAGAATAGAAGGAAATGACGTTTTTGTTATGCCAAATTAATGAAGAGAACGTCGTTTTGCGTTGCAACGAGTCTTTAGAGTAGGAAGTTAATAAGTTTTTATTATCGCACAATTTCTGATTTTTCTCTTTAGGCGTTTTTGGATGTGATCGATTATATATTTGTTGATGGTTGTGGACATGTCACGGGGACCTGTTCGTTCGGCGTCCGAAATATGTGCAGACTGCGGTGCCTCAGGTCAGTAGGATAGAGTAGTACTTCTAGTAACTTTATTAACGTTGTGCGATCACTATTTTAAACAAACTGTTGTTATAAGGTTTATATGCAGGAGCAGATTGTCTACTGTGCATACTTTTTAATCACTTTACGTTTCATAAATTTCGGTTATTGCAGTTAATGTTTGTTTCGCTGCACACTTCCTCCTTGTTACATATGCTTATGTAGTCACTATTTACTCTATTTGTATATATATTGATGTGTTTGCATATACCAACTATTATAATGTTTATCCTTTACGAATTGGTCAAAAGTGATATATCAGGTGCAATAGGACTAGTACCTTAGTTCTAGTGCGCAGGTTTTTGTAATGATATGTGAGGTCTACTTTTGCAATGCTAATCTTAATTAACTAACTGTTATAGAGCACAATAGTTTTAAAATCATTAGGATCTATTTTACACCGTAATTTCTATCAGCAAAGCATTAAGATAACCATATTACGCCGTACAAATATATATATATAAATTGTTTCCTCACCCCGTTTAACGCATATGGGTGGTAGTTTCTGCTCTAACTCGGGTCTTCTACCAGAGACCTAGGAGTTTGAGCACTCGCCTCAAGATCTTAGCTGTTCCCAATAGCGCACTTTTCTGCAACTCACCTGAGTTGATTGCTGTCGGTATCTGGGCAAGCCACATTTTATGCGCCGGTATTATTACGCCCAGTGCCCCAATGACTACTGGAATAACAGTTGTTCTTACATCTCAGCATTTTTCAATCTTTTCTCCAAGAGGGAGATATTTCTCTACCTTTTATTTTTCTTTGCTGGCTATATTGTAGTCATTGGGTACTGCTATATCTAGTATATTAGCCCTCTTGTTCTCCTTGTCCACCACCACTATATCTGGTTGGTTTGCTAGGACATGCTTGTCAGTCCGGATGTAGAAGTCCCAGAGGATCTTAGCGCGGTCATTTTCATTGACCTTACCAGGAGCTTCCCACCAGTGTTTTGGTTTATTAAGGCCATATTCATCACATAGACTTCTATACACAACACCTGCGACACGATTATGCCACTCAGTGTATGCGTTTCCTGCTAGCTGCTTGCATCTACTGATGATGTGTTGGATGGTCTCAGGCGCATCTTTGCACAGTCTGCATCTAGGATCGTCTCTAGTGTGATAGATTTTTGTTTGGAGTTGCCTTGTTGGGAGCACTTGTTCCTGGGCTGCCATGAGTAGCCACTCTGTATTGGCCATTAGGTTTCCTTTGTTTAGCCACATATATGTCTGGTGAAGATCGCCAACCTTAGATACTTGTCGGTGGTAAGCACCATGAAGAGGTTTCATGTGCCAGTCAATTTCCTCATCATCAGGGCGAAGCTCCGTTGTCAGAGCAGCCGATTGAAATTCAGCTAGCAACTTATCTGAAGTGGCCATGGAGGCTGCATAGGCTTTGATGCTTTGTTCCTCCTTGTATATCTATATACAGTGTATATATTCATAATATTTTATTTGTTTCAAATAAATCACCTGCGTATCTGAAGACTAGTTGATTAAAACAGGCATATTTATGTTGCGTATATTTCATTGGAATGCAATGTCTCATCAGTATATATTGATTTTGTCTTCCTAATCTTTACATGGCATTCTGCACAAACGATCAAAATAGCAATATTCTTTAAAGTTATAGAGTAATATCGTATCAGATAGACTGTATCCCTTTTTTTCAGCAAATTTAATGGCTAAGAATTTCTTGAATATCAATGAATATTGGAACTTACTTAGGCCTATTATCACTTTCATACCATCTATAACATTTTATCAATCTCTAGCTTATCTCTTTTAATGTCTTGACAAGTGTGGTTAGGCTTTCATTTATCGTCACTAAGGATCGTCTCATCTTTTATTTGATTTGGTCGAGAAAGTTTTTGGTAAAGCCGAGCTTCAAAAGTCGTAGAATTTTAATACTTCAGTCTACGTTCATGTATTCTACGTGAGCTCATAGATGCTGAAAATTGATATCAAACTTCATTTAAATGTAATTTTATTCACAAATAATCATTTTCTTTTTGCAGGCATTTGCATTATTGTTAATAAAACAGACAGACTTGTCACCAACCCTGCCTACTTGCTAGTTGCTAAACTTGATAGCTGTTCTTAATTTAGTATTGCAAATTTAATCTGTTGTAGTTGATATTTCTAAGAAGATACAGTGTCTATTTTACTCGTGCTATTACTATAAATCAATAGATACACTTGGCCATGTAACCCTGTGTAAGTTATGCTAAACTACTCGAGGAACAAGATAAAGCTTTGGTGTTGATTCATTATCCTCGGGCCAAACGCTGCTTGTATTATATGCTGTTTTCATAAACTTACCTGAGAATCGGCACACTTGAATTATCCACCTACTCCTAGGAGGTACAGACTTTTAGTACTTTTCTAGTTTACATTCACTGAGAACACTGAGAACAGTTGATAGATGGAAAGCCATTGATTTCTCAGACACTTGCAAAAGTTTTGTTATTCGTTTAGTTATGCTTGCGACCAATTCTGCTGAAATTGATATTCCCTCACGTAGTTGCATGTGCTACTGTTGCAGCCTTCTTCTTATGGTATATGTAGCACCTTGTATACTGCTGTAGGGGCTCTTCGCTTTTATTATTCATCTATTTAGGCTAGTGATAGTGACGCATTCTTTATCAGGAATGAGTTTGTTTGACGGAAATCATGCTGTTCTTTTCTTTGGATGTAGCAGCAGACAGCTGCTGGCAGCAATAATCATACATCATCTTATACCGGCAATACAGATATGACAGTATGTGTGGATACAATAGTGTGTGGATACAATAGTATGTGTGGGTACAATCAAATGTACGCTATAATTTATGCTCTATGCATCGCATCTAATGAGTAAACAAAGCATGCTATCCACTCGGGCATCAGCATATTCTTTCTCGCATTTGAAGATCGAGATTATAACACATTGTAGTTGTGTATTCAAATGGCGTTTGTGTGACGTATTGCTCTGTGTATCCCATGTTTTATAGACCCAAAATGGGCGTCCGTCAACAGGGGAGTCCTGGTGTGTGACGAGTGTTGTAGCGTGCACCGTAGTCTCGGCAGACACATCTCCCAGATCAAATCGCTCAAGAAGGGCTCGTGGGCACCGTCTCTACTCGCTGTATGGATTACTTCATTTTCGTGTGTTTTAGTTTTCACATGCAATTTCTTCCACTATAGCCTTTTCTCTACTAGTGTATGCTTTCTTTATTCTGTCACTTATAGCTGCCACAAAAATTGGCACACTTTCCTTATTGAGAAGCATGCCTTTTCTGTCTTAACTTTTGTTGATACAAAATAATTTAACTAAATTTATTAACAGTTGGATGTAGTGGCAGGTTAACTGCCTGGCTTTAGTTAGCTTGAGAAAAATTGTTAAAATTTAAATGAATAATCACAATGTTATTGTAAACTTAGCTAATTTATTTGAAAGCATTCTCTGAAGAATATAGATGCGATTATTGCAATATTTTGATTGAAGGGTGGCTCTATGATCACTAATATGATCGCTCTATGATCGATAATATAAAGTGTTGATGACAATTGCATCAAGCAGTTCAGTACTGATTTGAATTCCTATGGCTTTCTCGAAACTAGGCTGATCAAAGAAGTTAAATTAGTCAGAAATACTTGTGGAATGATGGTTTTTGTTGTTGTTGTGATAGCTTATTCATCTACGTGTTATGTCCTTGATGCTTGTAATCACGCATGACTAGACAGCGAACATGTCTTGTTTGTTCATCTTGTAGTATGTGAGACAACTGGCAAGCAGTGGAGCCAATGGTATATGGGAGTATTCATTGGTTGACCCGAGCCTCAATAAATCGTGTAGGCGTAAACCTTCCCATAGGGATCCCCTACAGTGAGTACCACTAGTTGCATGCTATTATTGTATCGTCCTTTGCTACATAACAGCTCTGCATGTGCCATTTGCACTTTACTGTTTTTCAAATTTTTACTCCCTTTCTATCTTTTTTCTTACATCGCTAAAGGATTCATTACACAATTGTACATTGGTGTAAGCGCTGCAGGGCAAGCAGAGACTCTGTTACAAGTTGATGTCTGTATGATACTATTGAGGGCTCATATTCCCTACTAGCGGAGCTGTATCAATCAGCTAACAGCTATTCTCCACACGCTATTTTCAATAAGTCATCAAATAGTAAATACTCCATCAATTTTATAACAACTCGTGAAAGAATCAAATTGCCAAATACAGTCAAACATGGATAACTCGTCCACGGATAGCTCGAACACATGGTTAATTCGAACATTTCCTTTGGTCCGTTCCCACGTAATGATAAATTGCTATAGATAACTCGAACTCAACACTGTTAATTCGAACTGTTTTTTGCCCAACGGCTACCGAAACGGTTGTTATCGCTTTAGAAAATCACTTTATTCAAAGCCATAGAGGTAAACTTCATCTTTTCGTAATTCATAAGCGTCGTTATTACCACCATCGGCAAAATATTTTTGTCAACGACTTTTCTAAAAGTTTGGTGAAATTTGATTTATACTGCGATACGATGAATAGCACGGGCTAGCCGGGTCACGCGTGCAGGGATTTTCGCCACGCACATACAAAACAAAAATCGCATGTTGTTTTTGTTTTGTATGTGCGTGGCGAAAATCCTTGAGTGCGTGGCGTAACCCAGCTAGCCTGTGATGAATAGTTTTCCGACGTTGATTCCGTGTTGAATCAACGTCGGAATGTTGAATGTTTAAATCGTCTTAAAAATTCTTGTAATTAAACGTATACGTTGTCTGAGCTACAAAAAAACTATTCATCGTTTGACCTAAACACAGAATACGTGTGTACATTCAATAAGTATCTATTAAAAAAGCGTGAGTGATATAGAATGTACCGTAAAACCTCATAAAACTTCTAATTGAACTGCCTTGGAGTGTTGCTCTTAACGAATCCCAGGTAAAGTAAGGTAATCTGCATAAACTTCAAGAAAAAACGGCAAAATTGATCGTGGGTAAAACCCCAAAAGAAAAAAATGTCTTTTCTTTTGAGCATTTCAACAACGATCAAGTTTTGCCAATGTCAATCTGAAAAATGTCCTGGCAATAACATCACCTCAAACAACAAACCAATCTCAAGTGATAGAAAAATATCTATACTTTTTCATGAAAACGTTTTAAACTTTACATTAGAAGCATTTAATTTGAAACAAGCCATTTGTGCTTTTGATTTATATTATAGTTTGTATATGTACATGTATCTACTAATAAATAAGTAAATATATGGACTTGCGACAGTGCTCTGATAACTTGAACGCTCTGATAATTCGAACACTTTTGCTCGGTCCCTTGAAGTTCGAGTTATCCATGTTTGACTGTATTAGCATTACCTGAACATACGTATCTGCTATACGAATAGCAGTCGATTGTCTTTGCTTAGAAATATTAACTTTTGGTAAAGATTTTAAATCACATTTTGTAGGCTGTTCTGCAGAGGCATATACATACCATTGTGAAAGAGCTATTACGTATCATCATGTCTGAAATCATAGCAATAACTAACATAATTTGTCTACAAATGCGAGATGCATGCTACTCATATTCAAGGGTTATATAGGTACTTCATATTTGTACCTCGTATGTGTACGTTGTATGTTTACCTCGTATGTCTGCTTCAAATGTGTAACTCGTATAAATATATCGTATTTGTACCTCATATAAGCACCTCGAATTTGTACCTCTTACGTTTAGGAATCTGAAAGCAGTAAATCTTCAAGACTTGTGGTGCTACACATCACATAGACTTGTGGTGCTACACTTACATAGACTTGTGGTGCTACACATTACATAGACTTGTGGTGCTACACATTACATCGCCTCTAATGCAGCTGTCTCAAGTTTACACAAAAAGTACATAAAATTGGTAAAAGTTCCAACTATAAGAATGAGTAGAACATATATGTTAAAACATGTTGTTCATTGCATGAATTTCCCCAAATGATTTCATGCAAACTGTTCCTTGTTACGAGCCATAAGCGGCTTCATAATCTAGTTGCGCTGTTTTCTCTTTAGCCCGACCAAAGCAGACTTTATCAGAGCCAAGTATCAATTTCTAGCATTCACCAAAAAATACAAAGACGAGGATAGTGGTACAATTACGGATCTCAGCAAGGTATGGTGACGAGGCTAGTTTCACTGACATTAATAGTTCTCTTTACAATCAGGTGCCTTGACCTCTCCGCATCTTTTGATCAATGAGCCATGTTTTCCTCTGACAGTCTTCATGGCTTCTTTATTCTCGATTGTTAAGATAAGAAACCATAATATGCTGGACCAGTATTGTTCTACTTGCGGTACACAGCGATGTAGAATATGCTATGCTTGCGCTTGCTAGTTCTCATATAAGGTTTTTAGTGTTGGGGGCTGGATTTTACCGTATTATGGAATTGTAAATCATTGTTTAGAGCGACATTCTCGGGTGAATTCACAATCAGCACTTGTGCTGATGATTTTTAGTAACTCTGCCAATTTTATAAAGAGTTAAAAACTAAGCATATGAAAGCACTTGCTTTTAGGCATCTTGCGCTGGAAATCGCTTTTTTTTGTTTCATAATTTTAATCTTGAACTCTACATCTAATAGAGCAGTTTGTAACAGATCAGTTATGATATTTAGAAATAAAGCTAAACATATTGGATCTTATGGTTTGCTATATTTTTAACAGCGGTTACGATTTTGTAGCAACTTCACTCTAGTGTGAGGACAAACAATTTGGAAACAAGTTTACGACTCCTCTCTCAAGGGGCTGATCCCAACTACCTTCACCAGGTATTCATATGACTTTGTTTAGTCATCCCACTCTTTTTTTATTGCTGTAGTTCAGTGATAATATTTAAAAACTAGAGCATGACGTCTACGAGACATGCTTTTGTGCAGGATCGAGGGAATCGAGCCTTGCATGTAGCCGCCCAATCAGGACAGAGTTTACAGGTAGAGCTACTGGTAGTCTATGGTGCTGATCCTGGTGCTGTGGATAACCTAGGCAAGACACCTGCTGACTATGCTGGGTACGTACGCTGACGTAAAACCTATGACTATCATCTCTGTAGAACCGCTCGGTTGCGACGTGTCTATTCAATCATTCATAGGCGTAGGTTAGTCTTGCTTACAGCAGGCTAGACGTAAACTATACAAGGCGTTCACACTGAGTATGGCTCTCAAGTGCCATTCATATGAAAAAGAGAAGCTTGAAGAGCCCTTCAAAAGTAATGAAATTTTATGATCGGATTTGTTCATTTGTCATTTGTACCATAGGACTAGTGGGAGGGCAATACATTCACTACATTCAGTAGAGACAGTGCTTGATTCATTTCACAGGATGAGCTGTACATTGGAATTCAGGCAGAATTCGTTTTTCCTTTGTTATTAGTGTAAATGGGGCACATAGCTCTGGTAATAGCATAGAAAATGGAAGGTGAAGAGCACTTTGCGTAGCCTTAGGGAAGATTGTCGCTGGTAGGACAAGGAAGTGACGCATGACTTTTGTGTAGCTTGTGTGATTTTGTGTCTAGCTTCATAAAGTGCTTGTGAGGCATTTTACGACGACGTGAATCATATGTTATGCAGGGAACAGCATGCCGACATCGCTCAGCGACTCATAGAGTGCCAGTACGAGCTCACTGACACCCTCGCTTATTACCTCTGCTCTCGGAAACCGGAGCACAGAAATGGGCATCACTATATTATTCCAGAGATGGCTGATAGCGTCGATGTTACAGAGCTTGCAAAGGCTGCTCGTAAAAAGCTCCAAGCGGTAGATAGTTTTCACATAATCACTTGCTAGATTTATTGTGCTGCAGTGTCTATATTATTGTCTGTAGTGTTTTTGTTTGATGAAAGGATCTGGTAATTAAAAGGTCTTGGTACAGTGGAACCTTTACTCACAAAAGACTGGACACGCGAAATTTTCAACTCACGAAACGTCTTTGACTCACGAAATTTTGCTTAGACTTGTGAAAGATATCTTGGCCTTTTAAAAAGCCTTTTGTTATATGAACCATTTGTTAGTTTCGAGCCTTGGACCATTTGCTTCTCATGGGTACGACGTAGAACGCGCCTCAGTTTCTTTTGCTAGCGAAAGTCAGTAAACAATGTGTTTTTTTCATTTGTTGTATAATTTGGAGTTATCATATATCACATACATGGCCGTCTGGTAGGACAACTTTTGTTCCTAGCAATCCCAGTTCCGTGTTGTCTGTATGATGACAGTTGTTCAGTTCGTGCCGATATAAATAAATATTTCTACTTACACTTTTAAAAACATATATTCTGAGCAAAACAAAACCAAGACAGCAATACAACACCCACCTTTTCTGACCTCCATCTTCCCATGGTCGTTTCTTACTCTTGTCCAAACGGCCAATGTCATAGGTAAACAAACATGCTGTTCATAGTCATTCTTTGTTATTCTACTATTCTTTCTTTTTTCGCTGTGTACTTTTTCCATTTAATATGTAGTAATATAATTTTAACAGATTTGTTCCAAGTTTTAACCGTTACATGTAGGTATTTATAATTTATACAAATGTTATATCCGATTGTGGAGGCTTGAAACGGATCAGAACATTTACATTGTACAACCGGTTTCTACTTAAAAACGGCTACCGGAACGAATTACTTTTCTAAGTAGAGTTTCCAATGTATCTTGTTTCTTTAGTGGTTGTTATTAACCAAACACAATGACACAATTGAATCCCTTGTTATCTTTCTGAGACCTCTGAATTATTTATTTTATTCTATTAGTTACCACACAACTTGTTTGAGGAACTTGCCATGGATGTGTATGATGAGGTAGACCGGAGAGAAAACGACGCTAGTGAGTATACCTTAGCGGTAAAGCATAACTAGTCTAGCTTGATTCCAGCTGGTAGATCGCTATATACGCTAACTCGGTCCTGTGTGTTGATTTACCATCTACTCTGTATGCGTTGCCAAGCAAGATTGACTAGCGCTTGTGTTTTTGTAACTTGAATGATATTTCATACATTTATTTAAAGTTCCTCTTTTTAGTTTCATATTTTTGCTCTTTGGTTTTACTGACACCGCAATAAAAACTAGCTTTAGATAGATTATCATACTATTCGCTTTTGTTCATCCATTCAACATTAAATTATGGCGTTTACTGACTCGCAATATTGTATGCACTTCATACTTGCACCCTTTGCATTATTTCAATCAATGAGCTATTGTTTAACCAGATACCTTTGGCGTTAGGAAGTCACATGCCGGCTCTCGTTTCTTTGACCTCCTAGCACAAGTGTTTTATGATTTAGTATGGATAGCTACTAAAAACCCAGCAGTCAGTGATCGTCAGGCGGTGCCATTTCTACCAGTTAATCCTGACTTCTCATCTACGCGCAACCAGGGGCGCCAAAAGTTGGCAAGGTTTAATGCACGAGAATTTGCAACACTTGTAATAGACATTCTGAGTGATGCAAAGAGGCGTCAGCAGGGTGTTCTCAACCCTCCAGCGCTGGAACCCTGTAAGTTTGATATAGCTAGCTGCTGCCATAGTGTAGATGTAGGATAAATACTACCCTTGCAGTCTTTGATGTTAGTAACATGAATACAAGTATTATGGGAGGTAGTTAGATATAGAGTTAGTTCACTCTATTTTTCAAAGTTGGTGATTTTAAAAAACTAACTGTTAACAGAAATTCCTGATTCATAGAAATGTCTATTTACTGCAAGTCGCTCCTTCACAGAGAGTTGTCTACTCAATGTATTTAGGAATAAATCTACAGTATAAGGAGTTACATAGATTGCAAATGGTGTTAACTTCATAGTTATTAATTTGATATTGTTAGAGAGAAAGGCATCGAGTAACAAGCGCATACATATCAGTATAAGGTCGCGTATGAAGTACTTGATTTTGTAGCTAAGCCAATTGTCGATGGTCTGAAGGGGCATCCCCGTCAAATAAAAACTTCAAGCTTCTCAGATGATGAACCCGCTTACGACTCGGTGGCATCAGATGAGGACTACAGCAGTGTAGGCGATCGAGCAAGTATAAAGGAGGCGACCATAGTGGAGCACCCAGGAGAGCATCAGGTCAGTGGCAGGGTGCTGACTGTTGAAATAGGCAGAAGTGTGGTGTGGGAAGGAAAGGTGTGAGGTGGAAGTGGCAGTGATGCATCACATGATGTGTCACATTATGCCTAACAAGATGCATCACATGATGTATCACATTATGCCTCACAAGATGCATCACATGATGTAGGATGATAATCAGCCTTCATTCCTAATCCACAGCTGATAGATTTGGTATTGTGCTTATTGCTATGTAAAAGGAGAGAAGTTATTGTTTTACAGTCAATCGTCAGCTTTTGATCAGTTCAACTTGAGAATCTTTTGACATATGATGCAAAACTTGAGCAACTGGTTATCTCAGCATACAATGCGCAAAGTTTTTCTATACTGCAGTTTTGTAAATCAGTAAATATGCATGCGATTCTCCTTAACATGGTTTGGTAATATGACACTCGAATAATATTAGACGGTGTTTTTTTAATATTTTATTGGCTATGATTTTGTTTCAAACCAAATTGTTCTCCAAATTAAGCCTTACAGGAATCATAAAATCTTTTCATATTTTCCTTCGATTCTCCTTCACAATCGCTGGGTTTCCATGCTTCGAATGGATTCAGAGTTTACCTCTACCGACAATTCGTAACCTACCGTTTCAACGATTCAAAGTTGCAATCTAATGATTTTACCAAGACTAGCGATGTACTCCTCAAAACAGAACTTCTTAAAGTAGACTAGCTTTCGGGTCTCGGTCACTTTTTAATTCACGCTTCATACGCTTGTTGCACTAACTCAGCCATTATACCTGATCAGAATTTTCTTATTATAATAAGAAATAATAATTATTATTTCTTTATTATTTATTCTTTCTTTATTAATAATAATATTAATATCCTTCTATATTACAAAACAGCAACATAATTTACTATTTGCTATGCAATTATTACTTCAAAGGTCGCATGAACGACCATCGCTCTTAATAAAAAAACTTTTTCTATGCTAGAAAAATTAAGCCCAGGGAGAGGTCGGAACCAGTGCAGTGGTAATCTGTACAATCGGTAGGTTCAGTTAATGAATAAGGTAATAAAATCAATAAAACGGTAATTATCTCATCATTGTTGTGTAAGCAAAGTATCATTGGCGATAGTAGTTAGAATATACCACCGTATTAGTTTTATAAATTGCATTGAATTTTTTTACCTCCACTGGGGAGAGCTTAACTTGTTATTATCGATTCGAATCCATGTGCAGTGAGTGTTTCTGTGACGTCGATTAGTAGTCTCATTGTGAATGCCTTTGCACAAATTCTGTAAAGCAAAGTTGCGTCGAATTCGTTCAAATTTTACCGTTCCCATGATTAGGAGTGGAAGAAACTTAGGATCCATTCGAAGCTCGGAAAGCCAGTGATTGTTTGGTTATACAACACTCGAATATTATTAGATGGTCTTTTTTAAATATTTTATTGGCTATGATGTTATTTGAAACCGAAATCTTCTCCAAATTATGCCATACAGGAATCATAATAGCTTTTAATATTTTTCTTTTATAATTATAAAATCATAGATCTCAAGAAGATTTTTAGTAAAAAGATTAAACACACAATCATCTTTTTAAATAAAAAAGTTAATGATTAAAACAAGAAATCACAGCAAAAGCCTTAGCAAACATCTTTATATCAACTCTTTTAAAACTCCACAAAGTTGTCTGGTAGTATCAGGAAAACAAACGTGAAAATGATCAGAAGGAAAGCGTGAAACAAATGAAAACGAAATGATTCTGGTCAGGATTATTAAAGTTAAACTGGAAACGTCAAATACAAAGAATGTATAATCAGTTGAGTTCTAAACATCATATCAAAGGCCGCATAGCAGAAGTAGGCTAGCTCCGTACCTTTATCACCAATGTTACCTAAACACCATCCATTTGTATCATCAAGGCTAAAACCCAATTCGCCTGTTTCCAGGGTAAAGCTGAAGTGAATCAAAACATCTCTCCATTGATTATAATTTTACTCATCTAGGTTTCTACACATAATTTATGGTACATTTATTTTTTACGTAGTTTCCCATTGTGATTTTGTTTCAATAATATATGTAATTGCCTGAAGTATTTATTAACTTCTTTTGGGTACGAATTCAATGTAGTTTTACGATATAATTTGCACGCAAATACGACATTTCAACATGCGACATGACACGCATATCAGAATGAACTATCTCTATGCATGAAGCTTGGACTGTACATTGTTGCAATAGTTATGACTATATGCTGAGGTAGAGTAAAGATTGCAGAGACCGTGCGATCTAGAAGAGTTTGTTAAAGGGCTGAGTAGATTGTGGTCCAGCTCTTGTATATTTATTAGCAGGTCGGAGATGGATCTGAGAGCCCAAGGTTGGAAAAGTCTCCTTTGCAAGAAGAGGCTGTCCACAATAACTATTCGGATGAAGTAGAACTCCGGATGTCTCTCGCCTCTTCACAAAATAAAATCTCTGAATTGGTTTCTATTAACCAACAATTGCAACGGGAAGTTGCTCATCTGAAGACAACGGTACATCAGTTCTCATCTGATAGTCACTCTGATTCTTTTCGCTTGCCGCTATCACTCCGTTGGGTGTACGTGCCCGCCTAGTTTCTATATGCTTGTTTATCTATCATTTTTATAATTGGAAAGACCACTGTTGAAAGTACAAAAATCACATTTGTAAAATAATAGTGAAGTTCTATAGTTATCAAGCTGCTTGTCTGTTTCTTTTTTGTAGAGTTGCTAACCCATTGCTCTATTTTAGTGTTACTTGCCCGTTGCTCTTTTGTAGTGTTGCTTACCCGTTGCTCTTCTTTAGTGTTGCTTGTCTGTTTCTCTTATGTAGTGTTGCTGCCCCGTTGCTCTATTCTAGTGTTACTTGCCCGTTGCTCTTTTGTAGTGTTACTTACCCGTTGCTCTTTTGTAGTGTTGCTTACCCGTTGCTCTTTTGTAGTGTTGCTGCCCCATTGCTCTATTCTAGTGTTACTTGCCCGTTGCTCTTTTGTAGTGTTGCTTACCCGTTGCTCTTTTGTAGTGTTGCTTACCCGTTGCTCTTTTGTAGTGTTGCTTACCCGTTGCTCTTCTGTAGTGTTGCTGCCCCGTTGCTCTATTCTAGTGTTGCTTGCCTGTTGCTCTTCTGTAGTGTTGCTTGTCTGTTTCTCTTTTGTAGAGTTGCTGCCCCGTTGCTCTATTTTAGTGTTACTTGCTTGTTGCTCTATTCTAGTGTTACTTGCCCGTTGCTCTTCTGTAGTGTTGCTTGTCTGTTTCTCTTCTGTAGAGTTGCTGCCCCATTGCTCTATTCTAGTGTTACTTGCCCGTTGCTCTTTTGTAGTGTTGCTTACCCGTTGCTCTTTTGTAGTGTTGCTTACCCGTTGCTCTTTTGTAGTGTTGCTTACCCGTTGCTCTTCTGTAGTGTTGCTGCCCCGTTGCTCTATTCTAGTGTTGCTTGTCTGTTTCCCTTCTGTAGTGTTGCTTGTCTGTTTCTCTTCTGTAGAGTTGCTGCCCCGTTGCTCTATTCTAGTGTTACTTGCCGGGTGCTCTTTTGTAGTATTGCTTACCCATTGCTCTTTTGTAGTGTTGCTTGCCCGTTTCTGTTCTGTAGTGTTGCTTGCCTATTGCTCCTATGTGTAGGTGTTTGCTTATTGCTTATCTAGACTCTAGTTTGCTATTCCTCGATGTGCTACTTTTGCTACTTCCATTGAGGTGTTTGTCTCATTAGGATAAATGAATAGTGTGCAATTGAATTACTACTGGCCATTTAGTGTAATGCCAGTACCTTTTACACATAGCATGTTTTTTGGGCTTTTGGTCTGCTCTGACTTTGCGCGCCACTTTGTTATTTGGTAATCTTCAGATGTTCTCACCGCAGCATTGTCTGCGCTCACCTTAACCTCTACTTAAGTTATGTCCAAACTCTTCTAAGCCATTCACGTCATAGGTATGTCGTATAAATTGAAGTATCAACCACCAATATTAGAGGTTTATTCTTCAGCTTACGTGTAGTAGGTATGTGTTTGCACTGTAAAGAAGAGATCTGCCATTTTATATTAACTCTTGTGTACTACATGTAGATATCTCAGCTCTCCCAAGAAAATGCAGCCCTAAAGTCGTCTTCAATTAGCAAATCTAGCTCTGAGGAAAGGTCGAAGCATTCAACATTGCGACAGCCTGCTTCCTCTTCTCTTACTAATGGCAGCACAAAGACTCTTATACCCCTTCGATTTGGTGCCGCAGGCAGCACTGGCAGGAACCGACCACATTCTATGGTGGAGACATCAAAGTCTAGGATGGTAAGTTTATTTCATTTTCATGCTAAACCATGGCAATCGACTTGATCGCTAGCAGGCAGCTGGATATTGTGTTTTATAATCCCTGTACAAGCTGTGGCATTTCCGACACCGTGTGCCTACCCTCTCACCTCACTCTTTTCAATTTCTTTTAATCAAAATTGTGGTGTCTGTGTTTGTTACCTCAGCACTAGTTCTTGCTGCTCTCTTGCACCTCCTCACCCTTGCATGTTTCTAACATTTCAGACTGCTATACCCCCGGAAGTAAGTGGCAGCCTTCATTCAACTCTCTCTGGCAGCCTCAATAGGCTTGCTTCCAAGCCTCTGCAGGTAACGAGTCTCACCTATTCACGTTGGGTGTTTTCCTTTGCAAGATCATATGCTATATTCTAGGAATTGACTCATTCACTGGGTACTATCTTGTTTTCTTTGACTATTTTTGTCTTGACCATCTTGGATCACTGTGTGGTTTGTAATAAGTACTGTCTGTTGACGCGGATCGCTGTGTAGTTTGTACTAACTACAATGATAATCAATAAGTAATGATAAGAGAGATAGAATTCTAAGGATTGCTAGTTGTTAAAGCTAAAGTTGTTGATAGCTCAGTTGTTAAATGCGTGGTTAGAAACTTGCGATTCCCGCGAGTTCAAATCCAGCATGAAGTGAGCGTTTCATTTCAAGATTTTAATAGCTATAACTGGACAGACAAATACTTGAGCAGACAGATGACAGACGACAAACTTTGAGGTTTATATGGTACATATGTAGGTAGTTTAGTAATTCCTACATGTAAATACTGTTTGTCCTGTAGATACAGTCTAGTATTCTCTGCAATGTAAAGATTTTTTTGCTTTTGCAGCCTTGTAAGGGAGGAGACCCCCTGACAGACTCTCCTAATGCTGACAATGACAGCTTATATGATAACGACCAAGAGTGAGTATTGCATTGTTACAGTCAGCAGAACCCTTGCTGCTACAGGGAACAGAGTCTATATTGCTATAGAAAGCAGCATCTCTGCTTAATATAGGTCACATTTTTGGGAGTATTGGTGCTTGTTGTTGCTGAAAGTTTGTATGACTACGTATTTGGAGATTCGGTGTAGCTGATGTCATGGAACAATCCTGACATTATTCTCAGGTGTAATCATTTGATCTGGGGGTTGATTCTTATTAGCTTTATGTATTGTAGTGCTGCGGGTTTTGGAAAAGACTTTCCCTCCCAAGAGTCAATCACAGCAAATACAGAAAATATTACCAAAAAAATTCAAGAGCTCCTGGTATCTGCCAGAGAAAATAAACTTGAATGGTAGGAACCACACTATAGTCTAGTTCCTGGTTGAAATTATAAAATTGCTATCACTAGCTCATGTGTGTGCCAGTTATCAGCAAGCTGTGCTGAGTTGCTTAGCTATACATTGTCTTAGCTATGATTGGTCCCCTGCGTTGTGACCTTGTTTTCTGGCTGCATTTGTAAACTATTTCTCTGTTTTGTAGCTATATTCCCTGCTCTGACCGAATTACTCAAGCTGTTGACACGATGATAGACTTATTTCCTGTGGTAACGTTTTATACTATGTATTTGATAATTACTATTTATAATGTAAAAACAGCTTGACTTGTATATTTTGCTGATGCCATTCTTGGTATATGGAGCAGTTTGCTAGTATTTCTATAGCTCAATGTTTCTTTCTAAACTACTATTATAAACTGCTATAAACTATTTCGACATTGTATTTTGTGAAATTATCAGTGCTTATCTCCTCTTTCTTCTAGACATTGCTAAACCGAATCATGCCCCTGGCTGTCTTTAGTTACGGTATTTATTGGCATGTTCAACCACCTTGGATTTGCCAGCCCTCATTCCATCTCTATGCAGCCAGTGTAGCATCACGAGAGTTGTACAGATCATATTATAATAGTACCAATTTATCAAATCTTGTTAAGTTTGTCATTTTAAGCAGATCATTTGCCACATTTCAAGCTGTGGACGAGATTTACTTCAGGTTATACAAATGTAATATGTGCCATATTTCACTGTAGAAATTAGAGGACAGCTCTATACAAGCAGCGTTGTCCAAGCTCAAGTCTGGTGCTATGCAATTGTGTCAAGAGGCTAAACGCTCTGATGTAAATGGACATATTGACTCCAAGGCTAAAACGCAATCCATCATGCAATGCGCATATGATATTGCCAAGGCAGCCAAAGTACTAGTCACATCCATACAGAGGACAGTTAATATCACTTAGTAGTTTGGTTTCACGAGGTTAGTTTCACTTTTTGTTAGATGGTACTTGCTTACTACCTACTTTTATCCTGGAGTCAGGTGCTCCTACTTACTGCTAGATATGTACACCGCACCATCTACTGCCTACCTGCTAAAGACGAGAAGTCACTCAAATTTTTGTGCATTTTATTGGTCGCTTAGAAAATCCAATTTTTCTCATAGCATTATCATCTTTAAATCTCATGTTTTATCTCAGTTTTAGATAATAAATACAATCATTTTTAGCTTTTTTTCTATCTTAGCCATACAGTAATGCTCTTTGATCGAACTCCTCTAAATGACACCAGTGAGCATTTGAGAGCAAGACTTGTGAACAAGACTTGTGAGCAAGACTTGACAATGAAAAACAGCTGTAATGAAAGCAGTATTGAGTTTATAGAAATATCTGTTATTGCTAGATCTGTTTATAGCGAATAAAAGCATGCGAGTCAAAATGCCACACAAATAATATGTGAGAATATTACAAAATATAGCCTTTTAAAAAATTACAATCAAAAAATGCTGTGTTGTCAGTGTGAGAGTGACAGGAATGCTTGCCGAAAGCGGGTGACTGGAATAGACTAGTTTCAATGATAGCGTAAGAGTACTCCCATTTGGTCAAAAATTGTAATTAAAAAGTGTAGGAGTGAATCCATCTGTATATAATTACAGCATTATAATGTTTCCCAGCATTTGCTGGGCGATAAAAGAACAATAACACAATGTGCTAATTTGTAACAATGGTGATAATTCCACAAGTAGATAGCGTGAGAGAGGTAATATGAAGAACCCCCAAGTTTCTACCTGATGGAGGACTGAGGAAATGAGATGCAGAGCAGGGAACGTATGAGATGAGAATTATTGTTGTACTTGCGATTTGCCTTTTATTTTGTTACAAGCTCGCATAAGCTCGGATTCGTTTGCCTCCTCTTCTAGTATCTTTTCTGCATTTTCCTGTCATATACATCAATATGCATCGACCACATGCAACCATAAAGAACGTTTCTTGCTTACATTAGTGAACAGACAACTCTTCTTTATATCAACAAGGTGAACAGACAACGCTTGTTTATATCAATAAGGTGAACAGACAACGCTTGTTTATACCAATAAGGTGAACAGACAACGCTTGTTTATATTAATAAGGTGAACAGACAACGCTTGTTTATATCAATAAGGTGAACAGACAACGCTTGTTTATACCAATAAGGTGAACAGACAACGCTTGTTTATATCAATAGGGTGAACAGACAACTCTTGTTTATATCAATGTGATTCGCATTCAAAACATGGTTACCATAAAACCTCTATTTGAATGCCATGGCGCTCTATTTTTCAACCTTTCCCGATAGTCAGGGTCAAATGGAGGCAGAGTCCAATGTGAAGGTGGCATTCAATTTTTCAACTAGCTAGTGAAAATTTTGGGAAAATATCTAAATTTAATTAATGATAGCACCTAGCATATAATTATAAAAGTTGTAATATATGTAGTATATTAAAAGAAATACATGTATACTACAAAATAACAGTGATTACTGGTAAGTAATCAAAAATTCACTTTTAAAAACCAAGTAGCTCATTGCTATTGCAATCATCCTCGTCATTCTCAAGACCTGTATCAGCGCTGAGTTGTTGAATAATTTCATGATTACCTATTGGTAATGCCAGCATTGGCCTTTGCTTGTCGGAGATCTGGTCCAGTCTTAATCGAACCATCTGATCTAAAGCAATGGATTTTGTTATTCTCAGAGCTATCAAGAGCGTTGGTTAGCCCACATCCCTTGAATGACTTGACAATTAGATTATCCGGCAATTGACTCCAAGCATCGATCATCCGTTTCAAATAAATTTCCATTGATGGACTCGCATTTTTGCAGATGTTGTGTAGCTCTTTTTGCCGTGCACCATCCAATTCTTGTAAACTTGTAATAAGACATTTCACTAGACATCAGGAGCTTTGTAAACTTGGTGCAGCCTTATAGAATAATGGCTGTATCAATCCAGAATTTCTTCAAGTGCTTCTTTGTGGCATCGCTGATATGATATCTGTATGAGTCCCAGACAAGGAGGCGATTTCCAAAAAAAGAATAACCTAAGATTTTCTGTAAAAAATCAGCAGTCAAATAGATCGTCGTTAAAGAGGGGGTGGCCGGTCTCACACAGACAGAGAGTATTCTTAAACTTGTTGACAATTTCCTTAATTGGTCGCTTGTTTAACAGAATATATGGTCGACATTTAAATCTGTCAAATCGAGCTGTCAGCATAACAGTAACATGTAGCCTATCGTGACAGCTACTCTTCACAGGAACCTCTCGGAGTCCCTTAGTTTTAACGGTTAAACTTTTTGAATGATCTAGTCTCGTCTGCAGCATAGATGTATATATACTGTTGTTCAACGGTTGATGCTGCTGTTCGACGAACAATAAGTAATTATTCTTTCAGCGTATTCCTCCGACTCCTTCTGGGAAGTTGCCATTGGATGGTGGTGAATCAAAAACTTTTCTAACCAGCCATTGCTTACTTTGAAATCTTCTGTTGTCGAAGTGAACGCTTCTTTCTGAATTGTTGTTCGACTGACACAAAATGTCTTCGGACGTTGCTGACGAATGCAGCTGATGAACTTCTCGTTGAAAACTTTGTCATGCAGAGAACGTCCTGCACCTTGAAGTCGCTTGCTCGATGAGATAGCATAAAACGTTTTCAACTATGCTTCGAGTTACTTTTGTTTCGTCCAATCTTTGACTCATGACCACGGAACTTTTTTGCTTTTTGCAGCCTATGATTTGTTGTTTTTTTCAGCGTACAAAACAACATCCAGCTGGAATTGCAGATCATATTTCATTGGTTTCAAAGGAGTAATATCTTCAAACTCGTCACTGCTTGATATGTCTGCCAAAGTTTATCCGTTTTCATGGTGCTCTGCGCAAGTTTAGCGGCTAAATATGCCGTAGGTACGTTTGAATTGAATGCAAGGTTCTCAATCTAGTAGGCTTCTGTGCGCATGATCCATAGGTGTTTACCACGTGTTTGATTCGCGACCAATGTATGGTATATTTGTTTGCAAAACTCAAAAGTAGCAAAGTCTATCGAAACAACAGTAGGTCTTTGATAGGTCAAATAATAGGTCAACACAACAACCTTTGATCACTAATTAGCAAATGCATTCAAATCGAGGTGGCGGAAGTGGAGGTGTTCAATTGGAAGGTGGCGTTCTATTCTTAAACCCTTCTCCTATAACGGCGGTCAAATAGATGTGGCGTTCAAATAAAGGTGACATTCAAATAAAGGTTTTACAGTAGCGTATTTGATGGAATGACTTGGGAATTCTCAAAAAGCTATTCAGGCTAGATGATACACTAGCCTCACAGCCTATAAAATCGGATATCATAGGTTGTAATTCAGCTGACAGTAAAGATTTGGTCATTATGTACTCACCGAGGAGTGTAATCTTTCTCTTTGTATGTCCATTTTCTGTTCAAAACTGTTTCTGTTTTGGCGTTGTTTTTCCACCATTTCCTTTTTTTGCCGATCAAGTTTTCTCCGTTCTAGTTCTTTTTTTAGTTCCGGCTTTGTGTTTAAAACATTTATACCACTACAAATAAGTATTACATGCATGTGCGTCAACACAATAATCCAATATGTCTGTTGCTAAAATTTCGATGACAAATTCCCAATTCTAGTAAATAACGAATAACTCAAAAAGACTAAGACATTCGGACATTATTTATTGGATAGAATAGAAGACAAATTTCTGCTCATCCGTGTCATACGCTACCGTGTATACCAAAATACCATAATTCGGCAACATCTAATAAATTGTAAAAAAAACTGACTGGATTGAAGCCATACAACTATCTCCCTAGAGAAGATCATTGCATGCTGTCACACAAGCAGAAAGAATGTTGTTTGGAAAAAATGGGTATTTACAGATAGTATGTCCCTAAGGATTAGACTAAGAATTATCATAATGTTCAGCGAATAATACTACAGGTGTACAGTTCATCATGACTTTCCTGATCAATGAGAGCTTGCATCGCAAGATTACATTAGAACATTATTGTGTGTGTTAGGCAGGACTTACCCATACTACTCAAAGCTTCAGTATAAGCAGGTTTTATGTCTAAAACTTCTCTGATAGCGCAATTTCAATTAATATTACCAATCAATACCCATCACTCAAAACTACAAACATAGTTTTATCTATCATAATAATCAGCAAGGACTTACTGCTTAACATTAAATTTAATATCTTTGTTGAGTTGAACTCTATCACGTGACTCCAGTACTGGGTTTGGTAGTTTGGAAGGAGGTATGAGACCTGGGAAGTCTTGGTTGTCTCTCACCTCACCATCGTAATCGGGAGGCGGTTCTGGGAATGTTTCATCATCATCATCCGGAAGCAGTAAGTGTGCAGGAGGCAGCGGTAATTCATCTACAACAGAAGGAATATCAAGATAATGTCTTACAATCTTGTTCCATTGCTGTACTCTGAGGACAGCCAGTACTTTGTGAGTTGATTAGAAAGGCTTGATGTCTTATTTTTTTATTCGAATTTACACTTGAACAATGCTGCAAAATAGATGCAGTAGCTGCTTTGTAAGGTTATGGAAGAAACAGAAATATTTTGGGTTGACAAATACAACCAAAGAAAGTAGAGAAAGTACATGATGGTACAAACCCGACATGAAGTAAGTCAATATTAGAACAAGAACACCTAAAGTTAAATGACTTGACAAAACTACATCAATGATTAGAGAGGGTGCAGAAGAACGGAAGTAGGCAATCATCAAACAACACGGCAACTGTAAGTTTTCTGCTACAGAAACCTCACAGAATCACACCAATAGCAAAAGCCATCAGGTGAATTCACACGTACAGTTTACAATCATAAACATTACAAGCTCCCGCAATAGCTCACGCAGAAATACAGCTTGGTGTTTTATTACTAGTGCGACCGCAAGGACTTCACAATGGTGAGTGAAAATTTTTTCAAGTGAAACAAAAAGCGAGCAAGCAGTGAAGCAGCATCTTCTATACTTGGCAGTTATCAGCGCATTCAACTGGCATCAGAGAAGTGAGTGAGAGAAAAGACAGAAAATGGAGAGTAATCTATGTCTCATAGCTGGATATCATCCTACCACGTGTGAGAGAAGCTTTGCGCCATGTGTCATAATGTATGACATTGGGCAAACTCAGTGTTTGATCTTCTTCAGGTGATGCATAATCGGGAGAGGGCAACTTCCCAATCTGTGAGGAAGTAGCTGTGCAAAAATATTATGAAAACAATTCTACAGACGAAGATGAAAAGCAAGCATGAGTTTTAAATGTTGTAAAATTAACTTATCAGAATGGCACATGCGGTCATAGAAAAATAACACCCCGCACACATGCGCTTCAACATTTCATTAGCTCTGATTGGCTAAATAGCTTCCTTCTATGTGCACCTCAAACCCAAAAAACCATGGAGCCATATTATAAAACCATGATACGATAAAGTAGAAACCTGTCTTCTGGTTCTTAGAATAGCTATGTAACCGCATAAGTCTGTAAGCCCCGACACTGTATAATTATCAACGACGAAGTTTGTGTAAAATGTCACTTGTTCAAGCATAGTTGACAGTCCAAGCAAGTGAGAAGGAAATACTATAGCATGTTATAGCAATACTCCTACAATATTATTAAAACTGAACAAAAAGAAATATTTATTGATGGCAGAATGTAGCGCAAGCTTTCCACCACCTCAGGCTACAGTATGTTATCATTTTCATCTTGCAGTAAGCCTGCCGCTTTTAATAATGACACATTTGCAAGCACCTGCAGTACCTTATCACTAACAATAGGAGCACATATACAAGCATCTGGCATGTTCTAATCTATATTTCTACTCATGCTCCTTTTATCACGTTTGCAGTTGCTGTAAAAAGTTTAGCTGGTGCTTTACACACGGATGAAGATATGGTGAGACCAAACAAGAAACCTTCCCCTATGATTAGCTTTAAAGTCACATTCCCATGTGTGTAGGTATTAATTACCGCACTGCTATTATGCTCAATTGCTAGCCACTATTTGCATATGCAAGAAGTACAAGACTTGTGCGGAGGCAGCTACCGATCATATCAAAGTATCTTAGCAGTTCAAGTGCTTGCACCGCTTAGATATGTAAGCCAATTGCTGAACAGCCCCGGCTTCTACGATGACCAGCAGCCAAATCATGGAGCGAATATTTCGCATGCTTCAATAAAAGGCAATCCTTGCTATACGATGCCGGAATGCGCCTAACTAAACAAAATAAGGAATACGTGAATAAAGTCATTCTAATTAGATGAACTGATGCGTGCGATGACCATAGCATCCATGAACATACTGTAACATCCATTAGGAAAACCTTTTAAACACATGACGCATAGAAAATGCTTTTTCAACTCCTATTAACCAAATACAATTATGGACACAATGCTACGCACGGTCCTTTGTGCTAAAGAGCTTGATTGCATGAGGTGACCAAACTGTTGTGGTTATAGCCAGCTTGTACAGGGGAAACGAATCCAAATAGTAGCCCGGAATTAGTGAGACCTCAACTCATACATACTATATAGTAGTCAAAACTACTTACCATCTGCCATTACAGAGAGGCTTCCAAAACCAGCAGACACACTCAGATACCGATCTACAGCAAACACACAACTTAGTTGACACAATAAACAGGGAAGTGGTTATGATAGATGGCATTGTTTCCTGCTGATAATATTATTGCTATAACCATAAAACTCATTACATTGAATGTGCATAACAGATGATGCTTTTATTCAGATAGCAAACAACTCCTCTAGGTTATGAGATATCCTAAGTGATTCTCGATTCGTTAGCCACTCTCAATCAGTTGCTGCAATCGGTCACTGATTCCAGATAAAATCAGTTCTTCCGCAGATCTAAGTGAAACTGGAGTTTCTAGTATAATAAGTCTAGGGCAGTGCATAATATACTGAGTCTAATCAAAGCCGGCAACACTGCAGGGGGCAGGCAGCAATTAAACCATATCCAGTGAGTTTAGACCACAAAAAGTTGAAAGAGATGAGGTGGAAGAAAGAGAAGTTCATCAGCATACCACTCTGCTTGTCGGTTTAGTGCTTTTGTAGATGTTGCTGGAGTACGTTATTCAGTGACTTTCTTTGTAACTTACAAAATGAAAACACGCTAATGACACAAACCAATAATGAGAGAAAACTCATGACAATAATCAAACATATGGTACAAAATATAAATTAGAATATAAATCAGGTATGTTAGCAACAAATTCTTAATCTTTGGATTAGTATGTGATTCGATGTTATGCTTAAAAATCGATGTTTGGTAGAAATGACCTGTGAGATGCAACAAACATTCAAAACTTGGTTTTTAAAGTAAATATTTAGAGTCTGTGAAGGCATATGGCATAAATAAGTGACAATCTTTTAGCAGAGATAAGCAAGCAAGAATCGCTGGTCATTGCTAAGTTAAATGGGGCAGTTGATTCAGCCAAGCTTTATATCACCAATTGTTGCTTGTTAAAGTGGAAGCTTTGGCATATTTTCAACTCAGCTACAAGATAACAGATCATGCTAGCCACATTCATAAGCATCATACTGATAATCTTATCAGGCGAGTAGATATGTAAGAATATCTCCATAAAGAGCCTAATGTAATGGCTTAAGATATTTTTATCATTTTAACGGAAATGATAAACAAGATATCTGCTCAAACAGTTGAATCAACAATCGATTCATCTCGAAAGTTCTCACAAAAATGCCAAAACTTGCAAACTTTGGATTGAGTGGTAATGCAAATCCAGCTCATAACCAACCACTTTTGCACTATCTGAGGACCTGTAGAGAAACAACAATCAATTACTTACCTATAAGTTGTAAAAGCGCATCTCAAATTCAATTGGATAAAATAGAGCTGAATAGCCTCAATAAACCTAGAAGACAAATACATTTGTGAGCATATCGTTTTATTATATTATGACAGTAAGCTTGCTTAAGTAGCTGTTTGCAATGTTAATAAAATCTTTTTCCTAGATCTATATACAAAGAGGTACATTTAAGCTAAAAAATACCCGAAAAAATACTGCAGTAAATGCAAACAGTAACTAGTTGTAAACGTGCACATACACTTCATGTAAGAAGTTGTTCCTAAATCATAATACATGCTTATGAGTTAAAACTTAAGAGTAAATAAATATGTAGATATTAACTAACAAATATAATAGTTCAGACCCTGTTTTATCCCATAACTGTAAAAATAGCATACCACACATGATTCAAAACTATCTGCTGTATTCTCACTTTAGAAACATTAAACCAATGACGAATCAGATCATATTAACTTCTTCAATCATGAAATAATATTAGAATTCCTTCGAGAATTCACATCAATTTACCTGGTTTTCATTATTATAAACACTACAACATGTTGTATTCTTACACATCAGATATAGAATGTAAAACAGTGTTACTATTAACGGTGTACTTGTCTCAGGGTAAATGTGAATTTTCGGATCAACATGTAAATCTACTGCAAAAAAGTACAGAGCAATTGAACAAGTGCTACTGATCACAAATGCTAGCATGTTTCAGTAAGTTGTAGAAAATAAAACTAAAAAATCGTACCACACTGTTGCTGTAGGCAATGATATACAGCCCGGGGGGCTGCATATCATTGCTGTAGGTAATCGAGACATTCATCTTTCTTTTTAGCAGTTATATATACAAGTACGAGTTGCTGTAAACTGCTTCACAGAAAATGCATATTTAAAACCTACACAATTGGCTACTGATGTGAAAATGTACATTGAAGTTTTATAACACTGTACATAAACACTTTATAACACTGTACAGTTTTACGTCGGTGAACCGACGTAAAACTGAAGTAAACTGTTCCCAACATCTCTGTTGTATCTTTTGCAATATACACGGACATGGAAATCATAATTACCTACACAATGCAACACAAATACTTTTGAAGTTGAACGGTAAATAATACCTATAATCCCATAGGTTAAGTAAACGAACTATATGAAATACGTTGGTAATTGTCCTTGCTGGGTAAGCTAGGTATATAATTTCGCCGGAAAAAACGAAGTTTTATACTCTATACCAAAAGCGTAAATAACTCAGTCTTTCTTGCGCGATTATCCCTTTCTGGGTATCTATATAACCGACAAGTCATTGGACGAGCCTCTACTTTGTAATGTCTCATTGGATCATTCTTTTTTATGTTGCCATCAGCTACATTAGATTTAGCGCTTCCATTAATTCACTCTTATCGGCAAATGGACTGCTAGCGATGCTACGATAAAACGAGCGGTATACGAAACTCGCACGCGTTAAAATTGCAATTAATGATGTTTCGTTTGTGAACGTATAGCTGTAATGTTAAATTTCTGTAAAACCGTTTTTGCAATATAGTCTTATATCATATCAACTCCTGGTGCGTAAACTCTAGGAAAAACACGAGGTAGACAACCAGCTCATAAATTTGCTTCAGCACTTCCCCGGCAACAGAAAATAACGTGGTGCTAAGTGTTTAGCTGTCAGTGAGTGTTCAGTAATACCTGGAAGTCGATGCTAGTTTTTGCACTGCTACCTGTTGGGTAGTGTCACGTTTGTTACATTAATTTGACCGAAGGGGACGCTATTGTATTCAAATTCTTTCTAGTAGAGCAGGAGCATAAACTTATCTTTCAGCTTTTTCCTTCAGCGGGTGGGCTACTCAAACAAAGATGTTTCATAGTCAGAAGTTTATGCTGAATTTAATTATAATGTTTCTACACCTATGTGTTTGTAAATTTTTGAGCTATAGAGCACTTTTGAAATGGTTGGGGGCAACTCCAAGTTTGCTTGGAAAACTTTGCATATCAGACGAAGAAAACTATTTTATAATCTCGAAAATTAATAAATGCTTTTATTTGAGATTAGGTGAGTCAACTCTCAGCATTTCTTAACCCATACCAAGGATGTAGCAAGACTGCTTGTTTCACTGTCTTGATCAGTCTGTGAATGAAACCCTAGTCATAGTGACTAAACTTCAATATGAGATGGCCAAACAATATTCAAACAGATGGTTGATATTGGAAGAAGAGAGCATTTAATGTGAAGTTGCTCAAAAAGTGTTAAGCATTGAGAACTTTGATGAGAGTTCAGACTTGTTATGTCATTATGCCTGTTATAAAAAGTATTGTAACAAGCCCGTTATGGAAAGAGCTGAGAAAAGACATGAGAAGAGACAGAAAAAATGTGATACAGCAGAAGTGGTGGCACTAAATATTTATTACTTTACAAATTCATGATGATGATACTTTGGTGGGAGAAAAAGAAAACGTTTTCATTTTTGTCTGCACATTTTGTGAGCAGCAAAATCAACTCTTTGCAGTTAACATGACGTGTGATAGCCTACAATTTAGACATAAATGTGGAGATAAATTACATGTATGATCCTTCCTTAGTTTTTTGCATATGACCACACAAACTACGCTAAATATGGCACGCTGTGCTATGCAGAGATGACTAATCTGAAAGTATCACATACATGTAGCGAGGTGTATGAGGCTCTTATGAAGAAGGGGTATTTTACTTACCTATCAATCATGACATCACTGTCTATTCAGCTCTATTGCTCGTGATCAATCTATTGAGCAAACAATTAAAAGAGACTCAAAGTCTCACGATGGAATCATAGGGCTTACCAGGAAGCCATCGGCCTCTCAATGCTGGACTCTATCTCACCCAGAACGGAAAGCTGTACATGAAGAAGATGAAAAAGATGCTAGTGCTTGGTGATTCGGATGCAGCAAATTATGAGATGCGTGAAAAGGCATGGAAGGCTAATGAGGAAATAAGTGATGTCATGAAAAATTCATAACATCAAGAATAAATCCGTTTGCATTTCAAACCACCAAGCCAGTATGTATTACCAGTAGTGCAAAAGCCTCCATTGAAGTGAAGCAGGATCTTGAAATGGCAAAGGTGATAGGAGAGAAACAGCTTTCAGAATTTGTCCAGAAAAGGTTAAGCATCCAAGAGATGGATTTCAATGCATCCATTAAGTCAAACAAGCTCAAAACCTTCACCACATTACCATCAGCTAAAAATAAACCAATTAGTTTATTTTTAGCTGAACACTCTAGTACTTTTTCTTTTGAAAGAAAAGTCCTAGAGTGTTCGCCCAGACTGTTTGAGAATTTGTTAGGGATTAGCCAACAGCATACCTTGGATTTGAGAAAAGTGTTATTATTTTCTCTTGGCAACATCAGCTGCGGCAGCTGATGTTGACCAGAGACCAGCTGAATTATTCAGCTGATCCCTGGATAACTCTGATAGCTCTATATTTAAAACTGCTAAGTCTGCTAACTGCTGTTGAGAAAGATGTTGATGATCAACCATCAATCTATCTTAACCAGGATCAGCTACCAGTCTTTGACGTTGTTGTTGTTATGGCCGAAATTTAGACCTTAAAAGCTCCTCCAACTTTTAGCATGGTTGCAAGTCAGCGTTTGCAATGAATAGTTAGTATTGCAAGTGTGTATCACAAATGTCGTTTGGATTTTGTTTGTGACACATACCCTGATATCAGCATTATAGGAGGTGAGAGAAGTCGCAGAACTGTGAAAGGAAGGCAGAAGGTTGCTGTGTTTAGTCCGAAGTAATCAGTGCTAAAATTGTCTGAATTTTTAGCAGATGGCTCAAACAAGACTGCCCTAGTGAAATTTCTGAAGGATACATAGAGCAAGTCAACTGTAAAGCAGAAACTAGATCTTGTAACAGCTTTTTCTCAAGAATGCCACATGATCAGCTATGACCTTGATTGATCAATTGCTGTAAGCCAAATAGATAGTTTGACATCAGACGAGGAGGAGGCAGATACGCTCGTGTTATCCCATATCGCAAAGATGATGGAAGACAAACCCAGCTCAAAAGTTCTAGTCAAGTGCCAGAACACAGATGTTTTCCTAAGCTGTCTATGTCTAGTGGATGAACTGTCATCACAGAAGCTCATTTACTGCTGTGGAAAGGAGCAGTTGAGATATGTAAACATAGGCTGTCTGTCTACCGTCCTCACACCCGAATGATGCAAAGCACTGCTCGAGCTCTATGTTCTAAGTGGTTGCGACAGTGTAAGCGCATTCTATTCCAAAGGGAAGATAACTTTCTTCAAGTTGCTAAAAACAATCCTGATTTCTGTAACACACTGAAATCATTGGGAACAGATTTTGAAGTTGAAGGCCGCAATAAGAGAATCTATTGAGACATTCATATGCAGATTATATGGTGAAGAGGCAAATTCTATCAATGAAGCACGGTATAAGATCTTCTGCTCAGTGTCTCGCACATCACAATCAAATTTACCAACATGGAAGGTTTATGGAAGGTGGGGAGCTTAAAGCTAGATGGATGACACAACAACCAGCACCTCTTGATATGCTCATTGACATGTTTTGTTGATGCAAAATTGGGTGCCAGTCTTGTTGCTGTCAGTGCAACAATACAGATTTCAAGTGTACGGACATGTGCAGATGCAGCTGCTGTAGCAATACAAATAAAGAGGATGGAGATGAAAGTAGTAATGCAAAAGACTCAGATGACTGTGAATTAGAAGGTTAGTATTCGAGTGGTATTGTAACCAGAGGTTTGCTTCATGTTTGATCAGAATACATATGTGTCACACCGTATAAAATACTGACTAGTTGTGATTTCATTTGCATAATTAAGTACACGGCTCAACATAATAAGCATTAATGATGAATATATGTATACTACAATATTATATATACATGGTCTGAGTCTTTAAAAATACTTTTAATTTTGTTTTGCAGATCTGTAATGATATAAGATTTGCGGAATAACAAGAACAAACTGTAAAGCTGCCACAATATCAACCAAATTGAGAATACATAATATTATATCATACAACTCTAATATTATTCTAATATTTGAATAATAAATATTTTGGTGTTATCAGAATTGATTTCAATTTAGGCTATTGCTAATTATTTAGTATTTATATGCCATTTTCATTATCACATTGTTGGTCGAAGCACAAAACATTACAGACATTTAATTGAAATAATATATTAATTATATTGCTCACAAATGAACAACCTGAGAGGTGTAGAAACTAGATATTTGAAATCAGCTCGAAATTCTGATCTAGATGCCACTTTTATCACATAGCCCACCTTCAAAAGGAATAAATCACTTTTTTGACAGCTTTTTGATGCCCTCCTGCTCTACTATTCGGGATCAATAAAATGATATGTAACACAAATAGCATGGTTTCATAAACCTTAAAAGAAAAGATAACTAAAAAATTATTAAAAATGCAGAATTTTTTCAGCTTGAAATTTAACATATGTACAATGCAATCACTTTCGGTTAACACATAAGATTAACTAAAAAATCTATCAACAGTAATCTTGCAAATATCTTGAAGTGTTTACAATTTTCCCTATCTAGTCATATACTTATTGATAGGCGATGAATTGGGAACTAATTCAACCCTATTACATTGAATGCACTGTCCATTGTCAACTCTTATATCTATTGTCATCCTCCAGATAATGATTAGCTTTGTTACAGTGCCTTCTATCTTACTACCTCTTATGTAGAACCTAATTCCTAGCTCAACCAGTTTCAGGGCCTTTACTTTTGGATCACCATTATTGTTTGTCTTCATATTATCTTTATATAAGCCGTTTCTTGCCTTAAACCTATTGTGATCAGGCAATTTAGGTAACAAGTTCTCTGGGTAGGTAATAACGGTAGTTCAAAGTTTTCATACCATCAGTAGCTTTGCAGGTGAGTCCTGGCTTAGAATTTGAGCTGATCATGACAATGCAAGATAGAAATCAGGTTTCTTTTTGAGCACCAGCTTTAGTGCTTACACTGCTCTCGCCGAAGCTACACTTTTAGTGGATATAGGTTAGTTAGGTGAGTAATGTCATTCTCTTTGAAGAACACCTAAAGTTCCCAATGTGCATATTGGGGCACATTGTATGAAATTATAAAATTCGATAGTCCATAGCATGGACCGTATTTTCTAAGTGTGTAGTGATGTTCCGTAATTATGTGTCATTTCCCAACAATTATATTTTAGGAAATGTGAAGTAATAATCTATGACCAGTACGTACGTACACCTGACCTACAGAGCAAAATAGATCTGTCAAGAATGATTCAGGGCCTTTGTGTTTTGCTGAGGGTCTTAAGGGGATCTGCTGTTTTAGCGGATTCTCTCTTAGGAGTTTCACACTGACTACCCATCTCCTCAATAGCTTTTTCCATCGCACCAAATGCTATTTTGTGCTTTTGCATTATGATTCCTAGATGATCATGATATATGTCCTTCAAAACCTTTGTTCTTTTATTGAATGACATAATTAGACGGCTCCCCAACATAAAAAAAACTTTGATTTACTGACAGAAAAGCTTCCATTTCATGTTATTGTTGTAACAAATTGTCTGTTGATGATAAATAGGCAGGCCATCATTCTTTGGTGAAACTGCCTTTCTTCAGTACTTCATCATGTTGCTGTTCTAGCCTTAGCTCTTTTAATCTTTTATCTAGTCCGTATTTGTTCAACTTGATCAGAATAGTGTTTTGCCTCAGCGAGTCTAGGCTCATCATTCGTATTTGGTAAACCGACATTATAACGTAATATAGCATCTGCTGAGTCCACTAATGTGCTTTATTAAATTGTCAAATCTGTGTAGCTTCACCTTGAATCATTAGCGTGTTGGTAGGAGTTTATATAAAAATGGATTTCCAAAAAGCCATGCTAATGGTTTGTGGTCTGTTTCAATAACAGCACCCTTCATCCCCAACACATACTGTATTGTGGGAACTTTTCCAAGCCTCAGAATATACTTAGAGCTTCTATATCTATTACTGCATACCTCTGATCAGTCTCTTTGAGTGACCTGCTAGCCGCTGCTACTAATTTTCTGAATATATCAGGTGTAATTATAGTCTCCTTATCAGGGTTGTTAGAGCTATTTAACAGCTGGGAAGGCAGTTTCTTGACTACTACTTCAAGTCCATGACACTGCCTTCTTCAGCAAGTCTCATAGTGGTTTTTGAGACTTTCACTTGCTGACTCGAGAAATCTGTGTAGCCTCACCTTGAATCATTAGAGTGTTGGTGGGAGTTTATATAAAAATGAATTTCCAAAAAACCATGCTAATGGTTTGTGGTCTGTTTTAATAACAGCACCCTTCATCTTCAACACATATTGTATTGTGAGAACTTCTCCAAGCCTCAGAATGTGTAGATCATCTTTATCTATTACTGCATACCTCTGATCAGTCTCTTTGAGTGACTTGCTAGCCGCAGCTACTAATTTACTGGATATGTCAGGCTGAATTTGGCTCAGAGTAACACCTTATGTTACTTGCATCAGGTGTAATCATGATCTCTTTATCAGGGTCATAAGAGCTCTTTAACAGTTCTTAAGGCAGCTTTTTGACTACTAACAAAATACATGGCACTGCCATCTTCAGCAAACCTTTCAGTGGCTTTGAGACTTGGGCTAACTGACTCGAGAATTTTGTAAAATTGTTTATCAAGTCCAGAAAACTACATACTGCTAAAACTGAAGCAGGTGTTGAGAAATCAAGGATTCCTTGTACTCTGCGGTGTGACACGTAGTCCATCATAAAATGTCACTTTAGCAACTCCAAGTTGACATTTGTCTTAGTTTAATGTCATTCCAGTGGTCCTGTCTCTATCCAAAACAACAGCCATTTGTTTTTCATGTATTTCTTATGTTTCACCAAAGAAGCATGTTGTCCAGGTGGATAATAACTTTCTCTAATCCTTCAAGTATCTTATTCATTTGGGCCTAAAATATCTCTGGTGTGCTATTTAACCCTTGTGATAACCTCAATTATCTAAACCATTTTTTGTGTGTGAAAAATGTAGTCAGCTTGCTCACTTCTTGTGATAAAGGAATCTGCCAAAATCTGTTATTTACATCAGTTTTGGATAAAATTTGTTTTCTTTTTTAAATAAGCCAAGCTACACTATTCTCTACTGTAGCCATAGGATGTACCTTTTTAAGAACATATTTATTCTTCTCTATGTAATCAGTATAGATTCTCACAGTATTTTGATTTGATTTGAGGACTACTACTATAGATGCCACCCATAATGAAGGTTCTTTAATCGATGTCATCATGCCGCCTTCAATCATTTGAACTATAGCCTTATCAGTTCTGCTCCTTACAGTAAATGAAATAGGCCTTGGAACATGGAGAGCGACGGGTTTAACAGATTCAGTCAGTTTGATTGTACACTTATGTATCAGCTTTTCTAACCTTTAAAACAACTTGTTTTCTGCATTTGTTAAAGGTTGACTTGCAACAAAATTCACATTACAGTTATTTGATATGAAAAAATTCACCATATCTTACTCTGTTGTGTATTTGGTGCAAAATACATGGGAATGTGATTACAAGCTCTTAAAAGCTCAAAAACGAACAGTTAATCGCAGCCACACGAGACCGCCGTAGTTTGGATTCTCTTTCCAAAACAGCTCAAATGTGACGTAGCTGTGTTAGATGGTTTCTGTTTACACTTTCATGCATCCTTATTTATCGAAATATTTCACAAATATACTTCACGCATTCAATAAAACCATGTCTATTGTTCTTACGCGTCTGTTTTATCGTCATTTTAATGCTGTCACTTTTAGCAGTGATATCTTATAACTTACCGTAAAAATTCGTTTAATTTTTTAGCCTTAGCTCGAAGGAGTACATATCATTGTCTGATAATTATGACGAGCCTGTTGGTCATTTGTGATAATCGAAAAGTGCTGCAGAAAATATTTGCGAAGTATTGGGTCACATGATCAGATTACGACTTGCCGATTAGACCAAACTGAAACAAAACTGTAAAGTAGGGAGCATCTAAATTTGATACGGGGTCTTCGGTAAAACCCGAAGCGTTTCTAATAAACTAGTGCTACGATAAGTTTTATATTGAGCTTTTTATTGCCCTTTCAATTCATGGGAAAACATCACATGACAAGACGATAACCAAATTTCATGACTACGTCAGAGAAATAAAGAGATTCCAATCTACGGCGGCTTTTCGTTTTTGAGCTTTTAAGAGCTTGTAATCACATTTCCACATATGTGGCACCTACAACACAACAGAGTAAGACATAGTGAATCTTTTGATACCAAATAACTGTAATGTGAATTTTGTTGCAAGTCAACCTTTAAGTTAATTTTCCTCTTCCCTCTCTTTGCATTATTCAGCTTCAACCCCTACCATGGTTTTTTTACTCAACAGTGGTTTGCCCTGATTTTCAATGATCTAGATATTCTCCTCCACAGTCTTACTATCTGATATATATATAAATATATATATAATATATGTATAATATATATATAATATTTCACCAAAATACACCTTATCCAATTGATCCTTTTCTAACGTTCTCAATTTGTAATTCATTCATATCAATGTTCAGTTTCTGGTGCAAACCGATGCTCAGTAATTACGTTGTTTACATTTATTACACCTACTACCAAAAGCTGAACATCTATTCTGCTGGTGCACTCTACTACATTTAGAGCACTTAATTCCCTTTGCCTTTTGAGATCAATTACTGCCACCTATTGAACCGACTTCTGGTTGTTTAATATCACTAACAGCTTAGAGAGATTTTGTAGCCTTTTTTATTTTGGCTGGCTTAATGACATAGTCGAGTTTGAATTTGTAATCAGTTTCATTAATTAATGTATCATTAATTATCTCTAAGCAATGAGTTTCTCTGATCGCCAAATATGCAGTTTTAAGCTAGTCTTCTCGATTTTATCAAGTTTGTCTCTAAAGATTCTCTATTTGACAATATTAATGAATTTCAAGTCAGCTCTCTATGATCCCAGATCTGGGATTGCAGTAATCGCGGAACTTATTCATACCATCCTCCAGCTTTCGTCCGTCTTTGCCTTCATCAATCTCCACAGAATCATTGTCAATAAAGTCCATTTAGCTATAAACCTTTTGAACGGCTTCATCTTCAACAGGCCTTAACAGAGCCTCTCAGCCGCAATATTGCTTACAGTCAAATTGATGGCCAGCATGTAGCCATTGAATGCTCTCACTCATCTCCGCCATTCATATGACGAATATTTTGCTCTAAGATTCAGTCATTGTGGCGGTAATATGCCTTCTATAAATAAGTTAAAACAGTATTTATATTCAGTGCACTTTTACCGCTGCCACCATGTTACATTTGCTTTCGGAACCAATAAAATGATATCTAGTACAAGTAACACTGTTTTGTAAATCTTAAAGAGGAAAGATGACTAAAAAATTATTATTAAGTTGGAGTGGACAAACTCAACCTAGTATCTGCAAATCATAATGTACAGCAACCTGAAATTTGAAAATACATACTAAAAAAGAAACAGCAAGCATGACATTTGGAGCCATAAAACATTTTCTATGATGCCTCTGTGGAAGCCTTGCTTCTGGCTTAGACTGCTCACTGCTTTTTAATTGTAGAATATACTGATACAGTATTGGATCTAGCCTGAGGAATATTGTTGAAGCAATAATGAGTATATAGAATAGAGCAAAAATTTATTAGCTAGCCTAAAAACCGGAAAAATACCAGCCGGCCAAACTCTCTAAAAGCAGCTCATAGAGAGTGAGGCCGGCAGAGACTGACAGCTTGATGGCATAATCACTAGTTGCCACATCTTATGAAACTTCGCAGGGATGATAATTGTCACCCAAGATCTATCATCTGCTTATGATAAAATAATGAACAGCCACTTACAGATGGCTATAGAACATAAGTCTACCGTGACAGAATTAGCATCGGTTTACGCCTCCTTAAATATCTATCATGATAGGTACAGGCCCAATGCTGTTAGAGAGGTGAGTGAGAAACATATTTTGACACCCCTGATTCAATGCACTGACCCCCATCTATATCATCAATAGACTACTGAGAGTGAAGGCACTCAAACAATTGAAGCTCTAACACCGTGAATCCTATTCTGTTGTGCTAGAACCGGTTTAGCATACTGTAAGCATATGTGGGTCACTCAGTTAACTAAATTGTTTGAGAGCGTACTACAACATCAAGTATTCTTAGTGTTTATTTTATAAGACTACAGCACCAGAAGAATCAGTCTGACATTAAAAACAAATAGCTGCTAAGTCACTCAGGCTGATGGCATGGGTATGAATGACACCTAAAGTTGTTGTCATTTTTGGGACCAATTTTTGTAGTCCTCAAGAAATGCTCAGATTGATGTTGATGCAAT
Organism: Watersipora subatra; assembly: GCF_963576615.1. Lineage (NCBI taxonomy): Eukaryota > Metazoa > Bryozoa > Gymnolaemata > Cheilostomatida > Watersiporidae > Watersipora > Watersipora subatra. The sequence goes on along the minus strand of NC_088710.1, from coordinate 58,450,248 downwards.
TCTTAGCATGTCAAGTTTTAATGTTTGTTATAGTGTATGCACATAAATAGAAAAGAGGAACAAATGAAACAAAAGATGTGATATAAATGTTTACATGTTTGCTCAATGTTACTGACTATAAAGTAAAAGTAGGGCATATTGCATAGCTCCTATCTAGAAAATAAATATGTAATGAAGTCATTTATTATAGTCTAGTGCACTTCCTCAATCTGAAGTCAGTTGTTTTTGTATTAACCAGGAAATAGTTTTGAGGAGCTCAGTGCTTGTGAGAACATCCTCGAGGTTGTTTTCGATGTCATATGTTCATATTTTACTTTGGTCTGTTTACTGATGAAGTGATAAGGTATGTCAATGTGTTTGGTATGGCTGTGTGGCACAGGGTTCCCTTTTTTCAGAGATATGGTTGATTGGTCACTTAAATATACTTTACTAGTTGTTGTAACATCAATTGTTGTTACAATCAGTTGTTGCCATCCCTTACTCTACCACTTGTGCCAAGCTATTGCTTTGTTATCCAACACTCTACCACTTGTGTCAAACTATTGCTTTGCCATCCCACACTCTACCACTTGTGCCAAGCTTTTGCCTTGTTATCCGGCACTCTACCACTTGTGCTAAGCTATTGCTTTGTCATCCTGCGCTCTACCACCTGTGCCAAGCTTTTGTTTTCCAGTAGTTTAGAATTATTGTGCACATAGTTATTCTCTGTTCTTTATTAGTGCACATGATGATCTCTCATGGCGCTCGATGTTAGACTTTTATATTTGATAGCTAAACAGTAGCTGACTAATTACACAGTTGAGACAAGTGAGTCGAAGCATAATTACATAATAATAACATAATGATTATATAATACATGAGTGAGTAAATATAAACAAAGGAGCCGAATGGCTATATACAAAACAAACAAATGACCATGGTCAATGTCAACAACTAGTACGTATTCAACACTCGAGACTGCCAGGGTGCTAGTAGAAATAATTTCATAGCTTCATCCTTGTAGGGTAGACTGTTTACAGATATCACGTCTAGTATTCATCTATAGGATTGATGATGTATTTTTGGTTTTCGTGACATGTCAGTATAATTGGTCCACAAATGAAAGTGCCCATCTTCTTTGTTACCAGTATAATAGGCGCTTAACGGAGTTGTTTTAGGAGTTGTGTCATGTTGTTTTGCATATGTGTTGTTTCTCCGTATGAATAATAATAATAGAAGCAAATACATGAACGTAAACTGTTTATATTAGTAAACTGCTGGCATCTGTTTATCATCATCTAATTTGTCCTTTAAAAATTCCATCAGCTGATAGATGAGGAGCAAGATAGTTTACGAAAAATTGAGTGAATCTACATTTCTCTTTTTGGCATCGTAAACCTTTCTATATAAGTCTTTTAAGCTGTTGTCGCAGAATTTGTATATGATATTTGACATCTGTACATGTCATCTGACGTGTATGTCATCTGACCTATATACTGAACTGAATACTGTGATGCCTGGAAGATCCTCTGTTAATTGTTTCATTGTTTCCTGAAAATATCCAGATGCAGAACTGATACCAAATGGAAGTCTCATTTGTAGCAAGACGCCTTTTTGAGTGCTAAAAGCTAGCTTTTGCTGAATGTTTGGTTTTAGTGGTATTTGGTTGTGGGCATTAGCTATATCATTTTGTTCATCAGGTCTTTTCGTGACGGTCTCTAATTGTGGGTTGACTATTTGTAAGAAATCTCCACATGTTCGGATAGACTTTCGCTGACTATATTGAAGTTGTGCTTTTCTCATTACAACCACTGATATACCATATTGACTGAACTGCACTGGTTTCCAAATTATTTTTGGATTCTCACTTTATATGCTAGATTTTGCTCTTTTTTACAGCAAATGGAACAGTTCAAGGTTTGTGAAGTACATGCTCTGCATATGATTTCTAACTAATGATCTTTCAGACACTCGAAGTCATCATTGAACGATTCAGAAAATCTGTTTACATAGTTGTTTGCAAGATTGTTGTTGCTACTTGTCAGCTGTTTGTGGTTCTGTTATTTTATAGGTAGTTGCTGTTGGCAGATTGAGCATTTTGTCTAACGAGGTTTCCAATAGGTTGATTGCTCCTTTTGCTAGTAGATTAAGGTTTACAGCTTGGCTAACCGCTAAGTTAAAGGAAATTTCATTTTCTTTTACAGTTCAAGTAATTAGCTGACATTGTCCAATTACATCAATAGAATGTTTCGAAGAAAATTCGAAGTTAGTAGTTTTTGTTAAAAGTAGACCCTACAGGTTTTCCAAATTTACTTCAGACTTTTTCAGAAATAAAGTTGTCACAGGCTCCTGTATGTGATTCCTGTATGTAATATTTAGCATCTGTTCTCCTAGTTCAATTTCTTTTGAGTTGTTCCATATGAGTTATTTAACAGTTTTAAGTTGTTTTCAATAGTTCAAGAGTGCTACAGGTTTCTTATTAGTAGTTGCTTTCTTCTTAAGAGAGACAATACCTAATTTGTGAAAAAAAGTTTCACGTAGCATATCTATAAGGATAATCCTTGAACATATGTGTAGTTTTGTTGCACCAGTTGTAATTGAGAGTTGTCAGTCATGTTGCACTAGGGTTTGAAGCTTCAGTTAGACTTTTTTGTTTTAGTGTCTTGTAACTTTTTTCTCATATATAGTTTTTTCAGATACCTTGACCGTGTCTTCGGTTACCATTGCGATCTCTGTAGCTCTTTCACAAAACAGCCATCTTCTTTTACTTCCAAGAGTACTTTGAGAGCTGCTGCAATGTTCACTGAGCAAGACAAATTGTGATTTCATAGTCTCATCTAACGAGTAGTTTATATTAGGAAAGTCACAAGTAGTAGCTTCCTTTCTAATTCTATTTACTAGTTCATGAATAATTTCTCCAGGTATCCTCTTCATCCATCCTCCAGAAGTTATGTCATTCACGTACTAGAAATTGTATTGGATCCTATTTCTTCCATTGTAACATTGTTTATATCTTCTGGTGTTTCCAGACGGTATGCCATGCTGCTTGTAGAAAACAGGCGACCAATTAATTAAAGATATGTCAACTTTTTTCTTCTCAGGTACAGAGTGAGCTGATATGAAAATGTTATAACAATTTATGTAGTCAGTCAATAGTTCCGTGGCGGAATCAAATTCTGAAGTCTTATGTAATGGTGCTATTAATGTTGGCTTAGCTGCAGAATCAGGCCTTTCACCAGTAGTTCCATTAGTTTCTATTTTCCTATTTTCCTCGAGATGAGCTTGTTGTTGCTCCGCCATTCTTCAGTTGTGAGCAGTGATCCCATCAGTTAGCTTATTCGCTTCAGAAGACATACTTGTATATGAAGTAGTTGTATTAGGTTTCTCGCAAGTCATGTTATAAATCTTTCAACTGTATCACTTGCTCTAAACAATTCTATTCTTGCTGCCAATGTCTGTTATGTTTCTCTGTATGAATAATAACAGAAGTATAATAATTACAGTTTAATTACTCTCAAGTATGCAATAAACTGTTGATCTGAAAACATGGTATATATACACATTAGCTGCGGCTATATTTTACATAGCTATCTTGTATAGATGAACAAAGCTTGGTAAAGCAAAGTAATAATTGTATGTAATGTTAGCTTTAAGCTTTATTCCAGCTTTTTATAGCAATATATGACATTTATTGTACATTGTAAGTCAATGTGTTAGTAGGGTGGGCTACAGAAATACTATGTGTGACTGACTCTATTCATGATACATCATTCCTGTTTATGTGATTTAAGGTGATGCACCAGTCATGTAGGGTTTCTGTCATGTGGACAGTATCGACTGTATTAATAGAACTGTCGATGCTTGGCGTTGTTGCGAATGGTAATGAATTGGTAATGAACACTGCATTGTTCATTACCTTTGGCAAAAATTACTTGTGCTCTGGTATGGGTGGCTACAGATACAGAAAATAAACTTACAGAGAACTCTTGAGCTACCAATGTGTTGTTTAGAGTCATGTCCTTTTGTACGCCTGTTGAATTTGCGATTATCAATGCACATGCAGCCTTTCCTCATGCAGAAACAAGCTTATTGTCTTTTCATTGTCAAACTATTTATTCGATTTTAATGGCTAACTGTTGCCCTTTTTTTATTGTTGTATGCCCTAATTTGCAAAAACATTTCTATTTTTGAAATGAAATTATTGCCAATAAAGTACTATATATAATATATATTCATGTATCTGTGAGAGATATAAAATGTGTTTCTGGGTCGAACGATTCATTGTGGGATATAAAGTAACAACCGTCATCCAGTACATGACTTGTAGCTCCACTACCTACTAATTGTGTAGAGTGAAATTATGAATGGTGCTGAATAATTCAATAATCTCAGGCTATACTTTACTCAGTTCATTATCACTAAAGGAAGTCGATCTGCATGAAGGAAAGCGAAAGGTCTAACTGTGTTTTAACGACTAAATTTGAGAAAAAAAATAAGTTTATTTAACTGATTACAACAATTTATATTATCCTAATAAAAGTTGTGAAGTTGAAGTATTTGAAATCAAGTTGAAAAAGTTGAGTGGAAAGTTCAAGAAGGGAGGCATTCAGTGTTAAAACAAACAAAAGAAAAACACAATTGACAACTTTTTACTAGAACATGATGGGGAAAAACTATTTATTACTTAGAATGAAAGTTTGGAAATGCAGCCTTTGAATATACATGTAATTAAAATGTGGTTGACAGCTATGTGAGCCTATTCGAGGCTCACATAGCTGTCAATACGTTCTGCTACGATAATAGCCCGCTGACAACATCTGGTTGAAAAATGAGTCACATTCTTTCACTTGCTTGCCAGCATGCGTGGTAGCTCAGACTGCTGTAATTCTGGTCACTTGCAGAATGGGTTTCGTGTCTCTTCTGCATTGTCTTCTTTTTGTATAATGGAATGAAGAGTAGTCAGTCGCTGACTTACTATTATATCACTATTATTCAACTCACGAGTCTTTCTCAGAGAGAAAGAGTCAAATTCGCTTTCATCAGAGAAGTACCATATGTGCCTATATCGATATTTGTAGACCTGTACCTGCCATCACTGACCACAGTACCATTTCATCCGAGAAGTACCATATGTGCCTATGTCGATATTTGTAGCCCTGTACCTGCCATCACTGATCACAGTACCATTTCATCAGAGAAGTACCGTATGTGCCTATATTGATATTTGTAGACCTGTACCTGCCATCACTGATCACATTACCATTTCATCAGAGAAGTGCCATATGTGCCTATATTGATATTTGTAGACCTGTACCTGCCATCACTGATCACAGCACCATTTCATCAGAGAAGTATCATATGTGCCTATATTGATATTTGTAGACCTGTACCTGCCATCACTGATCACAGTACCATTTCATCAGAGAAGTATCATATGTGCCTATATTGATATTTGTAGACCTGTACCTGCCATCACTGATCACAGTACCATTTCATCAGAGAAGTAACATATGTGCCTATGTTGATATTTGTGGACCTGTACCTGCCATCACTGATCACAGTACCATTTCATCAGAAAAGTGCCATATGTGCCTATATTGATATTTGTAGACCTGTACCTGCCATCACTGATCACAGTACCATTGAAATTATGCTGTTATAAAGCAACAAGTATGTAACAGCACTGAGCAGGTTTTCAACTCATGTCACCATTTATATGCGTTATAAGAGTTGCTTCCACAATACTCAGAGAAGATAATTTCTTAACTTTCACATAAGCAGTTTAGTGAACAGCCCATATTAATGTACCAAGTAATTGACATATGGCGAGCGTCTAATTAAATACTTCCATAAGAGAAAAAGATTAAAGTTCTTCAAAACCTGGAAACATTGCAGAATGCTTGATTACATAACTGATGCCCCCTGCATAGCCCTTTCTACAACATCTTTAGCTTCACCGCTTCAGCTCTCTAAGTTTGTCGAATATGTTGTCTGTTAGTCCATGTGCTTCAGGATTTTCCATAGTTTTTTGTGCTTCTCAGTTTTACTTAATGTATTTCTGACTCATCCAATCCTCTCTCTCTCATCATATACACTTTGGGTATCTAATCACCTAAGGATGAGCCACTCGGAGTCAGTGTCTCGTAACATAACCGTCTGTCGCGAGGTTTTAATGGCTCTTTCACTTACCAAAAGATTTACTGTCTATATATTCATCTCAGGGCATCATAGATCATTAGCTCCTGGTTATATGTGTAGGCCTACTATTTCCTAATCTGCTCTGTTTTATTCATACAAGCAGAATTGTTGATGGAGAAGAGAGGTATCAACTTGGCTCTTCTAGCTCCCTACCAATGTATTTGATATATACACATTATACATATACAGTTGATATGTACACAGCATACAGTATTTACTTGTATATACACAATATACATATATGTATATACAGTTGATATGTACACAGCATACAGTATTCACTGATATATACACTAAACACACATATATATACAGTTGATATATACACAATATACATATATACAGTTGGTATATACACAATATACATATATACAGTTGATATATACACATTATACATATATTTACAGTTGCTATATCCACAAAATACATATATACAGTTGATATATACACAATACACATGTATACAGGTGATATATACACAGTATCAACTGTTGTTATGAGCTTTGTACATCATTTATAACAGTGATCATTCTATACTAACTCCTTAGGAAATGATGTTCTATGCAGTGTTTTGCATCTCCAAAATGTTTTACATTGATCCAGCTGTCAAATGTTTCAAAAAGTCTGAGGTGAAAATCCTGCATTATGGGGATAATAAATTTTGATATTAGATTTTTTAAGGGTAGCATGGAAGGAAGTTATTTTCTTATTTTACACTTTCAAATGGTCATGTACATGACTTAATCATGACATCAGCAGAGTTACTATTAGGGCATTTATGGAGTCTTCCTAAACTTTGTTACAAAATATTTTAATGCACTTTTTGTTTCATTTTTGTTGCAGAGTTATACTTCAGTCTTTTGAGTTCATAGCAGCTTTACTTTGACTGCTGTTTACAGACGCTGCAGGCTTCTACATGAATTGAGTGAATAGTTAAAGTTTTGTTTGGTACAAATGCTTTTTGTCATATTTTCTGTTTTGAGAATAAGAGCCTGTAAGAAACTATTTTGCCTTTTTTTCAAAACTTTAAAATAAATAATGTCAATAATGAAGCATTCAATAACCTTTAGCTTAGAGTAGCTTAAAGTTAATCTTATAGGGCTTTATAAATCGTGGTGACCTCCTGCACCCACCCAATACTATAAAGGAACTCAGGTGAATGGTAATACTCCATGGAGCATATATGTACACCCAAATCCAAAGGTATGAACACCCTCCCCGGGTACAGCAAATAAAAATCACTTTTGATTGAGTATCACTAATTTAGGCTTGACTTAGCCAACTTTGTCAATGTATGCGTGTCTGTTGGCTCATGTAAACGTTATGCATTTCTACATTTTTTGACCAATCTCATCCAAACTTCACATGCATATGCTCCGTGCCTTCCTCCAGGTTGGTAAAAATATTTGGTTTCAAAGCTTTATTTGTTTTCTAAGTACCAGCATCTTACACACCCACCTCTAGGCTATCCGACTATGAATGAAAGAAATTCCGGGCTAGTATATATATATACATACATGTATATGTATATATTGTAAATATGTATATAAAACCCCTATATGCCATGGCGCTAGATTTTTCAATCCTTCTCCTATAGTGGTGGTCAAATAAAAGTGGCATTCAAATAGAGGCAAGTGTTGTATTTTTCAAATGACTCGTCAAAGTTTTGGGAAAATAAATTTAACCCTTTTATGGGCCGAAGTGAATGTCGCCTATATTTTGCTCTCTCCTTTAGGCGGAGCGACATTAATCCTTTTGGATACAATAAATATGCTCTAACTTACATCCAAATTGTCGTAGCTCTCTAAATAAATATGCATTGGGAAGCCAAGAAATATCTCTACCAGTTGATATCTATTGCTTGCAATTAACCTGCGATCATATTAAAGCCCTGCTTTGCAATTTGTTGTAGCTTTCAATTTTATATTTCATCGTAAAGTGAAGGCATATTCTTATTTTATGACTATATTTAACAATGTTGTATAAAAGCTCATTAGACTCAATGATACGCTTGCTACAGTTTGCAGCCAAAAGTGGCTTTTTATGTGCAATATCTATAGAAAAGGAGTTATGAGCGGAGATCCATTGTAAGCCGTGTTAAGATAACAGCAATGATGCTATCAAATAATATGCTATAAATCTGCTAATTTATAAGTTATATAATAATAATCTATCAAATGCTACAAATATATATTCAATAATAAGTGACAAAACACAAACCATACTTACATGTATAATACATGCAAAGACAAAAATTAAAATCTTTGAAACAAAAATATTTGCATCATTTGCTCGACCAGTTGCATACTGCTTGTTGCTTTCGTTTGAAACGATTTCATCATCTTCTGGCTGTTTAATACTTTCCACAGTATCTGCTGACTTCAACTTTTCTTCTGCACTGCTGAACTAGTCGATATCAGTGTCCAAACAATTTTTTTAGTAGATCAAAGTGTTTACACATTGTATTTCACACAAATAATGATAAAATTCTTGTCCAAGGGCGCTAAGCACAACTTTTAGCCTAAAACTAGTTGTTAATATACTATCGTAAATGTAAACCATTTTTCACTTACGTTGATGTATCAAAACCGCTTTAAACAAGGATATACTATTAGCCTGATACAGTTATTAGTTATTTCTATGATATTGCTTCCAAGGTTTTAACGGAAAAAACCGAAAAAGCTTTGAGTTGGAAACTCAACTTTGATACTCACAGCAATCAAAAAAGAAATAATTGTTATTGATGCAACCGAGCTATTATTAGTACTATTTTGTGGACACTTCTACCGATCAATTTTTATTATGGCTTCGTAAAGATCAAAGAATGTCAAAGTGGCAATCAAATGAAGGTGGCATTCAATTAAAGAATGGCGCTCTAGTTTTCAACCCTTCTCCTATAGTAACCGTCAAATAAAAGTGCAGAGCAAAACTTGAAGGTTTTTAGTTTAATTAGAGGTTTTGCGGTATGTATATTTGGTGCAGCAGAATACGATGGGATAAAAAATACTCGAGTAGAAGAGAATTTGTACACCTTCATTTTTCTCTTCTATTTTTAGTCTTATTGTTTCACTTGCTTTAGTTTTCATTCAGTTTTTATTTAATGTATTTGTTTTAGTTTCATGCATTATTTATTAAGGAGTTGTTATTGATTTTTTGGTTGTGGAATAAATTATAGTGCATGCTTATAGAAATAGTTGCTTTTACATGCAATGACTTTAACATATGATGTAGATCTTGGAATAAATCAACAAGATATACAAATGTTTGAGTGTACCTCAGCTTGTCAAAGCATACTATTGCTGTCTTGACCCTCACATGCCTATTGACGATGCAATTATAGGTATGCTATACTGACCTCTTCAACCTAGATATCTGAGGTTAAGGCCAAAACTAGGGCACAGAAAGTAAAAAGTGAGCTGCTATACGCTGATGATGATGCACTATTTGCCATCTCAGCTGAGTTGTTGCCAAACTTGGTAGTTTGTTTTTTGAGATCATGCAGCAGGTTTGCTCTTACTACCAACTCAAGAAGACAGTCATCATGTAATGGTCAAACAAGACACACCGCTTTCTAATCGATGAAACGACACTGGAAGATGTAGAGAAATTTATGTATCTAGGATACCCTCTTCTAGAATTTACCCTCTTCAAGAATACCGCCATTGATCAAGAAATATTCACTAGACCAGGCAAAGCATCAACCACTTTTCTTGTCTGACCAAGTGAGTCTGGAAAAACTTGCATCCGCTATTCGTACTAAAGTTCATTTCTATAAAGCCTATGTTTCGAGTATGAAGACTGCGTTTTGAGTATCATATATGGTGCTGAGGCATGGGTTACATATTAGTCACAAGAGTCAGAGCTGAGTGCCTTCACACCTTCAACCATTGTTTCGTTATCAGTAAGAAATGGGAAGGCAGAATGACTAACGAGGAGATCTTCAAGATTGCTGGCTCTGAACCATTGTCAAGTAGGTTGAAGTTCTTCAGGCTCCGTTGGGCTGGAAATTTCAACAGAATGCCTCAATACAGGCTCCCTCGTCTCTTGTTCCATTGAGTACTAGAATAAAACACAAAACCAATAGGAAGGCCACTCTACTTCAAAGATGTTATGAAACCCGGCCTCAATTTCTTCAACTCTGTAGGTCTGGTCTCCATGCTGATCACTATTGTAATACCAAGACCAACCTGAGAAGCTTACGATGAACCGCCTAAGGCACCATAAAGGTGACTAAATACATGTCGAGCACTGTCACTCATGACAGACACATATCAACACATAGATAGCTTTGCAACGCGTTTTTTCCTGCAAAATCTCTGTTGCTTCATCAGCATTGTTTTACAAATCGTTTTCTTTACTAGATAAAAAAGTTCTGTTGACAGTGAACTAAAATGCAGGGACTTACACGTCTCCTTGTAACGAGAGTCTTCCCAAAGCAACTAAAACTTGTCTCCATCATTCTTAGCTGCCTTGACTTACATTCTAGCTAGCTGTTTATATTTTTGTAGCTTGAAAGGTTCATGACTCAATATATCTATATATTTCTACTTCTAATTTGTTTACTTAGTTTAATCTAAATAATTTGCTTTTATACTATTTGTAATAAGCTAAACTATTTAGAAAGTTTTTTGGGACTGTAGAGCAATTTAGATATACTGTATATACAACGTGTTCTTGCATAAATCTTTGTTCCAACATGCCAATCTCAACATACAAAGTGAATATTGGAAGATATTAACTGCGTATATCGCAATCTGACCATTCAAACAATATATAATTTTAGCTCTTAGGTTAATAATATTTTAAATGCTTTTGCCAAAGTTGAGAGTTCAGCATCACCGAATATCGTGAGCTAAAATGTATCTTTTTCGTCATTGTCACCTCCTCAGTACAGCTCTCCAGTCGTTTAGGCTAACTTGCTTTTATGGCCACCTTTTATCAACTCATTCCATCGTCAGTAGCGTATAGTCAGAATCACTGGCTCTCACATCCCCTAATTCTTCTGTCATCATTTTAAAGAGTCTGCTGCCCTTTCAATAGATTTGGCTGATGTTGGTTCATTCACTAGCTCTTATATCATGTCTGGAGCAACTCAAGTTGCTTCACAATTGATTCTGCTAATTTATCTGAATTTGAGACGATTAGAATCTGAGGTTAGAGACTTATCCTTAAGAGGATCTGCCCTCCGACTAGCCATAAGCAGATCTTCTAAAAAATTTTAACCACAGAATCCATAATTTTCTTTTTTCAATTAAAAGAAATTTTTTGTTTGCAAATATTCAACTGCAGCAGTCACAAAGTTTTTGCATCGTGTCAAAAGTTATCTCTGTAAAAAAAACTATGGGCCCTTCACTGTTTGATATGGGTAATGATACGGATACTGCTTGTAAGCAAGTGAAGACAGCCATAGTCTGAAGACGGCATGCAGTAATATGTCGTTACTCAACTATTCAGAATAACATATGTTTCGACGTTAGACCAAGGATCTCTAGCAAAACTAATCAGCTCACATGATTATTAGTTATAAACAAACGATTAGGAACTAACCACAACAAAGCGGGTAAGACCATAGTAAGCTAACTTAAACAGTCTTATGCAATGTATTGGCTAAAAGTTCTTTTATCGAGACAGAAAAATGTACTTGACGTGGCTGTACTCTTGCTGTACTAAGTTTCACTACGTGGGAGAGAAAGATAGGGCCTACTGAATAATAATACTTGGTGTAGCTGGTAAGCATTAATTTGTTTCACTGCTTCTAATTCTACCTTATAGTACGTCAATAATTTGAAAACATGAAAAAATTAAAGTCATACACAAAGTCTCTACCACTGCGCCTAAATAAAAACAGCAAAGTAGCACAACGTTCATCTGCATTATTTGTTTTCTAATCTGATTTTGTGGGACAAAGTAAGACTTCAACTTTGTCCTCAAGGGGTACTCTTGCTTGGTTTATTTGATGAAGTGAACTATGCTGATAATCCAAACAAATACTGCACCATCCTCTATCGATGAACCAAGATTATATATAAGAAATTAATAAAATACTAACACTCTTACATGTCGTCAAGTAGCTAATTGAAAATTAAGGCCCGCTTGTATAACTCTAGTGGAAAGGTTTGACAAACTCTTGAATAGTGTTGGTGGTCCTGGGAATACCGATGAAAGTAAGGTTTTTACTCATGACTTAGTATGTAAAGTAGATAGTTCAGGCTCTTGCAACATGGTTGGAAAGTTCTTAGTGCCTGCTAAGTAAAAAGTAAAAAAAAATTGAAGAGCTCACTTAGTACAGGAAGTTGCATGAGTCACATAACTGGTGGAATTATGTCTAGGTCAAGGATATATGAGGATGTAACTAAGCGGCGTGTAAAGCAGCTGAATAGAGGCTCAGGTTCTGTTCTTCAGCTTTTTTTATTTTTGACCGACCAATTAAAAACAGTGACAGGCGTTGGTATCATATGCACTCAGCTATTATATTACCACAAGCATTTGGCAGAGATTCCTGAGAGGTGTTTAACTTTGTACATTTTTTGTAAGAAAATGTTTGGCATATTAATTTACACTTGACAAATATAATAACAATTCAAAGTAGTAACACACATGTATTTACTGTAAATATTAATCATATCGCAATACTGAAATTAATATATATTAATATTATTTATTATGCTGTTTGTTCATCAGTGCGATTATTTGTACAAACCCTAAGCGAAAAATGTGTTTGTTCATTTTTGTAGCATGCTGTTCCTAAAGGTCATTTAGACCACATCTATTTTTTAAATTTATAGAACTATTACTATTTAGATAGAACTAGAAGATTTATTAAATAGCTTTAGCTCTCACATCAATCACTACCAATAGACACTGCGATAGAGTTTTCACTAAAATTTATATACTGAAATTGAATCCATGAAAAGAGCATGATTGATATTCTAGCACACAAATTTTATTTGACAGAAGTTAGTATCAGCCTGTAAACAAAATCACATAAATTTTGTCAAATTAACCTAAATTCGCTTTGTAGATTGACGTCGCAAGCTCTGTTATCACATGTAGATACACAATGTTTTACTTATCGCTTGTTGTTTGCTTTTAAAGTTTATAAACAAGAAGGTCTCATAATTATTTAGGCCCAGAAGATTTCATTCATTTCATATTGTGAAAGAAACACTCATAAAAATATAATGACTAGAACCACCATAAGAAATATAATGACTAGAATTAGGTCAGACTTGTATCAAAGTTATCACACAAATGCACCTTGTAACTGCTGTGAAACGACGCAGCCAACAAAACACATTAATTAAATAAAATTTGTTACTGAAACAAATTCTGATAATATTACGGGACTGTGTTATAATTTATTTTTAAAAGAACCTGATGAATGACCAGTTTGATCTTAATAAATAGACATCCCTTTACAGTTGTCTCACATCTACCAATTATTACTGCTATTAATATTGTACTGTACCCTATCGCAGAGATAACCATAGTTTATTCTCTCACATATGCTGTATATGTATATTGTACCACATTGCAACCTAGGAGTATGTGTGCAAGACATTATACATGTAGGCTGTCTAATGTACAGTGATCAGTTTTCAATGACCAAACATGACCTGTCTGTATTAGTCCGACTAAACGAGGGTTGTCTGTTCATGTAGTAAGTAAGCAAGTGAACTTTCTAACAACCAGCTATAAACTGAACAATAATGGTTTCTTAGTCACTAATAGACTTTTGAAATAACTCGGAAATAACTAAACAACATTTTATAAAAATATTTGATTGGTTATACAAATGTTTGATGAGTTATAGAAATGTTTGATTAGTTAAAGAAATGTTTGATTTGCTATAAAATGTTTGATTGGTTATAGAAATGTTTGATTGGTTATAGAAATGTTTGATTGGTTATAGAAATATTTGATTGGCTATAGAAATGTTTGATTGGTTATAAGAAATGTTTAATTTGCTATAGAAATGTTTGATTGGTTATAGAAGTGTTTGATTGGTTATAGAAATATTTGATTGGTTATAGAAATGTTTGATTAGTTATAGAAATATTTGATTGGTTATAGAAATGTTTGATTGGTTATAGAAATTTTTGATTGTTTATAGAAATATTTGATTGTTTATAGAAATATTTGATTGTTTATAGAAATATTTGATTATTTATAGAAATGTTTACTTGGTTACTGTTAAACTCTAAACATAAAAGTCGAGCATAAAAATTAAAGTGCAGCAGAGTTTGTAAACAGTCATCTCCTAAATGACTTTTTAAGACTAGTGTAGAGCAGATCAAGGGTAAAAACGCGAGATGTAGATTGGCAATAGAGTAATCTGTGTCTGTAAATAAATACAAACACAATGATACAAAAAACTAAATACAATTTTAACTCATTGAATCGTAGTTTGTGACACCCAATAAATGTAGGGCGTTATGATTCATTCCAAAAAATGGTACATTGTAGTTACTCTCTTTATAAAATTAGGAAATCATTGTGTAAACAACTCCAAATATTTCACAATGTCTATCAAAGCTGCTGTAAGCAGTTTTTCATCAATTGAAGAGTCTTTAAACTATTTGCATTAAGTACAACGCTACAACTAGAGAGTTATTATCTAAGCTTAGAATCTCTCTTCTAAATCCTCTGAGATGCTTAATGTTTAGAGAACATTTTTCTAAATCTATCTAGAGCCTAACCACCGCCAACCTTGGGCAAAAAGAGTCACTTTGCTATAAGGCTTTTAGGAATTGTGTAAAGCGACACTCTATAAAGCGTGTTTCATAGTAAAGCGACACTAGAGAGTGTTTTTAATGGAAGTTAGTAGATTTATTTCTCACTCTTCATCAGACTAAATACATTGTCTATGCTCTATTAAAGAATACATAAAATAAAATTTAGAATGAGTACCTGATAGTTATTAAGGCTACAGACAATAAGCGACTCAAAATATCTCTGTTTATGACGGGCTGTGGTGAGCTGATGAGACCATAGTTTATTTTGAGTTGTTTGTGCATACTGGCTTCAGCATACATGTATAGATAGTATTTTACCAGTTTACCACTTTAGGCTTGTATCATTTGCAATATTTTCATCATGTTCGTGAGCATCTTGTTCATTCATTTTCATCACATTTCATTTGATATCAGCTGAAAGCTCAAGATGATTGTTTGCAAGAACCAATGTGAGATGTTAGTTGTTTGCCACAAGAATGAGCAACATTCAGTCATCATTTACAACCAAAATTTGATCAATTTTTAAAAGTTTTATGTTGAGAAAATGCAAAATTACAATATTTGTGAGCTAATCTATGACACTTTGCAATGTTAACATTTGTAATGCAATCTATGACTTCACCAGCTATGTCAAAGCTGTGTTGGAGCTGCCTCAGATCTGTGTCAAGGTTGGTGGCATAGATTTTTTATTTCAGAACTTGCACACTTTCATTTCACTCCTCTAATTTTAGTTTTATTGTTTAATGAAACAATTTATTACTAAAAATAGTTTGCTGTGTGACGCTATGGCCATTTTATGGTACAATTGGGTTGATCTTACAGAGCCGACTTTTTTCTATGAAAAAATTCTCTCGGCAGGTTTGATCTTTCAAATTATATTATAACAACTGAATCTTTACAATTTCTCAATTTTCGCTGATGTGATTGATGTCAGATGACTGTATTTTTGCCCTCCGTATTGACCCTCTGTTGATATAATTTGTCATTGATGGTGGATTATTTACTTGTTCCGGCAAAGATGGCTTTCCACATATGCATCTAGAATGACTTTCCTGATATTTCAGTTATCTTAGCATCAGCAATAGCCTTTGCTACATAAACTGCCCATGATCACTGTTTTAACTATTTCCTAATCACAGTAGAACATACGACTCTTGTATAAAATTATACTCATACTGTAGATAACTCCAGATAACAAATCTTTTTCTTCAGCTAAAACATTGTCAATTTTGTATCTATTTTTTTAATCTTTGAATATTTTTTTAGTTTTTTGTGCTTTTGTTTTGTCTTGAAATCTATTGAGCTACTGACGCTGTTCTGTAATGTTCTCTTTTCTGCGTTTTCTTTTTGCAAAAGCTTTGTGCTACTAATTTATTTGTATTTTCAGGCCATAAAGTTTTTAGTTCCATATCATGTTTGGTGAGCCAACATTCATAATTAAAGGCTGGTGTACTATTGACTATGTGTATCGTAAACTAACAGCATCGTCATGGCAACTCGGATACTTCGGAAAATATTGCAGCTGTCAAACTTTCCCGATAGTTTGCCGAGCATCCTGGACAGCCTATGTACCAGTTCAGCGATGGTGATTGGCTGCAGCAGGTTGCTCGATCCATATTTTCTTATATGACATTTGGTGCTGGACTAGTATTTCACCACTTCCGTGATCGCATTGTATAATGATAACGCTATACTACGGACTGTTCGTTGGCGGAAATATGGATAGGTTTGTGATATTGTGAACATTGTTATTACAGACGATCATCGAAGTATCGTGTGATTAACACCAACATAAGGAGATATAGTGTTAACCAATCTTTAGTCAGGAGCCACCATATCTTGCTAACATTATCATATATGATGTACTGAAACCTTAATTCTGAATTCTATTGTTTTGGATTTCTTGATACTCAAGCTATTACACTACCTAGTAAAACATTAAAAATAAAGGTTAGCCTTAGGTTTTAGTGGACAAGCTTTAAATCAATTAAAATTTAAAATATACAGCGATTAGAACTCACATCTTGATGTGCAATAGCTCGTTGGAAGTGGGTGTGGTGCCAAGAGAGTGCCAAGAGAGTGATAGAGTGTAAACCAACGTTACCTTATGCACATTCTCCATCATACCAATACATACTGATTTCATTGTTTTGCAAGTCTTCTCTACTGACCTGAAATAGATTTGCTGCATATATAGTCAGTAAGCCACTATCTAAAAAGTGGCCTAAAAATTGAGTTCCGCTCCAGTTACATGGATATACACAATTTAAGTGGTTTCTGGGTCAAAAAAACCTGAATTTTTCAAATCTTGGTAGTAACTCGCTCTAAACCGGCACGATAGCCGGGAAAACAGGGGTGTATAAAAATACGAACAAACCCTCTTCATTACATATGGCAATCATTTAAATTCAAACTGAGCATTAAGTTTTCTTAAATTTATTGACTGAACACTCATATCTTTTAAATGAAAGTAAAACTAAAGGTTTTGATTATAAAAAAATCACAGGGGTGGATAGAAATGCCCCCTTGCTGGCACATGCCTTGCGAATTATCAAACAAGGTAAAAAACATTGATAGTTGATTTGTTTGATTAACCACTGGTCTATGGAAAAGTTAAAACTAGATTATGTTGGAACAAATGAAGAAAATAATGAATTCAAATACACCAGAACTGAAATTAGCCATCAAAGTCGTCGTCCTCTTGGATTTCTCCTTCGTCGTTGTCATCTCCTCCAGCTTTATTCTTACAGTGACAACACTGACAGAACTCAGTGCATTTCAGGTTCTGCTCATAGCAGCCACATTGTCCTGTCTGACATTTACTAGCCTTACATGAGCAAAAGGCATCTTTGAGTACTTCCTCACTCTGTGTGAGATACCATCTTAGCAGAGCACCTAGACAAAAAAGTATGATGATCAGGTTGTAAACTATTATTGGCAAACCAACAGGTTTTTGAGCAATTTAAGATATTCTTGGCTGCAAATCAAATCATGTTTGGTTTTTTTTTCACAAATGAAACATTTTTCCGAGTGAACTAATGAACAATTCATTACTGGCGCTATGTATTGATCATGCATACCTCTCGATATCAGGGGCATCATCATACTTATTGTGGAGCTCTCTTAACTGAGTCATTGATAAGATCTGCTTCATGGTGATCACTTCCCGGCAGAAGGCAGGGCTGAGTCGTGTCTCTAGGTTACTAAAAAAAATAAGTAAAACATTATTACAAATGCATATGGTACTGCTTGTTGCAATAGATTCCCATGTACCGTTATGTTCAGATAGCATGTACTGTAATTCATAAGAAGGTGCTCCCTCACCAAAGAAACAATCATCAATTTTTTTATTGTTTGGAAGGACACCAGTCCAGCATAGGCCATGTTAAGAAGTTTTTCCGATTTCACATACACAGACAGGATGAAAGTGTATTAGGTGTTAGATTATGCATCCTGTTTTGTAGAGTTGCCCCGATTTCGGTATCGGAATTGGTATTGGTGCCGATATGGGTGTTAAGTATCTGAATCATTATCGGCCGATTTTTTTCTGAAACTTTCTGAAACTTCCGATACTTTTTACAGATCAACTATTTTGCAGAAAACCGTATTTTAGCCTGCAACACTAATAAAAAATCATCAGCGGCAAGCTTCTTACTTTTACCTAATGAATTTCAGGCCTGCCACACAATTTATTTCATGTCTATAGCCTGATAAACACAGCTAAGGAACCTTTTTGCTTTAGTCAGAACGTAATCACAAAGTGTGGTATTTCCCAATTACGGCGATAGGACTTATTGCAGCCGATCACGAGCAAGATAACAAATACGTAGACAAAAACGCAGGGTAATATTTCTGTTTGCTAGCATTACGAAAGTAATTTAAACAGTCGGTGTATAAAGTTATCTATCACTTTCTTGATCCTGACGATACAATGTATCGTTTGTACCGTATAAAAAATGGTAACCTTAGTGGCTTATCGGTATTTAGCCTGTCCTTCATCATCTGTGTCATCGCCCTTCAGTACGACTGGCTACATTGATACTGATAGAAGAAAGACATTTCTTACTGAGAGAATTGAATCACTAACGGTAATTAAAACAAACGCTGATTTGCTCTAAACTGGTACAGACGCAGCAGTTGATCCAGCAATAAAAGGGAGACTTCGTTATCGCAGAGAGAACTGTACCACTAACAGTAATTACCTTTATTTACAAATTACAAGAAACACGGACTGTTTTGTTACCACATGCACGGTATGTCAGTGTGTGATTTTGCATATACATGTATATTTTTTCCATAAATACAAACAAATAAATACATTAACATTTATATTTTCTTTGCATTATGTTTGTATTTGCATAATAAGAAGAACAACTATCTGTGCAACACAACAAATAAGATTACCAATAATCTATGCAACACAAAATAATCTGAAGCGGATTATTTTTCAATGAGAATCGGTATATCGGATCGGTATCTGAATCAGCTGATGAATTTAGAATCGGGGCATTTCTACTGTTTTGCAAAAGAAATAGCCACATTTCACACAATCTGTATATTGTGCAGTATTACATATATTAGGTTTATAAACATAATGTTACCTAACTTACCAGCATCTTTGGTCTCTGCCCTTAGTAGACCATCTCTGATGCGCTTACCAGCTTTCTTAGTCCACCACTCCTTTTTTCCACAAATAACACATGGTTTGGGTAGCGTAGTTCCAGCTCTTATTGAGGATGAGGAGCGCAATTGTTTAGTAGTTGGCTCAGGATCTTCATTCTCATGAGTTACAATCTTGAAAGAAACATGTACCAATAAAATTTAACCAGATGCAGGCATTCATACATTTCATTCATCATTCAGAGTTGTCTAAACAACAGTGAAAGCCTAGCTCAAAGTTTGTAATTTTAATTTAATTTAAAATTTTTAAAACATTAGGTACGGCAGATTAGTTCAGAATTATAAGATTACTTACATTTGACTGTTGTGCTGATTTGAGCTTTGCTAAGCTGGTTATCCTTACATAGCAGGTTTAGTGGATTAAAGGCAGCTCAGCTTTGCTATCATGCAGTAGACTTATCAACAACATCATCATAAGTATAAGAATGTATAAATTCCTTGCACAAAGTTCTTTCAGAATCTTTATTAGTAACTACCCAGTCTTTGGCATACTTCAGCAACTTATCATAGCATTGCTGACTCAGTTGTTTGTGTAGATTTCTTTGGCTAGTGCCTTGAAAGTGGCAGCAACAAATCATAATGCTGATTATCTTACTCAGAGATCAAAAACAAGTCGATTGGAACTCAATTTCTCAATATAAATAAATGCTAAAACTCCACACACTGTATTAACTCGTAAACGACCTTGCGCTTTAAACCAATCAAATGGCCGAAATTTGTTTGGCAAGAGAGGGCAACTCCTCAATTTTAGTTCTCCAAAAAATCATTAATTCTGAGTGAATGTGCCGGTTTGCAGTGAGTTACTACCTGCCATGTTGTTCAGCACCTTCAACTCTATAACCCACAACTTACACAGTGTATATCCATGCAACTGGAGCGGAACTGAACAATAATTGGAGGTGGCTTACTGACTAATATAGAGAGAGAGAGCGTCGACCTGTCCTCCATAGAAGCTCACCAGATGATTCTTGCATGTTCTACAAACTCTCAATAACTCCTATCAACATCACTAGCAACCATTTTTTAAACACACCTTTTTACCTCTACTTCCTATGAAGACTCCATGTTATTTCTCTATCGCTCTGTTATGTACTTCTTGTCTCATCATCTCAACCATTTATTTCAACAACTTCGTCTGCTGTGTCACAGTTGAGATTTTTTTACCATTTTCTTGACCTCCAATTTTAGTTCTAATTGTTAACTATCAGACATGTTTAATAGGCAGGCCTGCTCAGATCACTTCTCACCCTTTCCCTCCGATGGCTACTTTCAAGGCAAACACTATACAGGAGTTATCCTCTCAATATATATGGTATTCTGTCTGACATTATTATTAGATATTTCCCCCTATCAGAAAGCCCATACTTCTTTTCCTCAACTTCAGGGTAAGCTTATCCTAAACAAACGTATTGAACCAATAGTAGTTAACAAATTATGTTAACAAACAGACTAAGGTACTGTATTTATGTTTGTGTCTTTCATGATGACCAAGAGAACTGCCCGTGTGGCTCATTGTAATACAAAAAATGTAGGCTATAGTAGCCCAACTCACACCATAACACTACCATATGGTCCATAGAATTCAAATTATGTTTTTTTACTAAAGAACGTGTTTTCTCACTTCAACTTGAAGCGCATATTTGTCAACAGATTCTCCCATATTTTTCCAATGAGTCTTTGAAATGTAAGCACTACACCTATTGAAAGATATATTTTAACAAATTTCATAAAACTTACTAGATTATTAGCTAACATTCTTGTCTTTTACTACGATTATCATGTTTTGTTTTTGTCTCCAGGTCTAAATTGCTTTAAACAGCATCAACAGCCGTAAATAAGTTACTATCTATATATTATCAGATATATTATATATTATCAGATGCAAATGTGGGAAACAGCTAAGCCAACACTCTCAACAAAAACTATTTTTGAAAGTTACATAACTTGATATGCAACACCTTTTTGAAAGTTACATAACTTGATATGCAAAACATTACGCAGAAAGTTTATTACACATATATTGAAACTTGCTGGCGAATAAAGTTGATTTTCGGTTTGATAAATTTTTTCAGTGACGAAAAGTGTCATAGATGGAAATAAAAATATCATGAAGTATTTTCAGCAGTTTACAAGCATTTCACCGTTGATACAAATATGCAGCCAGTCATATGGTTGTATCAGCAAGCATTTACACATAATTACTGTGTGAAATATATGTTATAGACAAGTAATCTAGCACAGATAACGCTGTAAGTCTTGCTGGCTTTATGTAATCATTATAGATGAGAACAGCTGTTTTCAAGAGCTCTCGTCTCCCCTGTAAAATTCTTACTGGAATCTAAAATTTAATTACTTTGTTTTGCAAACGTAATTCTCACAAGATCATATCAAAAAGTCATTTATAATATTTTATAGCTTGTGACATAATTAAGTTTCATAACATTACGTAAGTGTTACTAAGATAAATCTGGCCACATTCCCTAGTCTTTCTGGCTGCTGGGACTCTTCCACTGATTGATTACCTTAATCTAATGCTCCGAGTCTACCGATCTGATAAGCCTCTTTAAGTTCCTTCTGTCTGCCCCATCTACTTATCCCTACAAGTACGTCACGCGGGGTGCACATTGTTTATGGTGGTCATGCTTAGTAGGTGTTTCTGGGACTGCAAGGAAGTTCGCTATGAATTATGATTTATCTTCATTTTTGTCATAATTTTGTATCAATTCAGAGTAACTAGCTTGCTTACCCTTAAACCAAAGCATGCTGTGTATTGTGCACAACCTTCAGTGCTTTACAAATTAGCCAGAACATTGATTGTGTACTCACTACATGTCCGTAGCATCTAGTATTCATATCGCGGGAAGAGTTTTCCATCTTATAAATGATTAACAACTTATAACACATTGTGAGATCATGAAGATACTTGGTTTGCGGTACTAAGTTGTTTTTTTAAATATTTGTGTTATCTCATGCGATTACCGTAAATGATACAGCCCACATATTCACTCAATTGGTGAGAAGTTAACATCTCTATTAAAGGTACGGCGTGCTCGGACTTGAAAATGTGGGCTTCACCTTTAGTACTCCTATTCTTATTGGTGATAAAGTAGTGCACACCTGCTCCAAGCATATTATCAGCTAATAAAATAATGACATTCAGCACAAACTATAGGTTGAGTTGATTATCTATTGTAAATACAGCCTGTAATCAGTTGTCAAAAATGTGAATTAAGATATTTTAGGAGCGCACAACTCACAGCAACGGAACAGAAAGTTAGGTGCTATCACTACGCATACTGTACGAATTTCAGATACCGCAACATGCAGTCTAAAGTTTAGATACGTACTCACATAAAGACCATTCTTCAAAACCGGACAGAAAACTTTTTGCCAATTTTTGTTATTTAATAAAATGTGTTAATAATCTCTTACATTTACGAAGCTGCTAACAGACAGAGCAGATGGTGTAATCCGATATTTTTAAAAAGTAACGCGTGATTGTTTCTGTAAGATGTCTGGTCACAGTAAGAGTTTTGGAACCGATGCACAGCTGCAATAACTATGACCTTGTAGCAGAGGTAATTTCAAAATATTAAAAGTTCCTTAATATTTAGTAACACATTGCATTTTTATTTTCTTTATCCGGCTAGGAATTTTGTCCGCAAATACTGAAGCCCAACATTGCCTGGTCATAAACAATTCATTACCCCAGTATTATGTATATTCTAATCTAAAATATGCCAAGGTCACTAAATAAGACATAGGAGGTCTTTGACAGGCAAATAATCGGCTGGTGATAAGCCAATCAGAAGTGTTAGCTTTTTTTAAACAGAGTAACATGGAAAATAGGCAAGTTTTAATTGACAATTTTCCTTCCAGCTATCCTTATAAATGGGATAAAATTATATCAACTCTAAAATTTATTTTGTATGAAAAAAGACGTCATTAATAAATATTGCTATGCTCATACGTTCACTGTCCACAATAGAAGAGGGCAGTCAAAATACAGGCTAAAGGGAAAGCACTCCCCAATTAATAGTTAATTACATGCTAAGTACCAGTAGTTGGATGGAAACTTTAAACTGAAACTACATTATGTTCGCAGTTAAACTGCAAATAAACGGAGATTGATAGCTAATAGGGAGCCATTTACAAAAATCGGCTGAACTAAAAGCACACACATTCAAACCAGCCAAGCTGAAAGCACACCCATAAAAATTAACTAAACCGAAAGCATACATATTAAAATCAGTCAAACTGAAAGTACAAGCATTGAAATCAGCTAAACTGAAAGTACAAACATCAAAATCAGATAAACTGAATGTACAAATATTGAAATCAACCAAACTGAAAGTACAGATTCACTTCACGCTATGCTGCTATGCTATTGAAGCTATGCTGCAATCAGGAGTTAACTCTAAAACGTATCTATATTGTAATTGCTCGAAAATGAAACTGCATTGTAATCAATTCATAAACTCATAAAGGAACAAATAGTTAGCTCTTATTTGAAGAAGGCCACATTTTAAAACTATTTTTATGTCACATAAAGAAGATCTTCATTGTTCAAGCTAGAGAAGACATGAATTTAGTTGGTGTAAGTGCAATGGAGCATACTTATATTAGAATGGTAACTTACAACTTCAACGATATCGCAGCAAATAATCGCAGATATCGGAGGACCCGTACCTGACGATGGACCGCTGTATGTATGTCTGTAGTCTATACTACCCCGGTGGCTTACTCTTTGTGTGAAGTTTGAGAGGTGTTATCTGTAATACATGGCGGCATGCAACAGAATATACCAATAAATAGTAGCATTAACAAGTGTGTACTGCTTGTGTCTTTCAGCGGTGTAATTTAGCTAGTATGAGAGGCTTTCGTACTGCTAAGACTCTGAACCCGTGTTTTGTATCACTCCTGAGGCACGGTCATATAATCAAACTAAAGTACCCTGTCTTGGATGAGAAGATGTACGATGAACATTCAAAGCATTTCATTACAGCTTTAAAAGCTGTAAGCTGTAGCAATACAGCTTTTAAACTTATTTCATAGCACAAATATGTGATGGTGGCGGCAGCGCTGAATATGAGAGCGAGTTATTCAAAGAATGAGGTGAGATCAATATCATTTACCATTATATTGGACTGGATGGGATAAATAGATATAACTTGATTTGCTGCTTGTGGAATAAACAGAAGGTGCTTGCTAATGCACTTTATGAATGGTGATTAGAGTGGGAATCTTAGATGGCATCAGGCCTACAGCGTTTGTCTGTGGGCTAATTTAATATCACTCAAACATAATACAGGATCATCAAGTTGATTGATAGTTCAAATAAACTGAAGTTGGGGAGTCTTATAATCGACCTAGATCTGTAGTCAGGAATGAGCATTTGTCCTAGATGTTATGAGAGTGCCGAACTGCTGAGAACAGCACAGTGTACATATATATGTGGTTTAGTTTTTAAAGTATGTCAAAAACTAACTTTTATAACCGTAACTCAAAGATGTTTATTTATTTGTTGAGTATTGTGATATGTATCATCAAACCAATGAGAGAAAGTGACTAGGTCTACTTATGTTATCACAACAATCAGAATATTATAAATACTCCTGGTTTAAAAATATAGAGAAACTTGCTCATATTTTGACTAAACAGTGTATATTCTTGTCAACACGAGTCTTAGTACACTACTAGTTGTTGAAAACGCTGCGTGCAACTATATAACCTATATCATAGCTGAGTGCCTTTCACAGTGATATCGTAAGCATTTCTGATAAGTATAAGTTTGAGATTATATTGTGGTTTGTGCCACAAAAATTGGAGAAAAGCTCAAGTGAATTTATGGATACCTTTGTTTAACCGTCACGCATGCTTAATTGCATCAAAATTGTTTAAATATTTAAAATCTAATGAAAACAATTCAAAATATGATTTAGTCTCTGAACAAGTTTTTAAAACATTCTAAAGTTTTTCTTGTATAATAATCCCAGAATGCTGAGCATAAATGCTTGGTATTAAACACATTATAGACAGCATATCAGACTGCTTAACTGCGTAGATGTGGCCAGGACCGCATGACATACATGTATATGTATAAGAATATTAAAAGCAACTGCAAATGGCTATAGAGCACCAATAATGACTATAGAACACCAATAATGACTATAGAACACCAATAATGACTATTATAGAACACCAATAATGACTATAGAGTACCAATAATGACTATACAACACCAATGATGACTATAGAATACCAATAATGACTATACAACACCAATAATGACTATAGAATACCAATAATGATTATAGAACACCAATAAAGACTATAGAATACCAATAATGACTATAAAATGCCATACCAATAATGACTATAGAACACCAATAATGACTATAGAACACCAATAATGACTATAGAACACCAATAATGACTATAGAACACCAATAATGACTATAGAATACCAATAATGACTATAGAACACCAATAATGACTATAGAATACCAATAATGACTATAGAATACCAATAATGACTATACAACACCAATAATGACTATAGAATACCAATAATGACTAGAACACCAATAATGACTATAGAACACCAATAATGACTATAGAACACCAATAATGACTATAGAATACCAATAATGACTATAGAATACCAATAATGACTATAGAACACCAATAATGACTATAGAATACCAATAATGACTATAGAATACCAATAATGACTAGAACACCAATAATGACTATAGAATATCAATAATGACTATAGAACACCAATAATGACTATAGAATACCAATAATGACTATAGAACACCAATACTGACTATAGAATACCAATAATGACTATAGAACACCAATAATGACTATAAAATATCAATAATGACTATAGAACACCAATAATGACTATAGAATACCAATAATTACTATAGAACACCAATAATGACTATAGAACACCAATAGTGGCTATAGAACACCAATACTGACTATAGAATACCAATAATGACTATATAACACCAATAATGGCTATAGAACACCAATAATGACTATAGAACACCAATGTTGGCTATAGAACACCAATATTGGCTATAGAACACCAATACTGACTATAGAATACCAATAATGACTATAGAACACCAATAATGACTATATAACACCAATAATGGCTATAGAACACCAATAATGACTATAGAACACCAATGTTGGCTATAGAACACCAATATTGGCTATAGAACACCAATACTGACTATAGAATACCAATAATGACTATAGAACACCAATAATGACTATATAACACCAATAATGGCTATCGAACACCAATAATGTCTATAGAACACCAATAGAGACTATAACCCGATTATTAAAATAAGCAGAGCTTCTGTAGAATGGTTGGTAATAACACGATGCAGAAACTCAAGCTCTAGAAATCATGAGAGGACAATTTCTAACCAACCATCAATGCAGACAACTTCATGACTCATTGATCTCTAAGAATGTTGCTACAGAACTGACCAAATAGTTTATGTGAGAATCAGGCATTTTTATCGATGAATATGAAGCAACTTTCCCTAATCCTCCACTTGGCTGATTATTAAATAATCCTGCACGCGCCCTGGCTCACAATTATTATATATGGAAAATATGACAAATAAGACTGCGTATAAGCCGTCGTGATTAAATTCTTACACCAAATACAGCTGTTCTTACAGATTTTAACCATGCAATCTTCGATTTTTTGCTATGTAATCTTGCGCAGTTATTTGAATCCCTTGTTATTGTCCTGTTAAATTCCCAGTCATTCCATCTCCAGAGCAGCCGCCTTAAAACACAACAGGTTTTGTCTTTTATAGCGAATCAATTGATTGTTATTGTGCAAGGTGAGACGAAGTGAGTTAGTTGTCTGTCGCTATTGGTATGTTGGTGTTTGCCTGTCCGCACTGGTTCACACCCTAATTACTGGTTTCATAAATGTCTAAGCTCACGTAAAAGCTTTCTCCCACTGAAAACCAAATGACAGAACTAATGACCTACTTTAGCCAGTTAGTACATAATTAACTACTCTGTACCTAGAGATTTAAAAAAATGTTGTGTGTGATGTGTTTCTGAGAAGTTTAATTTTTAATTAATCTCCTGGTAGTAATAATATATTGCATATCAAGAATTTTTTTAACAGAGTTCAAAGTACTAACTTTCATAATTAAAATGCAAAGATGTTTATTGATTTGTTGAGTTTAGTGATATGTATCATTAAACCAATGAGAGAAAGTGGCTAGTTCTACTTATGTTATCACAGCAATCAGAATGTTATAAATACTCCTGGTTTAAAAATATATAGAAACTTGCTCGTATTTTGACTAAACAGTGTATACTTTTGTCAACACGAGTCTTAGTACACTACTAGTTGTTGAAAACACTGCGTGCAACTATATAACCTACATGTATATCATAGCTGAGTGCCTTTCACAGTGATATCGTAAGCATTTGTGAAAAGTATAACTTTTTATTAGGTTGTGATTTATACCGCAAAAATTATACGAGCCTACACGAATGTTGGAACATACTTAGGGTGTTTTAGACTTTCTACGTGTGTCCCTCTCAGGTTTACTAAAAACTTATTGTTCATAAGGGGTACGAGATTGACAACTTCTGAGATCTACCTGTATCCATAAACACACGAGTTATTCTTTATACATGACCATCAACAATAAGCACCTGACCTGGTAATCACTCTATGGAAATAAACACTTGTGGACAAGTCTATTAGCCATGTTTTTAGTATATACCGATTAGGTCTGGTATACAGGATGCAGTCAGCATAGCCTAAAACATTAAATGGTGACAAAGATCTTAGGCTATGTTTTTCGACAAGACCTGGTAAAGACATAAAAACCTAATGTCAAAAACGCCTCCACATCTCTCTGCTTGAGTTCTGTTCTGTAATCCAGATATTGTGAAACCTATTGGGATATTCTAGAACTGCAAAAATATACATTGCAAGTTCTAATACCGCACATTTATCCCATACTCATGTCCTCCCCATAAGTGTTTCCAAAAACAAGCATATCTCAGTTGTCAAGATGGAATCCATAATTAGTTTCTGATGTAATAATTGATGTTTATTAGGGATTCAATCAAGCCAATGTTTGTCAAAGTTTTCAAGTGTTTGAAAGCTTCAAATAGCTTCTTGATTTACCTTTCATTTTGCAATAGAAACAGCAAGTTACATACAGTATGTGATATGTTGAGCTGCGTACCAACGATTGTCGATAAGAGTTATCTTCTCTATATAATAGCCTAAACGATTTTTCTGATATTTATTTATGCTGTGTAATGTGCAATATGATGTAACTAACCTCTACAAAGTTGACACCAAAAGTTGACACTGTTGTAGCTGTGCAGATATCTAAATGTGTTGCATACAAAGTCTCCTAAAATTGTTATGGTTCTTGACTAGGCCTAACTTCTCTCTCATATATTGTTTCCAACTATCAAAAATCTCTTACCCATACCTGCAGACTGAGGTTAGACACTGTATATAACCTAGCCTCAGAACTTAAACTTTGCTGAAGCAAAAATTGGCCCTGTGCAAAAATCATTGAAAGTATTTATGAGCTTAATACCAGTTGTCTCCCATGGCATAAGATAAATTCTACAATGTGTTCTTGAGACCTAAACCATCATACCATAAATCAATTGAAATTCGACAAAAATGTGTGCGTAAAAACTCGTCAAATACGTTGACTCTCCAGTGACATAGCGGCGCTTCTATGAAGCTATGCAACTGTAATGCAGTTGACGGGACACACAGCCAAGCTTGAGCTAATCAGCAACTCTGATACCTCGCTTAGCTAGATTATTCAAGTTTGTTTCTGGTAAAGATTTGCAGGATTACTAGTTGTAAGAGGATGCTGTTGCTGAGGAGATATTTGTGGTCATAAGCGCAGCTGCGGCTGCAGGAAGATTAGAGTGATTATCTCTCAGCTTCTATCCAGGCGTCAGACAGATAAGACTCAAGTTATTTCTCTAAATAATTGTGCTTAATCCAGTCTTCGGTCCATCTTATTGAGGACATGGACCAGAGGTCCACCTTATTGAGTATATGGATCAAAGGTCCACCTTATAAAGTACACGGAGAAGAAATCAAGGAATGAGAATGCTTATTGGAAGATTCCTTCATAGAGCATAAAATTTCCTATTTCTGTGAAAGCTTCCAGTTGTGTCGGTACGCCTCCTCCTGTAAGAACACTTACCCTTCAGTTACTTGTAAGAATATTTACCCTTCAGTTACTTGTAAGAATACTTACCCTTCAGTTACTTGTAAGAACACCTACTCTTCAGTTACTTGTAAGAACACTTAACCTTCAGTTACTTGTAAGAACACTTACCCTTCAGTTACTTGTAAGAACACTTACCCTTCAGTTACCTGTAAGAACGCTTACCCTTCAGTTACTTGTAAGAACACTTACCATGCAGTTTCTTGTAAGAACACTTACCCTTCAGTTACTTGCAAAAACACTTGCCCTTCAGTTACTTGTAAGAACACTTACCTTTCAGTTACTTGTAAGAACACTTACCCTTCAGTTACTTGTAAGAACACTTACCCTTCAGTTATTTGTAAGAACACTTACCTTTCAGTTACTTGTAAGAACACTTACTCTTCAGTTTCTTGTAAGAACATTTACCCTTCAGTTACTTGTAAGAACACTTACCCTTCAGTTATTTGTAAGAACACTTACCCTTCAGTTACTTGTAAGAACACTTACCCTTCAGTTACTTGTAAGAACACTTACTTTTCAGTTACTTGTAAGAACACTTACCTTTCAGTTATTTGTAAGAACACTTACCCTTCAGCTACTTGTAAAAACACTTACCCTTCAGTTATTTGTAAGAACACTTACCTTTCAGTTACTTGTAAGAACACTTACCCTTCAGTTACTTGTAAGAACACTTACTTTTCAGTTACTTTTAAGAACACTTACCTTTCAGTTACTTGTACAAACACTTACCCTCCAGTTACTTGTATAAGCACTTACCCTTCAGTTACTTGTAAGGCCATTAGCCATGATTAAGGTCTCGTTATAGATGTGTTTATTTGTATTTTTATAGAATTTTGCAATCATATCAGCAAGGAAACAGGCAGTAAGTAGAATCTGGCACCGAAGTCACGCTGTAATTCTAATCTGACTGCAGTGTTGTCTGTAATTCTGAATGCATACCGTTGTGTAACATTAGTCTAAAAGTTGTGTGACATGTAAGCCTCAGTGAAAATAAACTATTTTGTGCTTGCCATAATATTAATTTATATTTTCTTGTTGAGTTCTAATAAATATGACAAAATGATTTTTCTAAACTGTGACCAAGTTTTTAACTTCTGTTTAAAACTTGATTACAATGCTCTGAGAGATTCCAATGAAAGAAGTAGCACAAATAGACCATACTCATCCAAAACAAATGGCTAAGAGTTAGTTGTATAAGTATACGTGCAACACCCAGTCTGGGTGTTGCAGACCTTTGGGTGTACTCAACACGTTAACGTTAATGTGTACTGTTAACGTGTACTGTTAACGAGCACTGTTAACGTGTACTGTTAATGTGTACTGTTAACGTGTACTGTTAACGAGCACTGTTAACGTGTACTGTTAATGTGCACTGTTAACGTACTCAACACCCAGAGTACGTTAACAGTTTTACTTAAAGCAACCAAACCAAACATTCTTCCCACAGTTTTGTATCACATGGCGATGCCGTTGGTAGATTGGATGAGCATATAATAGCATAACTGTACATTCCTGGCTCAACTAATATTTGTAATTGCCAATAAAGAAAGCCTTTTGTTTTTTGTTTCCAAGGAAATCGACCTTTAAGTCATGCTGGGACAGAAGTGGAATGTCTTTATCAGCCCATTATATCTGCATTTCTATGATTTCATGTTAGCTTTCTGTGAGACTCAGATTTTATCAAACCATCAGGAGGGAGCCTGAGTAACGCTGCCTTTACTTGGTGAGACAGCTTGGCTGAATTGTCACATGAAGGTATCAATGACAGGAGAGGTGTGACGAGACAGCAATCAATTATAGGAGTTAACTCCACCTGGACAACTTAGCGCCTACTCTTTTAAAATGAGCAGTGGCATTGATAGACAGGTATGCTATTGACGCAAGTGTGCTGGTGCTTGTCACCATAATGGAATTAGAGCCCCTTCTTAAGCCTTTTGAGTTCTTTTTGCACTAAAAGGATTAATATTGTCTCCGACATTTTTATTTGTGGTTTTACGTGTTCGAGTTGTTAGTAAAAATCTGGTTGCTTGGCGTGTCACTCGCTAGAAACTCCAGACAACGATGAAGATAAATTGCAAAGCAATTGCTTGTTGTGTTTCATTGATATCCTATTAGGACCTTTACAAATACTAATGCAAATATATAATATAGAGTCAAGGTGATAGTGGGAGCACAGGTAGGGGGGGCAGCCGTGTTATGGTAATTTTATCTACTTGTAGACAGCTCTCAAACTTACAGCTCATCCTTGGCACAGAACCATCTGATTTGAGCAGTGGCGAGCTAATCTTTCAACCACTCAACTATCGTCAAAATTTTAAGACTGCCTTTTATCCGGATAACATTATCCAGATAATACATAGTTTTTATTCTTCAATACTGGCTATCATTTACATGAAAAGTATATTACCCAGATAACGCTAAATTTTGGGTTATCTGCGCTTCTGTAGAGCTGGTATAGCATACAACTGCAGCCAGAGCTGTGTCGGAGTGACCTCATCACGGTTTTACTAATCAATACCAGTCAAGAATCAAACCTACTTTTCGTAAATGTAAACTCTCTTTTTTGATCATGGAATCCAAAATTTTGTTTTCACTTCAAGTTTATATGTAAATAATGTTTGTTTATGTTGGGTCTTCAAAAATATAATTATATTGGAATAACTATTATTGCAATAAATTAACTTGGATTGTATAAAAAATATCTTTATTAACCTGATATTACAGGTGCGTGGTAGCATGGTAATTCACATAATCTTTTGAAACAAATATTGATATATTTCTTTTAAACTGCAGAAGGGACCAACAGAACAAACCTTGTTTTTAGTTCTCTTTAAATTAAAAAGAAATTTTTTAGTTCTCTTTAAACTTTACCACCAGCTTTGTCTTATCTCAAAACTACAGTATATCAGTTCACTAGAGAGACTGTGACCTCTGCGTGTAACCTCGTGACCTCTGCGTGTAACTGGTTGTTTCCTTCTTAGTGACTGATGACCTGTTAATAAACACTGTTCTATATTATGGCACTAAACTATCATCAGATGCTATTGTAACAAGTACATGTCGTACCATGTCAAGAAATCGTGAGCGCTGTGACTTGAAATGACAATGTTGCTACAAATGCACACCTGAAGTCTATGTTCTATTTTGTTCATAAATGAATTGCTATGCAGCCTGCTTTAGCCAACGTGAGGGCAGTGTGGTCTTCGTACAAACATATATACTGCGACTTTAGGGAATTTTAAATGTGCTGTCGTCAGCTTCACAGTTTTGAAATAGTTGAATAAAGCTTTTGAGCACTCGTAAGTTTTGTCTTTTTTAGTTCTCTTTTTCATGGTTGATTACCTTAACCTGTTTTCTACGGTTTTGCGCTTTCATAAAATTAACTTGCTTGTAGCTCAATTCTGACTAAATGATTTAAGTGATGTTGTTAGCTGTATTTGCTTAATTAATTTTTTTAATCCGATCACTTTTGACGCACCAACTTGTGGTAAAGTCACGGAAAGCCTTATGTAAGCCACACTTTGTGATTTCAGTTGAGTTTTAGTTTCAGTTTAACAGATTTATATCAACATAGGCCATAGGCTATATCAACATAGGCCACAGGCTATATCAACATAGGCCACAGGCTATATCATCATAGGCCACAGGCTATATCAACATAGGCCACAGGCTATATCAACACAGGCTAATAGAATAGCTACAATCTTCTGATATGATTGATATCAGCACCAATGTCTTTGGTGTTCTACCATAGGTTACTCTTACGCAGAACAACATGCACATGTAGATGTCATTGTTGCGCTTATCTCATTAGATATATAGCTCCTTAGATATACCATCTTATGTTAGTTACATTTATTCTTTAGACGTCATCAACAGGTTTTTACATCAA
This sequence comes from Watersipora subatra, assembly GCF_963576615.1. Lineage (NCBI taxonomy): Eukaryota > Metazoa > Bryozoa > Gymnolaemata > Cheilostomatida > Watersiporidae > Watersipora > Watersipora subatra. The sequence goes on along the minus strand of NC_088710.1, from coordinate 58,416,481 downwards.
CTTGTGTTGATGATTTTTTTCACGCAACAAAAAGAGTTGAGATTTAGCACCTGAGCGGAAAGCGAGCCCACATTAGTCCTCACCCAAACTCATAGTGTGATGTAATTATTAGGAGCTGTATTCTCCTATCTTCACTAGTAATTATCAATGGCTGGCTGTCTGTACCAACTCATTACACAGTCATAATAAGATCAGATCATGGTACATGGTGATATGGCTTATTATCGCTCGTAGTAAAAAGAGCGATATTAATGTCGAGTAAAAAACTGTTATAATCGTCACTTCTGTCACAAAGTGTAAACACATCAAAATTTGTTATTAGTTTTTTGTCCAAATCAAACTTTTAATAATATTATTTATATAATAGTACTAATTATTATTAGTAAAATTATTGGTATTTGTATCGAGTGATGCCAATCGTGATGTGTGCACTTGGAGCTATCTATTGCTTGAGGGACTAGATGATACTTCATGTTGACCGGAAGAGACTTGACAACATGCAACAAAATGCTCTATTGGGTTCCGCAAACATCATAAGAAAGGTGCTGTCTATCTAGGTTCACTGGTTCTGAGCGGGTAGCGGTGTTATACTCAGCAACAGTTGTGCAATGCCTCAATAATAATAGTAATAATTCTGCTCTGTTGGAATCTGTGAATATATTACAGAAAGTGCTGATTATTTGAGAGCAGGAGACCTTATTGGATACCAGTATACAGACGCTACTCTTCTAATGGACATTCATATTACAAAAATGGCAAATACGAACGTGTTGTGCGTATATTAAAAATGTTTGCGCAGATGCCGTAAGTTAGATTTTGTATTGCGCGCCTTTTTCCGAGTAGTGCGGCTTTCCACCACTGATATTAATCTTTAATATCACAGTAATTACACAGCTAACGTATTCGCGATCTGCAGCAACATTTGTGAAAAAACGCAGTAGCAGTTCTTTTACACAGTAGCACTGTTTGTCTTCAATTGTACACGCTTTCATAGTGCATAGTGTTTTATTATTATTTAGTGTTCTTTAAATGCAGTACAAACCAATATAAGTGACTTATACAAACCTTAAACATACTTATATTATTCTTAAACATATGTTCCGTACAAAATAACGAATTGAGACAACTTATGAACAAATTCGCTTATGGCCATTTGGAACATATTTCGCTCGTAAGTTGGGTAATGTCTGTACTACTAGACAAAAAGCTAAAAAAGTCAACAACTATTATAGCAATATTAATAATAATAATAACCCTGTCTACCTCTAATTATTTTGGAGACAACCAGTTGTGTCACACAAGCCTGCTTTTTTAAGTTGAGTGATGTAATTCAGAGCTTGTTTATGAGGTGGGACCTAGCTGTTTATCTGTTGCTAGTCATACTGTTTAGGGTGCCTGGGCATGGCTCTCTTCCCCCCCCACCCCTAAAGAGAGCCATGCCCAGGCTACTGTTTAGGGTGCCTACTCTAGTCCTGACTAATAAAAAACTTTAGAAGCTATGGAATTGATGATGCAATTTTCTGCATAAAAAATGAACAGGAAAATATATCTATGCCTAATGCTGTTAAGTACATTGTTCTTTTTTTCCACAATTGTCGAGCAGCTTAGTGTCGGAGCCAAGAAGGATATATCGACGATGTTTAACCACTGAAGAAAAAGAGAGACCTGTTAGTTTGTTAAAAATAGTATTTCACAACTACTTCCAGTCTGAGTAGATACATTAGCTGCATAGTCAATCATGGTTGGAAATGTCTCTGCATAGCCAATCATGGTTGGAAATGTCTCTGCATAGCCAATCATGGTTGGAAATGTCTTTGCATAGCCAATCATGGTTGGGAATGTCTTGAGTCAGGATTCCAACTTGTTGATGCAAAATATGAGATTAGGCAGAATTATGAGACAAGCAAATTATTATTTAGTTTTTTTGAGTAGTATAAAAATGCACTTAAAAAGGTTTTTGCACTGAATTGTATAGCAACATCTCTGACACCTAGTTAAGTTGGTCAGTTCTGTATTATAACTATGTTGAATATGGTACAGCTAATTAACTATAATTTAGCTATAACTACCATAGATATTAACTATAAGATAGTAGCAGAAACCATGTGACTGTGTCTGTATTTATCACAGTTTTATGACCATCTTTGCTCCTTATGTACTGTCCTAAACACTTTTCCAACTAAACTCCTTTTCAGTGTTTCAGTAAATCTGTCAATTCATCTCATGGTATACCAACTACTTCCTTAATAGCTGAGCCAGGTGGAATATTCCATTTTATTTCTTAATACGTTAGTTTTGCTCGTTTATGGTTGACTTGTCTTTACAAAAGCTGGCTTCAGTATTGCTTTATTAATATTGGCTGAGAAATGTCACTAACACCAAATGCGGCAAATCCATCATGTGTTTATGTCAACTCCGCATGAACAGTCCTTATTTGAGTTGTGCATAAAATTGTTATGCTAACTTGTTCATTAACGCAAATAAAAACTAGCTATATTTGTTTCTATTGCTAATACAGAAAGGAAATCTTATGTCCACCTATTCAGATGTCTGTGAGAAGATTGCCATAAGTACAATAGAGCATTTATTGTATGTTTATAGTTTTATGGCTATTTTTAAAATAGAGTTAACATATGGATGACCTTCTTATTCTCTTCCTAAACATAGCCTGAGTAATTGTGGCCCAGTCATCGACAGCAGGTAATCAATGAACCAACAGTCAGCAGAGTCAGCATATGAGCTAATATCTATCTGTCTCTTCCTCTGGTCATGGAAATACACTGTAACTATATATTCTCAAACTATATGATGGCAAGCAATCAGATAAAATTTTTTTCAAATATTTATTGTTAAATACTTTTGTCTATGAAATTAATTAAGATAATCCGTCACTCTCTTGGGATGCTGTAATTGTGCCATAATAAACTTTCTTTTTTTGACTATTTCATTCTCTGATAATACATATCTGTAAATACAAATGCCGTTTTGCATGGTAAGGTTGTACTAAAATAAGCTTGCCGGTAATTTAAATTATTCATAAGACAAATATTACGCAAATATTTTCTGAATTAATATACTTTATTAAAAATATATGAATCACTTAAAATATGCCATAATACAGTGTAAAAGGAAACTGTAATAGTTGATTGTAATTTTTCCTATGTAGGCCGCGGTGTTTGGTGTAGAAGAGTGAGAGCTGTCACGATATCTCAGGGACAACAAACGTTAATTAAGTATGAATTGGCAGTGAATTTTACAGTGCTACCGGTTGACAACGTACCGATAAATAAAAATAAATGTCCTAAAATGTCTTTTGCTGTTTTCATCCTTTCCTCCTCAATGTACAAGTATAGTTTTCGTAATAGCATTATGGCACATCATGATGTCTGTAATTTGTGTTCATTACTCATTAGCAGTCCTTATTTGGGATTACTAGAGATATACTTGTTCTTATTACCACTCTTGGGAGATGCCGACAAGCAGACGCCAGCCATTTAGGCTTTAATGAGCCAGCATAACCACCTCTAAGGGTCAAGCATCGATGACAGCCTGTAAAATGTAAGCCATTTTGACGATAGTAATTCGCCGTTGCGGGATAATGTGATTTATTTATTTCGGTTTATACTAGTTGCTGAGAGACTAGTATTTGTTTGGAGCACGAGAAAACAAATAGATTTCTTCGCGAAAAATTTTAAAAAAAATGGCAGCAGTACGTCATGGAGTACTTGCTGATGCAAACGCGTATGGGTTTGTGATAGAGTGAACATTGCTATCATCGATGATAACCTAAATACTGTGGCATCAACGCTGAGATACAGTGATATAATGTGAAGCAGCTTCAAAGGTCAGCAAGTGGAAAATGAGTGATTACAGAGCCATTGAGGAATGTATTACAGCTGAAGTATTGTTACTTCCTCAAATTCTCCAAGATTTCCCCTTATATGTATATCATCTGGCCAAATTTCTTCCTATCAAGGTTGGTTGAAACTGCCCAATGACAGTTTGACTGTGTAAGCATACGCTCTAGTGAGTCATTTCAGAAGTTGTCTTTTACATTTTTCATCATCCGTGATAAGAGGGTCATAAGGTCAATGACTATCTATCAATCAGTCATTCTACCACATTAATCTATCTTGTTAATTTAAGTGTTATAAAGTTAATGTTACACCTAATAATATTAAAATCTATGTAATAATAGTCAAGTAATTCACAAACAAATTTTTTTTAATCACTTGACTTGACGGATACTTCTAGGGAGAAAATATACCAAAGTCATCATTTGTTATTAAATACTATTCTACATCTGGTAACTTGACAACAGCTCCAGTGCTTTACTGGCATTTGAAAGAGTGGTCATTTTACAGCTACCAACATCTCTGAGAGACAAAATGTCATTTTTTTGCAATAGGGAAATGTTTTTATACACGGTTCATTTCGCTTACAGTAAGTCAGCTCTTGTGCTCAATTTTGTATTGTGTTTGTTTACATGTACACAAATGGTAAACTTATTGAGTGGTTTTGATTGATTTTGGCCTGCTTACTACCTAAAAATAGAAGCACTAGGCCAGAAAATATCAAAATATTTTAAAATGAATTTTGCATTTATATAACAGAACATATAAAATAGCAACTAAATAATCAATTGCTTTATCCAGCTAAAACGTTTGATTTCATATCTTAAATTTAGTAGAGCTAAAAGTTTCATAGGAAATTGAAATGTATAATATTGAAAAGTTTTATCTGAGCCCAATAAGTGCTTATTTAGGTGAAAGGGAAGCAACTACAACAGGAACGTCGATAGAATCATTGAAAGATTATATAAGGTAGGATGAAAATTGACACAAAAGCTAGACAAAAATCAACAAGCATTTAGACTGATGTCTAAGACTTAGTAAATGCAAACACAGAGTTACGATATGAATATTCGCTATAGAGTTATTTTTATCAACAAATAACTACAGCACATTCCTAAAAACCAAAACTATATTTTTGCATAAGTGTGAGAGTAAACTTTTACATCATTCCTTTACGACAGTTTGAGAAAATAAGATATTTTTCAAATCGGTTTATAGCGCCATAACAACACCAAAGGCCTATTGATGTATCTAGCATTTGGACTGCCACTACAGCATAAGATAGTATCCTACATATAGTTCTTTCAATCTAGTAGTTGAAGGAGAAAAAGTTAGTTTGGCTCTAAGACTAATTTTTACTTAAATGATGAAATTTTAGTAAAAAAAAATAAAGTCACCCAATATTAAACAGAAGGATGTGCTTTCTCAGTGCCAAGAACTACCAGCTGGGCTAACTAACACGCTCTCATTCTGATAAGTAATAAAACATGAATTAGTTATAAAAAAGACATGGTGAGTGTTTAGGGTTGGCTTTGGAATGATAGCGAGTAGCATAGTCAATGACTCTCTGTAGCAGGTGGTTGTTTAATAACCAGGCATGTATAACTGTCTGTAGCACGCTCCTAACAGGGTTCAAACATATGCCTTCGTTCATATAGTAGATCATCAAACCGTTCCTCAAATATACCAGTATATTTTCTAATAAATTTAAATAAATAATAATAATCCAAATACTTATATTTTTATGTTTAATATTTTTATATTTTTGAAGCATCTGATAGTTATAAGGCAAGTCTGGTTGATGGAGCGTAATATTTAAGTCGCTTGAAGTTATAAAATCCTCAGCTTCATCTATGGGGCCTCTTTTAGAGGGTCACATGCGTCGAATTTTAAAAGATCTTATCAAATGGTACAGTTATTTTTTTATGATTTAAGATGTTATTTGTTGTTTGAGGGAATCTGACAGCCAGGAAGCTTCAAGATTAAAATTGACAAATCTAGATCGCAGTTGCAATGCTCAGAAAAAAAGACATGCCCAGACTTCCCTAAAAGTGACGACTTCAGTTGTGCGGCTGCCTGTCCCTCTTGTTATTGACATCGGATATTGCATTCAAATTGCAATGTTACGCATCTCTATTGACATGTATTATATTTTGTACTTATTCATGGTTGTTTTTTTTTTAATTCCAAATATAACCTTTGATATAAATTTCTCAAATTTTTTTAAGCAGAGTATTGTTTATGGCAGCAGCTGAGGCAGCCATAGATGACATTTTTTGTCCCAACTGGTGATAGGAATAGAATAGCAATTTCAGTCTTAAATTGGTTTTTTCTTTTTTCCTGTTTTCCCTCTTCCCTTAACTAGTGGAAAGGAACCATGACTCAATGGACTCATGCTCTACATTGCTCATTCGTGACAATTCACAGCTAGTCTCATAGTGTCATGTGAATGTTCAGGGAAGTTTGCTAGAAATTATTGGTAGTTTAAGTTTCCCTATAGATAAGACTCGTAAACATTCATAATGTGACGCTGGAATGAGCAATGTTTCCGGTTCAAAAAGAACATCGGCAAATATTCACTTATAACTATTAGTACAAAGTTTAGCTTGGGGTCAGCTTGGGATCCTGTATTTGCTGCTGTATAAATAAAGCAAGCAGCTGATAATACTGCTCGCTGTCTTAGTCACCGCTTCCTCTTCATAATCTTTCCACTGATTCACCTTTACTATTAACTTTCCTTCACTATTAATCATTAACTTCTATCAACTTGGACCTTTCCTTAGCGTACGCTTTATCCACCACGTGTCTAGAGTTGAAGGTTGGTGGTATCACACCTGCTGACACTTGCTGCACTCTCTGGTTGGTACCTGCTGACACGTGCTGTACTCTCTGATTGATACATGATTACCTTTGCACATTGGTGTAAACTGTTTGACAGTTTTGTTAATTATCTGAGTAAGCATTTCTATTCCTCGCCATTATCCACGATTTATAGTCGATATTAAACATCGCGGCTAATTCTATGGCGATCCAACTTCATACACCACAAAAATTTTAGAGATGATGAGTGTTTATGGTAATTTAAATATTGCCAAATTAAGCATTTGTCAAATAAGATTTATGTGTAGCATAAAACTAGCTCGACACGACTTGATTTCGGTACATCGCGGACATAGTGCAGGCTTCTATACTTGATGAGTTTCATTTGCCATCTGTTGAGGCTTTCTACACTGACATTCAGAATTTTTCAAGCAGTCTCATCAGATGCTTCTACCAAGTGACCAGATGTTCCGTCAACTCGCTCCAGGAACTTTCAGTAAGCACTGCCACCTGGTGCCACATGATCTTTTTTATATGTTAGCCATCTTTATGATGATGAGCGTCTGCATTTTGTAATCTTGCAAATTCATTTTGCGTTTCGTTGCCATGACGAATAGGATGAGTTTGGTTTCAGGAAGAGAACACAGACCTCTTGCGCTCTACTTTGTGTAGATATGATTCTAGAAAATTGGTGAAATCAACTGAGTTTACATTTTTTAAAAGGTTAAATTCCTCAACCAGGTTTAGCCTGTAATCCAAAACATCTACGAGGACAAATATGCTGTCCTAAATGTTTATCGATGAGTCCTTGAACAAGTTGTCTTACATATATGCTATTTATTTTGTAATTGAGTGTCTAACTGATTTCTCTGTTGATGTGGAGTGACTGATAAAGGACACATAGTGTTTCAAGTTGTACAAGCAGTGATGAACTTCGTTTGACCTAATTAAGAGAGTCTTCCAGCCTGGGAATATTATTGTCAATAGATTTCTCTGATATGTCTCATGACCATAAAAGCTTTTTGATGTATACATGTATATTCCTATCTGGTTTCTGCTTTGTCTTTATCTCCTTGACAACCGAACCTTCTGTTACACAGAGGCAGCAAAAACTCTGCAAATACCAGTTGTAGCCTCAGTTCCTTACATTCATTCTAGTGTTCTGTCACTCAGTGTCCAGTTCCAACGACCCCTGCTAGATTTTGAGTCAAGACGCATTGAACTAGTAAAGCTCTGTCTCAGGTTTGATGAAGGAAGAAAACAACTTTTGCTATAATAGGAGTAAGGTCTGTCCATCTGTTCTCAGCCACGGATGGTGGTTGGAAAAAGAGTGCAACATGCGGAATTCGAACTTGAATATATATATATATATATGAATACATATTCATATATATATTCATAAGATATATTATATAATATATATTATTATAATATATTATATATAATATATATAACATGAATATATTATTATATATTCCTATATATAGTCATAATATACAATATATACATATTATTGTAATATATAATATAATATATATTATATCATAATAGAAGAGTTCTCACTGCTAAAAATTTTAAAATTCCAATCTCTAGAGTACTTCAGTTGACCTCAACAAAAGAGGTGCCAAGTATGCACTACCTGCGATACTTGTTTGTATTCCATTTTTGTGGTATAGCTAGACACATACTTATTCCTTGTGCTTCATCGGCACACCTGACGATTTCTTACTGCACTTTAGACTGCATGGATAGTAGTTTATAAAATGAGTGTTTCTATAACAAGCTTGAATAGCTCAGGCGGATGTTGAAGATGAGCGACGTAGTTCCAAGAACTCATTCCTTCCCCTTCTAGTGTAATCCTAAAACTAAAAACTGTTGCAGTGTAATTTTATAATGCCAATGTTTTTGCATTACAAAGAAAGATATCATAATAAAACCAAATTCTGAGAAAGAGATGAAAAACTGAGTTGTTGTGAACAAAACTGACCAAACAAAATTTTAAAAATGAGCAAAGGTGTGTAGCAGTTCTTGTTAAAAGTTAGCTGATAATATTTTTAATTTACATTTATTTATATTTATTATATCTCATATTATATATTTATATTTATTACATATCATATATTTATATTTATACCAATCACAATATTTCGTTTGTCAATCACATTAATATTTGAAGAACAAAAAATCATTTGGGGCACAACAAGACACACGATGCAAGATCCAAGCTGTGACAGAGAGGTCATTTTTCCAGCCAAACATAGACGTTTAATATTCGGTGGTATTAATGCTGAAAATTATCCAATGAGTGAACACGAGACAAAAACGGTCCTGTTGACCAACATTCTAATATAACCTCTACATCTAGTCAAGTCACGCTATATGTTTTGGCTACCCAACATGGCAGCCAATTATAATATAAAGTCAAAGGTCAAAGCATATTTAACAAATACTGAAAAGGTTTGTGTCATATTTATTTTTATCAAATTAAAAATCTAGTTATCAAGTTAACTTTTAAGCGGTGGTTATAGAATTACGCTAATCAGCGTGTGTGTAGGCTTCATTTTGTGATGTTCGCTAGCAAGAAATTCTTCCGTCAAATAAATAGGAAATTAAAAAAGTAGTCTATAAAAGTTATAGCTACTCTCGGAAGCCACTTGTTTAAAACTTATCAACTCATGCTCTGCTTTCCTGAATAAGAATTTTGGGATGAACAATATTTTGATAACCTAGTTAAAAAACGAAGTGATTTTAAATTTTAAATATAATTATATAGCACCGCAGCTGTTTTAGGTTGATATTTTGTAAAGATCTTGGATTTTTCTGTAAATTTTGATTAATGTATTGACAAAACCTGGTATTTGGTTGAAATACACAAAAATATCATTCAAACACTAATCTTAATTTATCTGCTACTGTTAGTGTAATAAACATTTCTGCTGTCAGTTAACTTTTAAGCTCACTTCACAGTGTTTTTCTCCTACTAAAGGCTGGTTTACACTGTATCGCTGTATGTTGGCATTGTCCTCTCAGCGATTACTCGTCGACTATGTGCACTGTATCCGATGACATCGTCGGGCCAACGAGGATACGTTGGAAAGGTTTGCAGCTGTCATACATTCCCGATAGTTTGCCGAGCATCTACAACAGCCTATGCGTTGCGCAACACTTCGGTGATGGTGATTGGTTGTCGAGGATTGCTCAGTCTCTATTTTCTTTCATGACAGTTGCTGCGGGACTAGCATCTCATCATTGTTGTGGCTACATCATATAATGATAACGCTATACTACGGACTGTTTGTTGGCGGAAATACGGATAGGTTTGTGATAGTGTGAACAATGTTATTACAGACGATCATCGAAGTTTTGTGTGATTAACATCGACATACGGAGATATAGTGTTAACCAGTCTTTAGCTAGGAGCCATCATATCTTGCTAACATTACCATATATAATGTACTGAATTAAAGCCTTAATTCTGAATTTTTATTGTTTTGGACTCCTTGGTACTCAAGCTATTACACTAGTAAAAAATTAAAAATAAAGGTTAGCCTTAGGTTTTAGTGGATAAGTTTTAGATCAACTGAAATCTAAAATATACAGCGATTAGAACTCACCGTCTTGATGTGCCATAGCTCATTAGAAGTGGGTGTGGTGCCAAGAGACAGGCTCCACAGTTTGACGCCATACGTTTCTCTCTGGCTCCTCTGGTCATTGGGCAAATAATAGTGAAAGGAGCCGACGATTCTAAATGAAATATTAATGACATACTAATCACTCTCACACTTCTTCTATCAGATTATTTGTGACAATTCAATTTTCCGAAAGAAGAATTTAGATTTTTTGTGTGAGGCATTCGTGTCAATGTCACTGTAATTACATCTATTAACTTTTGGCAGCGACCATACACTGTTTCAGTTTGCAATGTCACTAGATGGCGGTTCCTGCTTGTCTCTAACCATTGGTCTAAGATTGAATACCAAAACTCCCCATTAGCTAATGAATGTTAAGCCTCGAGTCGGTGGGAGGTCTAATGATGCGTGACTAACACCCTTATTGGCATATCTACACACACATAAGTTATAAGGCATCAGTAGCCTTCACCCACTTTCCTGTAAAGACACCGTGATCTAACCATTTATTCAGGTGTTGATTCAGCCATTAACTTATAATCATTCTAATATCTTAAAATTATTCGCCTGTAACATCTGCGACGATAAGGAACTTATCCAGTATCTGACTTCTCTTCTCAGTCATTTTGCGACCAAAGGTGTCTCTGAGACGACTCAATTTGCTTCTAAAACATTTTACGTTCTTCTGAGTTGACTCGTCGCTTTTGGACTATTCTGTATAAGGAGTTGCAGCGTTAAAGAGATTCTAGCGTGTAAGTCTAAACCTACTTACGTCTGCTATTAACACATTGTAGTTTATTGTACATGGGTATTGATAGCTACGCATATCCATACTCATGTAATGTGTTTACATAACATGAGACAGATGACATTGATTGTACATGGGTATTGATAGCTACGCATATCCATACTCATGTAATGTGTTTACATAACATGAGACAGATAACATTAATTTAATACTAATTCAGTTTCCATCTGTTAACTTTTACAAAAGTGAGATATTAGACTTCGACTAGGCGAGGAACAAAGATAAACATTTTGTTACAAAAGAGAGTGACTACAATATTGTAGTTTATAGCAAAATACATGTAGATAATAGCTTTTTATGTTTTTTAATTATATTTGCCAATTCTCTTAGAAAAAAACTCATCTTTTTAAACTAAACCTTTTTTTCTGACCTTAATTAGTGGAAGGATAAATCCTGGCTACCTGCACTGCCTACTTTAGGGTTGTTTTCGCAAAAATCAAAGTTATTTTGAGTGTTTGCATTTGACTCTGTACCAGGAGTCTATAATAGAACTTGTTTAGGTGAACCTCTAAAAGTGATGGAAGTTTTGTTGATTACTAAGGGAGCTCAACAGGAAGTGTTCAACAGTGAGAGCTTTCCAGAGCTGTCACATGATTCATAAACATCTGTAAATGACACGAGATAAAGCAGAAGAACAGCGTTTCCTCTTGTGTTTCTATTGGGCACAACAGAAAGTTAAGATGAGGGAAGACTATTTCAGTAGCTATAAAGTTAATAATAGTCAAGTTCCTAATAGCTATAAAGTTGGGAGAGGTTCTTTTACAAACTTATCTCAAACAGTTCATCCGCGAATTGATTACTCAGCTATGGAATTTTCTAGAAACAGCATATTTTATGAGTATGATCTAGAGTAAGAGGCTTAATTAAATGCACATAACTTTTTGCATTAAGAGATGACAATAAAATATAATGCTTTACTGTAAGAACGTTTACTATGAGTGCCTGGAAAGATCGTGAAAACATTTGTGAGCTAAAACAGTAGGCGAAAAACGTGGCCTGAAAATGGGTAAGCTAGCTAGAATACATAAGAGGAAGAGCAAATGAAAAGTTTGAAAAGATGGATAATGATAGAGGAGAATACAAGCAAACGATAGATAAGTTACCATTGTATTTAAAACAAATTACCAGTTGAATTGTTAACCATACAGACAAATAATGAATTGATTCTGTACTTTGCCTATATTGGATTTGTCTTCACTCTGAATTTGGCCTCTAAACGATCAGGTAGTCTCCTCCCCATTATAGTAGCGGCATACAAATATTATTTTTCGACTTATTCTCGAGACTATAGGATACAATATTGAATGACTGATATTGAATTAAGTTCACATATATTTGTACAAAAAGCTTTTAAAAATGACTATTCTTATAAACCGTTAAACATATTTGCAACATTTAAGAAGAGCACGTGTTAACGTCTTTTTTTGTGCTATCAAGTTCAAACATATCTTTGGTGATTCGAACCTTTAAAATTGAATTTGGCAGAAATATCCATCAAGACCCTATCAGCGAGTTTGTAAAATAACTAGTAGCTGCTAATTCTATAGGGCATTGCAGATCAGCTCTCCAAGCATTCTACATTATAGTTTAACCAGTGAATTACTCTCTTTTTTGGCAGCTGTTACATGTGAGTGACTCAATCAGCTGCCAAGTTCAAAGTTTATCAGATGTAAATGTCACAATTTTAGAACTCTTTTATAAAGGTGAAAACCAGAGATTTAATTTTGTTATGTTCTTTACACACTGTGTGTTTTTCTTTTACTAAGTAACCAAGATAGGGGAGAGTATAAACTTTCAGTGTTTTATCTAATATTGTACCGGAATAGTGAGTGATGTAATCGCTATGTTATGAACCAGGACTTGTCTTTGCATGAAATGTTTAGTAAGAGGTAGATGTAAAATGCTCTCCAACCAAATCAGAGACCTCCTTATTTTACGTAAGTTATATTAATTACGCTGTAACAAAATTATAATCAGCTTGTTTTCCATCTAAAAAAGTATTTTACTAGATTTTAACTTTGATTTCTACAAATTTAAATTTTTAAAAAATAATAGTAACGATGTGAATTTAAAATAGTTATCAATTTTTTAGGAGTTATGTAAAAGTCATATATAAATTATGAGGTGAACTTTTGAACAAACAAGCAAATGGTTTTGAAATAGTCGCAGGTGTAATACTCAGAACGCGCTATTAAATCTTATGGTTCAGTGAAAGAGCTTTGGCAGTGCAGCTGAAGACCCACCGTATGTGTAGTCTTGCCAACTGCATCAAATATATTTGATTGGGACAGAATATAGCTAAACATAAATAAACATTTTAATGGCACTGCGTCTGCTGACTTCGCTGCCAGCTCATAAACTATATTTAGAGCATTGAACAAAAATATTGCATAATCTCTGTTTCCGCAGCAGAACCACTTCTACGATACAACAGCTATTTTCAAATGATTTTATCTGTATAAGCAGTGGTCTTAAAGCGGCCAGAACGAATGACTTTAGTAGGTATAGACACTTCACGGCTTATCAGATGGCATTCCTAAATTTCTCAATCATGATTTTGCATTCTTCCATCCGTCACATTCAACCTCCACCCCTAGTTGAGAGCAGTCATAGTCTAGTGGAAACGAAACAATTTAGTCTCCTGACCAACCAGATTACTAAAAATCATCTTCTAGTATTTCCTCATATGATCTGATGTTGTATGATAGATATGGGTTGGGAAAATGGTAGTTTTATAGGAAGTATGGCAGCGTAGGCCTCCATTACCCGACAACCAACCCAAATCAACAATTTTGGTATTGTGGTCTTTAACGTTGCTCTTTATGTGATTTGAAGAAACTGTTGTTCCGTCGAACAGAGAGTACTGTATATTTTTCAATAACAACACAAAGGGCAAACAGATTGTTGAAAACAATAGCTGTAGAAGCATTCGGTCTGTAGTCATCGGTGAAGCCTGCTTATTATAATAGAGAGACTATCTTTGCTAAAACTTTAAACATTCCGATCTCGATAGTATTTCAGTTGGCCTCAACAAAAGTGGTGACAAATATGTTTGGATAAACTCCAGAATCGGGTGATACAATATGTTTGGTAAGCGTACAGATCAGTTATTCGTCATGCTCACGAGTAGAATCATCCGGAGGCTTGCCTACGCGTGCCATTTTTTATCTGTGACAACAAAGAATATTTTCTCATAATTATATCAGTAAGCGTACATAGTGATTTGAAAACGGGCCATCCTGTTGTCAGTGGTTGTTGGAGCTCTGACAACAGAACTCGATTGCACACCCTATTAATCAAATAACGATAATATTTTAGCTTATGCAACGTACAAGTATGATAATCATACATTGCAAAGTACCTAAATAGTCATGAATGTGTTGAATATTTATAACAAACAGTTTTTACTTGTAATCTCATTAGTGTTTTCAAAGAGTACATGATTTACTAAAATATACGAACTTTAAGCGCAATATTAAAAATGAACTTACACAAAATTCTAGTAAATTTTCGGTATGAAACTGATATTTTTCTTCTATTTCTGATTGTTTCTGATCTATGAGGCGATTCGATGGTCAGGAGGTTTCAAGATTAATATCGATAAAACTTGATCGCGGTTAAAACGCTCAGATCAAACGATGTGCGATTATGACATCCATAGTTGCAAAGAGACTGACAAATTAGAGACGCGTGGCGCTGCAACTTGAATGCAACAGCTGATATCAACTACAGCAACTAGTGATGTCATTTCACACGCGCTTACTTTCTGAGTGTTTTAATCGCGATGAAGTTTTATCAATTTTAATCTTGAAACATCCTGGCAGTCAAATCACCTAAAGCATCTAAAACAATTACAAATAATAAAAAATTACTGATAATTTCTGATAAAATCTATTAAAATTTTGTGTAAATTCATCTTTAACAAAAAGGTAACTCTATTGGTCAGGTGACTTGAAGCTGATACAGAGTAGTTTACAGTGAGTTAGCTCAAGCATATCCTAGTAGTAGTCCTAGTAGCTGGTGTTTAGTTTACGCATAGACAGCGTGTAGAGACAGAACAAACAGTTTGTATTCTATTTTTATCTGCGTTAAGATTCGCTGTCAGTATCTCAATTGATAATACAGAGCTGCCAACTAGTTGTTTACTACGTATTATCTCAATAGATGTATCTGCTGGTCTTACTAGTTTGTATTACATGTCTCTAGTCTATTGGCTATTTCAAAAGCATCAGTGAAACTATCTATCCATTTGATATAGAAGTAACAGCTGTATACAACAAGTATTACAGACAAATGTTTGTTTGAGTAGCTACCATACCGAACACAGCTGCTACAGGTTTCAGGCAGTGAAGGGAAAGTCCATGCTTCACCATTTTTCAATTTCCTACACAGATTTTGTAACTGCTTTTCCGTCACTTGTTTGTATTCAGTTTTTTTCCCAAAGGGTTTATCTTCATTAGCTTGAGATTAGCTTTATTAATATTTATGCGTTGGTAACGAGTTAATAATTACAGCGGGCTCGCAGACATAATCCCTCGAGTGCTGAGGCCGCATTAGCCGCATAAAAGTCTTACAAACTTACTTAGGAGTTATCTACCCTACTCCATTTGATTAATTGTTATTAAGCTCCGCCCACTTTAATATGCAGCTCTGATCGCTTTGAGCTACCAAAGCCATTGTACAGAAGCATTGCACACGATTAGGTGTCCTGCCAAGTAGTCCTTATACTTGTCACTTTTCACCTTCTTTTAGCGTCGAGCTCAGAAATCTGTTGTTAGAGACTTCGCCAGTCACTCGTTTACTTAAACTGTTGGAGTATCGCAAAGCTGTAAAATCATACATGACTCATTGTTTACCCGCGGAGACAGTCATCGGCTTGCTTAGGAGTGACACTTTTTAGGAACACCATGCTATTTGGTTGTTTCAGATGGACTGAACCAGCCGCACACACACATACCACGAGGAACATGACCCTTTTGCATATTATGCTCTCGATATTTGGGACTCTATCATTGGCAACAGACGGTGTCGAGACAGCACCGCCACTGGATATCTATTGGAACAAAACTAACAGCATGTAAGTACACTTGTAACTCACATGTAACTCTCATGTAAGTACATGTAAGTACATGCAACTCTCATGTACTTACATGTAAGTACACTAGTTCTTCTCTGTAAGTCGCATTAATTATAAATACAAAAAATAAGATGGTCTGTTACTCCTCTGCCTTTTCGGTTTTTATCATAAAATTTTTGGCGTGCTGCGGAATCTCGTGCGGTGTGCAAAGTGTATTCAGATGATTGGCTGTTGTCGAGGGGAAGCAGCAATTAGCAAGAAGTGAGTTAACCTTTTGGATGATTAACTCGATTTAGGCCCATAAACCTTCAAAGTTGGTTTCTCTGTCTGAAGGCGTGGCACATTGGGAATATATTAATTTCAATTATCTCTGCCATCTGACTGAACTGTGATAAATTAGAGAAAGAGGCCGGTGGCATTCGTGGCCAGTATACAAACATTTTAGATGTTACCGTTTATACTATATCTTCACCTGCTAACCACCTCCGCTGTAGCTTCATTCACAGCACTTTAGTATTTGAATAGTGGATGTTACGAGATGATCACAGGGCACAATCCAAGTTGATCCGTCCCTCCCCTAATTACTAGGTGTCAGCTGAAAAGCTGCCGATAATAAGAATAAGAATTGTGACTGACCCATCTGCACTCACTAAACCTATAATTGGTACAATAGACATAGAATTGTCAATTTAATGAGCTATAATTAGATGATCGCAAAGTTGAAGGCAGGTCTATGATTATTTGAGTATGCGCTCAGTGAGAAACATTCAATAGAAGGAATGAGGTCCGGCGGTGTCTAAAGCAGGATTGGTGAATGGTTAATCCAGCATAATCCGCTCAGGTTATCATTGTTTTCCCAGACTATTCAAGGATTCACTCATTCTATCTTTGTACTAGATTGACACTGCAAAGCAGAAACATTTTTAACAGGCTTCTGGTTGTGGGAACATGAGCAAGCTGACAGAGAGGCATCTGTCCATCTCATAAAGTCAACCAACCTCATTTCCTATCACTGCTCCACGAATTAAAACTATTTACCTTGGAATTGTGGTTTTTTGCTTGATAAGTGTAATCTTCTTCAAATATACTTAAACTAGCATTTCTCATAAGGAACTCTGGGGATTAGTGAGGGGGCGAGTAGATGAGTTCTGCTCGGTACGGCTGCATTATTGCATAGAAAATTATGAAGAGCTGTTTCGAGCTCTTTGTTGGTTGCTGCCTCGTAAAGAGCTCTCAAATCTCACTCGTGAGGACGAGCTGCGCAACAGCTGACGGCGATTAGCCGCAGTAGGTAGCTCTTCGCCGCACTCCCAATAATGACAGTTAATAACACATTTCTTTCTATGAATGTGGCACCGTCATCTCCTTCATCATCTAACGCAAACAGTTGACACTAGCTTGAGACAGCCGCCAGTAACAGTCACTCAAAGGTTTTTGTTTCATAAATAGTGGAAAGCCACAAACTGCACTTTTAGTTAAACATTGTGGATGGGCCCAACCTTTAAGAGTTGTTATGCGCGCTAATCTCACCTGTACGCGAGTAGAATGTCTCTGATATGGTTTGTCTTGCGTGAAGAGATCAAATAACAGCGATGAGTCGAGAGGAACGCAGTTCTCATGCTTGAGGTGTTATTATAGTGTTACCCGATCCTCAGCGCGTCTTCTTTCTTTCCGATAGTTCTAGTCTTGAAATATTCCCCTTGAGTCACCAGTTAATGAGGAATAATAAACGTTCTCTTAAACTGCGTAAATTTTCAATTTGACTAAATGGCCGAAATGGACTAGCACTTCAATTCTCTAATTAAAAATTGTAAATAAATGACTTTTTGATTAGTTTCATTTGACATGATGGACCTCCTTCCATAAATATTATTACCTGGAATGTCTGATGTCGCCCTTAATCAGTCATCAAATAGGTTTGATACGGCTTCACCTATAGTCAGCTCACTCTTCGCCACTTTCATCTCCTTTCAAACATAATGGACCGTTAGAATAATAACTGAATTAGCCAGCTCCAGTCATTCAATCAAGCTAGATTTTAATCAAAATATTGCTAAGATTGTTTGAAACAATATGCGTAAAAACAATACAATGCTGGTCGCAGAGAAAAAATAACTGCAGCTCTTTGTCCAGGATCAATCTATGTAACACGCCGTATCTTGCCATCTAACGAGCATATTTCTATGCATGCTTACAATCCTTATGTGACAGATATAGGCTACATGATTTCTTTCATTGTTCTTTCGTATTTTTCTGTAAACTTTTTGCACCCAGGTACGATTTAGTCAGCCGACACAATCCTGTTTACAGATTGATTTTTCACCCTAATGGGCAATCTGCAAAGAGGTCTTATTTGACCTTTTCACCATTTATAACTTGGCAGCTGCCTCACCTATGATCAAACACTTTTTAGTTTCTAGCAACGTCAAAACACTACTGAAGTTATATCACTCGTAGCAGCAACGCAATAACATTTCAAACAAATCATAGAGGTTGGCATTATGGGAATCATATCTCCATGTTTCATTTGTTATTTAAGAGAATGTCAGCCTCCACCTGCTCATCTGGCAGTTTACTGATTTCTGGTAACCAGGTCGATGTTGTGGCCTCTACTGCCTCTAAGACCACCTTGCAGTTTTAGTATTTCAATTAACAAAATTGCAAGGTCCTTTCTAACACGTACACAAAAGATGTAGTTGTGTTATTTTTTGTGTATTTAATAACAACTTTGAAAAGCAGCCTTGCTGGGTGGGCGAGTTGTTAAATGACTTTGGAGTGCGAGTGAACAATACTCTCTTTGCTAGAAGAATATTTATTTTTAAGTTTAGTTGATATCGTTGAGGCGATTGTTGTTGACACTGAGGTAACTAGTACATTCTCTGCGCCCGAGTCTGCCTCCTGCTTGGCCCATTTTTATTGTTCATTGTGAAGGAGAACAATTAATAAAATAAGTTTTTAGCTTCTTAAATGGCCGTCGCGCATAATAACGACGTGCGACATCTAACAAAAGAAATCTAGAAAATTAAACTGTAACCCGAGCCAGCATCGCTTTTAGACAGATCGCCGTGGGTACTGACAACTGGGTTGAATAGTTTTCACTTCGAAACAATGATTAATGCTGGCAGTGAGACGATATGCTATGTCATCGCACACCCAGCCCCATTCATTCTCTTTTTGGCCTTGTTTGCTGTCTGCGATAAAATCGATTGAGTCCTGACCATAACAGCTCTGTCTCCAGCAGACGCGAGGAAAAGATTTAGGATAACATTTGTCTGAGTCACACGTCCAAACAAGCAAAGCTCGCATAATGAATGTTTGCCTTCTTCCCAGAGAGAGGCTTTGAAACACTCTTGCTGATGCCTTTTGTGACACACTGTTAGCTAGTAACTGATCTAGTCACCCAAGTCATAGCTCGATGGATATACACTGTTTCCATTGCGCGAAGAAGCGGATTTGGAATTGTGTGCACGTTGAGTAAACTTGAGACAAATACTATAATGGATATTTGCGTGTTGTGGATTAACACGGACACTGTTAAAAAAGATGAGGATTTCTATGTCAAAGGTCGTGGCGACATATTTTGAACTGCTCAAACTAAAATATGAATGACTGAAGTTTGAAAAATGTTTGAAATGGAATAGCTTTCATGGCTTTTTTTCATCAATCGCAAGTGACGTTTTCTCCTTTGACAAGCATGATACAATCAGAAAAAATTTGCGAGTGAAAAAACTCGCTTGACTTGCGGAGTTTTGTCATTTACGTCTTGTGGATGACCCAAGCTCGCAGATTAACCGCCTCATGGAAACATAGTAATAGCGATAATACAATAATTATGCCTTTTTAGTTCGACTCTGTATTTGACACCCCCTCACATGGATGATATGGAGCGCCAGCCATCATTATAGTATGCTTAATCTTCCAACCGGTTGAGAGTGTCTCGCATATGCGTAAAAACTTTTTAGCTAAAGACAGCTGGACAAGTTGTAGACATTTTCTCAGAGAAATTTCAGGCAGAACTTGCAACACTCTCGGCAGCGGCGTGCTAACCACTAGCGAGCCTCTGCAAACTTTGTGGACAGAAAGGGCGGTAGGAGTCAGTAATTCCGGTGCGATCCTCTTTGTGATATTTTTTACAACTCACTAGAGTGTGTGTCAACATTTGACATTTGCGATTGAATCATAAATTCCAAGAGTATAACGGATAGGATGATTACGGAGTGACAAGTACGGTACAACTAATATAGATAAATATTTTATTATATATGGCCCTGAATGAACGCCGAATTTGAATTAGAATGATTTTGCGGTCAACTATTAGAGCCTCAAAATGCAAATTCAGGTGAGGGGTGATTAATGTTATGTAATAACCTTGCTGGTAGCCATTAATTGGTGCAATGTTGATTAACAACCAGCTGTTATTCAAACCAAAATTAGATACATTCTAACTTTTGCCTATATTGCGGTTGATTTACCTTGCTGGAAATTATTTCTGGTAAATGAGCTGTGCGAGATTTAACAGACGCCAGAATTACTAGCCATTCTTATCGAAATTTTCGGCTCTGATCATTAGGTCTATTTCCTTTAGCGTCTCCCGAAAGACTGAGTCATTCTTAATATTTCTGCTATTCCTTGCTCAGCCCACCGGCTCGCAGAGTTCGGTATTTATGGCTATTAAACGTTACACCCAGTTGGAGTGCTAGACAAATTGGTCAAGTGTTTGCCAATGAACCCCCAGCGTGATTTCCTACAAAGGTGCCTTTGATTGTCTTGAAACAAAAACCTCAAATCTGTGTTTTGGAAGTAGTGCGTCTGTGTGTCCTAAAATAGCAACTCAATCAATATAACAATATTTACTGTTTGTTCCATCATAATATCTGACAGCCAGTGCGCTGTTTAGTAAATTGTAAAACCTATCAGCACATAAAAAAGAATTGTTGATTGGAAAGAGATAAAAGACTAACAGAGGCTGGCTTTAGACTTGTGGGAGGATCGATGGACTTTATATTGATACCATAAAGTGTGAGCAACAAGAAAAATCACCGGGACTGCTCTAGTCTGAATGATTGATGTTCAGAATAAATTTATTTTCCAGCCATACAACAGACTATCTCGACAATGTCATAGTTATTATCAGTGTTGTTTGCTGCACGTAATGGCTAAACCATAACACTTCCAAGTTTGTTGTAAAAGTTTTATATAGTGGATATATAGCAGGTTTTAGTGAGCTGTATTATTGATACACTCCGGGTGACACTAGTATATTCATATCTCCTAAGTTTGAGGCTTCGAATTCCAGTGATCGTAGCTCAGCCCGACTGTACCTAAGCGAGCTATTAATTATCAACTGGGGTGTGAAGGAATCTTTGTGCTAAATTAGATACTCCAGTGGTCATTGAAGTAATATAATTCCACTTGAGTTAATACCCGTAGTCATTTAGAGCCAGTAGTTTATCTTAAAGATAGCCTCCATTTAACAGCTTTGTAGACAAGTTGATCATAGTCACTTCTGTCTGCTGGGTATCTTATGATAAACAACTTGTATCACTTCTCAGTGATAGATCAGCAAAAGTTTGTTTTTAAGCGACCGCTAACCTTTCCTTGTGTTAAAGAAAGACTGCAACTTTCACTCATAAATCAGCATTACAGCCGAGCACTAAGCATATGATGGAGTTTTAAAGTCTCTATCGTTTTTTATTCACTTATAAGTAACTCTCTTCTGCTTCTCCGCCGCCTTTTCTCTGTTTCGCTTTGCGCCTTGCGCTTATGCAATATTTCATAACGTAGTAAAGATAGGTTGTACCAGCATATAAAATTTCTAGAGGGTGTGAATTAACCTTGTGTGATTTTTGCAGATTTTAGGTTGTATTAAAGAATCAGGTTGTATCAACATTTTTTTAATTTAAGTGAAATTAAATTATTAATTTCTTACATTTATTAATTTTTGCAGATTTTCTCACTCAAACAATGACCATATATTAGAAGTACAGATAAGGGAAAGAATTCGGTTTCTATGCCCATTTTATGACAGTGAAGAACCTCAAGCAGAGCATTATATTATATACAGGGTAAGTTTATGGCCTGCTTATCTGCCAGTTATTTATACAAGTTGTTTCACGTGTAAGAGTTGTCTGCCTAATGTTTAGCTATATTATGAAATACTCAATTGATAACATATGGTAAGTACTGAACACACTGGTTGCCAATTTTCAATTGTTGATTGTATTTTCCTTCATACATCATGTACATCTTACTTACAAGCTCTGAGCTAATGGCCATGCAGTGAGGAAGCGCACAGGTGTGTCAATTCAACTGTCCGATACTTGACACACTCGTAATACCCTTTAACCAATGTCATCAATTCTTCAGGCATCCACTGTTTGCGTGTCTCTTGTAGTAGATTTTAAGGTGATCAATTCTATGTGTTGTTTGTTATTCTATTGTACCCGAGAGATCTAAGTGGAGATATCATCGCACGCTGCTTTTGTATCTAAATAATCTCGCTAAACATTGCGTGAGAGTCTACAATTAGCACCATCTTATTGAAATCTCTTATCATGAACATTATGACTAGACTCGCTTTCAGGCAAATTGTTAGTTGTGCAACTTCGTTTAACTAGAATGCATTCGTTTTACATTTCTAGCTTCCAAAGCATTTCTACGATGACTGCTATATCCCATCAGATGCGAGTGAATCTCAACTAAGGACTCAGTATGGTATTGAGAAGGTACACAATTGCAGCTCACCATATAATCAATCAGTATTCATATCCTACATTGACTCATTCATCCCACTCCCCGGAGCATATGGAGGGCTAGCTTATAACACGGGTACTGAGTACTATTTCACATGTAAGTACAAATCAATCAAACTTGTCAAAGAAATATTAATATATTATATAACATGATTGTTCTGGGAAACTAATAATACTATGCAACAAAGTTATTCATTTTTTGTGGTAAACTTGTCTTGAATTGCAATCCATTACAGTAAGCAAAATTACAAAATATTCAAACTCATTGTTCTTTATTGAGATTTATCTCCCATGTATAGAATGATTCCATATGTGTGTAGCATAGAGAGCTAGTTAACTACATGCGCTTTAAAAGTCCAGTTCATTTCCTCAATTTCCAAAAGGAACTGCTTCCAATCACTAAATTAAAATTTGAGAAAAAGTGCATTAAACTCATTAATAATTTTGAAAGTATAAATTAACTTTTTAATTTCACTTTCTGCAAATATCCCTCAGACCAGCTTCGTCATCATTCTAGTGAGATGACGAGGGTTGCCATCGCACAGGACATTTACAGCAACCACTTAAACCCTTTTTCCAGGGTTGTCTTCGACTTAGTCGATCTTCTAACATGTATGGCTTTATTGTCACGTACATGTAGGACTTCCCTCGTTCACCGTAACCTTTGATTATACTTTTAATGCTCCCGCAACTAAATCCTTCTCTTCCTACAAATTATATAATTTATTTTTATAGCAATATCAACAGGCACCAGCTCTGGGATACGTAACAGAAGATCAGCAAACAGTGCGTGTAAAAACTATAACATGAAGGCGATAGTTCGTGTCTGCTGCAACGACAGTAAGTATCGCTAAGAAAAGCTGTCGTCTACTAACTATTATCTTTCTATGAAGCGATGATACCATATGAGTTGAATGGTTGAAAATAGGAAACGAGTTCAATGATGTACTTTGGTCTCTTTGACTGAGATCTATCAAGAATAAGTTCCCATCATTTAGGGGTACGGGTCTCATTAGTATCTCTATGAACTTTCTTATTGATTGGAGGCTGTGCTATAGAAATATTAAAACATACTAAGTCATTAACATTAGTTTTGTCTCATTAAATAGACTGAGCTCAATGACGTGTCCTTGACACTAGAACCATGATGCTAACAACCATGGGCTTTCGTTTCGACCTCATATCAGTTATGATTTGAGCTTGGAATAACGACTGTATGTGTGTATGACTATCGTCTGGGTTAAATCACCTCACAGAAAACAGTATATGCGATGCATCAGTGACCTTTGCCTACAGATTCTTTGCTATGTTAGCTTATCTGAGGCCATTTTAAAAGTTAATTAATATTCATTTTTAACTACACAGTTGCATAACTCCCTCAAACACTGCTCGTTCACGATGATGTCATCATGACGGGTTTTGTGGCCTTTCCTTAACCTAACGCTAAATCTCACATCTATTGGTTCTGTGTCATTGCTTTCTCAAGAGCTTCATTTACTTCTGAACTCATCTCTACCATCATAGATTTATCTTGAAACCGCTTGGATTAGCGCAGCAAATCTGTCGCCATGTCAACCATTTATCATAATGAACAACATCTCTTATCTCTATATTTTAACATATTCTCTTCACCTCTACAGATGCCACGCATACCTGCCCAAAAGGGGCGAACATTTGCGCTAGAACAGGTTCGTGTTGAAATACAGATATGTTTAGTTTTAGGTCACAATGCCATAGCCTACCTTCCTCTCGAGAGCATGGCTGGGCATCTGTTCACCGTCCCTACTTATTATTTATTACCATGTATGCTGTCACCAGCTGACGCATGGGGTTTTATGTTCTACACTTATTGTAGTATTCTCTCATCACACTCCGCTTTGACATCTTCTGCTGCACTTAGTATTTGCTTCCGCTGAATTATAATGTTCATCTCCAATATCTCATTCAAGCCAACACTAGATGAGTTAGCATACATTCCATGAGTGCCAAACAATAGTTACTTATTAGCGTATTAGCTAAGGTGTAAGGCATCACTTCGACATAGACTATGACTAGACCGTGTCCAACGAAGTATACGTGTCTATACTAGTTGTATCAGAGGTACTAGTTGGAACTTTGACAAACTCAACTATTTTGTGCCGTAATTTCCTCAAAAATTCCAGACTTTTGATTGGGGGACAGACACAGTGTCGCATGGAAGTCAAATGGACAAGATTAATGTTATACAAAGGTTAGATTATTGTTATACAGTGATACGTTCAACTATATGCTATACAGCTACATGTATATGTAACTAGTTATATGTTATCCAGCTATATGCTATATATCTATATGCTATACAGCTATATGCTATAAAGTTATATGCTATACAGCTATGAGGCTAGGTGGTATCAAACTCAAAAAACATTAGGGAAGTACTGAGCAAATTTGTGAATATAAATAGATCAACAGATTTAACAATGAGTGACAGATGATTGGAATCATATTATTATTATTATTATTATCGAATCATATTCGTACTTCAACAGTTATCAGCTGTGATTATAATAGACTCAATGTTACCGAAGCAACAAATTTTTTTAATAAGAATACAGTTTTCCTTGTCACTTCATGGTGAACAGCTCAAATGATTACTAGCAATATAGTATTTAAAATAATAACATTTTTAATAACAGCTTGAAAAATACATATTTAAATCAAAGTATTTGAACTTTTTACTAACTAAAAACAAAACTGCATAAGTAGGATTTCAAGAACAAAGTTTGTACCTCCAGTGTGCTTCCCTTCACGGCATAGTTGCCCCAAGTTTAATAATAGTTATCACATTCCACACCGCCTCTCTGTTCTCCTCTTTTGCGTTTTGACCTTTGCGTTATATAGTTAGGTAGCTTGCAGCTATATGTAACAATAAATTGCACACTTCTTAATTTTGCTACCCACGCTGTTAATCTTATAGCAAATATCCGACATTTCTGAAAATCTTATGAGATCATCGTATGCTTTAAATGCTGGTCTGCTGAATACAATGTCTCACCGTGACAGATCATTTTTAGTAATTCTCAAGAATTCATATTTTAGCATTCACAAACCCTCCACTCTTCACTGGGCCGACAAGCACAGCTCTATCAAATTCGACAGTTTCTACGACAGATTCTACTATTCCTAGCACACAGCCGACTATTAGTTGGACTACACTCAAATCTGTAACCTCTAGCAAAAGTAAGTTACCTAAGGCATGTGTCTAAGGTGTCTAGCTCGAGTTTATTAGATTGTGACAATTTGTCTTGGTGAATTTATGGCACAACCATTTTGTGGGTAGTTAAAATGTTTTTAAGACATATTTTCATATAGTCTGTTCAGCTATCAGATGATATACAGGTCATTAACCACAATCTCCGGGTGGATGACCAAGGTAAGGGCTGTAACATTTCAATTTTGCGGGAGTGCTTGTAAATACTAAAGCGTTTGTTTTTTTCTGTATACTTTTCCATGAAGTTGATATGTTTGTACTCAGTAAACCAGTCAATTTTAAAAAGTCAATCTCCAAGATACATTTCCCTAGTGCTAGAGTCTGGCACTTTGCTTACTGATCCTTTACACAAACACCTGCAAGGGTTTGTCACTCGGGGCTAACTCGAACACCTTGCCCAACTTCGCTGCGTATTCTGTGAGCTAGTGTCGCTTTTCTTAGTTTAGGAGTTGAATTACATAACGCAGATCATTTCATAAAGCAAGTGACGAAGTGACTTTTTGTTGTAGAAGCTAATTTGTTGAGTGGTTCACAATTTCATAAGCAACAAGTCCAAATATCATCGCCGACAGTCTGTCTATTAGTGTTTTTATAGGGTTTTCATCGATAGAAACAATATTGACACTTGTCCGTACATGGACACAATAGCCTATTGCCAAGTGAGCTCGAGTTTACACAGTCATTCAGCACTAGTATAATCATATTTTCACCGTTTCATCTTACAAACACCGAGCCTTGATACATATGCCGCACGGATAACTAGTAGGCCATGACAGTTAGTTCTCTATTGTTTGTCTTTTGGACAACAACAAATTTAAAAGACGTCATATCTACAGCGAAAGAATGCTGTCTCTTCATTTTACATTTGTCTCTTTTTTCATAGGTCCTACAGAGAAGACAACTGCTTCATCATCACTTACAGAGACGCAAGTGAGAGACAATTCTTCACCTGTAACATTATTGTCTGTCAGCACTTTGCTTCTCAGTTTAATATGTGGCCAAATAGCATTCGGACTCACGTAACAACTTCCTATTATGCAAGACCAAATTGATATTACACGATATTATTCAATGCAAAAATAGCGAGTCCTCGATATTTTCTATTTCACGATAGACAAATTTTTACGCCATATGGTGATATTATGGGGTTTCATAGAAATTTTTGCAAGAAAGAATCTTACTTCTGTTTTTTTTAACTTGTATGCGACAATAATGTACCAATAAGATTATGCTCAAGGTTTTGTTGGTAGCTAACATTTACCTGTCCACTGCAATTTTAAGTGGGCGTGATTATCTCCTCATACCTGCCTAGCGCGTAACTACCGAGGAAAGACAAACCCTGCTCAAGTACAAACTCTCTGGAAAGATAATCCAGAGATCAAAGATAATCTTGTTATCTTTAATCCTTCCGACAAAATTCCAGAAGACATTATTATTATTATTTAAGTGTTATACGTACGGTATAAAGGTGCTATTTATTGGGTTTTTAGGGAAAAATTGTACATATTAAGTAGTAAGGGTATTTCTTGGCTTAACATGCAAACCAGCAAACTTTATGTACAGAAATCAAATTGCATTTTAAGCATCTCTACTTTAGTTAAGATTTTTGATTTTTTATCATACTATCATTTTTCGCAAATATAATTTGTGATGCTGTCTACGTGTGTTATATTTATTATGAAGAAATGGAATTCACCCAGGTCAAAGACAGGCAATTCGCACTTCGGTAATTGGGTCCTTTTTTTCAGTCGTTCAGTGATTATTTAATCTGATTGTTTTACGAGTCCACTTTAAAGATCCAGTAGTAATAAACAAACAATAAGGCAGCAGGTGAAAACCAATCAACTTCTATTATTGTCATCAACAACATAAAAATATAAATGTAACGTTACCGCTGCGCGCTTGTCATAGAGCAGTCTCAGCCAGAAATAAAGATGATAGTCCACAGTACAGAAAAATCAACCAGAAATCCAGAATTAACCAGATTTGTCAACCAGAAATCCTCAACCAGACTGACTAATATCTTACAAACTGTATAGCGCAATAATAATTACAAAACAATGATCCTAGATTTTGGAAAAGTTACTTTAGAAAGCTAGCCTTAGCGAAAAAACAGACTACTGAGGGAACGGGGTAACCAACTAGTGGTTTTAGCCCCATGCCAAGTCAGCCAGAAAACTGAGTCCCACTTCAGTCGCGACATCAGAAATCAGTATCGACATTATATTTATGAAATTGTTGGATCCTTGATATCAAACAGAAGTTTATAGTTACCTCTTCTACATGTATATCAATTTGGTAGTCACCAGGCTTTAACTAACTTTTCATAACCAGGAAGGCTTGGACCTTTATAGATGAGTGTGTGGTGTTTTA
Organism: Watersipora subatra; assembly: GCF_963576615.1. Taxonomy (NCBI): domain Eukaryota; kingdom Metazoa; phylum Bryozoa; class Gymnolaemata; order Cheilostomatida; family Watersiporidae; genus Watersipora; species Watersipora subatra. The sequence continues at coordinate 58,387,918 of NC_088710.1, read as the reverse complement.
TTTCCCTATCTCGTTAACACTAGTACAAATGTCTGGAAATCACAAACAATTATAACATGCATGTGCGAGGCCATCATAAAACAACGTAGTCCCAGGTACACACAATGCATGACAATGTACTTGTAGTTGTAAAACTGCTATGCGTCAGTAATATGCTATAAAAACATAAAGCCTCCCACTATTGCAGGGCAATAACAGCGAGCTTGTAACCTTAAAGGTTGACTTGCAACAAAATTCACATTACAGTTATTGAATCTTTATTACAGTTTTTGAGCTTTTAAGAGCTTGTAATCACATTTCCACATATTTTGCATCTACAACACAACAGAGTAAAAACATGGCAATCTTTTGATACCAAATAACTGTAATGTGAATTTTGTTGCGAGTCAACCTTTAAGGTTGAGAAGAGAAACAGCTAATAATTGGCGTTAATTCCTTAACAAAATGATCAGCAGTTGAAGGACTGCAACACAATCCGAGTTTGTCCAGGGCATCTGTTGTGTAACCCGCTCCCATGGCTGGTTAAAGCTAGCCTAGCTTGTTAGCTATTTTGCAAATTTAAATCAGATAAAGATCACTTAAAAAATTCGGGTACTAGAGCTATGCATATGATTAAATAGTGGTATGTTGATGGATGAATAGGGCTATGTGTATGGATGAATAGAGCTATGTATATGTATGTATGTATAGTTGCTTTTAGATATGTGGCCATTCTGACTTGCATGACCTTTGGATATGACCTTTGGATAGCTGGTAATTAATGTTTAACAGGAAACTGATACACTGAGTACTAATTTGTTAGTACCATATTACTACATACCACCATAAAATCTATTGGCTAATGCCAAAGATAGAACGACAGCCATTAAAGAATAACATGTCAGTTTGCAATGCAAGTTTTTTTAAAGGAAAATAGCTACAAAAATAGCACCTCCGAATCGCTTAGTATAAAAACACTTTTAGTCTATGAAAGAGCATATATTATACGTTCAAAAACGTTAAGGATAAACTACCTTTATAGACGATAAACTTGTCAGCCACCATCTATTCATTGACTGTGTTAAGAGAAGTGTGCACTAGCTGATAATCCTATATTAGATTTCAGCCTATACCTGTGTCAACTAATTTGCTATGTAAGTGATCCCTTTAATGAATAATACAAGTAATGCAGTTGATGCCAGTTGTTTTTTCTTTCGTGTTACTGGTTATAAGCACTCGCGGTTTGAAACAATAGCTTCATGTAGCAGCTGTCCAGTAATGCACTGTTGTTCAACAGAGCCACGAAACTTTCTAGTAACTATGAATTTATATTAGAATGATAGCTTAGTATATATTTGTATGATAGTCTAGTATATATTAGTATGGTAGCATAGTATATATTAGTACGATAGTCTAGTATATATTAGTATGATAGTCTAGTATATATTAGTATGATAGTCTAGTATATATTAGTATGATAGTCTAGTATATATTAGTATGATAGTATAGTATATATTAGCATGATAGTCTAATATATATTAGTATGATAGTCTAGTATATATTAGTATGATAGTATAGTATATATTAGTATGATAGTATAGTATATATTAGCATGATAGTCTAGTATATATTAGTACGATAGTCTAGTATATATTAGTATGATAGTATAGTATATATTAGTATGATAGTCCAGTATATATTAGTATGATAGTCTAGTATATATTAGTATGATAGTCCAGTATATATTAGTATGATAGTATAGTATATATTAGTATGATAGTATAGTATATATTAGCATGATAGTCTAGTATATATTAGTATGATAGTCTAGTATATATTAGCATGATAGTATAGTATATACTAGTATGATAGTCTAGTATATATTAGTATAATTTTCTAGTATATATTAGTATGATAGTCTAGTATATATTAGTATGATAGTCTAGTATATACTAGTATGATAGTCTAGTATATATTAATATGATAGTCTAGTATATATTAGAATGATAGTCTAGTATATATTAGTATGATAGTCTAGTATATATTAGTATGATAGTCTAGTATATATTAGTATGATAGTCTAGTATATATTAGAATAATAGTCTATTATATATTAGTATGATAGTCTAGTATATATTAGTATGATAGTCTAGTATATATTAGTATGATAGTCTAGTATATATTAGAATGATAGTCTAGTATATATTAGTATGATAGTCTAGTATATATTATTATGATAGTCTAGTATATATTAGTATGATAGTCTAGTATATATTAGTATGATAGTCTAGTATATATTAGTATGATAGTCTAGTATATATTAGAATGATAGTCTAGTATATATTAGAATGATATTTGTTGATAGGATCGGTCAGAGCTTTAACTTTGTATGTTTTAAAGCTTAACTAGTTTAAAGTAATTTAAGAACTTGAAAATTTTACAAATTCCACATGTGAAAGAAGTTAGTTTGATCGAGAGGCATTGTCTGTAAAACAATTAAAAATAATTATTTTAATACAGTGCAATAAAACTATTTTTGTTAGATTTGGGTTTACTACTTTAAGAAAGTTTGTTTAATATTAACTTGATAAAGTAATAACAAGGGTTGCCTTTTGTGATGATATTGAGCCGATATTGTTATAACTTTCACATCGTGCTCAAAGCCTATCCCTTTCATGCATAATTCCAGCTTGTGAATGATGCTGTGGCAATGCAAAAATTTTAGCAAGTGGCACGTTTAGACTGAGCTATGAAACCTGTATGTTGGACAATCATAGTCACTGTTTTCATGACTCGTATGATACACATTTGGGGCTAGGCGAAAGTTGAGTTACTTTGCAATCCAGTGTTCCAACGAACATTTGCACGATGGGTGCATATGCATTTAACGCCAGTGCTTGACCCCATAGGTCAAGTATTAACCTAATTAGTGACTATAAATAACTAGCAGTCTTGTCACGCTAAGCTTGGCAGCAATCGTTGGAACGTTGGTGCATTGCGATTTGAGACTGCTCAAATTGAAATAAAAACGACTGAAGCGTGAAAATGTTTAGAATGGAATAGCTGACGATATTTTAACGCTGATAATTCGCAAGTGTCGTTTCCATTATTCACAAGCATGATGGATTTAACAAAGATCTGTGAATCGAACAACTCGCTTCGCTTGCAGATTTATGCCGTTTCCATGATGCGGTTAACGTGCGGATTGGCTCAAATTTGCGTGTCATGGAAACATAGTGAGTAGGAACCTCGTCTGTAGTCACCGCTACTGGCTTCTTTAATTAGAAAAACTCATGTGAAACTCAGCAGTACCAATGGTACCTTTACCGAACCAAATGGGCCTTGATCCTGCTACAAATGTCAACTCTTGTCTAGGTTATCTTCAATAACAGTAGTGTCTGGAGTTCCACACGTGGAGAGACTTTCAAACGCTATCTGTACTAAAACCAACAGCTATGTTGTACTGCTGCTGTCCCTGTACCTGTTACACTGTATTGAATGCTAAACCATCTGCGCTTTGCTAGATACCGATCTATCTGTTTGGCCAAGGTTCCAGACATGATTGGCACAAATCAAGCCATCATAGATGCCTCCAGTCGGATGCCATAGAGAGGCGAGAATAGATCAATTCCATTTTCGCACCTTCAAATATAATTTTGGCTGTTATCATCAGCAGCTTCTTTGGCAACTTCTACATCGGAGACGCCTTCTTGTCGATCAGATGTTATGGTGGCTCCATACGAGACTATCGCTTACCCAAAGCTGCCATTAGCTCACATGCATGTCAGTGGTTAGCATTCTAGGTTTTGTGACATGTAGTTAAGTGTCTCTCCATATTGTGCTGCATCGCCATTGCTACAGTCACCTTGCAAATAAAACACATGCAGGTTTCTTTCACACTCATAAAAAAGAACGCCTCATCCAATTTTTTGTGTGAGGGATGCACAATCTTTTTGTTATGCATTAGGGGTTAGAAACTGCATTCGGTACCTACCTTCACTGCAACTGTCAGCTAGCTAAATTATACACACAATGGTGCCCTTTGAATTAAAAAAGAACCATTAGTTGAGAGAGTTCATCTAAACCTACAAGCATCTAAACAACACAGTATAACATTTTAAAATATTGTCATCTTCAATCTATATAAATGTAAATGTGATTACAAAATAGGAACAATAAAATTTTATAAAGCAGCAAAAAAACACCACAGTGCCAGACTACTCTAAGAGATAAAATAACCACGGGTCACCAAGACCCGAACAGACAAGCAAAGAATTTATTTGTAACCCAAATAAATCCCCAAATCACGAGCTACCCGAACGGAGCAGGTGCAACTAGGAGCAAGTGGCTGAGTCTGAAATATATGATAAGGCAAAAATACAAAAACACAAATAGCGAATGCAAATGACAAAAAACAAATCGCTATGAACAGGGTTAGCCAATCAGTTTGAAGCTCTTGAGTAAAAAAGTGCTTGATGTTGGCTGGATCTCACTTGACCTAGTAGATTTTATTTTTTACTACCCTGGAAAACAGTGTGCCGTAAAGACTGGTTCACACTATATCGCCATTTGTCAGCGTTTTCCTTTCGACGTTCATCGTCGATTATGTGAACCGTGAACCCATGGCATCAACGAAGCAACGTGGACGCGTCAGGAAAGTTTGCAGCAGTCAAACTTTCCCAATATTTCGCCTGAACATCGACGACCGCCTTTTAAATGTGAACCATTTCGGCGATGGTAACTTGTGGTCGCCGATAGCGTGATTTATTTGTTTCCGTTTATGACAGTTGCTACGAGACTAGTATTTAATTTCAGTCATACGAAAACAAAGAGGTTTCTTCGCGAAAAAATAGCCACACTACGTCACTGATGTAAACGTGGATAGTTTTGCGATAGTGTGAACATCGTTATCATCAACGATCACCAAGTATTGTGGCATTAACGCCGAGATCGGCGATATAGTCTGAACCAGCCTTAAGAGATCGTCACGTGTGCCAATGAGTATGTGCACAATTATTCTGAGATACCCGATGGTAGTCAATTGGTGTAGATGTTAGAGCGGCAGTCAACCTAGCTGAATTCCACAAGTTTGAGCCCCATTTATAACAATGTTTTACCCCAACCTCTAACCTCTTTGCACAGATGGATGGACATACACAGCTCCTATAGTAATGACTAACCGAATGCTCGGCGTCGCACGGGTATCAAAAGACAGCTTATAAACAGTGGCAGGTATAATGTAGTTGCCATTGGCTAATTTGAATAAGCTAGGATCCATATTGCTAAACTTACCAACATGAACCGTGAGAGCAAGCTTTAGTGATGTTGCGCGTAACGCAAGGTCGCTGCCGTATTTTAACCCAGATAATGACTCATATCGCCCTATAAATCCATTGCATCCCGTGTAGCTTAATAGGTTAGCTTGTCGCCATGTGAATGAGTGGTTCCAAGATCAAATTTTCTGTGATACGAATTTTTCAATGCTAGATAAATTTTAATCAGCTGGACAGACACCGAACAACGACGACAAATTTGGAGATTTATATACATGAAGATAGATTGAAATCTGCACACTTATTCAGCTTAGGGTTAGGGTAGACAACATATCTTTACTGTGAAACTGTATCTTCATTTAGTAGATGAAAGGGTTGACAGCAAGTTACCAAAACAAAATTAAAACATTGAACTTGAATATAAAATAAACGTCAACAGAGCTTGAAGAGAAAGCTTTTGAAAGAAGTTTTAGATAATTCAGTGAAAGCCTTTTGCGGGTTTTTGGCACGAGTATTTAGGCACGCCTAAAATACTGTTTTGTCATTATTTTTTACGTAGGAAAGAAGCTAAGGAATTGACAAGCACTTCCAAAATATTTGCTGATTATGTAAAGCAGCTTGTTATGAATTATTCACAATGTGCCATAAGAATGCTTTAAATGCAAACGAATATGGCAACATAACTGAATCCACCATTTTACACTCGTATCAGCTAAAATAGAAATGACACACGTCTGTGGTACCTTATTAAAAATTCATCCCTGAATCTAACAAGGTTATACCAATAATGCATTCTGGGTGAAGATACACGCTCACAAGCTGAGATACTTATAAAAGAGATGAGGAACTCACAAACCGTGGATAAAGCTATTCAACCAGAGAGTCGTTACCCCCTGCCAGTGCGAGGAATTCACTACATACAAATACACTGTATGAGTAAAACTACAGGAACGGACTTTGTACAAATGAACAGAGAGTTATTGATGGCAGTTCTCGTAAAGCTATCCGAGTATTAACTGCTTAACTGCAAAAGCAGACAACAATATATCCTTGTATACAAATGTATTTAATTGTACACTATATACAACCAGACTCTCACCAAAGGAGAATACAAACGAAAAGGAAGAATTTCATACAACACATTTAATCACAATCATCCGTATGATTCTCAAACTGTCTGATGAGGCAGCAATAGAGCTATCCAATAAATATCTTGTTCCAGCAGTGAGCGAAGAGCTACTAGTTAGTGGGGGGCGTACAGAGACCCCCTTCCCAATTCCGCTGTTGCATCAAAATCAGAAATCAAAATATCGGGCAGCCGCCAATCATGATTCCTTTTCGTGAAGAATTCGATGGTCATCAAAGTGTCGAGGGTGGGCGGGTTCAGGCGTGTAGGTGAATGTCAAGTCAGTGGGGTATATGACACCGTCGCATCGTACCAAAGAGATTGGCACCTACAATGATAGTACAAAGTGAATGCGTAAAACCGCATAACAGCTTTCCCGAATAGCGACCATAACGGCGCTGCATTTAACTTCTTAAACCAATATTACTGTCTGACTCTGCCGAGGGCAGAGCTAGAGTAATTACACTAGATCAAATATCAGTGAAGAATAGTTCTGCTGAAAAAAGTAATAACAACAACCCTCGATAATAAAAACCCGCTCACCGTCCAGACCCCACCTAGACATTGACATTCGAACAGAAGCTGAAAAAATTAATTAGCATGACTGGCTTAAAACAAATGCTGTGGTGTATAGAGTGCTGGCTCGACCACCACAGCTAGCCACAAGCAATAGACACGCTTCCTCAGGCGTATGAGCATCAAAACTATAAGCATTTATTCCTAAATTAAATTATAACAAATTAATTAGAACTATAGTGACCGTGTTAAACTGCGGTAACACTCAACAATCAAACATAAAACCTGATAACAGGTGAAAGTCTTTGGCCTATTGTCCTACAATGCACCAATAGGCGATTAGGGAGCACCCGGCCTGTGCAGAGTCAATAGCCTTAGGCAAAGACAACAGTGCAAGTGGTAGCTTTAGAGCACCCTGTTCTATATTGACGAGCTGCTAGAAGCATGGTCATCAACAACACTGGGCGGTTGATAAAATCAGAAATTTTTTTACATAGGAAAAATGGTACGCAACAGAAGTATTCATCAACTAACAAGAAATTATTGACTCTCAAACAAAAAACCCTTGTGCAGGAAATGCTAATCGCCAGTTGCATCAACTGTGTCAGCGAGAATTACCTGCAAGCCATATTTACTTGGTCTAAGCGATTTCTCGTAGTCAATCAACCAATAGCATGTCAGACCATTCTTTCAAAGATTAAAGTCTTCAATTGTTAGAATCATTGAATCACCGTTTTTGCTCAAAGGTATTTTGGCATCTTTATTATTCAATTTTAAACGGAAATGAGTATGCTGAATTCTTTATTGCGGTTGATCGATCAATAAGAAATTCTATTGGCAAATACCATAGGTAAACAAATAACATGTTATAAATCTTTTGCTGCCGCCCATAATGACGAAATATGTAGCCAATGAGTAACACAAGTAATAGGCAGCTCAAAGATGCATGATTTTGACAAATCGATTAACCAATAAGAACCGGCCTTAGTGGTATGTAAACCAAGGCTGAACTTGATGAACACTTCACTGCTCCCAAAACATCACGGACTCAAATATCACCGAGAATATTCTTTCTCATAGATCTGGAGATGAATTAGAATTCTGTTCTTAAGTTAATCACAGATGCATTAGTTCATCCTCTGCTGACAAGGATTGCCGGGTTAGTTCCGACACAATGACCGGTCTGAAGCGTATTGCGTAGTAAGTCTAACAATTTCCTCAACAGATTACACTAACGAATGTACCTGCAAAGGGTCAAGTGTGAACCTGAGTGATTGAGGAAATTCTTGAACATTACCTCCAGCAGAAGTAGCTCTACAAGTGACCAACTAAAGCCACAGTAATTGTGGATCACCTGCTATTACCAAGATATTACCAGTTATCAGTTATTCAGGTTGACTGGGAAAGAGCGCTAGGCCACGCCTGAACTTCCATACCTAAACCATTCATGCTTGATGTACTTGAGCAGGCGCCAGCGCGAGTCAAAAAGCAAAACTCTATTTCCTAAACCGTGCGGCACAAAGAAAAACAGTTACTATTCTGTATTTATGTCATATTTAATCAGACTCGCTGTCTAAACACTCTCTCACATTTTATCTTACCATCTCTCCTTCTCAATTATTCCCTTGATAATATTCATAGTTTTAATGTTCCCTATTCTAATGTCATTTGTTACAACTCCCTGTCTTCACACTTCCCAAGCCTACACAATCTGTTCTGACAGACTGCAGTATACCACACCTATATAATGGATAGTACAAGTTACACACCGCCTCTCATCATCATAATCACTTTTTACTCGCTGAAACTTGGTTAAGCCTGGTTGCCACATCGGCTGCGAGACCTCGGCGGCAATCTTGCACAGCAAAACACTTGCGGGTGTGTGCTTTATGTTCACATAAAGCTGCATTGCTGATGATCGCATAAAAATGGCCACTCGCCATGTCGTTTCATAAGTGCTGACCTTCACCTGTACATTGTATTTTGGGAAGGTTTTGCTTGCGGCTTTTTGCAAAAGTTGAACAGCGTTGAAATTGTGCGTTGATCGTCAGCAACTAACGGCAGTACACGGCGCATAGGTTCTCATTTCACCGCAGATAGCCCGACGATCCTGCTGCCGGTTTTTGCGGCATAGATGGCAACCAGACTTCAGAGTAGTGTATACATGTTCATACATTGAAACATTGCATACTATGTTACTGTGTCACACCCAATAGTTAGTGCAGAGTTTATATCAAACTGGTCTAAGACTGCTGTTCCTTCATGCCTATCATAAGCAATGTTTTTCAGTTTACCCACAACCCCTCGCTACCTTAAAGAATCTTTCACAATATTCGGTGAATATGATGCCAACAAGGGGAAGTATAATCTTCTGAACGTAATATCTTCGTGAAAGGACGATATGAAATGCTAGACACGAACTAGAGAGAAGTGTAAGCCCACGAGTGGTTTATATCAGTCGTCTCACGACAAACGTAAGTATTCGGGTAAATAGTTCTCAGGACCATTGACAACTTTATAGCATTTACTCATTAGACCGACGTGGATGGATTAATACACCTGTTTAATAGGATTAAGCGTATCGGGTTGTTAACTCTATATCTTCGCAAACACTTGTTTCAATATGTCAGAAATTGAGTGAGTATTAAATATCAAACAGAAGCCCACAAAGCCAACAGCCACGCTCAGCCAGTTGCCGTTGCGGATAACTTCTCCCAAAACATGTAAAAAAACAGAAAAGCATGATGACACATTCAAGTTCCAAAACACATCCGAGTACAATGGCCTTAGCAAGCAGGCTATTGGACAGAATAACCGCAGCGAACAGTCGATAAATTTACATAATATCAACGTCGGTGAAATCAATAAAACATATCAATATTATTATAATACTCTAGTTACACGACGTGTGCTGTTTATGTCGACTGAAATCACTCGCCTTTTTGTTTTAATTGGCTCAAATTGCAGTGTCAAACGCTCAGCTAGAGTCACCGAGGCCTAAGCGATGATAAGTATAAATAGAGACAGCGAAACAATGCCGGATAAGACAGAATCAACTTCCTGCAGAAGTTCAAGAGGGAAGAGCGGTATGCATCCGTGAATCACCGAGCAATTATACATACAAGGTGTTTAATAGAGATATTATCTCCTTCAGATACAAAAGACTGACACATCTAGAAGGGCTTTCATCTTTCACACTCGTACAGGCTCAACAGCAATTATGAGTCTATCGCAAGATGTGTGTTGAGACACTGGCAGCGGCATGCCAATGACAAGAGATGATGACACAGGCATAGCCCTAAGACAATATAAAAATCATGAACTATATTAATAGTAAAATTGCTCCTAAAATTATTAGTTACTTGGATGTTAAAAAGGCCACAATGAAAGTTGTCTCCCTACACAAAACATGGACAAGACAACTCCACAAAACAAACTAAAAGACAACATCAACAGTACGAGTGTATGGCTTAGATCAAATTAAGATATAGGAGAAAGTTAGAATAGTGTTGCTTTTAGTACAATCTGTTCTGACAGCCTGCAGTATACTACACCTACACATGTACAAGTTACACACTGCCTCTCATCATCATAGTTACTTTTTACACACTTAAGCTCTCTTATAGTGGTAGGTGTATAAATGTTCATACACGGAAACATAGCATACATGTTACCGTGTTCCACCTAATAGTTACTTCAAAGTTTACATCAAACTGATCTAAGACTGTTGACACTTCATATCCATCACAGGCAATGTTTAGCGTTAAATATAGTCTTTGCATTGGAGCACCCAAGGTTCTAATTGACAGCTTGAACACCGGACAGGTCAAGACTTTATAGAGAATCATAGCCTGTCTGGTCATGACCTGTCTACACAGATACTGAATATATAGAGAAATTCAAGGTCTGTGAGATTGCTTAACTGGTACAGTAGCAAAACAACCATGAAGCTTCATTCAATAATTCTAAAAATAGTAACACTTAAAATCTTTTATTAATGTTGTTTGAAAGTCTACACATAACAACTGGCTTGTCTACTGCCTTGCACTGAGCATATTTCCAATTCTATCTTAAGAAATTTTTTTAAAGAAAACAATTTGAAAAGATTTTTTAGCTAAAATATGCCAGAAATAAACTATACTTGGCACATTGCATGCTTCTTCCATTCATTCTAACAGTCACAAATAACTTCTGCTCACAGAGAAAAGCCATATTCTGGATATAAGAACGATATTACTGGATGTCTCTAACACAGTTATCATATTGCATATTGTAAAGTCAGCTATAGCCAAGTACCACTGGTTACCTTCAACAAATTGTTTATGTGTTGCCTAAGTACTTCTCTAAACTAAACTACTACCACATGTAGTAACTTAATTATGCCAAACCAATGACAAAAAAGAGGACAACTCCAAATTATTAAATGCTTGCAGCCTTAACATAGTCTGTGAGTAAAGGAGAAAACACACTAGGCGATATTTAGAGTGATATCGCGCTGCGTGGTGCTAATCTGCGCTAGATAACGCTAGACTTTCTCTACACAAATTTATCGCTAGCGAGATGCATTTCGATAGGTTGGTTTTTACCAGAATGCAATTTTATGGCGTGTAATTATTTCTTATCGATGTTCACCAATGTACAGCAGCGACAATTTGCTATTTTGTTACAATTGAAACATCTTCAGAGCGAACACTGAATTGTTCATAAATTTAATAATAGCACTCCCAGTCCTGTACACCATAAAAAACAAAAATTACACAAAAAAAGGGTTGAAAACCAACATTTGGAGTCAATCGTTGCGCAGGTTGACCATCTTGAGAACGGTAAATATTTAATAAATTAAATATAAAAAACCACTACAAAATAAAATATGTATAAAAATCGTAAAAATATTACAGTTAAAAATACAATAATCGTTTTTTCTTATGTCTCCTTGTAGTGTAGGCAGTGTACAATCCGTGAAAGTGAGGTAGGTTTAATAACAAATGCGGAAGTTGTTTGCGTTGTTGCCTAGACGGCGCCATATTGACTAACATAAATTTATTAACAACTCCGAAGAAACTTATGATACGGAATTTTATTGGCAGTTTGCGAGCTTGCCCATTATATCGTTTGCTAGTGAATCGCTCAAGTGTGTTTATGCACACGCCAGCGATATCTCCGCCCTCCTCATGACGCTCGCGATAAAATCGCCTAGTGTGTTTGGACCTTTAGAGAGAGACACGTCGCTCACCTCAAGGGCCTGTCTCACGTAATTCCAGCCTGGTCTGAATACTGATACATCTGGCACAACGCAGAACATACTGTCCTCACTTCTGAACATAGTCTCCGATTCTATGTCACCAAACCAGACTTTGAGCTGGGGTGTCAGGTACTCACCCGCAAGCTCTAGCATGGCTACATCCCCACCTCCATTTACCTGCATTTAGAATCCTACCCTCATTACCAAGCACTGGTTGGATAAACAAAAGCTAAAAGGATTTTACTAAAGGCTCCCAACCACAACATTTACCTCAATACGAGCAAAAACAAAAGCATTGTACATCAGTCAATAGTAAATTGATTATGGCCTATACATAGGTCAACAATAATGTCAACAAAGACTCTGAAAAGTAAAAGGAAACATTTGTTATTCTTGGAGGGGTGAAGAATAGTAGAACTTACATGTAGACTGTGGACTATTGGAACAGGAGAAACGGGACACTTTACCGGGCCCATTCCCTCATAAAATGTGTATTCAGCTTTGTCGGTACTGATAATTGTCCATGAGGCACCATCATTAATGGTTTCTTTTTTAGGATCACTGTGGCACGGGGACGCCTGCAATACACATTTACATTTCATATGACAGGAGCTGAGGCCACAAATATAGAGCACAAACTTCACTCCAGTTACGTGTCAATGTGCTATTTTTTAATTCTTAATACCGTTGCACACAGCAGAAATATTCGTGAAAATTCACTAGTGTGAATACTGCACTGCATTCAACAGCGCTGGACAATCACGCTTATTGCTCGGCCTGATTGGTTGGCTCCCCAATCGTCAACGAAATTATAAACTTTTAAATATGTATATATATGCATATATATATATATATATATATATATATATATATATACACTATAAGCTATAAAATATATATTTAAAAGTGTATAATTTTTTTGACAACGAGAGAATCAACTAATCAGCCTGAGCAATAAGTATGATTATCAATCACTGTCATCTACAATTTTCACACACGCGTGTACATACATATGGGGTTCCTCCCATGTTTTGTGACGATTCTGACGACCCGACGACAGGAATATTTAAAAAGTGACAGACGAGACGACCATTTATCAATGTAGGTGACGAGGTGACGATGATTGTGTAAGTAGGATTACTAAAGGTACTGCTACACGTAACGAATTTTTCGTTGGTTTTGAGTTCTGGCCGAAATCACGAAAAACGCAGAATTAATCGGTCGAAATTCACAGAATTATTTGAGCTGTGCATGCCCACCGAGTTCGTCGACAAAACGTTTTAAACAATTAAACAAATTATTAGCGAGCGCGATTCTAGCAGCTTTAACAATTAGTATAGTCCAAGACATGTATCGCGACACACAATAAAAATACGAAAGCAATTCAACATAGAACACACGATGTAACTGTTTAAGTTGCGCTATTGTTGGTGAGCGAGCACGACTCTAGCAAATTTTAAGATATATGTAGTCCGAGAACATAATGTGACACGCAAAAAAATATTACGGAAATTCACCATAGTAAATACGATGCAACCGACTTGATTGCGCTAAAGATGGCAACATTTTCTACCACAAAACTTTTGCTGCTAAAAAGGAAATATAATTAAAAAATAAACAATTTGTAGCTATAGCGTCCAAACAATAAATACATACAATAATGCAATCTAAGCAGTTGCATCGTGTGTACTAATTTTAATTGCACTTATACATTTATTGTGTGTCATTATACGTCTCTTGGACTATACTAATTGCAAAAGCTGCTGGAATCGTGCTCGCTAGCACGAATCTAGCAGCGCAGAATAATTCTGTGTGTTTCAATCATTTCGTGATTTTGGTTAGAACCAACGAAAAATTTGTTACGTGTAGCCGTACCTTTACTAACTTATTATTTGTCCATAAATCAACACGTTCAACCGAAACTTCACTAGTTTGGTTTGAAGCATCTGGCCCAGCATTTATAGACTGCCAAATATTAAAGTAAACAGCAATGAAATGCCACGACATTGACAGCAAATCCGTTTCCAAGTCTGTGACTGACAGCGATTATTAAAGACAATCTCGGTCTACTTTCAGTACAAGAAATGTAGCCTTAAAAACCTAAGACGGCTGTCACTCTTCGGGGAGTAATCAGCAACGCTCCCAAACATCACTAATAAGTTTGTGAAGGTTGCTGGTTGAGCTATGCTTTTGGTTAACAGAAGTTCAAACTGAGCAAGTTTCAGGTTTTTAACGCAACCCAGTGCCACCAGAATGGATATTTGTATTAAAACAACGAATGTGAAGAAAGAGGTTGTTTTGGTTACCAACTTGAAAAAGATGAGTGATTTTAAAAGTGACGACAGTGATTTTAAAAGTGACTATTCTGACGACAACTTTGTGTGGTAGGACCCCTACATATATATATATATTTTATATGCGCGTACATACATATATCTCATATACACGTACATATATATATATATCTCATATACACGAAAATACATACATATTTCTCAAATTTTTAGCTCAAATATTCTAACTCTGAACTTGATTCAATTTAATTGGGCACTCGTTTTAAGTACACCGTGACATTTTTTACAATATATATATATATATGATTTAAAATATCACTGGAATGTGCAGTAATGAATAAAACCATATGAGTTGAAATGAGAACATAGCCAAGTCAAGAGTCTCAAAGCATAAACAGGCCTGTAGGAATGTTAATATTTAAGCATAAAGGTTTTACCACAAGCGCTGTCTTGCCTTGGACCAAGCCTACTAGTCAGCATTGACAGAAGCACCTGCTACCCCTTCTCCACTATCGGTAGAAACCAACCTGAAATTGTATAATTTTTTCCTGAGAAAGACAGAGATACATTCTGTCTGTGTCCTTAAGATGAAAGGCACATTTGTGCAACTGTGAGACCGGATCATCGGCATCCAATGCCGCTGCCTGCTTGTCCACCTTTCTTATTATCTGTAATGGAAAGCTGAGTGTAAAATGCTTGTGGCTAGTGGCATGCAAGACTGTGAAGGTTTATCGCCTCGTATTATTTTAGCAAAATAAGAAAGGAAGAAACCTATTCACACGAAGGTGACTAGAGACACGAAGAAACAAGCATCATACTTTCAAGTAAGCACACAATTTTAGTTTACAATTTATCATTTTGTAAGTGTGCAGCAAAAACTAACTCAATTTATCATCTAAAACCATCTACCAGTTCCAAATTGATCTAACCTGAACTGCTACTTCAGGTCAAGGCAGACCCATAGGTAACAGGGCTGAAACATAAATCCTTTTGCAGATTGCCGAGCAAAAATGCTATCAAACATGCACATGCACCTTGACATATTTTGTATCAGCAAGGTGATAATGATCTTGGTTTCATTCAACCATAGCAGACAACTCCTGTCTATACTTATACATACAGTGAAACTCGGCTAACTTTACCTTCACGGGACTGAGAGAAAGTGTTCGAGTTATCAGAGCGTTCAGTTATGAGAACACTGTTACAAGTGCATGTATTTATCAGTACATATACAAACTATATATAAATCAAAAGCATTGATTCCTTGTTGCAAGTTAAGGGGCCTCTCATGTAGCGTTTTAACAATTTGTATCAGAGAGTATAAATATTTTCCTATTACTTGAGATTTGTTTGTTCGTTTTAGGTGATGTGACTGTCAGGACGTTTTCAAATCAAAATAGGCAAAACCTGATCGCAGTTGAAACGCTAAAAAAAGACATCTTTTTCTTTTGAGCGTTTTAACAAAAAACAGTTTTGCCGATTTTTCTTTAAGTTTATTTGAGGGAGTTTTTTAAGTTTACGGAAGGCTATCCCCAAGCGGATGTTTGGTAAAATTTGATTTTTTGCACACCTTTAGAAAAGTTGTTAACGAAAATATTTTGCCGATAGTGTTAATAATGAAGCCTAAGAACTACTAAAGGTTGATGTTTATCTCTATGGCTTGGAATAAAGCGATATTCTAAAGCGATAACAACCGTCTCGGTAGGCGTTGGGCAAAAAACTGTTCGAGTTAACGATGTTAAGGTCGAGTTATCTAAAGCCACTTATCATTGCGTGGGAACGGACCAAACAAATCCGTTTGAGTTAACCATGTGTTCGAGCTATCCGAGGGCGAGTTATCCGAGTTTCACTGTATGTGTTCTATTAGACCATGTAGGAGCTAAACCTGAATTCATAAGTAAAATCATTTTGAATCACTAACTGACACGCCTTTCAAGTAAACCCACAACCATAGAACATATGGGAATTTACTGTAGCGGTAGTTGTGTACACATGTCGTAAATATAGACAACACTAAAAGTATTCCAACAGGCTACTATACAAATTGTTAAAGGTTGACTTGCAACAAAATTCACCTTACAGTTATTTGATATGAAAAAATTCACCATGTCTTACTCTGTTGTGTTGTAGGTGCAAAATATGTGGGAATGTGATTACAACCTCTTAAAAGCTCAAAAACGAACAGTTAATCGCAGCCACACGAGACCGCCGTAGTTTGGATTCTCTTTCCAAAAACGGCTCGAATGTGACGTAGCTGTGGTAGATGGTTTCTGTTTACACTTTTATGCAACCTTATTCGTCGAAATATTTTCACAAATATACTTCACACATTCAATAAAACCATGTCTATTGTTCTTACGTGTCTGTTTTATTGTCATTGTAATGCTGTTACTTTTAGCAGTGATATCTTATAACTTACCGTAAAAATTCGTTAAACTTTTTAACCTTAGCTCGAAGGAGTGCATAATCAATGTCTGATAATCATGACGAGCCTGTTGGTCACCTGTGATAATCGAAAAGTGCTGCAAACATTATTTGCGAAGTATTGATTGGGTCACGCGATCAGATTATGACTTGACGATTAGTTCAAGCCGAAACAAAACTGTAAAGTAGCGAGCATCTATATTTGATACGGGGTCTTCAGTAAAACGCGAAGTGTTTGTCATAAACTAGTGCTACGATAAGTTTATATTGAGCTTTTTATTGGCCTTTCAATTCACGTGAGAACATCACGTGACAAGACGATAACCAAATTTCGTGGCTACGTCATCGAAATAAAGAGATTCCAATCTACGGCGGCTTTTCGTTTTTGAGCTTTTAAGAGCTTGTAATCACATTTCCACATATGTGGCACCTACAACACAACAGAGTAAGACATGGTGAATCTTTTGATACCAAATAACTGTAATGTGAATTTTGTTGCAAGTCAACTTTTAAGCTTTGACTAGAATCTGGTGAACTTTATCCAACGTATTTGCCAATGTCAGTTATGATTGGACAAGGAATATATTGGACAAGGAATATTAGCCACTGATACATACTAGTCTGGGAAGAGCCATTCCAGTTACTGAGCATACAAGTTTTACTGTCGAGCCATAGTGTATGTAGCCATCTTGTACAGTAAACTCTTCTGACTCAGACTCATTGTCATCCACTGTAAGGGAAGACAAAAACTAATAAGAAGACAAGATGAAGACCAGCCAATTGCCTGATGTAAACTACCAGATTGCATAAAATAAGAATCATCACCGAATTTTATCATGTGTGATCACATGCTGGAATAACAAATCAAATATTATAAAAAGCCCCATTGGGGCCTGATCAGGTAAAATAATCTGTTAACACCATATTGTTAAGCGGAGTATTTCATGTAGAATCATCTGATTTCAGGTAATTTGAGGCTTCAGTTTTCTTGCAACTGGCTAAAATGTACGTACGTCCCTACGTATGTCACTAAAATGTACATATATCACTATGTATGTCACTAAAATGTGCATATTTTACTATGTACATCACTAAAATGTACATATATCACTATGCACGTCATTAAAATGTACATATAGATTTGACCAAAGATTGAAAAACTAAACTTGCGACCAGACAGTATGTGACCAGTTGTATTTTAAATCCGCTATTTAATATTGACGCTATAGGTTTCAGAATTAGTCTGATAGTTTATTTATTTATTTAGTTTGTTTATTTATGCAAATATTTTATTTAATGTACTACCATTTAAAGTGATGTATTTATACCTGTAAGGCCATGCTTTATCCATATACGCATAAAACTCTGATTGTTTTGTAATCTTGATTAATTCCGTTGCGCTGAAGAAAGAACGGGGCGGCACTTAAAGTACTTCACAAAAAATGCGTTGTGCAGGACTCGAACATGTGACACTCGGCTTACTACACCGACCCTCTATTACCTGTGCTAATTAACCGCCTAATAATCAACCGCCTAATAATAGACAAGGATGTTTGTAAAAATTGATATTTACTTTTGAACAAAAGAAGCAGCATACTTTCCTTGCTTAAGAAACTGAGCAAAAATAAATTATACAGACGAACATCCATATTTAAGTAGGTATCTTAAAACAAATTGTGATCATCAGAATTCAAGAGAAAACTAACTAATTGGATTAAAAACTGTAGCGCTGTAAATATAAGTACATGAAATACAACAATATTAATTTACAGCAGAATAAAGGAAAAGAGAAGACGACTCACATTTATGTATGGTAAACGCACCCCACTGTAGAGAGCTCGCATGGAAATTACCATTCTCAACATGCAAATATCTTGTGCTGACTGTTTGAGACCTCAGTCTATTGAAGAGGGCTACTTTTGTTCCTGAAGCTACGCACACTGCAAACACAGCTTCAGCATAAAACTGACAGAGATCAAAGGTATACTTTCAAATAACAACCAACTTCACTGGTGACTTGCAAAACACAGAATTCCAAACAGACATGGCAACTTGACAAAAGAATTACAACGATATGATGATGAATAAAGTACTCTGGAGCTTTGCCTAAACAATTTCTGTGCATATTGCAAGTTGTGTTCTCTTGAGTATTCCTTGCAACAGTACTGCTTGTCATGTAATAAGCTCACATATGTTAGCGTAGTCTTTAAAGGTTTGTACGCAGTGTGAGCAATCACTAGAAGATTGTGTATGTCTGCTTGCACAAACGATAGCTTAGTGATCTTGGTTAGATATGTCTCATGTCCAGTAGTGAAGGAATCTCGACAACTGGAGACATGCCCAGTTAATGAGGGAAATTTAGGATTGGATGTCATTCCTATCACCACGAGTGGCCTTATTTGAAACTTGAACCCGAGCCTGTTGTATGCAGGTCAGACATTTTAGACCACTAGGCCACGGTTGCTCTCAAGTTATGGCAGTTTGTAAAGTTTGTTTGTACACACGCACAAGCGCATCAGTTACAAGGAGAATCGACGCTTCCATAAAATATCAGGAGTATTACACAGGCTCTGCATAAAATAAAGCTTTTATTAACATTGGTTTTATTTTAAACAATTTCTACATTTGACATCATCAGAAAATCTGGTGCAAAAAAATCTTTGAGCAAATGTTAAAGCATTAAGAGTTTAGAAGCGGTAATCGTGTAACAGGAGTTGTCTTTCCATAGCTATGGTCAAAAAGTAGACACTGTTTTCTCACTGAGTGATCATAATAGAACTAACTGCAGTAAGTTAATTACTTTCATGTAAACCAGCTGCACCCCTTCATCCTCTAAACTCTGCAGCAAATGCTTGTAAAAAGACTTTAAATATGTCTATGACTCACGGAGTCAAAGCAAAATACCAACTATGACCATACGAGTTAGGAAGTAGCATCTATTGCAACATGGGCTGGAATAAGAAATAGCATCTGTGCGCATAAAAACACAAATACAGTAATACTTCAACTTACGAGTGCTCCAACGTACGAGAAACTTAAGATACGAGCCAGCTTTCTAGCAAGTTTTAGCACTAACATACGAGCCATGTTTGAGATACGAGCACTTGAGTGAGTTGCCAAGTATGCCGGAGGTGTTTTATTAGAACAGCATCACTCTGTATTTCTCAACTGCTCAGGTTATACTGTTGTACCGTGTTTTTTTTGTGCACGATTTTCTGTGCAGAATTATGTGAATTAAAAGTACTGTGCGTAGACCGAAAGTTTGCCAGTAAAATGAAAGATAATACAAAGAAAAAGCAAATGATAACAGTCGATATTAAACGGAAAAGTATTGAAAAATATGCGAAATGTGTATGCGTGATTCAGATAGCTCGGCAATATGACAGAAATACATTCATAATTATCAAACAGAAGGATTATATTCAGGGCATTTAGTTCGCAAAAGGACTAGCCATAGTTTCTAAACGGTGCAGCGATCTTCACGACCGCTGATGGCATTGGACAAACAATTGGCCGGTGACAGCGTAACTGAAACGATGCAATGTGAAAAGGCCGGCGCTATCTATCCAAACTGTTTAATAGACATTCGGACAAGTTGGCTAGTGGTCGTGTGTTAACCATTTGTGACGACACCTGTGTTCGTCCTAATCGCAACATGTTGCAAGGGCGACAAAGGCAAACGTCCTTAGATAGGTTTATCTTAAAACGGCTGGCTAGTCGTGAAAGCGAAAAAAGGAAAGATTTCTCGCTAACCAGTGAGAAATTTCAAACTATGAACGCCGAAGAAATTTTAATTACGTTTAGTTGAAAATGAAAGTTTGCTTTTAGGTTTGCTTCTAAGTTTGTCTTTTAACACTTTGATAAAATCTAAATTTATCAAAGTCAACTGTTGTAACGAAGGATAACTTATATCTCCCTCCCTGGCAAATGCGAGTGTTAACTGCTATTGTATGTATTTAATTTTACATTTTAATTAATCACATTTCCTTGCATTATTTTTTATTTGTTGCTTTTTGAAAGCATGTAGTACGTAAGGACAATAGCCAACATGTTCTTTCTGTTACAACATCTTGTTTTGAGTGTTTTATTTGCCTTTTTTAGAGTATGGAAACCAATCAATATATATTTAATTGTTCTATATATAAATTAATTGCACCAACATGCGAGTAAATTGACATACGAGCTCAGTCTCGGAACGCATTAAGCTCGTAAGTTGAAGTATGACTGTATACCAAAATTTTACAAATAACAACAATCTAATTTTAAGCCACTACAAATAATTGGCAAATCTCAGGCAACAGACCATACCATAATTCAATGTAATGCAGTTTTATGAAACCATAATTTTTGTAGTGCCATACCAGAGGTTCTACAGGGCTACAGAACTCTACGGAACCAGAGATTCTACAGTGCTACAGAACTCTATGGAAACAGTGATTCTACAGTGCTATGCAACTCTATGGAAACAGAGGTTCTACAGTGCTATACAACTCAGAGGAAACAGAGATTCTACAGTGATATACAACTCTATGGAAACAGAGGTTCTACGTTGCTATACAACTCTGTGGAAGTAAAGGTTTGACGGTGCTATACAACTTTACGGAACCAAAGGTTTGATGGTGCTATACAACTCTATAGAGCCAGAAGCTCCACAGCGCTACACAACTCAATGGAACTAAAGGTTCTACGATGTTATACAACTGTATAGAGCCGCAGGTTCTACAGTGCTATACAACTCTATGGAAACACTCTATGCAATCACAATAGTTAGTGAGTAAGCCCAAATTAATCATCAAGACTTACAATCTGTGTTTTTCAACGATTGTTTCTTTTTGGAAGGCTTGGATATAACTTTGATCCGTTTGCTGTTAAATTCTCCCAGGTCTCTTCCATTTCCGTAAAACATTTTGACCGTCAAATGGAAGTGTTTACGTTTGTCAGAGTCGGATATATATAGAGTCTTGGCCGCGCAATAGTCCTACAAGCGAAACATCTCGGTCAAGCATTTAAAGTCAGCGTTATGGTCAGCGTGCCATATAATGGAGTGGAGCTAAACTGGATGAAAAGATTAGAAGCATCTCCTCTGCATACTACGCTGTAATAATTTAATATGCAGAATAACAGCGAAGAAGAAGAATACTGAGTATTGAGTCCCTAGTGCTGCTCCCTAAAACTGGATAATGTGAGCATCGAGTCCATAGTACTGCTCCCTAAAACTGGAGAATCTGCCAGAGAACTGGCTACATTTCCTACAGCAACAGCTGTAGTAGCTACAACCTGTGTTATAAGCGAATAATAATTGAATAGACTGGGGGCGCACCACAGCTGACCACAAGCAAGCTTAGACAGCATTCTAATGGGTTTAAAAATAATACATCATTTCCTTTCCTAAACCATAAACAATACACAGCTTTTAGTATGTTCACAATAGTGAACTTTTTATGACTGACTTATGCCAGCAATGACTACCCGAAACACTCATCTGATACAAATACAATAAAATATCTGTAAATTTAATTTCAGATGAAACTGATAATATAACTACTAAATAAAATACAAGGAAACCAGCCTGATAACATATGCATGCATAAGGAACCCCTCAAATTTCTTTTAAATGATGCTGCAAAAAATAAAAATTCTGAGATGTCACATTTTGTTTTACGTTGTGGTGTTGTGCCAGAGCCAACAACAGGAATTTAATTGTGAGTTTTTACAACAAAACGGATGTTAAAAAGATTATAAATAAAAACTAGTAAAATTTGGACAAGAACCAACAAGATAGTAAGGGTTTAGTGTAACAGTTTTAGGTAAACTGCAATAATCTCTATATAACTATATTCTACTACCCTAGGACAATTATGTATTCGCCTCATCTAACTTTCGCGTTTTCGCCGTGTCCTCCTCTCACGAAAATTTCATGAGCGAAACTAAACTATCATAACGAAGGAACGAAAACGCGGAATTAAATAGCTTAGTTCATTGATAGCCCAAGAAACAAATAGCAGCAAGCGATCAAATTGCATTATCGATCTCGTCCACACAATTCTACCTGCGGTTCACAATTACAAACTAGTTCCCAATTGAAAATTTTTTTCTTACCAGTGAACCGAACCTGAGGAATCTGATATGTTTGTTCTGCTACATTTATTTTCACATCACTATATTTTCGCACTCATCAGAGATGCGAAATTAAGTTGCAGCGAAATTTTACTCTGTATGCTACTCACGAAACTAAATACTAGCGAAATATAAGTGTCCTAGGGTACTTCTATATAACATCTATATGATGCTATAAATGGATGCGACTGCTTGACTATCATATTACAAAACGTTCTATTACAATGCTAGCAGGTTTTGTGTTTTCTGAATATTTGCGGCTGTTTTTACACTCATGAGCTGTGCTGCTTGTTTTGACCGTCAGAGCCTCTCACTACGATACAACATTGCAAATGAATTTTCAAGTTTTAGGGCTCGTCACACGTCAAAGTAACGCGTAATTGATTAAACAGCCAGCGAAATCACCAGTCCCAATTTTCCCAAAGATTTGATTCTCTTCATCAAAACAATTTGAATTCGGAATTTGAATACTGGTAGCGGGTGCCTGGGAGTAGGTAGAGAGAGACACGAGTATTTGTACTCTAGGAAATATGCGTGTCAGTCAGCATGACAGTTGCGTTAGCTATTACCATGCAGTTACCTTACAACAAAACTGAAAAGACCGATCATGTTACGCATATTGTCACTGCATATTGTCACACATTGCGACTTCACAGGTCAACTTGAAGATGTACTTACACAAAATTTCAGTAGATTTCATCTAAAATTATCGATATTTTTCTATCATTTGTGATTGTTTTTGATGTTTGAGATGATTTGACTACCAGGATGTTTCAATATTAAAATTGACAAAACATGATCGCGGATAAACTGCTAAGATCAATCGAAAGTGTGATTACGATGTCTATAGTTGCAGAGATCGACCGAATAGTGGTGCATAACATTGCAACTTGAATTTCGGCGTAGCCGACATTAATAATGAAATCAACAGGCAGGTGAGTAACTAGTGATGTCATTTCGGCACGTATTTTTCTTTTGAGCGTTTTAACTGCGATCAGGTTGTATCGATTTTAATCTTGCAACATTGGCAGACAGATCACCTCAAACAAATACAAATGATAGAAAAATACTGATACTTTCTGATAAAATCGACTAAATTTTGTGTACGTTCATCTTTAAGCAGAATTAATTTGCTAAAACATATTATTTTGTAAGACCGGGAGAATTGTGTGTAGTAAATGGTAAAAGCGTGTTACAGAAATAAAATGGCTATCCATAGTTATTATGTAGTAGAAGATAACTGCTTACCTTTCCCTCGAGGTTGAGAGGTATCATGTCTTGCTCGTTGCTCCCGATACCCATAAAAGCGCAAACCTGCGCCTGGCTCTCCGACACACCTTTGTCAAGCATCTCCTGCCGTCGTTTCTTCCAGCCACTTGAGAACAAGTATACGCATGGTGGTGGACAGAAGAATCTACCGGTAGAAAAATCGTTAGTCACCATTTCTCAGCTTATCTAGACAAGATTAACACTAGCACGAACTTACAACAGAGGAAATCTCTGCTCATGGTCATTAAACACCGCACAGGATAAGGCTAATTAGACTGGCTACTACTTGTTACAATTTAGAGATATTTAGCATCACTGTAAATAAAACCTTTTGAAAACTCTTTAAAACTGTTTCTAGGTCAAACCAGTTTAAGGTCAACTACTGAAGCAGACTAAATAATTACTAGCGGTAACATCGCATCACATCATGTAACAGGCAGTAACTAATCCCAGTTATTCATCCTTTCACTAACTAGCTAAGAGAGAATCAAAAGCTTTATTGAGTCATTTAAGTAAAAGCTTTATGAGTCACCCAGTTAGTCTACAGCGCTTGAGATGTCTATGGTCTATTAGCACCTGAAACGTCTATGGTCTAGTAGCACCTGAGATGTCTATGGTCTAGTAGCACCTGAGCTGTTTATGTTCTGTTAGCACCTGATATGTCTATGGCTTATTAGCACCTGAGATGTCTATGGTCTAGAAGCACCCGAGATGTCTATCGAGATTTCTATGGTCTATTAGCACCTGAGATGTCTGTGGTCTATTAGTACCTTAGATGTATATGGTTTATTGGCACCTGAGATGTCTATGGTTAATTAGCACCTGATATGTCTATGGTCTATCAGCACCTGAGATGTCTATGGTCTATTAGTAGCTACCTGAGATGTTTATGGTCTGTTAGCACTGGAGATATCTATGGTCTATTAGCAACAGAGATGTCTATGGTCTACTAGTACCCGAGATGTCTATGATCTATCAGTAGCTACCTGAGATGCCTCAACATATTTTTAGCGTTAAAAAGTTTCACACGCAATGTTTAGTAAGGACAGCTGCAGTTTCGCTTATTAACCTGACAGATTAGATGACAATCTGGGAAAAATACACGAGTGAGCAATTCCCATGACTTTTCAAATATTTCACTAAAATTTGGCAGTAAGGCTGGGCGCGGCTATAAATAGTAAATACTAAAGTTTGTAGGCAGCTATGGGAACCATTTAGCTGTGCATGTCTTCTTGTGAACAGTACCTCTTCTCGCTGCCATAGGACTTCTGCGCAACCTTGGCATGCTGGATCATGACTACTTGGTCATCTTGATCTTCTAAATATTTGTTCATTGCTTCTCTGGTGAGCTGCCGCTGCTCAAGCCTGTAATTACCCAACTCTTGCCATTTACCAGCTTCACGTTGAATGGTGACATGAGTGCATAAGGTTGACATGGCAATTTCATACAAAATAGTTTGTAAATATATGTACACTTGAAGCAGCACAGTTCAATGTCAAGGACATGTTCTAGTTTAGTCTATTTTTTATGAACTTATTAACATAATTCTTCGTCTGTACATCTGACTAATGAGACCTTGTCAAAGCATTAAGAAGTCTTATCAATGCGCACAGCGCTATGACATGACAAACAAAACAGTATTTCAGTATTGGAATGCATGGACAGGCCATATATGGTCAGTCTGGTTTGCGTCCATTTGCGTACGTGCCTGTTGTCAATGGGTAATTGCTGAATGAAAGCCAGTAAGTGCCAAAAAGAGGGATGGTGAGCATAAAAAATTAAAAAAACAATTTAAAGAATTTAATCGAATTTTTTTGGCAACATATTAAGGTTAATACCTGAATACACCAGGTAAATGCTGCAGCAAACTCAAACTTCAAGCAATAAACTGGCAGCATAAGCTGACTGGCAGCATTACTAACTGTCAGCGTCCCTGTCAGCACCGCTGGCTGTCAGCACCGCTGGCTGTCAGCACCGCTGGCTGTCAGCACCGCTGGCTGTCAGCACCGCTGGCTGTCAGCACCGCTGGCTGTCAGCACCGCTGGCTGTCAGCATATGAGCTGGCTGTCAGCATATGAGCGTATGTAAGCATTCAGAGGGCGGATAGGTCAGCATAGAACAACAACCATAGTGACCAGAATACAGCGAATAAACTGTGAGAGAATAACAAAAACTGAAAGTATGGGAAAATATGTCAGCGGTGAGAATATCATGCTAACCCAGTGGCTCCAGGCCCTCTACTAGGAAACCTCCTTCTGGTTACACTAAGCTGGCACGGAATGCATGACCATTATGAGATTGTCGGATGTCAAGGATTTCACGCGACATTTGATGGTACGTGTTTGACCAACAGTTGGAATGAGCTAATCCGAGCCATTAGAATGAGCTAATCGCCACAGAGTAGGGCGAACGACTAAACCTCAACACTTTTCTGTTGTTGTCCAACAGAGTTCTGAAGAACCGGTAATGCAGACAGTGACGTAAATGAACTTGTCCAGCTGGACATCAATAACAACTACTACATATTTATCAAATCATTAAACTGTCCAATCATGAGAAAAATACTAGATAGACCACCGACTCAGCCTTTTCCTGTCTCCCCACAAAGCACTAGCAAAAAGAGATGCACCACAAAAGTTGCAGTTACTTTGTGAAATTGTTCAAAATGGTTAACATTTCTAGAATTCTAATTTATACGAACTTAAATCATACGAAGCATTTGCTGTATTTTCATGTTCCTTACTGTGATATGAACAGAAGGATAAAATGGACAGTGTATTTCGCAGAATGCTGCCCAGATGTAAATGACAGGATACTTATGCAAGGGCAAACCCTTCTCACAGGTAATATAATCAAGGATCACAGACTAATCCTCCACAATTTTCTGTAGTTGATAGACTCGGCATTGTGGACATACACTAAGTTTCATGAGATGCTTGATTGACAGAGTGATTACGCGATAACACACTTATTTATGCCTCTTGGGTTTATACTCAATCGGACAAGTATGATCGAAACAACCCAACAATCATCGGTCTAAAATTTTGAACGTCTATCACCGAGTTCAGCCTGTTTTACGAGAGAAATCCAAAACCAGCGATGTAAGCGGGTCACCATTTTTAACACGACGTCAATCTTCTGTTTATGATCAATAAGAGTTCTGGGAAGTACAAAGGCCATACGATACCAGATACGAGCTGGGCGATTGTACAACGAAAAAACAGTGCATCAAAATTTTAAAAAATTTGATAGTTGAACTCAATTTCGACAAACATCGCATCATAAAAACTTAGTGATGAAGACATGCCACTTCTTAATAGAATCTCATGAAGCTATAAGCATCCCTTATCAATATGGGGACATAAAAAAGCCTGACAAGACATCCCGATGGATGGCGAAGTGTTATCCAATTAACAGTGTTCTCAGTCAGCTGACAGCAACTGTACCTCCCCTATGGTAGCGAGGGCACCTGTACTTACGCTAGGAGGGTATTTGATGAATTCCTGAGACTATCCGGTGATGGCGTAGGGGTTGGAGGGCCTCCCTCGCCGTTGTGTAATTTATTTAGAGCCAAACTGGGTGTAGATAGAGTGCTAGGTCTGGAATGCACGCCATTGGTTTCACCTTGATAACAAATCAAAAGCCACCATTATCAGATGCACGCAAAAACAAAAGCTACAAAGAGGGTTGTGCAGCCCAAGGTCTTGCACTAATCCAATTCATGCTACAAACCTCAATTCCAAGCGATTGAAATTTGCACACAATGAGCTTGAGCAGTGGGTCCATAGAAGCTCAGTGCAGTGCATAGTAATGCATGCCTTAGCTAGAGTATAGTGCCTACCAAATGCTTGAGGCCAGCAGGTTAGAAGCACCCGTCAAAGCCGAGATTAAAACCAATGTATTGGATGTACCTACGGTGTACCGCCATTTACCTACCTGCATTGTTCTGAGCTCTCATACGTTTCGCTCCCGGAAAGTAGTCGTCTCCTATTCCTTGGTCCATGATGCTTCGGGTCGCTTGACTTAGAATGTCATCACTCTCTGAGGCAGCATTTGCATTAGCGTTCGAGCATAGATCAGTTGCACCTACAGTAGTTCTGTCGTCAGTGAGGAGAGGAGCGGTCGGAGAATACGCAGACTCCTGCCGATCTATATAAACATCACTAGGTTGAGCTGCCTCACTATACTGTAGATTGGTCTCAGAGGTGGTATAGGATGGGGCTGCCTCAGAGGTAGGGCATTGGTCCGTGACAAAGAATTCTGACAGAGAGTCCAGCAAACGTAAATTTTCCTGATGTTGTACAGAGCAGCTGAGTTTCTGTTCGTCAATGACTGGAGGAAACTGCAGATACTGACCCGAGTGGTAAATATTCTCCACTTCTTCTGTCAGCGATACAGGGTATAGCTAAAATGTATTTCAATTAGTTATGACCACAGTACGACTTTTAAGCACGCAAATAACCCAAATATTTTCTGCAGCTTTTCGCTCCTTCCTTTGTAGAGGAGAGAAGGGAGAAGAATGACGAGGAGAGAGTACATGATTCATTCATATCAATCATGCTAATGGGAGTAACAGCGTCCATGTATATTAACATCTTATCACTACCTGAGACCAGCTACTCTTCACTAAGCACATAAATTAATCAAATGCGTCTCAAAGATTAACATAGTAAATCGAGAGAAGAGAAACAGTAAGGTAGCACTATTCATTCCCCCCATCCCTACCTTTCTTACAATGAATGCTTTAATGTATAATGACGAGAGAGCGTAAATTCTAGCGAATTCCTGCACCGATTTGCAGTGCACTCCTTTCCACGTTAGCGAAGCGATGTTATGTAAATCATGAGAACAGAGCAGTGAGCTACCAAAACATTATGCATCGTGGGAGCAAAATCAGATACAGCGAAAGCCTCAAGCTCCTACGAATTAAAACAATGCCGTAGCGTACAGTCAAAGCCTGCTACTCGGAGTGTGGGAAAGAAACTATCGCGTGGTCATCAAATGAGGGATTTGAACAATGACCAACTTATTATAATCAACATAGATGATAATAGAAAGGCAGACGCTCACTACAAGGGACATCTGCAGTTTATTATGTCTCACTATGGTAAGCGATTGTCATAGAAAATAGATTTGTGAAAAACAATAGCGTAAGCAGTAGACCTAATCATGAACCAAACGAATTTTCTGCTACCAAAAAGAGTCTCTTAATTTACATCTTGGAGAGAATCATCACACTAACCGATTAGCGGAAGGGAGACAACAGCATTGACTACACATTTTATAAAAAATTTTAGGATTGACAACTGAAAAGGTGTTTTCGTGTTTTCACACGAAAAGGTTAATAACCATTAGGGGTACTTACAACAGCACAAGTCAATAACAAATGCTGTTTATTGCAGTTATTTAGTTAACTAGCTACCTGATTGACTAAAAAACTCGATGTCATAGGTAACAGAATGCTATCGCCTCATTTCAATAGCCCAATTTTTGAAGAGCCTGGTTTAAGATAGCATAGCATTGTGGGTGCCTCACTATCTCGTGGAATATTGTGGGTGCCTCGCTATCTCGTGGAATATTGTGGGTGCCTCGCTATCTCGTGGAATATTGTGGGTGCCTCGCTATCTCGTGGAATATGTCGAGTAAGTTTGGCTAAGTAATTGAGTGTCACTGTCTACAATATTCTAAACCATTATTACAATAGGTTGACAGACAGCACAAGTTGGTTAATATTACATGAATTTTTGTTTTGTTTTCATCAAACTTTTTTAAATATTACAAAAAAGCATCACATGCAGAATATCTAATGTTTTAGCCAGAGATATAAATAAAAACAACCAATTTGTTTCAATTTTTATTATATTGTTCGGATGAAGTATGGAGGAGGCAGCAGTGAAATTGTGTAGTTGGCAGCATTTAACTGCATCATTGCAAAAAGGTCAGACCGAGGGAAGTTAACCATTGGTTTTAACATAAAACCAAAAAAAGCAAAGCACATAATGTATCAATTTAGTAAAATTCTCAGGTCAAACCTCTTAAAGTTTACCGATCATTCTGTATAATATTTGGTACATGTAACATTTAAAAAATTGCGTAATACAAATATAATAAAACTTTGCAATAGATGAAAAATTATGAAAATAGCATTCAAATAAACTCCAATAGAAAATAATGGCCCATTCAATCCGAATTATGACAAAAAATGCAGATATGTATGAAAATTCATTCTATACATTTGCTGAAGTGCTTGGTAACAAAATTTCACAAAATTTATGGATTAAATTTTCAATTAAATTTATTGAACTCACTGCAGATATGCTATTTATTACTTATTTTAGTAAAGTTCTGACTCGTTGGTACAGAGGGTCTACTCGGTGACCAACAGGAAATGTGAAATCTTGCTTAGCCCTTCAACCATCTAAAGCTAAGTGAATACAACAGCAAAGGTTTGCTAGAGTCAATCAAAGACTACAGTTGATGGAGAGTAAAACAGCATCTGTCAACATCAACCCTTTGTAATATTGACGCTTGAACCAATATATAACTTGATTACCATTTGATGCTAAAATTAATTGCTAGAAAACTTTGCTCTTGATTGCAATGCATTCCAACATTCTCGAATACAGACACCACAAACATGAAAGAATTACAGATTCTCCCCACTAGTGGCCTAGTTCATTACAGGAGCAAACATCGCGTCGAACATCCTTTTTAAAAGAAATTTGTTGGTGAGCAAAAAAGCCAGGTGAAGAACTGGGTATAAGAACCTACAAGCTCTTTGCAGCACCCCTGACCTCTTTGCAGCATCCCTGACCTCTTTGCAGCACTCCTAACTTATCTAAACAACTAAAGCAACTGTATCAACAAGTCTGTTTTGTGTGAAATTTCATTTCATAACAGATAGAAATGTACTCGAGTACCTGGGAATAAGTGGGCTCGGCCAAGCCCTCCCTCTCGCAGTCTTTGTCATTCATCATTAGTCAGCTAAGATAGCGAGGTTCCCACAAGAAGACTTCAGCGTGATATTATACACTAGTATCTAATCTAGCCAACTAGTGACCACTCTCCCAGACACCGATCATCAATGAGATTTCCTCAGATACAGCTCTCTATATTTAAAGCTAGCGCTTTGCTAGTGGTTGGTGAGTCGAACTTAATTCTAAAGCTACTGTGCATTTTTGATGGGACAAACGATACTCAGGCCCAATAGTCTGATGATGATAAGCGTGTGAATATTTCTAGGAGTAACGGCTGGTTAAAGGAAGAAGGCTGTGACTAGATGATAAGACCGAACGGTTACATAGGAGCTAGGACAAAGCAGCTGATCAGGGCTCTATTGAGACGCGATCATCAGGTGATACACGCTAAAAATGCATCCCTATCAAGTGTCACACACCTCTCCTACGGAACAGCCTTCATTCCCACTCTCAACATCTACGCGTGAACGCAGTGGAAATATTTTCGTAGAGCTAACAATAAAAAGGGGTGGAGCCTATCGCTCTAGTACGATTGGACATTCTTGTGAAAGGTTCTCACGGTGTCGTGAGAATCTTTCGCTATCGATACAACGCCTATAATAGCAATGCATCGAGTACTTGACTTGGCAACATGACGTGCTACTCGTAATACAATAATTGTAATCTCAAGCGGGCAACAATCGTCAGCAGTAGTCGGCTAATAATCCGTGCTTTGATCTTGGCAAATATTTAACTGTTAATCTTACTGTTTAGAATGAACCTGATTTCATATTGATTGCCTCCCTTGTCACCCAATAGGACCCACCAACTTCCAGTATTGCTGGCACCTGCGAGCATGATAAACACAGAGGGGGTAAGGCTGCCTTTATACACACACACACTTACAAAAAGGGTAAAAAGACTATTCATAACACCATTCAGCGTCAGCATGAGCAAAGAGGTGGATTATCGACTAGGTACAAAATATTTGTTGAATATCGTTCCTGGTCGTATATTATTTGCAGCATGTCAACTCCACTATCTCACCATACCGACAGCAGAAAAGAATATTTTCATTTTTCCTCTCGCACATATGACAAACATCGGTTGCTATTTCGTGACATCAACATACTACATCCACCATCATATGTTTCAGTTTATGAACTTTCCATTACTACCTTCAATTCACTACCTCGACTCCTCAACACTATTAAATGATCAACTTGTGCGTGTAAAATACTTTAGTTCAACTCACTCAATAATTCCAGATTTCTGTCTTCACATTTCTGCTTTAGCATATCATTAAAAAAATCGTGTTGTTGATAATTATCAATGCCTATAAAAAGGTTCTACATACATACAACTGAATTTCAAAGTAATTTATATACATGAGTGTACAGTGACACTGGACAGGAGTGTACAGAGACAATACTATGACTAGTCCAACTCGCTTGACAACCCTAGTAACTCAGAGACCCTTGAAAGTTGTAAGGCGACTGGCTCATACTACAGTCAAAACATGAGTGCTACAATTAGAGTAAGAATGCCCCCATGTAGACGAATTGACAGTTATTCTCTTATTGTTTATTGTAGTTCAGGTGACATCGGTCAGTAGCGTTAATGAAAAGTGACATGAGACTGTAACACAAATAGACAACCTGGGAACGTTAGAGGTAACAAGCTGGCAGGATTACTTAGCCTGTGATAACTAATAAATCTTGCTGGATTAAGATAAACAAAGATTTAGGGCATTACATGGACGCTTGAGGAAAAGGTACATTCCTTTTGTGCTTGATATCAAAAGCCAGCAACATTTTAGAGGTACTAGGAAAAGGAATAGAGACTCCTTTTTCATTTTACTCAAACTTGGCAATCTAGTTTAAACAGTAGGCCTATATCATCAACCTTTATTATAAGTTGAATCCTTACAGAAAGAAAATGATTTTGTTGGCAATAATAATAACAGTAGGTGTACAGTTTTGTATTTAAATCATTTACATTGATTGTAACATTGATTGTGACTGTAAAAAAATACACACAAATATACAGCCATATGAGCAGCTCAACATACAAATCTTTTAACATACAAAATAAAATTGAAGCAAATGCTTGAATATACGCAATTTCTACCATATTTTCTATCATATTATTGAATTTTTGAAATTTTAATTGAAGTTAAATAAATGAAAATAAAATAAACAAACGTAAAAAAATAAACTGAACACACAGTCATGTTCATAAATATTAACACCCCTGGAATTACGAGTAGTTTTAGATGAGAGGATTATAATTAAGCCCGAGTAAGTCTTATACAGACTTACGGTGATTATGGTGTATTCAACAATTTATATATCAAAGTGAAGCTGAGACTCCATTCTTTATAATGAGACTAATTCCATACATATTGGAAGAACCCCTCTCATTCTCAAGACTGAGTTAATTTTGAACAATAAACAACGATATTTTACCTCTGATATTTTACCCACAATTCCTTTTAAAGTTACCTCAGAGACAGTTATTTCTAATCTTCAAATACATTCCAAGAGTTTGTTCACTTTTCAGAGCTGTTTGCAGGCCAGCAACAATGTGGAACCCAAAGTTTTAATTTTTTGAAAGTATCATGACTTTAGCCATTCCTGCTTTAAGCTTTCAATATCAAAGTCAACCTGTGTTGAAAAATTTAATTTTGGGTTTATCAGATAAAAGAGACTTCAAGCTATAATTTGATACGAGGTTTGTATATGGTATGTCATCAATAACCTCTAGAATTTTAGTCTAAAGTTAGCAAACACTCTAAAATGACAGGGGTGTTAATATTTATGAACATGACTGCATTTGCAAAGACATATACGTATATATATAAGCAAAAATATATATCAAAGACCTTTACATTCGAACCTACACATTGCTGTGTCTAAACTTGTATTCACACATCTCTAAGTAAAGTAACAATAATATATTTTTTATTAATTATAAAAATGCCACTTGAATTTCTAATTTTTATTCATTTATTCTAGTAATTTTCAAACAAATACAATCAACAATTAAACAAAACTTTGCAAAAATGTCAAAAACTTCAGGTAAAAAAATCAGAACTTTTCTTTCAAAAAGTGGCTTTTTTATGTTTATTTAAAATGTGGCATTTTTATTACTTATTTGATAAAAAAATTCAGAATATCTCTAACTATTTTGTTAAGCTAAAAACGTGCCAAAAAGCCTGGTACCCACTCTCTATGAGCAAATTGCATCAGTTGGAAAACTGATATCAATTAAAAGTGCATATTTGATCGGAATCATCCAAATTAGGGCAATTTCTTTCAAATTAGAATTTTCTTAACCTTTTGAAAGATATGTGTGAACTCTTCATATTTTAATGCACTTACAAAAGGCAAAGCGTGTGGATGGTGTATGGCCGACCCAGCATTGCATGAAAACACTTGGGTGGGATAAATTTCTGTCAAATTGAATTCTTGTTCAGTGAATATATGTACCATTATATTTTCCATCTATTCTCAGAAATATGTACGACATTTTCATTCACAAAAATGTCTTTTTCATCCCTAAAGCCCCTTAGGAATAGTGAGCCTAAATTCTTTTTGGGCTTAAAAGCTGAGGGGAAAATCAGCGTGCAAAGTTTTAGAAAATTCTGTTATCAGGAAGTTTTTTTATATGAGAACACACAAACACATACAGGAATTTCACTTTTATATACATTGATACCACTTTATTCAACTGATTTTTGATATATATGTATAATTGGATATATAAATTGTGAATACTTTTATATAACGCCTTATATACGCGTTATATAACACCTTATATAATGCTAATATAACTATTAGCAAGTTTGTATACGTCTTAGAGCTGTAAAACAAATTACAGTGTTCTTACACAAATACACGCTCCAACATACAGAACTCAAGATTTGGAACTAATCAGTGTCCCATGTGGAAGTATGACTGTAGTGTTCATAATGAGCAAAAAATTGAGAACAATATTTTATTATTTTCCTTTTGTCTGACTCACAATTCCGACTTTAAGCACTATATTTTTGTATAAAAAAAAACGCTTCAAGGTACACCGGAGTGGCTTAGCTTACAATGACATTGGTTTAGATTGGACATAACAAAACTATGAATTAATAATATGTCTATGTAATACGACCACCGGTAGTAGTTGAGTCAAGATGATGGATTGTGCCTAATGTACCTTAACATTGTCTCTAATCGATTAGCTGTGGCAAATGTCGATTTAGTAAGTTACCTGTCCATAATGTCATTTTAAGTGACGTTTTACAAGTGATATCATGACTAGCACAGCAGTTTTTAAATTAAAGAAATTGCTTCAACATATTTTTGTGGAACTATCATTAACAAACATAAATATTTAGCACGGATTTGATAGTTCTAGTAATCTTTAATTATTTCATTTGTTTGACAAAGGTTTCATTATATACTGACTGGTTCATCAGAGAAGGGACACATTACTTGGGGTATAAGAATATACTACTTGTTTTACATTGCATCGTCAAAAAATGCTCAAAAAATAGAAATGGTGAAACACATCTCTTAAATTACCACCAAAGATATTCCTCAGCTCAATTAAATTTCCCAATTTAATCAATGTCAAAACAGACTAGGTTTTAGAAAACATGAAATCATTATTATTGTTGTATCTCACTATTATACTTCATTAGCTATAAACGATTCAAGAGAATTTATTCTCTAATGGCTACTCTACCCATTTTATATTAATAGCGTGCATATTATACATTTTATAGTATTGGAGCTGTTTGCTAAAAGATATCACAATATAATTTTTTCAACATGTTTTCTCCATCATGTTTAGTGTGAACAAATGATAGCTATCAATCTCCTCTACACAGTGGAATAGTGAAATGGTCTATAAAGTTTATTCGGAAGCATCATTTTTTTCACTAAAAAACACTTTGTTCCCACAAATGTATTATACACCTATATATATAAATTTCAGTGTTTGTCCGTCGTTCGCTTGTCCGGTTATAGCGATAAAGCTTTAGCATCAAAAAGTCACCTTCGTATTGGATTTGAACTCGCGACACTCAAATCGCTAGTCTACTAGAAAGCACGTATAATTACAAGGCTAAGCCTTTCTTATCATACTCATCTCTTTTATCCTATACTGTATATCCTTTTCGCGATTACATACGCTCAATGTAGACTTTTAATTATTAATCAACTAGACGAATGCTGGCGTTGCACAGGTATTAAAAAACAGCTTATAAACAGTGGCAGGTAATGTCGTTGCCAGCCACTTGCCATTAGTCTGGCATATTGCCAATGGCTAATTTGAATATGCTGGTATACGTATTGTTAAACTTACTGATAAGAGCCATGAAAGCAAGCTTTAGTGACGTTGCCGTAACGCAAAGTCGCTATGCGTATTTTAACCCAAATAGCGACTCATATCGCCCAATGAGTCCATTGCATCTCGAGTAGCTTAATGGGTTAGCATATCGCCTGGAGAACAGGAGGTCCCGAGATCAAATCTTCAGCAATATGGATTATTCATTGCTACATACTAATTGATTTATTTGGACAGACAGAACGACAGACGGACGACAAACGGAGATTTATATGTATATAAATCCTAAAACAGGGGCATCGTAACACAAGGGCGCACTTTATTTATATGTATATATAGATAGAGTGCGCCCTCGTGTTATGATGCCCCTGTTTTAGGATTTTGTGGAACAGTGTTTTTTTGTGGAACAGAGTAGAAAACATTGTTTTTTGTCCTTGCCATATGAGGGCGAAAATTATTTCAACTTTTTTCGCCATACAATATCAACAAAAAATTATCTTGAAATTAAAATTTGGCAGTAGGTGTGCTGATTATATTGAAATAACAAAGATGCCGATGTTATTCGCCGAAATCTCTCTCACAACGCCTGAAAGAGATACGATGTTCACGCGCTCTCTATATCATTTCAGCATTACTTGTAATAAGTTATAGCAAAAATGCAACTGAAAACAGATCGGTGATAAAACTTTAGCTGATGACAAAGTTGAAGTTTAGTAAAATACATACTAAAACTTAACTTCAAGTGTGTGTTTAGTGAGCTAAATTCATTTGAGTTAAATTCAATGTTTGTGTTATACATCTGTCTCGAAGGTAAGAACTCTCTATGGTAGGTACTGCACATAGTACATGGTAATGTTACATTTAAATTTTATTGCAGATCATAATCATTAAATACACTAAAGTTACTGTAGGTAACTATAGTTACTAAGGTTAACATTATTTTGGTACTAATTTTTAATATGTACAGCATGTATATAAAATTTTGATGATTTTTCACCAGGAGTTTTACATGTGTATTAATTAATATCACCTTTTGCGTTTGTTTTTTTTGAAATTTTTTTAAAAGCTAATTGTTTTACAATTGCATCTTATTTTTTTTAATTTTCAAATGTGCCATTTCAATTTCAAGTGTGCCGTTGCACTCATGTTTCCGGTAAAACTGTAAAAGCTAAATACTTTTCACATGAGCAATTGTATTCTCTAGACTAGGATTAATCTCTACATTCTCTCACCATTCCGTCAGACATAGTATCAGACAAAGAAAATCCGATATTTAATTTTTAAGTTTGTACCAGTATCGAGTGGTACCAGTATCGAGTGGTACCAGTATCGAGAGGTAGCCTACTAGTATCGTCCATCAAAACTTTGAATACAACCAACTTCTGCTGCAACAGTAACCTTTTTTATACACACACTTCCACGTATTCATTGTTTATTTTTCTCTTAATTTATTGGAACTGCACAAAAACACTTTTCTCATGATATGAAGTTTAAAAGTTAGAATGGTAAATGTGGTATACGTTAAGTAAAATTAAGTTTACTGCACAATGACTTTTTTTGTGGCAACGACAGGCTTTCATCTAGTAAATATATAAAACACACAGTACAATAATATGTTTGATGCTTGTATTTCAAGGTCATATGTTAAGACATTGAGATACAAGTTTCAAGACATGAGCAATTTGTGATACGAAGAAAATGTCGAGCAAATCTTTGACAAGATATGACACAAATTTGAGTTTTGAGCATACAAGACGCTTTTCGATGAGGCCGCTATATCGCAGATCCTAACCTCTAGATAGGTATTTGTTAGTTTGTGAGCGTAGGTGGTGAATTGAACCAATTAAAAACATGCTTTTTCATTGTAATATACTGCTTTCAGGTGCTTATTTTTCCGATTGTGGGAGCGAATTAATTTGTATTTAGCTAGTCAATATAAGAAAAATTGACTTGATATATGAGTGAATTGACATATGAGCTCAGACCCAAAATGTATCGCAAGGTCTTACTGTACAAAAAATAAGCCAATGTCTGCATATATGTCTCTGTATATATCCGGTCAACCAGTCCAAAGAAATTTTGCTAAATACATTCCTAAACACTCGAACATTTCAACAAAACAGCCATCATTCCAAGATAGAGATGATCATAAAAAATATTTATGCAATTATAACAACACAGAAATATAAATATGGCGTTTACTCAAAATATCAACAATTTTGCGTACTTCTAGAAATTTTAAAATATATTTTAAAATTATGTATTATATTTATAAAATTATAATATTATATATATTTTGCAGAGTGTCTAAATAATGGATGTACATTAAAACACTTGGTGTGAAATTACCAAGTTAAAAAAAAACTTCTTTTCTGAGAACCCCTTCATTGAGTACTGAAAAAAGCAAGGCCACCAGCACACTGCACATGTCAAAAAATAGAGCAACTGAATGTAGGTTATTTTAGTCACGGGTACCTTCCTGCCCCTAATCTACAGAAAAGCAACTTGCATGACAAAATAAAATTGTTGACAAAGAAAAATGTGCCATCAGAAATTGGCGCACCGCAGAAGCAATGCAAGAGATTTTATGACAACAAACTGTTGCATTCTTAGCAGTTTTATTTATAACACTGCCAACATTATAACTTTTTACACATGAAATA
The DNA here is from genome assembly GCF_963576615.1 of Watersipora subatra. Lineage (NCBI taxonomy): Eukaryota > Metazoa > Bryozoa > Gymnolaemata > Cheilostomatida > Watersiporidae > Watersipora > Watersipora subatra. Next base: position 58,348,715 of record NC_088710.1, on the reverse strand, counting down.
ACTTTATATTTGATTTGGCACAAGCCCGTTAACCGAAAATATCGTCAATAATGGCATCAAGAAACCTGGAAAAAAAATATTGTGGTTTAGCCTGCAACAACAAAAGCAAATAATTTTGACAAAGTTAACGACTTGAAACAAGCAAGATGCTAATTAGGCAAATTATATTTAAAAGCATGGTAATATAACTAAAATAGGACAAAAATGGAATTAGTTGACTTGAAAAAGTTACCAAGTTCTTTTAAGGTAGTACAAGTAGTAAAAAATAATCACTTAATTAAACCCTTAAAGAATAAAGTGTAAAATGCAAGTGTAATATTGGCACTTCAAATGTTATTGTCTTTATAGGCCTGGTATTTATTTTGATCAAATGTTTGATAATATGTTTAGCTGGTTTATAATGAGTGTATTTATTCATGTTGTACAATAAATAACTTACCAGAAAAACTCTTTTATGATAGAGATTGCTTCAAATCCTTTGCTTATACGTAGTTATTATTAAAGACTAGTGCATCGTTTGTTATTGGCGAGCCGCTCGAAGCTTGAATCCTCCGGATGGCGATTCTTGAACGCCCAAGATATGAAGAACAAGCAAATTGCGGCGCTTTACTTAGTCCATTCGATCAAAAAAGCGAGTGGCTTTTGAAAACAGCAACTTGATTTAGCGCATAAATTTACTCACTTTGTAGCGCTATTTTACGATTGTGGTGACAACTCTTACTACATTAGTTTCGACTGATTTGTCAGCTCTGATCCGACATATGAGTGTGAGGGGACAACTACAAATTCATTTTTGATGTAACCAATGATATACAGCCTCATGGGCTGTATATCATTGATGTAACGTACATGTCTAAAAAATTTGACTGTTTCCAGCAAACGTTTGAAGTGAAGTTTGCTAAAAGAAAATAAACAATTCTAAAACTATTTAAATTAGAGAGGCATAAAACACTAAATAAAATTTATGGGTGGGTCGAATCACAGACTCAAAGGTGAGCCTATAGGGCTATACTCGAACACAAGTATGCAATGGTATGAAATACACATACCGGTAATGTAGCTGTGCACTCATGATGTTATTGCCAAAGACAATAACAAGAATTAACATTTTTCTCACAGCATATAGCAAGGCACTTAACAAGTCTCGGTCTCTCGCCATTAATACCTCGATAAATGTGATTATTATACGCTGATTAATAGTACAATGCTAGTCAAGAATTTATACTAAGCTTTCACTAACTTCCTAAGGCAAATAACACAAAGTTTTATTTTATTATACCAAATGGTTTGAGAAATATTAAACAAATAAACAGCAGTAAAAATTATTGTTTGTATAGCAAACAAATTGGAAGGTTTGCAGCTGATTGCTTTCTGCACAATAAATTTTATAGTAATAGTGTGACATCCTTTTCTAATATTAGCGTTATCAACCATAAGGGTTACGTGTCATAATTTGTGACAAACCTTTATGTAAAAATGATAACGGCACTGAAGTACACCCTACTTGGCAAGGGTAAACAACTCTCAACTTAAGAGTGAGCCCACACAGACTCGAGGGTGAGCCGATAAACAGACTCAAAGGTGAGCCAATAGATGACAGACTCGAGGGTGGGCCGATAGACAGACTCAAGGGCGAGCCAAAAAAACAGACTCGATGATGAGCCGATAGACAGAGTCGATGGTGAGCCAATAGACAGAGTCGATGGTGAGCCGATAGACAGACTCGATAGTGAGCCGACAAACAGATTCGATAGTGAGCCAATAAACAGACTCGATGGTGAGCCGATGAACAGACTTGAGGGCGATCTGATAAACAGACTCGTGGGTGCCTCCTCCCAACTTTCACACCATAGTGAGCCAATCGCAATAGTTCTTGGCATTCGGCCAATAGGACTTATAGTGAATGCAACTATGATAATGCTAGCTGAAATCACAATGCTACAGTAAAAAACGGTGACAAAACTTTTATCCTCTACTTTGCCTTTGAAAATCAAGCAGAGCTATAGTTAAAAAGCACAGTGTCTTTATTGGTTTTGTCTCACAGTGCAAAGCAGTAACACACCAGCAATGATAAAACTGAAAGGTTATATAGAAAACCAAGGGAAAATCCACATTTGATTGGCTGCACAATAATTAGGTCAACTGCTGCCACAATAAAATATTTCAAATATAAAAACAAGAATACTTGTCACTAACTAATTGCGCGATATGAGTATCAATAGTTTTCTGGCTATTTATATAGTAACATACAAGTCTTAAAACAATATGGTAATAGATGGTTAACAGATAAAATTGCTAGAATAAAACATACATATACAATATACTGGACAGGTGTTAAGCGAGCCCTTTGTAAATAACTATTCAAATTCGACTAAACTGCAATAAATCACATCAAACGTAATACAGATATGTTGAGTCAGCAATTTGAAGCTGCCAGATTATAGACTTAGAGAACACATCACCAACTCTATTACGCATGCTGGCAGCCCATAAATATCGATACAAACTGATTGTTACTTCATTTGGTCCACAAGCATGTAACATTCTTGTAATTTCTGCGACTTTTCTTCTAACAAGGAATGTGATCTGCAGAGGCATGCTCGTGTTCACAGACATCGTTGCTCCTCCTGTGACAAAGTCTTCACTACCCAGCCTCTCCTGCAAGCACACATCTTAGATTAGCACCGGAGAATGCAGTCTACTCAGACCGAACCTCAGGGGTCGAGAGCATGTTCAACCCATCACCCATACCATCACCGAGAGCAACGTTACACAAGATCACGACAAGACTGATGGCTGTACTGAAGGCCAGCCCGTAACGCTTGCCCTACTTCACGGCATGGAGTGGAATCCAAAATAGTTTATCCGCCAATAAACTCTATCGGAGATAGCAGTGACCCTCTCAGCCTACTGGACCAGTAAAATCGATTTCTGAATGCCAGTAGTCCCATCTCTCGCCTTGGCCCTTTTCAGGGCCACCATTTTCATTTCAAGGGTTTTGTTCTGCGACGATAATGATGGAAACTCGACGTCATTGTTATTGTGCAGATTTTACTTACAGCAGTCATGTAAAAAATAACAATTTAATAGTTTGTTTTTGTATTAGAAATAAACTTAATGCTAACAGATTCATCAGCATCAAATTTATTGTCTTGAGATGCATAAGATTTTTATATTGTCAATATCATCATCATTGTGCAGAGGATTAGGATTAATATCGATGTGGATTAGTTTGCAAAATGCCATTCTAATATATTGTGAAAAAATCAGTAATTATTTGGTTTATACTGTTCACAGCGTTAATCTATTTAGGCTATTTCAAAAGCATAAAATATTTTAGCACGACCCTATTTTTGTAAACCAAAATTTATCTAGTTTATGTCATAGCATTCAGATAATCCTACTCGTTTTACACATGAGAAAAATTGTAGGCAGATCAGTTGTTGGAATAAACAATTGGTTGAACATTTGTTGAGCGAATACAACAACCGCAACTTGTTAGACCATTATTAGCCTCTTAGGTAGTGATCCAAAATATCAATTGTGCCCTCAAAAAAGGTCCGACAACTTCAATCTAAGAGTTAGAAATCAAAACTGGGAAGTAATCTTTTCTTGATTGTGCATATAGACCGGCGTGCGGGCGCGGCCTCTGCAGCATTTAGCGTAGGATTTGTAGATATATCGGTATTCAGTTAACGATTGACATAGACGCGTAGTTTAACTACGTGTAACAAGAAAATGCATTTAACTAAATCATTGCGAACATAAAGCTAACAACATATTGTGATCTGACGCTAGTGCAATATTTGCATATCAAAGAACGGGCGTTCGACATTGTCTTCCGGCAACAGCGATGCGCTCATCGCGGCCAGTTAGATTTTAGGTAGGCTAAAGCCGTTGGACGAACAGTTGCGTTTCTTCAATGGACATCAAATTGAATTACATACCTGTTACTAGAAGTTTTGAATGACAAGAAAACGGTAAGTTTTTTTTAACTAAACAGGAACCGCCGTAATGGCCGACGTGACTTTAGCTGAGCAGCGAGGAGCAAAGGCGCTCGCCGCTCTTTTCAATGCAAATGTCAACGTAATGACATGTCAAAGATGCAAGAAGACTGTTTACACTAAAGAGAAGGTGACATCCAGTAAAGATGTGATCTTTCACAAAAGTTGCTTCACATGTTCGGTATGTGGAACCCCCCTCACTACCGCTACCCATAAAACCAGTGTTAATAGAAATGATCCAGAGGTGTATTGCGTTACTCATGTCCCGAAACTTCAAGGGAAGAGCGCTGGATTAGACTCAAGAGGTATTCTCAATGCAGTTGAACAGTCAAAGCTTCGTGAAAAGTTGAAAAAGATAGCAACCCTAAAAGGACCGAGCATCGGTCCTGATGCCCAATTCATATCGCACCCACTTTCAGCTCAAGGCCTCAATAAGTATGGCGGTAAAGCAGAAGAAACTCACATGTACCCTGCTCTACTGGTAAGTTTGTGTTGTTAGAATTTGGTTGTCATTGTGTTTTAGCTCTGTATAGTCTAATAACATATACTTATAGATCACTTAGCAAATGGTTTAGATAATCTTTGAATTTTTACGGCTCTTAAAATGGGGTGTGATAGCTCCATAACTCGTTTTGAGTTGTCAGCTTTCTCTATCAAGCACAATTCCTTCTTGTATTAGGTAACTGCTTAGAAATTGCGTATAGGCCTACTGTAAAAAGAGCGATATGTGGATTTATTCAGTTTGTATTTGTCACTATGGTGTTCTTGAATAGTAATCTTAATAAGAATTATGTATTATGCAGCTTCATAAGCGAGACGAATTGCAAGAGAAGTTGAGGAGCGCTCAAGAGGCACTGGAAATGCAGCAAAGGGAGGAAGAGCAAGCATTGTTGAACCAATTTCAGGAAGAGAGAGACGCTCTTCAGTCAGATGTAAAAGAGGAAACTGAACAAGAGTGGGAGAATCGGCTAAAAAATATCACCAAGCAACTTGACAAACAGTACAAGAAGAAACAAGGGAAAGACTATGAGCAGGTTTGGTTTTTAATATCCTAACCAAGCTTTTTAATATTGTCATTATACTACTTTATTTTATATATTATATATTACATATTATTTTATATATTTAACAATCTGTTTTCACACTTTACTAGTGGCAAGGTCCTCCCATGATATGTATCTGCACGTGGGTGTGCGTGCAAAAGGTAATGCATCAAAATTTTGATTTCCCTGTTTACATCGCTTAAAGGAGGCGTGACACCATAATTGTACAAACTTTATGCAATATTAACTCCTGGTCTTGATTTCATGCTGTCCTTAATCTGCTTTTTACACATTAAAAGTGGGAAGTTTTTATGTTATAAGTGCAGCAAAAATTAGAGATTTCACAAGCACACATTTTATAATAATAAAAGAATAATCTTAACAAAAAAGATTCTAAATAAAATAGTAACAAACTTTTTGAGTATTATACTAGTGAAATAACATTTCTCATAATGATATATAATAATAATAATATCAATTCGTAATGATGTTTAACAATCCATCATGGATTTGAATTCCTTAGCTACATACACCTGCAAAAGTAGCGGCGATAATAACGCACCTTCAATTATATCATTAGTAAGATTTTTGTATATTATGAAGATTAGGCTATCTTGAAGAAAGTCTAATAAGGCCTCCGTAAGAAAACACGAAGCGGTTGGAGGTTAAAGGTTACCTATAGCATAAAGCTCTTCGATCGGTCCGGTAGTCATTGAATGGTTTGAACAATAATAATTTGTTTATGTTATTGACCTGTGCGGCAGCTCCAACACAACAGTATGAAATCACTATAAAATATTTTGGGAAAATGATTTTGCACATAGCAAAATTGTTTGTCTCGTTACATTTTTTTGCAAAATGCAATGATTTTTTACCTGTCACCCCTCCTTTAGCCGCTCTGTATACTTGTCTTATTTACCAACTTAAGACCACTGCTAGGCTGTTAGTTGGCTACGCATTGCATGATCTACCCTAGAGATTTCGCATGTTAACCTGTTCCTAAGGCTAAAGGAGATGTTGAGTCATTATTTGTAATTCTGCTGACTCGGAGCCATATTAAATAAGACTCATTTGTAGAGGATTACTCTAGAGGCACCGCCTTTACCTTATTGAGATTCTTGAGCAACGGCAAAATAAGGCAATTGAAATTTCTGCGTGAAACTAGAGAGCTGAGTAGGAGTCATGTATTATATACTCTAGCGTCTAGATATTGAATTGCCCTTTGTTGCCTTTGATTTTACAATGTCACGCGCGGCGAGTTTATGGCTTGCATACAACTATCGTAGCTGTGAGTTATTGTAGTTGACAACTTATAACTGTTCTCTATATTCTTTATGATCTGTGGTTATCCATTTTCTATACAGGAAAAGGAAAAGTTGGAAGACGAGGCGCGGAAGGACATAGAAAACAAGCATACTCAGAAACTACGTAACCGAACTCTCAAGGTGAATGTAGTTTTTGTACCAAACCTTTTGACAATCATATAGCTTCATGATTTCTAAAAGTCACCAGACGATTCGATATTATTTTTATGTAAAAAACATGTAAATTTTTGTGAATAATTTTTATTTATTTTAAATTCAAAAGAAACGGTTTTGTATTTGTTATAATTAGAAACATTTCGTGAATGTCTGTGGAATGCCGTGGATTGAGCTTATTTTAAAACTAGAAAGCCCATGCATTTTAGTTCCAGTATCACTCACTCTCTATGAAAATCATCAGGCGTGAGATAAATCATCATTACACGATTATATCATTTATACAATTGATGATATCTCTTTAAATGGAGGCAATTTTCAAATTGTTTGCTTTAGAAATTCGCCACCATATGATTGAATCGCCTTATCATGAAGCTCTATTAGATGGCTGTTCAAATAGCTCATTCTGACCAAAGCCTGTAATGCTTAGCAAGCAGTTGTAATGCCAACATTTCACGCTAGTGGGACTGAACTTTATTGTAAGAGATAACTCTGAAAAGAAGAGACAAGTTTTTCTTTTTTTTAGGTTATCGCTGAGCAGCAGGAGAAGACGTCAGCCCTTGTTGAAAAGCAGTCGTCGGAGATGCTTGACATGATGCAAGACAGGAAGAAGGACTTGGAAGGGGATTTGGAAGAGCTTCAAAAGGAGATAAAAGAGGCGGTAAGCTCGCTTGTTGGTTAATGACCAAGGAAATGTTTTATTTAAATTACTTTCCATAATTCTGGTTTTAATTGTTACACGACTGATGGATTGAGTTTTAGAAATATAATAAAAATTACATATATATTATATTTAAAATACACTTTACCCGTATCTGTTAAGTTCTCTGGCTATACTTGCAGCTGTTTTCAATGTGACATGTTTTATCTCAGGCCTCTTTTGGACCTTTATATAGATGACATAGTTGTTGATTTGAGTTCGTCTCTCACCATCCTGATGTAATCTGCGAGTTTATAATTTACCATTTTGTTGATGGAAATGGGAGTGGACTGAACCTTGCTTTTTTCATGCAGTTTGTCTCCCCTTGATGCATATCATGCATTTGCAGCTAGTTGCCGAGAATATCGATCCAGAAGAGTTTGAGGACTTTCAGCCAGAAGAGATAATGAGTGGGTTTACACCATTGACGGATGCGCCACCGCCCGCACCCCCACGTAGAAATAAGAATGACATCTATCACAACCTGACAGCCAATCAGGTGTTTAATGACTTGGATGACTATGTGGTCAACGTAAGTACATTCAGCATCTTTCGATGTTCAAACTGATTCGCGAGGGAGTCTAGGACCAAATCATTTTAGAATATGATATGATGGACCTTATGCAAACAATGAAGTATTTTGGTCAGTTGAGGAGTCGCATAGGCACCTTACCACCGTTGCTGTCTTATTTAGTTGAGATGCCACTTTAAATTCTGAGTTGAGAGTTTGGTGCATGATGTGCATTCTTTTTACCATGTTTAATTTAATTCATTTTGGGAAGCAAAGCTTGTTTCACTCTACAGAAGTTCGTTTCATATCTAAGTTTTGAAAGTCTCTCTTGTGGTTTGACTGGGTGATAATAACGGTTTTTGTGAGCATATTTCAGAGCAATAAATTTAGTCTGCTGGCTCGATGACTCTGCTCATGACTTGAGTAAAACTCATATCTCTGTATGTCCCTCAGTACAACTCATATCGTTGTATGTCCCTCAGTATAACTCCTATCTTTGTATGTCCCTCAGTACAACTCATATCTCTGTATGTCCCTCAGTACAACTCGTATCTCTGTATGAAATCCTCACTGTAGATCGCTGAGACAGAGCAAACAACTTTCACAGAGTTGGTGAAGGACTTGACAGGAGACCTCATGTCTGATCTTGCGAAGGCCAGGTAGGAAGGTTCTTTTCAGTTAGCTGCATAGACTGGAATGTTCTGCGGCAGGCTATTGTAGTTGTAGGTTGGTTAAAATACACTATCTACATCCTGCTATGGTCACATTCATGATATTATAGATAGTCGCTAAAACAGGTCAGGCTGTTGTTACCTCTGTATGACAGCGTGGGAGTCAGCAGTTTAGAGTACAACTTTTTATACCAGTTGCGTCAACATCATTTGTTCTCTGCATGTATGTGTTCAGGCCACGTTGTTTAATGTCAAGACCTTGTGTCAGGCCACGTTGTTTAATGCCATAACCTTGTGTGCCTAGTAACCAGGTAGAATACAGTACTGCCATCTATATGCTCCAGAGACATTGCCTACAAAACATAAAAAGGTTCACTCTACTGAGTATATGCATTGCTTACGGGTGCTTAGTCATGCGTTGAGGTTGACCATGTCGTCCATTTTGCAATGCCTGACTGCTTTAGGCTTTTCTCTGTGTTATATATGTGTCAGTTGGTGAGCTCCATGTCTCGCTCAGACATATGATATAGTAGTCAAATACTACCAGATTTATTGTGTCATGTAATACTTTCGAAGGAATAACTATATATTTTGTTATTATTGTCTGAACAGAGAATAAGATGTGTAAGTGGATGCAGTGATTGCTTTGATTAGGCATGTGAATGGCTCACGTAGCAAGTAGCAGTAGCATCCTTAGCTCTGGCTTGCTCTGCCCCATCTCTTCCTATACCATGTGCATGGAATGTCCTTGTTGCGTGTCACTTGAAGAGATCAATGGTTTTATAATGTTTGGTGAGAGGAACACATTGATTTCTTTGAAACTGCTATCCATTAGTTTATCTTTTTCTATCTCGTGTTTGCGGTATTATGCCTGCTACATCTTACCACTAGTAATTTTCCTTTTTGTGATTACTGGCTGAATTTTGAATGTGCGAGGGGTAACCTGGTGATAGTCACTTTCGTGTAAAGACAAGCAAAACAAGCTCCTCATCACTCCACGCGATTGATTGGACTTCATATTACATGTGGCAACAAGCAGTGTGATGACCTGTTAGGCATGTGGTGATCTACTTGACCGCTGCCACTGACCTTCTTGTAGGGCCATATTCCGATGGATTACCATCAAGGACTTGAACACTCTACAGTTCAATGAGAATCTCAAAGACACACCCCTTGGACTCCTTAAAGGTATCAAGTTTGGTACGGAAACGTATCACACCCTCTTCAAGCGTCTCTGCAGGTACGTATTTAATGTTGTTCATGCCTTGAAGAATGCACAGGCAGACAACTAGATAGGCTTGGCAGCTTATGTTCACATAAAGCTGTGTCGCTAGTGATCGCATAGAAATGGCCCCTCGCCATGCCGTTTCGAAAGTGCTAACCTTCACCTGTACAGTGCATTTCGGGAAAGTTTTGCCTGCGGCTTCTTGTGAAAGTTTAACAGCGCTGAACTCCTGTGTAGACCGCCGTTACCTACTGCGCCGTACTAGGCGCGTAGGTTCCCATTTCACCGCCAATAGCCCTGCGATCCTGCCACCGGTGCTTGCTGCGTATATGACAACCAGGCTTTAAAATCGTACAGAGTATGTCGTCATTTCACTGAATCCTTTTGACACGCATTCATACGAAAGCTGTTGTCTATTGCGTGCCATCGTCTATTAGTATGAACAATATGATATTACTATTGCAACAAAGATGAATCGTAGTTAAGAGTTTTTTGCTATATTACAAAAACAGCGCATGTAAATCTCCCATTCATAGTTGCACCAAAAATATGTAACCAGTTCAAGTTTTTTAGTTTATGCTGTACAATGATCTCTCACTATACAGTGTCCAGGAATCTCTCGCTACTGTGCACAGTGATCTCTCGCTACTGTGCACCTAAATTTTCTTGTTCTCATAACCTCCTATTTATCTACATGAGCGAGGAATTGGGGTCAAATCGGGGTCAAACATATTCAGAGACTGAACAGATGAACTGTTATCTTATGAGTCTCTTAAGCTGTGTTCACACCAGTCGATTTGCAAACTGAGTTTTGTGGCCGATTTCTGAATGATTTTATGGGAGCTGTTAGCCAGATTTTCTTCGTTCACACCAGGCTGAGTTTGGACTGAGAGTGGGCGATTTTGCCGGTTTTTTTTTTGCATGGTCAGATAACTTTAGCTGATATATTTTTAGTGAGTCATGCTTTGTATTGTGTTGACCGTTTCCTACGATGTTTCTCGTGGATGTTTTTAGAAAGTTTACTGATTATTTTGCACTGCCCAGCTCATCATCACTAATAATGGATAACTATAGGAGGACAATATTTTTAGCTAACATAATATGTTACAACTATTATAGCATTGGCATAATAATTGAAGCAGTTGCTTCAATTATTATGCCGATGCTATAATAATTGAACTTGAGCAATAATTCTGTTGATAGCACCATTCAGTGGTACTATCAATGGAATTATTGCTCAAAAGTGAACCTATGAAAAAAACATGCACAAATTGAAGACAAATATGGCCTTTACTTTAAATGACAACCTGTGACTGGCTGTGAAAGTGATTTCACTGGCTGCTCAGGTGGAAATCGGCTATCAATCGGGCAATGCCCAATAAAATTTCTCTTTGGAAAAAATCGGGCTCGTTTTCTATGCTCACATGCGATTCTCTGTCAGTAGGAAAATTGGCCTGAAATCGGCTCGTGTGAATGCAGCTTTAGATTATTGTCTGAATTTGGTAAACAAGCATTGCTGATTTATCTTGTTGTTTATAAACATTTCATACATACAAGAGAAGTCTGGTCGCAAAAATTTGGTCAGCTGCAAGGTTTTACAGTATTTTCCTTAGCATTGGAGAGATGAACCAGCTAGTTAGTTTAGACCTTCGTATTCAGATGAGTCGGATATTGCAATCACGGGCTACATTTATTTTTACACAAACCAACCTTTCGACATATAAATCACTTGCATCTAATATATGTAATGATGAAGGGTTGATGATACTTTACAGCTTTTTTCACGGTCAGTGCTGGAGTGAGGGATCATTATATATGAAATACTGCATACTCAGTAATTAAAGGTGTAGTTAGCAGTTCAAAAGTTCATCGCTCAAAGGTAAACCAAGGGAGGCAAATCTGTATAATTGGTTTTGGCATAAGACTCAAGCCTAAAACATTAGCTACTGTATGAAGTTGCTGAACTTCTGGTGTTGCATCTTGTGTAATCATCTTATGGCAGAATCAGGACTGTCGGGATTGCGCCTCTCATTATCTTCAACAAAATCCCAGATGCCTTGGGTTTGTATGGTTCTGCTCATTAACATCAATGTAATTCAAATCTCAGGAAATGGCTGCATTAGATTGGCTGCAGCAATAAGTAGCTATAAAGAATATGCTCTATATAAAGAAGAACATTCTAATACAGAGATATGAATTGTACACAGCTTTCTGTCATCTCACAATGTCAATATGTTCCTCATCACTAGAGTTCTTTTGGTTAGCAAATGGTCACATCAACATTCTTGATTATATCTTTGTCCACGTGGCCTAATTTGATTTTATCAACACCAGTAGTATTGAGCATTATTGAGTATTAAGACATCATCGTGTGTAATAATTGTGTGCACAATTATTCCGTGATGCTATAAGGTGGCCGAGTGGCTCAGCGGTTAGTGCGATGTATTTTTTCCTAACGTTTAAAGCGTGGCTACGAATGGATGGATACGGCTCTATTATGGTCAAGATTGGCCAGTGAAATCAAGTTAAGATCAAATCCAACTAAATAGAAGCCAGATACCAAGATTATTAGTGGTAGTTAGCTCAGTTAGTGTCCACGTACAGATATGCAGATACACGTGTAATATCAAGGTCCAGTTACAATAGAAAAAGTGCAGCAGGTGCTGGTTCCTTTCAACCCAGAGTTGTTGGCGAGCTTCATGTAAATTTGACAGAGCCACACACTTTCTATATGTTTGTGAGTCAGTTGGGAATGAGATATGAAATGAGTGTGTGCCGTGAGCAATCATGGACTGCATAGTTCCATGGCCTTTAGAGGATTCAGATGAGCTAGTCAATTTCACAAGCATTCTCTCAAGATATCAATATGTGATTGATTCACAAGATGCTTGGATCCTAAATTAGCTTTTTCATCAGTGCTGGTGTGTGAGAGTGATTTTAATCTTGAAAAGGCAATCAAATATGTGAGAGAGGAACTATTGCAGGGCTGAACTTTTGCTATATTGCATTCTAAAGCAATAGCTGTATCTTATAGCAACATCCATCTAATTATACTCTCTAGCTACATCAAATACTATTTCTCTCTAGAGATGCTATGCGAGGAATGTAGATACAGCTATGCATGCATTGCGCTAGTTAAATCATATCCTTATACTAGCCACTCTGCTCAGCCTTCACCAGGTTACTAAAGATCTAAAATAGGGGCCTTTTTATTAATAATATACTAGTGTGAAACTCTTTGCTGTTTAAGTTGCTCGGACCTGAGCGTAAGGATTCTAAAGTTAAAATAATTCCCAAGAACCTATACAACTACATATGAAACAATAAACATTTGCGACAATATATGATCATTACCACTACATTAGACGAGGTTTAGACATCTATGACAATTATTGTAAATTATAGATTTAAGTTTTAGCGAAGAACAACCCAAATCTCTGTAAGAGACATAACTGTTACTTGTGTGTCGACGGTGCATTTTTGTGTACTAAATTGTGTATATAATTTAACGAACCAGGTTTTTACATAATATGAGTTCATGGAAACCTAATAATACAGAATCTTTAATTCACACCAGGTTGTCGGCGTTGATTATGAAACATGAAAACTGTGTCAGACCATATTGAGCTCTCACATCTGAACACAAATTGCACTACCCTCGTTTCTCACGTATTTTTTTTCACACGACAGAATTCCATTAAATTTGGTGCGTAATAATTGACAATAAAAATACGTATTTACAAATAACGCCAACACTTTTGTACTATGTTGTCAAAACATGTCTTCCGGAACTTACGATATAATATTTCAGAAAGTTTTAAATGTATCACAAGTGCATAATACACATGGATTATGTAAGGTTTTCAATGTACTTCACACCAGCTGTTTGTATGCATCTTCAAGATTGGTGTATGGTAGAATGCTGTGGTTAATTTGAGTCTTGATCCAATCAGTGATTTAAAGTTACATTTAAATTTTAAACTACGCATGGTTCATTCAGGTTCAATTGATTAATTTCATAATGGACTCGTTTGCTCAACAGACACGTATGCTTAACAGTTAAAAAAAATTTGACGTATGACATGACTTTTCGTTGAAACCTCCTTGAATCATATGCTAACTTGAGGATATGTTTATGTATGTTGTAAGTTGAAACCTTGAATCATGTGCTAACTTGAGGATATGTTTATGCATGTTGTGAGTTGATGCACAAAACTCTGTTGCGACGATAACCTTGTAAGAACTTGTCCCATGCTCATTGATTGCAGCTACTCGGGACTACATTGTGTGGAAATCAAGGGCCGTTCGAAGAGTGTCGGTTATGAGCCTGGCATGAGGTTCGAGGGTGAAATGTTCAGGAACACTTGGAACGCTGTGCTAATTGACGGGGAATGGAGACTCGTGCAGTGTAACTGGGGTGCAAGGTAAGCGCAGAGGGATAGCCATAACCAAATGTGGTGTTGTGTGCTAGGAGAGATAGCAATTACCGTTGTCAAGATGTTAGTCTAGGCTGGTTACTAAGGCAACTGGTATTGTTATAAATTGATTTGTATTCACATTCCTTTGTTACCTAGTTGAAATATTATGATCTAGTTGAAATCGGATGTTCTATTGCATGAAAAGTATTTCTTGTGAATTCCGAAGAAAATAGGCTTGTTGAGAAGTGAGTAGCCTAGATAGCATTAGTACAAATAAACTTTTGTTGAGCGCGTCAATAAACAAAACTCATGCTGTAGTCATGCATGTCAAAAGCAGAAGACGTTACTTGGGTGACTACACAGCAGTTGAATCACTAGAAGCCATACAAGTCTAAACCTTTGGACATCCTCTATCAATCAAGAATGAGTAGAAAGATTACAAATGAAATAAGTGATGTTTCTAATTAAATAATAAATCGGTCACTAAATTTGTAGAAAAATTTACCTCATGGAAAAAGTGGAATCGTTTCCGGTGATATTTCCTGTTTTATTTTTAAGCAATTTCATTTTTACAAATAAACATTGTGAATAACCGGAAATGACAACTGCAGTCACTAATTTCTTGTTCAATCCAAATTCAAAAATCATGACTGTCTGTCCAATCCAAATTGAGCACATCTGAAGCTGTTCGGTTTCAAATTTGTCACAACCAAGTCGTCTGATGTTGGAATCCTTCAGTGTGGTTGCTATGTGGTCATGCCTTTCAGTGTTAAGTTTTTAATATAAGCATATCTTAAATTAAATAGGTTTTACAGCATTCTGCCGGCATTTGTATGGCTTCCTTTATGCATATCTTAGCTGCAATAATCCCTGATAAGCTATTATGCAAAACATTCTCGGTTGCAGACATCTCGTGCTAAACAAGGACAAAGCAGTCATGGAGATGGAACGAACCCTTGGCACGAAGAAGAAGGACAAGATTCGCTATCAGTATGATGAGCACTATTTTCTGTGTGACCCACTCGAGTTCATCCAGGAGTTCTTCCCAGACGACCCCAAATGGCAGCTATTGGAGCATCCGCTGAACCTGCCTGAGTTTGAAGACTTGCCGTTTGTCAGGTTAGTTCACAGCCTTTTGTCCATTTTCCTGAAGTTATCGAGATATTTGGAATAGTAGTATTTGAATGGCTGTCTGTTAAGAAAAGTGAAATCAATTAGCCACAGATGCTTTGCACTCGTGCAGGTCGGTGTTCTTCCATTTCGGGATGATGTTTAAAGAGCCGTACTCGGCTGTGCTGCGCACGGGTGAGATGGGTGGGGCAGAGATTCGCATCAAGATACCGGATGAGGTGGCAAGAGACATCGTCTTTCACTACCAACTCAGGTTTGCTCCCAAAGAGCTGCGGCATGAGACGGAGTATAAGGGAGCAAAACTCGATCGGTTTGTCTTCCAAAGCATGCTTGTTGATGAGGTGAGTTGAACGGACTTGAGTTTGTGTAGTGGTTACAGTTGACTAGTACAGAGTTCGCTGACTCCAAAAGGTTTACAGATCTATTTACTCAGCTATAGATATGAGAAATTCTGTAGCCTCGCCGAAGTCTTCATGATGCATATCTATAAATGCACACGCATGTGGTGAATACAGTTACTCTACTTTGGTCAGAAAAGGTAAAATTAATCTTTCTTGAGTATGAATGTATAAACACTACCATCAGATTTACCAAAATATGATCTACTGCAGCTGGAATCTCAGCAGTATACATTAGATGTAATGTATTATTTCTAGAAGTAAAGCTGTGAAGCTATCTTAGAGCTCTCTAACATATACTGTAATGTAGTTTTAGTCGACATTTAACTATATATGCATGATAATTTCCAACATACGACCCTGGAACTTTCTCGAAACAATATTTCATAAATCTTAGCCGAGAGGTTGATGAGAATTAAACATACAGCGTAAAATGAGAAATTTTTGAAATATAGAAATTAAATTAGTTTAAATTTGACTCGGTTTAAGTAATAAGTATCTCTATGATCACATTTATACTCCGATAGCTTGCCCTTTGCTGAGCCGCCACACATTTATACTCCGATAGCTTGCCCTTTGCTGAGCCGCCACCCATTTATACTCCGATAGCTTGCCCTTTGCTGAGCCGCCACACATTTATACTCCGATAGCTTGCCCTTTGCTGAGCCGCATCACATTTATACTCCGATAGCTTGCTCTTTGCTGAGCCGCCACCCATTTATACTCCGATAGCTTGCTCTTTGCTGAGCCGCATCACATTTATACTCCGATAGCTTGCCCTTTGCTGAGCCGCATCACATTTATACTCCGATAGCTTGCTCTTTGCTGAGCCGCCACCCATTTATACTCCGATAGCTTGCTCTTTGCTGAGCCGCATCACATTTATACTCCGATAGCTTGCCCTTTGCTGAGCCACATCACATTTATACTCCGATAGCTTGCCCTTTGCTGAGCCGCATCACATTTATACTCCGATAGCTTGCCCTTTGCTGAGCCACATAACATTTATACTCCGATGGCTTGCCCTTTGCTGAGCCACATCACATTTATACTCCGATAGCTTGCCCTTTGCTGAGCCGCCACCCATTTATACTCCGATAGCTTGCCCTTTGCTGAGCCGCATCACATTTATACTCCGATAGCTTGCCCTTTGCTGAGCCGCATCACATTTATACTCCGATAGCTTGCCCTTTGCTGAGCTGCATCACATTTATACTCTGATAGCTTGCCCTTTGCTGAGCCGCCACCCATTTATACTCCGATAGCTTGCCCTTTGCTGAGCCGCATCACATTTATACTCCGATAGCTTGCCCTTTGCTGATTCGCCACCCATTTATACTCCGATAGCTTGCCCTTTGCTGAGCCGCATCACATTTATACTCCGATAGCTTGCTCTTTGCTGAGCCGCCACCCATTTATACTCCGATAGCTTGCTCTTTGCTGAGCCGCATCACATTTATACTCCGATAGCTTGCCCTTTGCTGAGCCGCATCACATTTATACTCCGATAGCTTGCCCTTTGCTGAGCCGCATCACATTTATACTCCGATAGCTTGCCCTTTGCTGAGCCACATCACATTTATACTCCGATAGCTTGCCCTTTGCTGAGCCGCATCACATTTATACTCCGATACCTTGCCCTTTGCTGAGCCACATCACATTTATACTCCGATGGCTTGCCCTTTGCTGAGCCGCATCACATTTATACTCTGATAGCTTGCCCTTTGCTGAGCCACATCACATTTATCTTAGTACTGTTGTAAATGCAGTATTTATTAAAGAGTGTTTGTAGGCCTTTAGGCTGTGCAATGAAGTAACACAATTAGTGTATTTTTGTAAGAACGTTTGCTCCGATATACGATGGTATTACCATATGTAGGGATATCAGAAGTAGTTTTTGCTCAATTAAAGACACAGGCGTAATTTTTGTATCACTTCTCAAATACATGTGGTCTACAGGAGAACCAGTTAATGCTTACTTGACATCTAATCTATTATAGAATATATAATTTAATCGACCTTTGGTGTCTGTATTGGTGAAGGAATTTTCGAAACAAATGTATGACAACATAAAACCTTCTCAGTGTTTCACTATTTTCAAAAAGTTGTTGTTTAGTAGCTCTTGAGACCTTTGGATGTCTTGCTTATGTCCTGATCGGATTGGACAAAATTCTAATGAAGTCGCTCTCGAAATGCTTGCCATTGATTACCATATATTTGTTTGCATGTGTAACAAGTTTGGAGTGAATATTTTAGCATTGCTGTAGGTAACTATGTACGCTTTATCAGAAGTCATGTTAAACTACACTTCTGGCGACTGTCTAGTGTGCTAAATCTATGTTATTAGATCTATAATCTTATTTCTATGAATTTCACAACATTGTGCTTGTAGGACCGGCCATATTGTGAGGTAAATTCTTATAATTATGGTGAAGGTTGCTGCTACGGAGTTTATATGTTCAGCCGCATATTATTGCTCTTGTTGTATTCTATAACTAGCATCGTTGTTGGAGCATGCTTCCATGTGTCATAACTCACAGCTTTCATTTTTTACTTGTTAATATACTGGGGTGCTTTGGTCGTCACTCATTCTTTCATTCTCTCCGCCTCTTCTCATTATTTTGTTTTACCATGTAACCTCGTGTACTTTGTGCTAGGTCATCTACAGCGTGCATCTTCCTGTGAGAGGACAGTTTTTCCTTGAAATATTCGCAAATAAGATAAATGATGGCAGCATTCCGGAGAGTTCTGGCTCAACGATGCCTGTACGACTGAAGTGCGCTAGCAAGTTCAAGATCGTCTGCGATGAGCTCAAGCACAAGATGCATGCTTTGCCCAACTGCGCCAGTGGCGAGTGGGGGCCTGCCAAAGCCATTCGTCACTTCCGCTTGCACCCGAAAACTCACTCTACGGTGAGTGCAATCTTTCTGTCATTCGTACTCGAGGTAATCTAGAAAGCTGTTTTGTGGTGAATTCTACACAGGAACATTTGCAAATGCTGATATTAAAAGTTGCTTTAAACCCAAATTTATAACTTTAATTGACAATGATGTTGAACGTTTTTTATCTAATATTGAGTGGATGAAAAAGCCTTTATGGTTGCAGGTCTTGTAATTCTCTGTTCTCCATGTCCGCAGCTTGACACCAGTGATATGGAATATGTCGGTCTCATCTCCTAACACCCTGAAAATGTTGTTTTATGGACTATATTCCTCACTGAATTAATCAGCGACAATAACCATTTCTTAAAGCCATTGTCAACTTTGATTATCTCTCATCTTTGGAAATAGGTTGTGGTGTCTTAAAGGTTTTGTGAATGTCACGCAATTGCAAAAATATTTGGTTTCCTGTTAGTTTGTATTTGTTATTCCGTATCAAAACTTATAGCTGAACAGTAGGAACTATGCTTGTATGTCGTTGTCGAGCTGTGAGACTTGCGATGTATCTACTCGCTATTCATAGCTCAATGTTCCTACTAAGTAGGTCTGTGACACAATGATAGGAGGCTGTGTTGAGCAGGTGGTGTTCAAAGATAATCATTGCTTGCTTTTAGGCTGTGATCAATGCAGAGAACGAAGTTGAGCTGAGGTTCACGACCAATCGTGCGCTGCACTTCCTCGTCAAACTAAGAACGAATGGAGTAGACGATCACTTCCTAGATCAGTTTGTAAAGGCCGAGACCTCCGGAGAAGAATTGATTATTTTACTCAGTTTTCCTCAAGCAGGCCAGTACGGGCTCGACCTATATGCCCGCCCAGACACTGATAGTCATGACCTCACATTAGCACACGCTTGCAAATATCTTATTAATGTAACAAAGGTAAGGAAGAAAATAGACTTAGGTCCAGCTAGGATGGAGACAGCAGCGCAGATGGTCAACAATAAGTATGGTATGATGAGCGCATGCAGCAAGCTCGGTATCAAACCGCTCACCCACAAGGAAGGTAAACTCAAGCAAATGCCTTCCTTATTCACCATTGAATTTGCTGTTCCTGATATCGTCGCTTTGTCGTACCACTTTATTCGAGAGCCTGATGAAGAATACCGAGATCACGTTACCCTGGCCAGGGTGAATGGTGGACATCTAGCCAAGTTTACAATAGATATCAATAAACCTGGCAATTATTTACTCGCCATATATGGTCGTAAGGACGGCGAGGATAAAATTTCCAATGTTTATAACTATTTGATAGTTCATGATCCAGAAATGACCTTGACACGAAAGAAAAAGTCAAAGGATAAATAAATAAGGCTATTGTCAACTAGTTGACTCAACTACTGTCTTTACTGTATCTAAGTGAAGTGGTGCTGTGTAGGAGAGCTGACAACTCTCATGCCAATCTTGTCACCTGTGTGACTGTCTGCTCTCACTGTACTTCTGTGACATGTTTTATGCCTTACTGTGGTTAAGGGACTATTAATACCTACTGTTTTCTATTTTTCTATCCCGTGCCCAGGGTTTATAACATTTTATATCACACCTTTTTGCTAGTATTTCATGTTTTCATTTTACATATAGTAACTTTATGAATCTATACATTCCAAAAAAAGAAACAAAAGCTACAGAGCAGTTTCTAATCTAGACAGATGGTTTGTTAGTATTTTGTTAGTATTTAAGCATGTACTTGTTGGTTACTGGTATGATTTTCTCATCCCATCATGGTGATCTAAAATATAAACGGAAATCCTCTATGTTGTGATATGAGCTATAGGAATTTGGTTTTTGCGATGTAGAGTATTGCATTCGTAATAGGTAATCTGAAGGGATGGTGCACCTGAGGGGAAGGGGCTGAATGTTATTTAACAATGCAAATAACATTATTCATCGAATATGGCTGTGGTATCGGTATGCAACAGCCTTCCTGAGTGCTTTAATTTACTGTTTCTATTAGCTGCCTTCTTTTTGGTTCTCGTCTATGCGAAACCTTCGAGGATGTTGCCTACCAAAACTTCATCTTACAGTAGCCATTATTTTGATACTGTAAGGTATTTGTGTATAAACACTGCTATGTAATGTGCCCGTAGTAACTCATGAAGTAAGCAGTAGGTGACTGAACAGCTAAAACAGGCAGAACTCTACCATTGAAATAGACTAAATTCTTTTCTGAAGGTAAAATACATATTTTGATTGGGCAATAAAGTTGCCTTGTGATGATGCTAAGTATGTGGTGCTATGAAAAATATGCTCGTATTTATGTATCATGTTGAAAACATCTCTACACTCTGGTGTTTGCGGGAGTTGAAATGGTAAAAAGTGTACCGATGCAGAATGCTACTTTCAGCTATTCGTCAAACATTCTTTACCACAAACACCCAGCCTTAGCTGATGGCTGACCCAATTTCTACTGCGACTGTGTGTGACTAGTAATGCAGGTAGCCCAACTTCTACCATCCTTAAAACTCTTTATAATTTTGAGCAATATAGTTTAAAATTAGAACTATTGGGATTTGATAGCTTTATATAGCTGAGATATTACGAATAATGGGATACTATATTTTGCTAGCTAGCCGTGTCGATAAATATTGCATCATTAACACGCTCAAACAATCTTTTTATATGCTAATAGCAATTACTCTTTTGTTCAAATTAGTCCTACCTTAGAAAAGTTTCCTAAGCTGGATTTTAAACTTAAATCTACAAGTGCGTGCCGATTGTTCAGAAAGAGTAAGGAACTTTAGTGTCGGGATGTATGCAGCATTACAGTATGTTGTTGGCAAGGCAATCTATTTATTTGTTTTTGTAAAGCTATAAACATATCTATAGTGAGCCTAGTTTCACCCTCTGTAATCACTATTCTACATAAAAATCTCAAAGATGTTGAGATTATTTCTGGTATCTATGCGCCACAGTAATTGTAAATTGGTTTTTATACAGGGAATTAAAAAAATCCGCTCTATAACAAGTACCTTCCGCCGGGTTGCCAATAATATTTGGTTTGAGAACTCCGTTTGGTTCCAGAAAACGACCTTTTAAACACCCATCTGATTAAAAACTCCAGAATGCACCTTCGCATGTATTTAGGACAAGATTAAGGACCATGCGTCATTGGATTAACTATCCACTATAGCATATATGTACTCATTTAACTATCCACTATACCTTATATGTACTTATTTAACTATCCACTATACCTTATATGTACTCATTTAACTATCCACTATACCTTATATGTACTCATTTAACTATCCCCTATACCATATATGTACTCATTTAACTATCCACTATACCTTATATGTACTCATTCAACTATCCACTATACCTTATATGTACTCATTTAACTATCCACTATACCTTATATGTACTTATTTAACTATCCACTATACCTTATATGTACTCATTTAACTATCCACTATACCTTATATGTACTCATTTAACTATCCACTATACCTTATATGTACTTATTCAACTATCCACTATACCTTATATGTACTTATTCAACTATCCACTATACCTTATATGTACTCATTTAACTATCCACTATACCTTATATGTACTTATTTAACTATCCACTATACCTTATATGTACTCATTTAACTATCCACTATACCTTATATGTACTCATTTAACTATCCACTATACCTTATATGTACTCATTTAACTATTCACTATACCTTATATGTACTTATTTAACTATCCACCATACCTTATATGTACTTATTTAACTATCCACTATACCTTATTTGTACTCATTTAAGATCCATTCAGTTTTTTGTTTTCTACTATTAGTGAGGTTGACAGAATTTTGTATTCTCATGGTAATCTCAATAAACATTATTATTTTACAAACAACTTCTCATCCTTGCACACCTTTTAAAGCATTTATTTCTGCTCAGCCTTCATATTGGTAACAAATATACCCATACCAATCTGGGCTACAGCAGTCATAGCAGTGGGATAACTGTGGCTGAATATTTCTTGGAACTGCAATTATAAGTGGAGAAGAAAACTACTTGATCCTAACATTCTACTGCGCACAGCGGTCATCATTAGTAGCCACTGTTTGACTTGCCATACGCTAGCTGTTACTTGATGCAGTTCTTCTAGGCCACAACTTTAGAGTGCCACTATTCGACCAATTTATAATTACTGTTATTAGCTTTACAAGTCCGACAGTTTGCTAAACTAAAGAAATCGATTAAAAAACTTAATAAATGCTGATGCATATTGAAAGAGATGAAGAATTTTCCTACCATACCAAGTTATTTCTAGTACATATAACACTAAACATGTCATGCAGATGATGATGACTCCTTTAGTAATGCAGGATTATGCAAATTCTTTGTAATATGAAACTTGTAAGCCTTTGGCCTACCGTAGCTTAATACTCTTCACCGTCATGTTGGAGCGTGAAAGAATACAGGCTAGTTAGTATAGGGTGCTTTATACTGAGCAACTTACCAATGACCTGCTTTGAATACAGTTTGTTGTCACTCACAAATTACATAGCGCGTCAACACTGTCTATATAATCAGATAATTAGCTCATTTTACTGCAAGCTAATTATATGCTTACAAAACACCAAAAAGTCATCTAACTTTTTCAAATAGAAAATGTGTAAAAGACACAAACAGTACACATGGTGACAAAGTGGCGCTTCTACAGAAAGTGCTCATAAGGCAAAACTAACAACTATGCATAGAACTTTGGTTTATGCCAGCTGGCACTTAATTCTATCTGCGTAGTTTAACCAAACAATCTTCATAAATATAAAAACTGTTTTTCCTTTACTAATAGGATGTTTCTTTATACGAAGTCTACCCAGCTCATTTATGTAAGTTCAACTGCGAGTGTTGGTAGATTTTGTTTATGAAATAAACAGCAACATTGATGAGAAGTGTTGGTTGCTTTTCAATGTTGCGTGACCCCACAGTTAGTGAAGCAACAAATGATTATTAGCATGCATGCCAACAATCAAACTAACTTTAGACTAGATTAAAAAGCTCAAACCACTGGATTAGCAACTGTTTGAAAAACATGAACTTTGAAATACAGGTAAGATGCTATTTTTTTCTTAAAACCGAAACACGATATGGCAAATCATATAAGAACACATTACAATAACCATGATAATCAAATACTAGTTAGATAATTCCATATTAAACTCAATTATAAGCAGCTATAATCATAAAACTATACAAATTTAATTAGAGGCATCAAAATGTATTAATATTTTTTACTTAGGCTATACAACTGTAGTTGTCTTTGTTGATATAATACACTCCTGTACTCATGGTAGAATGCTATGCTTGGCTAACTGACTTAGGAGTTGTTTTTACATCGATAAAGAACGTAACTCCCAAATACCATGAAGGCTATCACTGGGTAAGAGTTCTTTTTGATCTATTCATGCTCGACCAATCTATACACCATTTACTCTTGGAGCACTGAGTCTATATCAAACAAACACTCCTCAATGCAAGCCAATCTCAGTTTTTACCTAGATGCAAGCTAGCGCAGAGAGACTTAACATTAGGAAGCCTCATATACAACTTTGTTGGCAAAAATCCTGAAGAAAAGCGTTTACTACTTATAATAATAAAAAAGAATATGCAAGTTGTCAGATCTGTTGCTACAAGCATCTGCTGCCACAAATATAAACTGACATCATGAAAGAAACAATGAACAAAACAATTGCATCACATAGATGCACACTACGCACAAAAACATTTGCGTTTTAATCAAGCCTTGCACCGCAATCTCATAACTTCCCAATGCTATATTTATTATCTGGAACAAAATTTCCTACATACAGATAGCATATACACTTATTTCACATAGCAATAAAAACCAAAGAGTTGAAACAACAAACCATTATATAAAAATATCAGATTTTTATAAGCGATCTATTAATTCATAAAAGGTTTATCTGCTGCTTTTGATAAACTGATCTGCAAACAGGGCACGAGTTGGATGCCATTTCGGAGTCAGCGAGTGTCTCAAACATTCTCAGACAGACTTCATGGAAGAGATGAGAGCAAGAAGTGAGAACTTGTGGTCGCTCATCTTGTTCTGAGACACTTGTCAGACATATCGGACAGTCCGACTCTTGTCGCGATAGCGCCTAAAAATTAGCAACTGCAGCTGAAAAGCATCGTACACACGCACAGGTGTTACATCACTGACGAATATATGCTAGACAGAATAAAAATGTTGACTCGGAATATTCCGGAATAGTAAAATTTATATGCTATCGCAGCAGTATTACAATTGTTACGTATCTTAAGAAGATGCGCTGTTAAAAACTTACCCTCTTATAGAGATGATGCCATGCTTCCACTGAGATGGTTTTTTGTCGAGCGTCAAAGAGCTCAAAGATTTGTCGGCTATTTTCCAAATTTTTAGAGACTTCATGCAGCAAGCTATTGACCTTTAGATCCAAGCTGGCAACCATTCTGTCAGTTATCTGCTGCAGCTGTTAACAACCATTTTATCAGTTATCTGTCGCGGCTGTTAACACCAATTGTACCAATTATTTGCTGTGGCTGTTAATAATAATTCTGCCAGATGTCTGCTGCAACCGTTAATAATAATTCTATCAGTTACCTGCTGCAACTGTTAATAATAATTCTATCAGTTATCTGCTGCAACTGTTAACAATAATTCGATCAGTTATCTGCTGCAGCTGTTAGCAGTAACTCTATCAGTTACCTGCTACAGCTGTTAACAATAATTCTATCAGTTACATGCTACAACTGTTAATAATAATTCTATCAGTTATCTGCTGCAGCTGTTAACAATAATTTTACCAGTTATCTGCTGCAGCTGTTAACAATAATTATACCAGTTATCTGATGAAGCTGTTAACAATAATTCTACCAGTTATCTGCGGCAGCTGTTAACAATAATGCTATCAGTTATCTGCTGCAACTGTTAACAATAATTCTATCAGTTAACTGCTGCAATTGTTAATAATAACTCTATCAGTTATCTGCTGCAACTGTTAACAATAATTCGATCAGTTATCTGCTGCAGCTGTTAGCAGTAATTCTATTAGTTACCTGCTACAGCTGTTAACAATAATTCTATCAGTTATCTGCTGCAACTGTTAATAATAATTCTATCAGTTATCTGCGGCAACTGTTAACAATAATTTTGCCAGTTATCTGCTGCAGCTGTTAACAATAATTCTACCAGTTATCTGCTGCAACTGTTAACAATAATTCTATCAGTTAACTGCTGCAATTGTTAATAATAACTCTATCAGTTATCTACTGCAACTGTTAACAATAATTCAACCAGTTATCTGCTGCAGCTGCTGACAATAATTCTACCGTTATCTGCTGCAACTGTTAACAATAATTCTACCAGTTATCTGCTGCAACTGTTCACTATAATTCTATCAGTTATTTGCTGCAGCTGTTAACAATAATTCTATCAGTTATTGCAGTTGTAGCTGCAACTACTTAAGAAGACAACTAATTTTATAGTCTCTGCCGAAACAACCTCTGGAAAACTTATAACTTACAGAACTAAACTACTCCCATATTTTTGGGCTCTTTAAAACAGCATGTGACAGATGTCTGGTTCACAGTTTACATAGTCTCAATTCACCAGTCTTGGCAATCCTAATATAGACCTGAGAAGTATTGCATATACATGTATAGAATATGGAAGCTGATTGTCAACGTAATGCAATCAGAATTCAGTTGGCATGCTTGCAGCTGAGGCTGAGCTTTCTCTGTGCTACTATTAACTTTCTAAAGCTGCAAACCAGTACTTCGAAAAAAACTCCAAAGAATAAACTTGAATGCCGCTTAAAATTTCTGAGTTCCTCCCTTTGACTGCACAGTCAACCAGCAGTGCCATAAATAATACCTTAGTTTCATAAAAAGCCTGTCTGAGCTTTGGATCTGATGGAGGAAGAGTCTCTCTGAGCTTTTTATACCAGCAACGAACTATAAAGCCTCTCCAACAAGCCTGTATTCTACAACACAGGGAAAAACACGGAGCCTGACGCTATGTCTGTCATCCGCTGTTAAAGCGCATCACCTACATGACTAATCAACAAAGAGTATTTGAGATGTTAGTCAGGGTAACAGAGCGGTTAGTGGAATAGCCTCGTGACCAGCATAAAAAGACATACATATAGTACCAGTCCCTTACCAACGGTAAAAATAATTAAAGGGTAAATTTGCATGGAGTTTAAAAGTCGCTGTAAAAATAAGTAGATGTAGATAACAGTATGAAGTGTATAAAACAACTACCATGTTTAGAAACTGTTTCAAGTGGCACCTTGGAATATTAACAAAAACGGAGAAGTGAATTCAGGTGGGAGTTGTGTTCCTCACCTCATAGCACTTTTATGCTTGTACGCGTCTGCGCCATCATAGACAACTCGTGTCTGATATTGTTCCTTGCGACACATCGGACACGCTTTCTTACCGCTAAATCTTTCAAATGCCTGCAAGCAGTTCTTGTGGAAGACGTGAGAGCAGGACAGTATCACCTGTCAACAAAAGCCTCAGTGCAATAATGCATCAGTAGCAAGCTTGAGTATTGTACAACAGTATATTTATACTGTATATATATATATATATATATATATATATATATATATATATATATATACTGTATATATATATATATACTGTATATATACAGTATATATATACAGTAACATATATACGGTATATATACTGTATATATATACTGTATATATATATACAGTATATATATACATATATATACACTGTATATATATACTGTATATATATACTGTATATATATATACAGCATATATATACAGTAATATATATACTGTATATACATGTATATACTGTATATATACAGTATATATTCAGTGTATATATATACAGTATATATATCCAGTATATATATTCAGTATATATATTACATATATATAATATATATATATTATATATTATACCAACTAGAAAGGCGGATAAGCAACTGATGTAAAATAGCCTGAGAATCACAAATATTTGCATAAAAATTTAGGTTGAGAAACAAAGAAAAAAATTATTTTTTACAACAATAGGCTATATACTTTTTATTTATAAAACATTATACAACAGCTAAAAAACAATAGATAGCATGCACGATTCCCGATGCTTTATATATTACAGAGACCTGAAAGATTGTTTGCACTACAGCATATGACTGATCAGCAGTTTACAGAGTAGATATACACTTGTGACTATACGTATTACGTAACAGTAAGTTATGCCTGGTTCAGACCTGTGTTGTGCGAAGTGCTGCAAGCTACTATGCAAGCTTATGCAGGTGCCCAATTGATGTGAACCAAATAGCTATGAAATCACAGGATGTTGCAACTAAACTCTGCCCACACACCACAAGAGCATAGTCCTGCACAGTCGCGCGAGAGCACAGCACCTCGCACGCCATACATATGACATTGGGGTGAACCAGGCATTATGGTCTCTAAAATAGCAATACACTACAAAAATTTAACCCTTTGCGATCATTTCCGTAGATCAGCATTCATAAACATTTGTGATTTTTACCTAGCACAATTTCCACACAGTATTAAATCAGGTATTTACATTAAAAAGTGTATAACGTTACTTTCATATACTTTTCACTAGGTTGAACTCGCTATTTGATATACAAATAGTAAGAACTGAAGAGTTTTTTTTTTTCAAAATAAATGCTAAAAAGTAAGTAGAGAAAAAGACGATTGTTTCTAGTCAAGTTTAAACACATGTTCCTAAGTATTTAAACTTTTTTTAAATTATAAATTGTTTTCTCAGTTCCGTAAAAAGAGCTGAGAAACTGTTAAAAATGTTTAGAAGGCAGTAAGTTGTCTGCTCACGTGGCACAGCTTCCCGATGTCTTCTTTGCATATAACGCACGGCTGAGAGAAATCATGTCTCTCTTGAGCTTTGCTTTTAGCGATGGCCCACTCTGTCTCATTCAACAGTGACCTCGGCTGTTCCACCAAACCAAGCCTCTGCGCTGCCAATTAATAGATGGATACCTATATTACACCTATGATGCCAGTTGCATAGGAGAGGTAAATAACCTATGGTAGATTAAAAATTTAAGTATTTTTCATTCTATTTGAGACGAGTCTGTAAATTAAAAAAACCTATCCAAACGATTACAATAAGAGTTTCTGAAATCTTGTGGAAATGATCAAGACTTGAATTCAAATCTGAAGATGAAAATAAACGCAACTAAATGCCTACATGATTGACCTTAACCAATGACCTTCAGGTGTCCAGTTTTAAAGACTGGAATCAACAATATACCGGTTGTATACGGACATAAATAACGTGAATGGAGTTGTATGTAAAATACTAGTTAATGAACAACATTACAACAAGTTTTAAAATTTATCAAAAATGTGAAACTCAGCTGACTACAACCAATTTAAGCTAAATTTTCATGAGATGTTCCACCAACATATGCAATAGTTCTTTATAAGCAACCAACATATGCAATAGTTCTATATAAGAAAATGCTGCAGCATTCGCATTTGTTAAATTATTGCTTTCAT
The DNA here is from genome assembly GCF_963576615.1 of Watersipora subatra. NCBI lineage: Eukaryota > Metazoa > Bryozoa > Gymnolaemata > Cheilostomatida > Watersiporidae > Watersipora > Watersipora subatra. The sequence continues at coordinate 58,319,655 of NC_088710.1, read as the reverse complement.
ATGCTCGCTGTGTAAGAACTTTCTCATGTAAAGCCGAACATTATGTGACTAACAGACAATAGATAGCAAGCCGTATTTTTATTCATTAATCAGACAAACAAAGCTTTGTCACAGTAAACATTAACTAGTTGAAGACCCATGCTATGAATTCATTGGAAGTCACCGGGTCAGAAAAAACATGGTCAGTGAAGAGACGGGAGACAGGGATGCTTAAAACAGCGGTTAAGAAAGAAAAAAAGTGCGAGAAATGGTGGATGAGAGAAGGAAGAATAGGTGGGGGTGAAAGGAGAGAGAAATGGTGGATGAGAGAGAAGGGAGAATAGGTGGGGGTGAAAGGAGAGAGAAATGGTGGATGAGAGAGAAGGGAGAATAGGTGGGGGTGAAAGGAGAGAGAAATGGTGGATGAGAGAAGGGAGAATAGGTGGGGGTGAAAGGAGAGAGAAATGGTGGATGAGAGAAGGGCGAATAGGTGGGGGTAAAAGGAGAGAGAAATGGTGGATGAGAGAGAAGGGAGAATAGGTGAGGGTGAAAGGAGAGAGAAATGGTGGATGAGAGAAGGGAGAATAGGTGGGGGTGAAAGGAGAGAGAAATGGTGGATGAGAGAAGGGCGAATAGGTGGGGGTAAAAGGAGAGAGAAATGGTGGATGAGAGAGAAGGGAGAATAGGTGGGGGTGAAAGGAGAGAGAAATGGTAGATGAGAGAGAAGGAAGAATAGGTGGGGGTGAAAGGAGAGAGAAATGGTGGATGACAGAAGGGAGAAGAGGTGGAGGTGAAAGGAGAGAGAAATGGTGGATGACAGAAGGGAGAAGAGGTGGAGGTGAAAGGAGAGAGAAATGGTGGATGACAGAAGGGAGAAGAGGTGGAGGTGAAAGGAGAGAGAAATGGTGGATGACAGAAGGGAGAAGAGGTAAGATAAAGTGAGAGCTAGAAAGAAGAGAAATAAAAACAAGAACGATAGACAGAAAAAGAAGAAGGAATGCGTTGTGACTTAGAGAAGTAATTAGAGATTCCCAAACTTACCCAGAGTAGGTGGAGGAGGCTGTGGCTCCAAAATGTACTCTTTTGTCTCGCAACTGCTTTTGGACGACACTAAATGCAAAAAATTGCTAGATTTAGTGTAAAAATCCTTTGCTTGATATACATTAGCTAAATACATAGATAAAATAGCAGAATGAAAAAACCAAAAACTAAATAAACAATTATACAAAACGGTTGAGCATATAGCAAAGGGGCTTTTAATAAATTGGAACTGTTGCCTAGCATCATTACATGACTGTCTGATTATTTGGTCGTCTTGGAATACATTTTAATACGTAAATGAAGATAAATAATGCATGTATAGGTTTTTACCTACAACACGGCTCAGGCTTTTGACCAAACTCATTACAATTCTGTATGACAGAGGTTAGATATATCATGCATGGAGCCAACTGAGCAACTCAACCTGTGTACTTCTTTCTGTTCGTATCTACAACAGCTTTTCCTTTGGGTTTTCGGTAGGCTAGTTTCTTGCCCAGATGATCTTGAGCAGATCTCTTGGGACACATAGACAGCTCCAAGTTCATATTTCTCATGAGATGATCTTGTAGAGCAACTGCTGTTAAAGCATCTGGTTTCTGCAAGGGCAGCATACAGACTATCAATTGTGGTAGACTAACTTTTACAAATCACCTTTGAATTTTGATTTGCAAACATTAATTCTTATGTTAGTTATTATGGTAATAGCTATTATTTCATTATATTGCATAATAAAACTTAATGCAAAATAGGACTTTTTAGTACCATTGTTTTAGATTTGAAAGTTATAAAAAATAACCTCAAAAATTATGTACAATAGATAGAGGTTCTCAAGGCATTTAAACTGATCATTAATAAAAACAAAAAACCTCACATGGATGCAGTGTGCGTACATTTTCTTCTCTTTTTCATTCAAACACCTCATAAAGTCATGAAAAAATTTCATGTAAATGATATTGTAATAAACATAAACACACCTCCGTCATGTCAGACTGTTTCTTTAACCTAGAGTTGCGCATCTTGAAGAAAAAGTTTGTACCAGATCTAAAACAGAATTTCAAAAGGGTTGTTCAAATCGCCAACATCGGTATCTCTATTCACAAGCCTGCAATAGCAAAAACCAGACACATATTTTGCACATGATATCACCTTATATACATGTACAATAAAAACTGAAACCCTACACATATAAGAAAAGATAATACAGTATGGGTATGAAGTATTACAAGTATTTACTAGTTGGAGTAATGATGGAAGTATAAACAGAGGCTGGTTTTTCTCCTACAAACCTTTCTGATTTCTTAAGTAGAAACACATCGGTCTATTATGTACTACTAGTACCCTAGCAGTCCAGCGTGCCGCAAAAGATCATCAGGCATGCTGATAAAGCAGAGCATAACTATCTCCACAATTATTTGACACTACCTGAAGGTGGTTGATTAAGACAGGATGTTAGTGTTTCCCTACAATAAGCCGACTGTGGTGGTTTTGAATCTTATACGAGGCAATTACTTATCCCTATCTCAAACTGTCACTACGGACAGACAGACAGACACGGCTCTTATTATAGTAAAGACTAGCTGAATGCCTAGCGTTGCTAGCATAATAAAAAAAGTTTTTGCACAGAATTTTATTTTTTAACATATACAACATTCACCATTTTAACTTTTAAATGAAAGTATTTGTTTATTTCTGTGTGTGTCCAACCAATATATAATATTTGAAAACTAATGCATAAATATTTCAAAGCTGAAGGCATAGCTAAGACAGATTGTTGAAAAACTTTTCTTATTTAAGATATACACTCGTTTCAAGATTTAAAACAGCTGTAAATAATGTAGTTGCCACGGGCTAAGTTTCTTTACCCCTTAAAGTTGAGTAACTTAAGCTAGTCTAATTCCTTACTATAATAAGAGCCGTCATTACAACTTTTGCCACTGTTAGCAAAACAGATTCCATCATCCTCTTTCACGCGATCATGATCTTCAAGCATGCTAGCTGAAGCATAACTGAAGCATGCTATTTTAACCAAGTGGCATTAAAGATTGGCAGTTGTAATAAGTATGTGAACAATTATATAATAGTATGACAAGAACAGTGTAGTGGATAGCCCACATGTTTGCAGAACAGGCGTTTCCAAGTTTAATTACAGTGCGAAGCAGGTTTTTCGTTCCTAGATTTTAAACACTATACCTGGACACACGAATGACAGACAACAGACAAACAAACACTGAGGTCTATATAAATAAATCTCTGTGTTTGTCTTTTTGTTAAACCCTGTGTCCAGTTATAGCAATTAAAATCTAGCAATTAAAAACCAGCACGGCACTAGATTAAATCTCGAGTCCTCCAGATCGAGAGGCAGAGCACCTAACCATTAGGCTACACGGAATACAATAGATTCATAGGGCAAATAGTCATTACATTGGTTAAGATACTCACGCTAAAAGCGCTTGCTTGGGGTTAATAACTAACACTGTTGACCGTTATGCGTAACAATTGTTAAACTGACCCAAAATGCGGGTATTGTTTTAGTCAAGATTTTAGTAAAGATCTAGCATTCCAGGTAAGTTACTCAACTTCATTAAGTAATAATTTTATTACTACTGCAACGCCAAGTGTAATAAGTTTGAGCACAATTATTCCATAATCTAGCAAGCAGGCCGTCTGGTATAGTGGATAGTACACCTGTCTGCACAACCAGAGTTTCCGAGTTCAATTTCAGTGCGGGACAGGTTTTCATTAATTGATTAATTCCAGTTTCTTGGTTTTAATTGCTATAACTAAATAAATGAACAACACATATTTACAGACACCAGTAGAAATAACATGTACTGCAAGTGAAGCTATCTGTTATTAAGAGTGTAGGAGATACAAGCATTGAAAGGTAATTTACACTCTACTGCCAAATCATCACCAAATAATATTACAAAGTTTGTAATGTTACTGGTTGTTTACGATAACAGTGCTTGAAGCATTCCCAAATTGTGCACTTTACCATTGTTCAATACAAGCAGAACAACTAGTGCTTGATTGGATGTAAAGAGTTTATTTCACAATGCACAAATGCAGAAATTTTAACCTGCCAGCACACTTGCCACTAAAAAATCAATAATAACTACATGCATAATTTTTTTTAATATTCAACATTTGGAAAAGTTTTGTGGAGCATTTCTTAAATTCTAGCAAGCCTTACTCTAATGACTTCGCCTATTATTATTATTCAGGTTCATCTAGGATGTTCATTAACATTATTAGGATGTTAACAAATGACTGTGAAATCATCTGTCAATAGCTGTTTACAAAAAGCATTTGTATCTGCTTTTGCTGTCCTGTTTCTGTTGCAGCAAGACACAAGGTTTTTTTTATTTAAACATATCTTATATGTCTCACCTAAACATTTAATGATTGAGCTTTTTTGTTCAAGTGTATTGGCTTATTTTTAGTTCATAATCCAAAAATACCCCATGCCGTTTGCTAGTTTCAATATAAAAAAAAACAACTTTCTAGATTCCTCACTATATTTTGCTTGCAAAATGTTTTGGGACCACAAACCTGAATATATACGACATTAATTGAAGTAAAAACAAATACAAAATCTCATTTATGCAAGTATTGCTAACTCAATACCATTTAGCCAATAAATACCTAGTATAATTACTATTAATTAGAAATATAATATTACAATTATATCTCTAATTAATAAAATTATTAGCTTATTAACAAAATTATTATCTTGTAAATTGTATTAATATAATGTAAAAGCTAATAACTTCAACTTGTACCTCATTGGTGTGTTTATCTAATGATATACAGCCCTGTATATTATTGGTTCATCTAACAATGACCTTAAATATGCTGTATATATAAGCTCTAATAATCTACGGTGAGTAGTAGATTATTAGAGCTTATATAAATATGTGGGATATTATATAAATATCCGAGGCTTCCTAGTGCTTAGCCGGTAACAAGGGACTGGCTTTCATGGAAAGCCAGGGCTTTCAAAGCCAGGGCTTTGAAAAGCTAGCTTTTCACAAGAAAGTCGAGGGATTAACAGGTCTCGCTATATAAGCAGGCGTTAAACAGATGCTTGGCAGAAGGTTCAACAGGAGAGCAAGTGAGCTGATAATCTGTATTGCCATGCTTCTACTGACAAGCAATTTGTGTTGTGGAGATCGGACTTGAGAGTCCATTGGGTAGCAGTGGGCTGCTGATTTGGTTTGCCTACGGGTTGGCAGTAGGAACTGCGGTGAGATCGGTGACAGCATTCTGCTGTGGGCGTGTATAACCATAGTGGTGAAGGCTGGTGGCAAAGGGGAGGTTGGTGTGTCATCGTAGCAGCTTGGTGCTGCGCAGCAATATCCTTGTTATATTGCTAACAAACTATTTCGGCCTTGGTCAGGGCTTTTGAAGCTGAGTAGCCAATTTAGTTGGCAGCCGTAACTGAGGGTATGGCGTCAGGGAGCGAGGACACTGGTCCTCTCCCTGAGAGACAAGAGGGCTCGAAACCAGCACCTGCTGATGCTGGTTCTTCAGGAGTAGGTGCACAGGCACCTGCTTCGATGCAGTTACATGCTGGTGTTTTGGCCAGTATTCTCAATCAGGCTCGTGGGCCGATTTTGGATCGGCTAAGCCGGCATCTGCCCGGGTTCACTGGCGATGGGCCAATGGAGGTGTCTGCGTGGATCGCTGACTATGAGCGATTCTGTGCTCTAGAAAGAGTTGCAGCGGTGGAACTCCTCCCATATATGCTGCAAGGCGGGGCTGCCCGGCTATATAGCCGTATAATGGTGGGAGAGGCCTCCAGCAGGGAGGTCGTGAAGGCTGCTCTGGTAGCCGAGTATGCCATGCCTCGACAGGAAGCATGGCGACAATTTGTCAACTGCCAGTTTGGCGTTGGTCATACAGTTGACGATTATTTGGATCGTTTGGAACGATTTGGGAAGAGACTGAGGATGTCCTAAGATGATCTTGGCTTTCGAGTCAAGTTTTACGAGGGGCTTCCATCTTCCGTTTATGAGTGGGCCATTGCGCACAAACACGCATACACGGCTGATTTTGGGTCAGTGCTGGCCGGTGTGCGAGATCGCTTAGTTTCGCAGAGAGCTGCGGAAGCTCGCTCTCGCAGGAACTCGACAAGAGGTCTCGCTGCTGTTTCTAAGCAGCAGGACAGCAGTTCCAACTGTTTTTGGTGTGGTGGAAATCACCGTGTAAAAGCCTGTCAACAGAACAGACTTGGGCGTAAGAGCGCCTCAGGAAAGAAGTCAAGAAAGGCGCCTGCCAACAGAGATTGCTTCAGGTGTGGCAGCACTGAGCACCTCGTCTCTGGCTGTCCTAGACAGCGAGCTCGTGATGGCTTAGCTGCCGGGTCTGCCAGTGGTGGATTGAGTTTTCACGAGGAGGGCGCAGACAGTCTTCTTCAATGGAAACGGAGTAGCACGAATTAGTACACGCATGCGGTCGGACAGTTTAGTACTGTCCGGGGCAACTGGTAGGGCTTTGTGTAGTAGTCGCATGCCAGTTGTTCAGGCCATTCTTAACGTTCGTCGTTTCATGTGTCTTGTAGACACAGGAAGCGCGCGGACGTCGCTGAGTCCGCAGATTGTGGTGGGGCTTCCTATTAGGCCAGGCCAGCCTTTGCTAACGGCCGATGGCAAAGTTTCTCACATGAGAGGCCGATCTCGAGTCATTATTGGTTTGCATGGACACTGCTTTCGTGTTACTGCGCCAGTAATGAGTGAGTTAAAGAATCTCGCGGTCGACTGCTTTCTTGGCGATGATGTCATCCATCATATGGGTGGTGTCACTGCTGGCAGAGGTGTAGATTCAAAATACAGTGTCATGTGGGGAAAACTTCACCGAGAAGATGCTGCGGAGTTTCTCGAAGAAAGCCCGCTGTTAGTGCAGCCAGCAAGGCTGGGGATGACTCTGGGCCATCAACCTGCGGCAGTACGAGCCTTCTGCAGGTTGATGATCTAGATTTTATCGCCAAGTTTGCCAAAGGTCACTGGACTGGTAGTTGGCAGTTGTCTGAGAGCTGTCTAACGGGCTCTAGACCAGGATCTCTGAGTATAAATGTACTCAGGCACTTCAGGTGCGAGAGCGCTATTGCGCCAAAACTCGAGAGCTGGATCTCAAAAGGCTGGCTGAAGCGTTGGCACGAGCCTGTAGAAGACATCATTTTTCTGCTGGCAGTAGTTCAGCCGACGAAAGATAAAGTGTGCCCAGTCATGGATTATTGTGAGCTGAATGCATTTGTCGAGTGTCATACTGGTGATGGCGTAGTGGCGGTGTGCGCTGATAAGATTAGGAAATGGCGGCAGCTGCCGGGCGAGCTGAATGTGGTAGACCTTAAGTTCGCATACCTGCAGATCCACATTTCCAAGGACCTGTGGAAGTACCAGGTTGTGAGGTACAAGGGTGTGCACTATGCCTAAACTCGACTGGGTTTTGGCCTGTCATGTGCACCAAGAATCATGACCTCAATCCTTAAAGTTCTGTCATTGGACGAACGTGTTCATCGTGGTACTGATCACTATATTGATGACATAGTGGTTCAGGAGTCCGTACTAAGTGCTCAAGGGTTGAGAGACCACTTGGCTAGATATGGGCTTGAGACAAAGGAGTCTGAGGCCTTAGATGGAGGCCGGTTGCTGAGTGTTGCTTTGCAGAAAGATTCCAGTGGGCATATGCAGATGTCGAGGGAAAAGCTCTTTCTGAGTACAATTTCGAGCCCTCAGCGCCCACGAAGAGAGAGCTGTTTTCGATATGTGGCCGACTGGTTGGCCACTACTCTGTGGCAGAGTGGCTGTGCCCACAGTGCAGTTTTTTAAAACGGCTGGGCTGCAGTGGAGCTTGAGACTCTCCTTTCGGGAAGACAGTCAGCAGTCTGGCTGGTGAGCTCTTGGCAAGAGCCTGCCGCAAGTGTTGTATTGTATTATCACGATAAGTCTTGTATCACAGAAAACACAGCTAACAGGTAAGAAGCACATAAAGGAACTGACTTAGTTAGCAAGCCCATAGCTATGGGTTATTAGACAATTATGCGATTATAGCACAGCTAAAAGAAAGCTAACTGCACAGCTAATATGTAACACATCTCCCTCACTATTCTGAGTTTATGGTTAGTCATGACCTTGTTAGAACTTAGAACTGTTATAGTAATCAGGTCGTCTTCTATTACGAGTAGGATATCTGGGACTTTGTACTGGCTTCTCATCAGGTACAGATTGGGCAGGTTGGATGTTAAGATCATTTGAAGCTGTGATGATATTGTCATTTGTCGATGTATCATTAACTTGAAGTCTAGCTTGTAGCTGATTGGCATGTCGTCTCCATAAACCACGGTCTGTTCGCACAGCATACAGTATGTTACCCAGCTTGTTAATTATCGTTCCAGGTATCCACTTAGGTCCAGAGCTATAGTTCCTTGCATAAACCAAAGAGTCTACTTCATACCGTGATGATGTAGAAGATGCTTGACCTGGTGAGAGAGTTTTCTTGTTCTGAATTGGTTTCAGCAAGGTCAGAGTATTTCTCGGCTGTTGTCCATGTAGAACTTCAGCAGGTGATTTCCAGTTCAAAGAGGGATGAGGCAAACATCTGTAAGTGGTTAAAAACAGTTGTAGGGCAGTCTTGATTTTCTCCCCTCCTGCACAATTCTTCTCTACAGATTGCTTAAGAGTCTGGACAAATCTCTCCGCTTCTCCATTCGATGCAGGATGGAATGCGGGAGATGTTATATGTTTAATGCCATGCATGGTGCAGAACTGGTCAAATTCATTTGACACGAATTGTGGGCCGTTATCCGTAACAATAGTCCGAGGCAGACCTTCATGTACAAAGATCTGTCGTAGCACGCCAATTGTGTCCTTAGAAGTAGTTTTTCCTACATCTAGCATAGCAATGTATGGATATCGGGAATATGCATCTACACAAACTAACCACATCTGACCTTTAAAAGGTCCTGCATAATCCAAATGAATTCGTTCCCATGGTAGTTGGGTGGACGGCCAACTTTGGTAAGTCTTGGCTGGGTCATTGGCACAGATTCGGCAAGGTTCACAAGCTTTGATTAGCTGTTCTATGTCTGCATTGATGCTAGGCCACCATGCGTATCGACGAGCAAGCTGTTTTACTCTTTCTACACCCCAGTGTGATGTATGCAGCAAGTCTAACATTTTACTCTTCAGAGCCTGTGGAATGACAACTCTAGTAGTGTCATCACGTTGCAAAAGCACAGCCTCCCCATGAACAAAAAGAGACTCCCTCATATTCCAATATGGCCGCAAATGTTCATAGCTAGCTGTAAGCTTATTGGGCCAAAGGCCATTCAGTATCCACTCTTTCACTATCTGTAGTGATGTGTCTTTCATGGTTTCTTGTTTAACAGCCTCATCGTCAAGGGGACCATGATCGAGCTCCTCTTGTATAGTGTGTGAGACCTCAATGCTCTCCTTCTCTTCATCATAGTCAAACTTCGGGTCTGCCCCTATAGGTAACCTGGACAAGCCATCTGCATTGCCGTGCTGTAGGTTTGTACTTGATGTCATACTGATAAGCCATCAGTGTGAGGGCCCATCTCTGCAGTCGCTGAGCTGTTAAAACGGGGATATTCCTTTCTGGTGAAAACATGGCAACCAGGGGCTTATGATCAGTAATGAGCGTAAAACGTCTCCCATATAGATACTGTCTAAACTTAGTCACTCCATAGATGATAGAAAGCGCTTCTTTCTCTATCTGTGAGTAATTCTTTTGGCGCACGCTCAATGTCTTTGATGCATGTGCTAGTGGTCTTTCAGCTCCATTTTCCTCTTGTAAGAGTACTGCCCCAATTCCATAGTTAGATGCGTCTGTTGCTAGAACCAGCGGTTTACTCTGGTCAAAATGGGTAAGTTTGGTAGCCTTGATGACACTTTCTTTAAGAACATGGAAGGCCTTGTCACACTCGTCAGTCCAGTCAAACTCAACATTTTCACGAAGAAACTTGTAGAGGGGTGCTGCTTTGCTAGACAGATCAGCAATGTATGAGCCATAGTAGTTGATCTTGCCCAAAAACGCCTGCAGCTGTTGTAAGTTCTGTGGTCGTGGAAGCTGTTCAATAGCCTCTATTGCAGAATTCAAGGGAGTCTTGCCATTCTTGTCTATTATGTGACCTAGGTATTCAACAGCATTCTTAAAGAACTCGCATTTCTTTCTCTGTATGCGGAGCCCATACTCCTGTAGTCTAGCTAAGAGTTTGTCGAGATTAGACAAGTGCTCACTCTCACTGCTACCAGTGACAATCAGATCATCCAAGTATGCTGCAACTCCAGGTAAGTCAGCAATCATTGAGTCCATGCATCGCTGAAACTGTGCAGGGCTTGATGCCAATCCAAAACACATCCTGTTGTAGCGAAACAAACCACATTGAGTGTTGATGACACACAACTTCTTTGCATTATCACCTAACTCTAGTTGCAAGTAGGCATCTGCCAGGTCTATCTTGGAAAAGTGTACCCCGCCTCTCAACTTCTCTAGCAACTCTTCAAGGCTTGGTAATGGGTGTTGATCAATTGATATTTGTTGGTTCAACATTTTGAAATCACCACATATACGCACTCTTCCATTTGGTTTGGAAACTGCTACTATTAGAGCAGCATAATCACTAAAGTCCACATGTTCCAAAACACCAGCTTTAACTAATCGATCTAGCTCTTCTTTTACAGCTTGGCATCTAGAGAATGGCACTACACGAGGTTTAGAAAAGCTTGGTGTGCTTCCTGGTTTCAAGCGTACTGGTACTTTTACCTTTTTACATCGGCCAAGACCTGTCTTAAAGACATCAGAGTACTTAGAGGAGAGTGCAATGATTTTGTCCCTAAATCCAATAGGGTTACTTTCTGTGACAGTACAGGTAACATCACAACTACCCTGTGTCAATATAGCTAGCCCCTGCTGCGAGAGACCGAATTTGTCACTCCAATCTAGACCAAAAAGGTTTGAGCCTTGTGTTGTGTTTACAACAAGAAGTTTGAGATTTTGTTTTTCCACATCTCCTACCTTCACACTAACTGAACATTGTCCTTTAATCTGTAACTCACTCTGCTCATACGCTTTAAGATGGGTACTGACAGGTAAGAGGAGGGGTGATCCAAGACTTTGGTAGCCTTGCAAATCAACTATAGAGCAAGTAGCCCCTTTGTCCCATTGAAACATTGCATCATGACCATTGACAACAGTTTTGATCCAAACCTTTCTATTGACTCGTTGGAAAAGATTATCTGAAACTGCATGTACTGAATGATAAGGTTCACTTGCATCAGTGAGCACACTTAACACAGAGTTTTCAACTGTCCTAGCAGACTGTTCTGTCTGACTTTGTGCTGCTGTCTTAGCCATACAGACAGCCTCAATGTGACCTTTGACCTCACATCTCCTGCAGACAAATGCTCTGCAGGGACAATTTTTTCTGTCATGTTTAATGTAACAGCTAGGGCAAGACTTCAACATACCTGTGTTCTGTGCATTAGCTTGTTGCTTTCCAATGGTTTGTTGACCTCGGCGTGATCTTTGCTTGTACTGACCTGACATTTTGTTTACTGTGTCTTCAATAGCTGGAGAAGTTGTCTCCCCCTTGAGAATTTTATCGGTCTCCGTTGTCTTGATGAATGCTGTAGCCTTCTTAAGAACATCATTAAGAGAAGGATCAGCATCAAGTAGACACTGGCGACGTACATCAGCATGTGGTGTCTCTTTAATGATTATGTCACGAATTTGTTCATCAACATAACTAGTGCCACAGCCTTTGCTTTTGCACGTGAAAGCACAGTGCCGTGCGAGTCCACAAAGTTCTGCAGCCCAATCAACATATGATTGACCAGTCTTCATATTACATTGAGAAAATTCAAATCTTGCTGCCTGAACATGTATGGTATCTGCAAAGTGTTCATGAAGTTTCTCCGACAACTCAGTAAATGACTTGCTTGTAATATCCTCTGCGCCAAATAAGTTTGATAACAAGTCGCATGTCTCAGCTCCTACCCAAGATAGTAAGCATGCTCGTTTCTGACTGTCATCTACCACCCGATACACATTAAAGTGCTGATTGAAACGTTGAAGGTACTGGTTCCATTTTTCTTTACCCCTGTCGTATGCTTCAAACTTGGGTGTGGCGACAGCTACTGGTATTGATGCAGCACTATCACTCTTGGTAGCTTCAAACAAGAAGATAAACTGCTTCTGTAGATCAGCGTTTTGCTGCTGGAACTGCTGTTGCTGTTTCTGCATAGCATCGATCAAAGCTTTTATGTTAGGATCCATAACAAGACAATAGAAAAATGCTGGCTGTGAGTCCACAATGTTCGTTCCTGACACCAGTTGTTGTATTGTATTATCACGATAAGTCTTGTATCACAGAAAACACAGCTAACAGGTAAGAAGCACATAAAGGAACTGACTTAATTAGCAAGCCCATAGCTATGGGTTATTAGACAATTATGCGATTATAGCACAGCTAAAAGAAAGCTAACTGCACAGCTAATATGTAACAGCAAGGACCCCAGTCAAAGGAGTTTAGAGGGGGAATCTTTGTGCTTCTGTTACAGTGTGGACTGATGCAAGCTCTCTTGGCATGGGTGTGGCCTTGGAGGTCGATGGCAACGTTGTGGAGGATGCTTCATGGCTCCAAAAGGAGTCTGACCATCAGCACATCAATGTTGCCGAGTTGGAGGGCGGTTGGTTGGGGGATCAATTTGGCAATTGCGTGGGGGTTCAAAACTTTCATATTGGCCATTGATTCGCTTACAGTTGTTAACTGGTTGACCAACACCATTGATGGACAAAACCGCATCCGAACAAAGGGTGTTGCGGAGATGCTTGTGAAGTGTCGTTTAGGGGTGATCCGTGACACTATAGCCGAGTATGGACTTGCAGTGTTTGTTCACTTTGTTCCTTCCGTAGAGAATAAAGCTGATCGGATGACCAGGGCGTACTCGGATGTACCGAGAGGTTGACTGTGAAGCAGCTGAGGTGTCAGCTGCAATTGTCAGCGGCGAAAGTCCTGAAGACGCCATTTGGGCAGCACATTTGCCGCACCATTTGGAGGTTGACAAGATGCTTTACCTAGCACGACAGATTCATAAAGATCTGTCACAGAAACAGGTAAAGACTAATCTGGCTGGGTGCAAGGCATGCCAGCGCATTGACCCTGCATTACAGTGCGAGAGTATTGTGACCGTTGGAGATTTGGCCGTAGAGGATAACTGGTGCCGAGTTGCTATTGATGTGACTCATTATGGTGACGGTCCTTTTCTGTCAATGGTAGACTGTGGCCCGTCGCGGTTTGCCATCTGGCGCAGGCTGCAAACTGAGTCTGCAGCCCAGATAGTGACTCAGCTGTGTAGCATCATGGTTGAGTGCGAGCCATGTTATGAGTTGTTGCTGGACAACTCAGCAGTGTTCAGGTCAGCAGCTCTTCATCAGTTTGCTGACAGGTGGGGAATTTTTCTTCGTTTTTGAGCTGCCTACGCCTCTGGCGGTAATGGAATGTTTGAGAGAAATCATCGGACAATCAAAAGGCCATCACTGGCCATGTCAGCCATAGACTTGTCAGTGACATTCGACCTAGATCATCGGGTCTAGGTGGCAACCACTTTTCGGAGGCGGATGCCATCAATATGCTGCCGGTGGAGCTGGCTATTGACCCTGTATTGCCTGTTGGGTCTCTAAGTGAGGTCGATGAGGAGGCGGCAGCAAATCAGGCAGGCGACAAAGCGCAGCTGCCAGCTGAGGAAGTCAAATCTGAGGCTAATGCAGAGAGGCCAGCGGTCGAGGCGGACAGACTGCCTGAGCAGCCTGAATCGCCTAGACAGTCGCAGCGTTTGCTAGCTTTTCACAAGAAAGCCGAGGGACTAACAGGTCTCGCTATATAAGCAGGCGCTAAACAGATGCTTGGCAGAGGGCTCAACAGGAGAGCAAGTGATCTGATCATCTGTATTGCCGTGCTTCTACTGACAAGCAATTTGCGTTGTAGAGATCAGACTTGAGAGTCCATTGGGTATCAGTGAGGCTGCTGATTTGGTTTGCCTACGGGTTGGCAGTAGGAACTGCCGCGGGATCGGTGACAGCATTCTGCTGTAGGCATGTATCGCCGTGGTGGTAAAGGCTGGTGGCAAAGGGGAGGTTGGTGTGTCATCGTAGTGGCTGGTGTGTCATCGGTTGGTGTGCCAGCGATATCCTTGTTATATTGCTAACAGTAGTGAGATAGTATGCTATTTTACTACTACTTAGATTACTACAATCTTATCAGCAGCCTTACCCGAGCTCTAACAAGTCTCATACCTTCTGCTAAATTGCTATTTTTTGGAGAAGGCGATAAATTTAGTACTTGCAAATATTGCTAATGTTCGAGCTGAGGGACTAGTATGTAGAGAAAACTTTGACTACCTAAGGCAATTTATGTTTTCACACTACTACCACAGTAACTGCTTAAATTTCGCTAGATTGCTGCTTTAGAGAGGAACTGTTTGTTCATTTGACAAGTTGCTTCCTGCAGAGCAAAGTAAAACATTTCAAGTTCACTTTTTTAGGGTGTGCATGTAGCATGATATCACTAGACGATAAAGATGCTCGTAGTCAAAGATTTTTTAACATTGAGTGCATGAAGTAGAAAGCTTGTAAGCTCATATGTTAGTTGTGGTAAAATGGACAGCGTTCCTCTTGCATGTTACCTTGTCTGAACAGGCATCAAGGACTGGCGCACAACCACGCTATGCAATAAGCTTTTTGGAAATGTAGCAATGACACGCAAATCTATATACCTGTTTCAGTGCTGGTATTCCTCGTTTTGATATTTTCTTCTAGCACTTTACTTTTCCAAAAACTTAATTCAACTATTATCACAAAATATGTTACTACATTTATGTGCTCAGTTGTTTCTCCGTAGCAACGAGCTTATAATGTACGTATTAAAGGGTGCCAAAAAAGCCTTCCCAACTTGGACCATTTATGTCAGAATGCAGGGTTTTGTAACGAACCCTAGCGAATAAAGCCTCAGCTCTAAACACAAACGCTACGCTTATGCGATCAAGAACTATGTTTCTCTATCAAAAGTATAAACCATAAAGTTACTATACAAGATTCGTGTCGACTTGGTTTAGACATATATGTACTCTATGTCTAATACTAAGTCGACTGCAATGTCCTCTACGCGTACGACTACGTAAATATGCTACAACGCTCATTCAAACACTAGAAGATCGCAGTGAAAACTCCCACCCGCGACAATGATTATTCGGGAACCTCCAGTATTGAAGTATTGAATAGTAAGTTCAATTTTATGACTGGAATCAGAAGAAACTGAATTTAAATACATAATTTTAGGATATTATATTACCAGATACTAGACGCCAAATGGCTTATGCGAATTTTGAGATGACACGCGTTGAGTCGTGAAACAATTTCTGAAGGTCACTAGGTAGGACATACATTTAACTACCTTCAAACGAGAATAGGACGCACAATGTGTACATAAAGGCTTACTAGTTTATATTTTAGGCTGCCAAAAGATAACAAGACTTATATCTTTAAATTAGTTAAATATTTTACTTATCTTTTAATAGCTTTTACCCGCGAGTGGGGTCTAAAGGCTCGAGTTTTACCTAGACCTAGACCTAGATCTCAAAAGCATGATTGTTAGCACTGTAGTTTTTGTTATGATCGTCTGTGAACTGAATGAGAGAAGTAGTAGTCAATGAACTATTTTAGAAGACATCCACCACTAATTTGAATGCTCTAAATTTATTCTTTCACTCGGCTGGTGAATTGCGCTTGAGAATATTTAAACCCAAAGCAATTGAATTCAGGAAATAGCTGCAGTATCAGTGCTTACCTAGGTAACTACATACTTCTGCTCAAACGCCTCTAAAGTGAAGTCTAATTTTAACGTGAGTGATAACTATGCTGCCTTTTTGCTATTTCCAGCTGTTGCTTGAGCGTGAGAAGGTTTACTGCCCTCTTGTTGTGCTGCATCAATTTTCAGCTAATCTTTATCTACTGCTAAAAAATTTACAATGCTCATTACTTCAACAGTCTGTCAACTGGAGGACTGGCAACAGGAGGAGGCTACTTTAACCAACTTCGACATTAAACCAGTTTCCTGACTAGAATAATGGCTGGACTCCCTCTACAATAATAAGTGGAGTACGAGCCTGATTCAGTTATAGGAATAACTATTCAAAACTTTGACGAATGGAGTTTTTGTACGTTTTTGTTGATAAACTTTGATCATGTTTCAGTGATTGAGTTTGTGCTTTCTATCGCCCCACAAATTAACCTCGTGTGCTTGGGGTACAAATGCTTCAATGTATGCAATAGTTCTTCTTAGGAGAAGGTGCCAGCAGTGAGTGATGACTAGCTCGCTTCTACTACGATGTTAATATATGACTTAAACTAAGCATCAGCGAAATTTCTGTCTCAACTACACTCACTACTCATCAAAACCAACTAGAATTAACCATTCACCTAACTTAACCTTTGCAGGTTATATATATAATTATGCTTTACTAAACGTTCTAAATGGAAAGTTTCTTGCAAATGTTTGCAAGACGTCTTTTCTTAAACATTGAGTATAAAATATAATGTCATGTGTAACTATATATCTATAAGGTACTACAGTTAATAAAATCAGCGAAGCAATAAATCGTAAATGAATAAGCTATTAAGCTGTACTACTTTTTACTTTAGAGTAAAACATTTCATTTGCTATATCATAATAAAAAGACAGAAATGATTAATTGGCACGAGCGTAACCATAAAACAAACCTCGCTAAAGTTGAAGAGGTAAATTTAGTGCAAGTGCAATCACAGTGTGCGTAGGGTCATACAGTGTGTTGCATCTAGCCATCTTTTCAGGAAATGAGTAAATATTTGTGTGGTAATTAGAGGTTGCTTAAATCTTTTTGATGTAGTCAAATTAAGTTTGCTGTTTTAGGTAAATTACTAGTTTGTATAACATTAATTGTATTCAGTGTTGTTTTTACTTAAAAGTTGACTTGCAACAAAATTCACATTACAGTTATTTGATATCAAAAGATTCACCATATCAAAAAAATTATCTGCAAAAATTATTTGCGAAGTATTTGGTCACATGATCAGAGAACAACTTGACGATTGAATAATGCCGAAACAAAACTGTAAAGTAGCGAGCATCTATATTTGATACGGGGTCTTTGGTAAAACCCGAAGTGTTTGTCATAAACTAGTGCTACGATAAGTTTTATATTGAGCTTTTTATTGGCCTTTCAATTCACGTGAGAAAATCAGGTGACAAGACAATAACCAAACTATCATGACTACGTCAGAAAAATAAATAGGTTCCAATCTACGGCGGCTTTTTGTTTTTGAGCTTTTAAGAGCTTGTAATCACATTTCCACACATTTGGCACCTACAACACAACAGAGTAAGACATGGTGAATCTTTTGATGCCAAATAACTAATGTGAATTTTGTTGCAAGTCAACCTTTAATTAAGAGAAATATAGTGTGTTGCCTTTGAAGCATTTGATAGTTCTGTGTCTAGTATGATGAATATTAATGGTATAACAATTGTTTGTTCAAATATGTCCACGCTTCAAGAATTAGAGATTGACTGTATTAGAACAGTGATTGAGATCAAATGTTATAATGTAGTAAAGAAATAACTGAAAGGACACACATTTTCATTATACTATTACGAGGTTAACAAAAGTAAGTTTGTAAAATGGAAGTGATTGTTGCCTGTCATCTTAGTGATTGTGTGCTTCCAACTTGAATTAATAAAGCTAATAACTAGCCACTCCTCCCTATAGTTTAACCTCTGCCGTAGTTTAAGGAAAATCTTCTCTTTATTTACATAGCAAAATAATCTTCTGCAAGCAGTTTCAAATGAGTTATTTCTTTTTATTAACTACAACATGATGTACACAGGCAATAAAGCTAACTTAAGGTCGAATGCTTTTTTGTTGCGTACTACTACCATTTAGTATACTTACTAATGGATGGTTTGAGTGCTCACTCTGATAATGACCTATTAGATAACTCCTGCTGGTTTGTGCATTTTACTGTTTTATTCAGTTTCGGGATCTAAATTTTTATTATGGGAACCAAATTATAAGACAAAAGTTTACAAGATCCATGTCATGTTTAGGTTGATATAACATTTCGTTTGATATCAGACAACGAAGTGATATGATGTTGAAATTACGTGGATATTGTCATGATGTTTAAATAAATGGGTAACATATACTAAACACATAATATATGCGCATAATTTCTTCATGTAAATTCATAATATTCTAGCATTTGGCCGTTCATCAACATCCTCAGGAAATAATTATATTACTGCATTATAGTGAGAAGCTGTTTTTTTACTGTAACACCTTTGACTAAAAATGCCTGATTCAAAAGGCAAGAGCCATTGGACATGTCTGATTCAAAAAATCAAGTACCACTTCACTGGCTGAAGGTTGATTTTTTCAAAATACGTTCTCAAGTACGTATTTGTTATTATTCACACAAAAAAAAATTTGCTCAATTTGATAATGCTAGTAAACAGCAGGAATAGACTGAATTACCAGAACATGATTGGTTGCAATAATTTTCATCATTTCACATCCTGACTTAAACAAGAAAATGGTATATTTTTCTTGTTAGTCTGATAGATCAACGTATTTTTACCATGATTAATAGTTGAGATGAAGAAAGTATTTGAAGCTTAAGATCTAAGAAAAAATCCAATATGAATCCAGATTGTTAGCTTCTTTATCAATGCTGATACTTATATCGATACTAGGATCGCGTCATGTCTATTTGAAACAGTTGTTCACTTTTTGTTAGAAAAGTCTTAATGCAACCTGAACTAAAGCATTCTTGTTTGCCCAATAGTTTTGTACTTTGAACAGCATATTTAGATGAGCGTAAGCCTCTTACGCCTGATTAACTGAAATAGACAGACACATCTCTTATGAATATCTATACGTTATTTAAGAAGTTATGTGTCCTACATATGTAGGAAAATCCAGAGATACTCAATCTCATTTGAGTTTATCGCTTTCAGATAAATCTCGAGTCAAACCATCAACTAGCAGCCATGAGCAGGTGTGTGATAGATGATACGTTGCCACTCTTTGCTACTATTGATGCATCAAAGATTGTTGGTGGACACATTGTGAGTTCTCTGTTTTTATTGCTGTCTTTTCCGCTTCAGCAAATGGGTTGTAGTTTTTTTTCACAATAATTTAGATTTCAAGTTATTAGGAGTTATCTGACCTAGTCATAAGCTTCTCATAGCAGCTTATGAGTCATGCAGCTTTTGAACTCTTTGCCCTTTGAGTGACTTTACAGGTCAACTAAAATGTCAAATAGCCCTCCCCTCTATGTTTTTAAAGTTACAGAGTCAACATTTTACTCTTAACAAGTAAATATTTTTGTCTGCCACTTTTGTGGCTGTATGCCGTGTTAACCCCGGATTAACTGCAGACGATCTCGGGAGTCGTGTCTTTGCTCATAACGTACTTTGTGTATGTAGTGTAGCTCATCATTACAAATTCTAGAAATATGGTCAATTTTGAACGATTGTCAGAAAGCCTTGCTCACCCGTGTGTCTGCTCATAACTGTCAGTACTTGAGCATATTCTGTTCAGGCATATCATCCTTGATCAGTTACAGTCATTGTTTTATTTGGTTCTTTAGGAATATCAAATAAAGGTTCAGAGAGGTCAGAGGACAGAAGAAAATTGGACAGTCTCTCGACGTTATACAGACTTTGCAGCACTTGATAATGACCTCAAGGTGTCTGGATTCTCGTTAACTTTTCCTCCTAAAAAGGCATTTGGGAATATGAGCAGAGAGTTCATAGCCGAACGGATGCAAAAACTTCAGGTAAGCTTGCTCCCCATCTGAGCCATTTATGTGTTTTTGGTTTATAGCTGTTCACGTATTCTACATCAATCCATCATTTACATGATTGTAGCTAGCTTATTCACAAGGAAGTTTATTAGCTAAATAATATTTTACATTGGTACACGGTTGGTCACTAGGAATGAGCTGAATGCAACATTGTTCCACATGTCACCATCATATAAATGTACTTTGTTTCCTGTGGTCAGTGTGACTGCTACTATATTTATGACTGCTACTACTGAAATATTTTTTAACAGAACTGCATGGCTGCTTATAAGTAATCAGCTACATCTATATGCATGTATTTCTCAAAGTATGTCCATATGTATGCATTCCGGCTATAGCTATTAAAATCTTGGAATAAAGAATCTGTACCGAAGATGATTTGATCTCGGACTGTACCGTTCACCAGTCCGACGCCCTACCCAATAGGCCACAAAAAATTAATTATTAGCTTGCCGCTATAAGTCGTTACATGGGAGCACATACCCAACGGTGTTGCATACCACGCAGGGTGATTGCATAAATAAGTGATTGTCATTAGTTGGCTTACTAAAAATTTTCCATTGGCAATCTGCCAGGCTAATAGCAAGTGGCGGGCAACTCTCATTACTTCTAAGCTGATTTTTAGTACTCGGGCAACGCCGTGTAGCACAGCTAGTCTTCCATGTTTGTATATCGCATTAACCAAACCTTTCATTTGCCACAAAACAGAAACCATGTTCCCACACGTGGAATTGAACGCGGGCCACCTGGGTGAAAATTAGGAATCCTAACCACTAGACCAAATGGGATTACCCCCTTAGTTTGTTGTGTGTGCTAAATTACTGAGTTTAGACATTAAACCATAACTGCCACGTACAACTTTTATTGTATTTACTAGGTAAATCAGACACGCTGATTCCGATTTTGTACTCAAAATAAAGATTGATTTACTAACTTTTAAAGTAGTGAAGGCTTTTTTACAGCTTTTTAATACCGGTGTCGAAATTAACACAATCGGCACAACAAGCTCCACCCATAAATATTTGATGTAGCCTAGCTTTTCAGGAACAGAAGTTAGAGGAGTTTAGTCTGTTTAAACTGATAAAGATGGGTGTCTTAAAACCCATTATTATCTAAATTCAGCCTGCAACATCTTCTCAGTCTTTTATGAAAGGTAGATAAACTATTTAAAGTTGCTCGTAGCTTGTTACAGCATGTTTAATAGGCTGAACACTGAGAAAGATGAGCTTAAAAAAAGCACGATTTTATCACAAGCTAGCGTTATTATCACGCTTTTTTGAGCTCATTTGTAAATATGCAATGTTAAATAGCTTATCTACCTTCCACAAAAGACTGAGATTATTTTGAAGGTTGAATTTAGGTAATAATGGGGTTTAAGACACCCATCTCTATCATTCTAGATCGGACTAAACATCCCTAACTTCTGTTCCTAAAAAGTTAGGTTACGTCACATATTTATGGGCGGAGCTTGTTATGCCGATTGTGCTGTTTTTTTAGACGGATATTGAAACGCTTTATAAAAATCTTCGTGACTTTTAAAGTTAGTGAACCAATCTTTATTTTGAGTACAAAATCGGAATCAGCGTGTCTGATTTACCTTATAAATACGATAAGAGTTGTACGTGGCAGTTGTAGTTTAAACATGCCATCATCATATAGATGTATCTTGAATTCCTTTGGTCAGTGTGACCGCTACTTTGGCAAGTAATGTTACAGCTAAACTACATGGCTGCTTATTGAACAAGTAATAGTTACATCCTCGATATTGGTATCACATAATAATGGACTAAGTGTTATAGTCCATTATTATGTTATAGTGTTATCGTCCATTATTATATTGTGTTATAAACTAATGTTTTCCAGCTCTCCTTTGAGGAGAGTTGGAAAAAGATGTTCCCACACCGGGAATTGAACCCGGGCCGCCTGGGTGAAAACCAGGAATCCTAACCACTAGACCATATGGGACTACATGTCTAGTGGGTTTTGTGTGCTGAACTATTGAGTATGGATGAATTCAAAATATGAGGCCATGTAAATTTAGGATTCACAGTCATAATTCATATTCCTACATTGGTTATTGATTCAAATGTTATAGTTTATACACTTCAATCTTATCATTGCCTCATAAAATAAATCCTGTTTATTTCATGGCAAATGCTGTGGTGATATCAATGCTTTTTTGTGTCTAGCTATCGAAAAGTTCAAGTGGCCGCAAGATTATCTTACTATTTGATATTAATAAATACAGCTCATTGATATTATATAGTGTGAGGGGCATATGTTCACCCACTTGTTCGTATGTGAAGGTCCATATGTTCACCCACTTGCTCGTGTGTGAAGGTCCATATGTTCACCCACTTGCTCGTGTGTGAAGGTTCATATGTTCACCCACTTGCTCGTGTGTGAAGGTTCATATGTTCACCCACTTGCTCGTATGTGAAGGTTCATATGTTCACCCACTTGCTCGTGTGTGAAGGTCCATATGTTCACCCACTTGCTCGTGTGTGAAGGTTCATATGTTCACCCACTTGCTCGTATGTGAAGGTCCATATGTTCACCCACTCGCTCGTATATGAAGATCATATGTTCACCCACTTGCTCGTATGTGAAGGTTCATATGTTCACCCACTTGTTCGTATGTGAAGGTCCATATGTTCACCCACTTGCTCGTGTGTGAAGGTCCATATGTTCACCCACTTGCTTGTGTGTGAAGGTCCATATGTTCACCCACTTGTTCGTATGTGAAGGTCCATATGTTCACCCACTTGCTCGTATGTGAAGGTCCATATGTTCACCCACTTGCTCGTGTGTGAAGGTCCATATGTTCACCCACTTGCTCGTGTGTGAAGGTTCATATGTTCACCCACTTGCTCGTATGTGAAGGTCCATATGTTCACCCACTCGCTCGTATATGAAGATCATATGTTCACCCACTTGCTCATATAGAAGGTCCATATGTTCACCCACCAGATATGCGTGACATTCCAAATCTCAAGTTTTGCAGGTGCTGATCAAAACAATTTGTGTTGAACTCGAGTACTTTGTGCTACGTCAGCCACATGTTCAGAATTATCTACTCTTTTCCTAAAGGTTTTCTTACATGAAGTGCTCGCTAATTGGATCTTGGCGAACTCTCTTTCCACCAAACAGCTTCTCTGTGATGAAGGTTATAGTGAAAACTTTCAAGGTTTGTTTGTTTGTCTTCTGTTTGAAAATGGGCGTGTCTAACCACTGTTAATAGAATTTTCAGGCTTATTGAAATCTCTTGTCGAAAATTTATTATCACGGAACAATATTTAATATTGTTAGCTTTTCTGTTATGATTTTCAGAGCAAGCATTACAACATATATCCATGTTGCTTAGGAGTGAACCAACTTGGGAGGTAGTGGAGCCATTGGGAACAATTGGTAAGCCTTATGCAATTCCTCTATTCACAACAATGTTCTTCTCTTCGTCATTTCCCTACTCACTCTTAGCTTCTTCGCTCTCGCCTCACTTCCTGTCATATTTGCTATGTCTGCGATTTAAGAGTTAACAAAGTTATCAGTCTTGTCTTGATTCTCTATAGTCTATACCTAACTGTTACATGTATTCAGAGGTACCTAACAGGTAGATGTGTCCAGAGGTAGCTAACTGTTACATGTGTCCAGAGGTAGCTAGCAGGTACATGCGTCCAGGGGTAGCTAACTGCCACATGTTTCTAGAGTAGCTAACTGTTATATGTATCTACATGTAGATGTAGTTATAGCTACTGCGGTCAAACCGCTATTGGTCACGGGACTCTGTGAAACTATACGACACTGGTTATAGCTACTGCGGTCAACCCGCTATTGGTCACGAGACTCTGTGAAACTATACGACACTGGTTATAGCTACTGCGGTCAAACCGCTATTGGTCACGGGACTCTGTGAAACTATACGACACTGGTTATAGCTACTGCGGTCAACCCGATATTTGCACACTAATTATACAGGTAGCCGAATTCGCAAAACTTACTGTCTGGTGAAGAACAAATCAATACAGAAGACGCGGTACATGCTGACATGGGTAAGTTAACTTGATGCTATCAATAGTCTGTCTTTCTTTAACAAGTGATCAGTTACTCTCAAATATTTATATTAATATCGCACCCATATGAATAATGGGTTAATTAGACCATGTTGTACAGAGCAGGTTAATCTATAACTCATATATGTTAATTAGACCATGTTGTACAGAGCAGGTTAATGTATAACTTATATATGTTAATTAGACCATGTTGTACAGAGCAGGTGAATCTATAACTTGTATATGTTAATTAGACCATGTTATACAGAGCAGGTGAATCTATAACTTATATATGTTAATTAGACCATGTTGTACAGAGCAGGTTAATCTATAACTTATATATGTTAAACCATAACTGTCACGAATAACTTTTATTGTATTTACTAGGTAAATCAGACACGCTGATTCCGATTTTGTACTCAAAATAAAGATTAGTCCACTAACCTTCAAAGTCATTTAGGCTTTTTTAAAGCGTTTCAATATCCGTTTCGAAAACAACACAATCGGCATTACAAGCTCCGCCCATAAATATGTGACGAAACCTAGCTTTTTCAGAAACGGAAGTTAGGAAAGTTTAGTCCGATTTAGAATAATAGAGATGGGTGTCTTACAACCCATTATTATCTATATCCAGCCTGTAAAATAATTTCAGTTTTTTATGAAAGGGATATAAACTATTTAAAATTGCTCGCAGCTTGTTACATGACGTTTAAATGGGCTGGACGCCGAGAAAAATGAGCTCAAAAAGCGCGGTTTTATCACGAGCTAGCGTTGTTATCGCGCTTTTTAAATATGCAATGCTAAATAGCTTATCTACCTTTCAGAAAAGACTGATATTATTTTTAAAGCTGGATTTAGATATTAATAGATTTTAAAACACCCATCTCTATTATTCTAAATCGGTCTAAACATCTCTACGTAACTTCTGTTCCTAAAAAGCTAGGTTACGTCAAGTATTTATGGGCGGAGCTTGTTATGCCGATCGTGTTGTTTTCGAGACCAATATTATAACGCTATAAAAATCCTTTATTACTCTGAAAGTTAGTGGCCTAATCTTTATTTTGATTACAAAATCGGAATCAGCATGTCTGATTTACCTAGTAAATACAATAAAAGTTGTTCGTGGCAGTTATGGTTTAATTAGACCATGTTGTACAGAGCAGGCTAATCTATAACTTATATATGGTAATTAGACCATGTTGTGCAGAGCAGGTTAATCTATAACTGATATATGCTTTATATACGAACTCGAGTTATAAGAATTACTACATGTCAATGATTGTGACTGTTTGGAGTTTGTATTGAACAAATTTTTAGTTTGCGTTCTTCTTCACAATTTACCCGAACAATTCCTTTTCCTACATTGTGAATGGTAATATAAGTTCTTGGCTCCTATAATTTTTTTCAGCAGCTTTTGACTATGTTAATGCCTTGTTTTGAATAGGTGTTTCTGTCATTGATGTCGTTATGTTGTTCTCTATTACTGCAGTGTTCAGCTGGTCCGTACGCCTCAATTGAAGACAAAGAGAGGATAACTTTAGTCAAATCTCTAGAAAATCTACAACACGCCAACCTGTTGCCTGTACACTACAGCGCATGCAGTGCGGCAGGAGCTATGGTTATACGACCGTATATGGAAGGTGGTTCACTGAGAGACATGATGTACAAGGTACAGTCTTACGGGAACTATATGTCAATATGGTCTCGCATCTTTCCTTCTAGGGAGCAACCTTTGTTGTTCTCAGCAAGTTTTTGGTCTAATGTTTGGATAGAAATGACATCACATCATAATTTTATCACTGGCTCGATTTGTATGCCGCTTGGACATAGTAAATAGCTACGTAAGGTCGGATTAGCGTAAGTAACTAATAACATGTCTCCATAACTCTCCTGGATTATTGGATTATCTCTCTTAAGGTGCTATGATGTCTAACGCTACAAACAGACATTAGACTTCATCGCTAGTAAACATCTACTTCACAGGTTAAACCAAAAACTGGATATTTAAAGAAATGCGGCAACCACAAGTCGGTTGGTCACCTTGCATTGGCCGACATTAAAAAGTTTGGGAGACAGATATTGGAAGTTATAAAATACATGACAGACAAGGGATTTCCTATGGGTATGTGTTGACAAATATATGTATACACACCATTCATTGATGTTAGGTTTTCTATGTGCATATATACTGTACATCGCATGTAATGGTGTGCATACAGCCACCACTACGTAATGAATGTGTAAGAAGAGGCTGTATTGAAGGTGATGTCATATCATACACTGGCTGTATTGAAGGTGATGTCATATCATACACTGGCTGTATTGAAGGCGATTTCATATCATACACTGGCTGTATTGAAGGTGATTTCATATCATACACTGGCTGTATTGAAGGTGATGTCATATTATACACTGGCTGTATTGAAGGTGATGTCATATCATACACTGGCTGTATTGAAGGTGATGTCATATCATACACTGGCTGTATTGAAGGTGATTTCATATCATACACTGGTTGTATTGAAGGTGATGTCATATCATACACTGGCTGTAGTGAAGGAGTTGTCATATCATACATTGGCTGTAGTAGAGTTGTGGGAAAGATGAACTTTCGCAAGATTTCTGTAGATTTTATTAAAAAGTATCGGTATTTTTTTATCATTTGTGATTGTTTATGGTGTTTGAGGTGATCTGACTACCAGGATGTTTCAATATTAAAATTGATGCAACTCGATCACGGTCAAAACGCTCAGATCAATCGAAAGTGCCGTCTATAGTTACAAAAAGACCGACAGAATAGAGACGCATAATGCTGTAACGTGAACGCAATAGCCGATATCAACTATAGTAACGATAACAACTAGTGACGTCATGTCGCACGTTTTTTTTTTAGTATTTTAATCGCCACAAAGTTTTGCCAATTTTAATCTTGAAACATCCTGGCAGTCAGATCAGCTCAAACGTCAAAAAACAACCTCAAATGATAAAAAATATCGATACTTTCTGATGAAACTATTAAAATTTTCATTTCTAAAGATTAGCATTTGAATTATACAAAGATTCTGCTGTCTATACATTCTAATATGTGGTATTTTACAACCAACTGGAGATTGGCTTTCTTTGGTTGTCAGCTACTCATTTGTACTGTTGCTTACACTGTTCTCCGTAAACGCATATGTAGTGAAAAATCGAAAAAGTTGGCTTATCTGCGTATTTCCAATCAAGCTAATAATGCTCATTATTACTTTGATTGAAATAGAAAAATATCCCAACTTTTCTATTCTTCATGTGCTGTTTTTGTTAATTTAAACAAGTTTTAAAAATGATACAAAAATTCAAGTAATTTTAAACTTTTTTGACTTTTAAATTATTGCGGTCGTAATATAATATTGATAGACGGCAGCGCACAATTTACTAAAATGCTTTAGCATTGTTTAACCAAAAAACTTGCGGGATAACAATGGATCGATTATGGTATATTACATTACTTTTCTCCGTGACCAATAATAAGCACCGATAATAAACTAGGCTTTACAAACTCGCTGGCAAAAGAACATGAGATGATAAAATATAGCAGCATGATGACAGTAGTCCTCATTTCTAATGAGGTCGAAACCTGCACTGCAACTTTCGCAAAAGCATGCCAAATGATTGTAGGTTGTTTCATGGGGAAATTACGCCTGATTGGAATAACGTTGTCTTTCCTTAATAAGTTTCACCAAATACATAGGTTTTGTTACACATCCTCCAAGGATCATTCACACAAGCACGATTTCTCTGTTGTTTTGTCTGCTCTCGACGACCCATTGAACACCAAGATCGGTCAAGATCGACGCCTGTAGTATTACCTCAATCCACTCTCACATACGCGCACATCACCTTACAAATCCTTCTTCATATTTATATTGCATACCCATGTCTACCTTCCTGCTATCATATTGCATGATTTGTCCAAGGTGGTAATGAGACTACCCGGTCATCTCCCTCTATAACATTAGCCAAAACAAGTGAATGATAGTCACCTTATTAATCATATAGAGCAGGGGTCTCTAAACTTTACAGCCAGAGGGCCACATGAACCTTCAACCAGCTTGTTGAAGGCTGACAAACCGTATACCGCTGATCAAAGAGCGAATATTTTAATAAAATGAAGTACATAACACAAGACTCATTAGTTAAGAAAATATTTATTCAAAATTTAAAGGTTAAATTCCAAGCAAGAGTAATATCATAACAAAATCACAATTAGTCTGTTCAGTTTCCTCAATGTGAGTGGTGAACTTGGCTTTTTGATGACAAAATTGTGAAAAAGTCTGGCTTTAGGTTTGAGGTTCCAAGCATTAGAAGAGCCCTCAGATTTTCATCTGACATGTTTGTTCTATACTTTTGTATAGAACAAAAGTATTTGTTCACATACTTCATTCTAGAAAAAGTTTTTTCACACAAGTAAGTGGTGCCAAACATAGATAGCAGTCCTGCAGCAAAATGCCTCAAATTTTGATAGTTCTCTTTAGGTAAGAATTGGTAGAATTGAACAAGCCCTTCTTTAAATTTATCCCTCAGCGAGTCATTTGCTTGCAGATCAATCACCTCTAATTGTAAACTGTCTGGACATGCAGCTGCATCCACTTCAAATGGATTTTGAAAGAGTCTCAACTCATCTGCTTTTGCATGCAAATCAGCAAATCTCTCCTGGAATTGATGTTGAAGCTCTTCAATAACCCCACAAGCAAATGAAAGTGGAAAATCTGTGTTAGCTTCTACCATAGCCTCTGTACAGTTTTTAAAATGTGTTAAATTCATAACCTGAACTTGTTTCAGGAACAGGTCTAGTTTGTGTCTGAAGGCCTTTAGATGTGTGAACAAATCACTAAAGAGGTTTTCTTCTCCCTGTAGCTTAAGATTTAAACTGTTGATATGGCCAGTGATATCTGCAGCAAAAGCCAACTTACATATCCACGCTTTATCAGACAGTAATGCTTGATGCTTCCCTTTTCCTGCAAGAAATTCAGCAATTTCCTTTCTTAGCTCAAAAACCCTTGACAGCACTTTTCCACAACTTCGCCATCTTACTGCAGTGTAATATGGCATGTCTACAGATTCTGTCTCAGTCTCTCTTAACATTTCCCTGAACTGTCTGTGATTCAGTCCATGTGATCTTATCAAATTCACCATTGTTGTTACAGGATCCAACACACAGCTAATGTCCACATACTTAGCACAAAGAGCTTGTTGGTGTATTATGCAATGTAGAAACATTGCTTCGGATATATCTTTTTCAGCACAAAATTGTTTGATTTGTCCCACCAATCCTTTCTTCACACCACACATATTTCTTCCCCATCTATAGTTAAGCATTTCAATCGATTCCAATCCAAACTATATTGCTCAAATGTTTTCTGTATTTCTTTCATCAAGTCTTTTCCAGTCGTTGTGTTGTACATACTGTTCAGTGAAGCCAACTCTTGAGTGATATTTAAATTGGCATCCACACCTCGAATGAAAATTAGCAACTGGGAGGTGCCACACCTGTCCGTTGACTCATCTATTGCCAAAGAAAAATGCACAAAATTCTTAGCATGGCTGGCAATTTGCTCCATTAAGTTTGTGCTCATGTCTCCAATTCGCCGGGCAACAGTATTAGCACCCAATGTTATAGTTTTAATAACATTTGATTTTTCCGGACAAAGTTCATCCACAACCTCTAGCAAACAGTTTTTTACTATCTCACCATCTGTAAAAGGCTTGCCATTTTTAGCGAGAATATAAGCCACTTTAAAACTAGCCCTTGCTATCGACTCATTTTGTTTTGAAGCTTTTGTGAAAACTGATCTTTGAGAATTAATGCACTGCTTTAACTTTTGCAAGTTTCTCTTCACGTATATTTCCTTCAAACCGTGAATATGTTCCCTGGTGTTTGCTTTGGTAGTGGCGGCGTAAATTGTACTCCTTCAATACTGCAACAGTCTCATGACAGATGACACACAATGCTTTATCTGCAGATTCGATGAAGAAGTATTTTACACTCCACTCTTCTTGAAATCGCCGACATTCATCATCTACTTTTCTTTTCTTTTTATCAACCATTATGAAGCATTGAAATATAAAAATTTTCCACGTTATAGCTCAGCTCTTTAAATTTCGCAATGTGCTTGGAAGTACGAATAGGAGGTTGGATCAAAAGTCGCGCGAGGTATTTTTATGCACCAAATACGTATGGCTAACAGACTTTTTAACAGACTTTGATATGATCCCTATTTATATTAGTATATTTTGCTCTTTTTAAATATTTAATGATTAGATAAGTGAATTGTGAATAGCTGAGATAAGTATTTATTAAAAAATAATGACGTTTTTGGTTGTTTTCCGATCACTATCTCACTCAGTCAAAACCACCGTAGCGCCATGGAAAACCCTGGGAAATCTTTTTCGTGAATGCTATATGATCTCTGAATGAGATGCGCAGTTTCGCATGAGTGAGATAGTGATCAGAAAACAACCAAAAACGTCATTATTTTTCAATAAATACCTATCTCAGCTATTCACAATTGACTTATTTAATCATTAAATATTTAAAAATAGCAAAATATACTAATATAAATAGAGATCATACAAAAGTCTGTTAAAAAGTCTGTAAGCTAATTTCGGTGCGGAAACATCTGGAAAGTCGACGCACGCCACTCTTGCTTGTTGGCTTGAGTCATAACGTGCATTTTCTGCACAAAGTTTATTTTGTTTAATGATATTTTTTATTTTGTTTAATAATATTTTTTTTTATTTTGTTTATTAATTTTTTTTTCTTAAGTGTCTCTGCGGGCCGGATTGAGGGGCCCAACGGGCCGCATCTGGCCCGCGGGCCGTAGTTTGGAGACCCCTGATATAGAGTTATCCCACGACCAAACACGAGCGAAGTGATTGTTTGGGAGCTTTATGGTAAATGCATATGTGCACACAACTCATGAAAACTATTCATCAACACCGTCGCAAACCCTTGTACTGAAATCTCATCAACAAATTTAACCATTTTTCAATGGAGTCGTTTAAGTATAATAACGATACAAAACACATATAAACCTATTTAAATATGTTACCAAGTCTTTGAAATTTGTAGACAATATCCTAAACCTTACTCATCTATCGGATAATACATAACTATACAGATACATTTGGCCTAAAATCGCTATTAAAACCTGACAGGCTTTTTTTATTCCAAATTAAGACTGGCCAACGAAACGCTGATAAAGCCGTGCGACTGAGAGTAGAACCATTAAGTCGTGCGCATTTCACGAGAAAAACGTGCACATTTCACCAGCCTATGGCATTGTCCAATTGCCGAAGGTTTCTAATATTTTTCCGTTTTTAATATCTTGCAAAAATATTTAATTATAAGAATAATATTCGATTTTTTAAAATTATTGTAAGATTTAATTATAAGAATGATTCAAATTTATTTATTCGAAGGTTTCTGTAATAAATGTAGACCGTTTAAGGCGTAGACCGATTAACAGGTACGAATTTGTGGTACACAGTTTATCAGGCTAGGTTTTTTTTCCAATTACCGAAGGTTTCATTAAATTATTTAGAACGTTAGCCAAAATTCCTTACATCTTATGTACAAGCTAGGGCCGAACTACAGTGCCCCTTTATGACGAGAACATTTTTTATTTTGCTCCAGTTTGCAGAAAACTTCCAGGCGCGTGAATGCTGATGCTCGCTATGAAAACCATTCTACATTCAACACAACCAACTTTCAAACTGTTTATATTGCACAGCAGCTTGCCATTTTACTTCTAATATTGCATTTCTCCTATTGCAGGGGATAGAGATAAACATAATCTTTTCCTTTTATTATTGCTGTTTGTTGTACATAATAACACCCAGTACATTACAGCTACCCTATTGCACTGCAGTTTGACTGCTAATATTGCATTTCTCAACCATCAGTACCCTTTCTTTTTTCCAATATCACTTTGGTCGTGGCTGTATGACAGGGGAATTTCTACAAGATATATATAACTCTAGATAGAGAATATCTAGTGTTATATATTTCTCAAAGTTTGTTGTTTGTCTGTCGTCTGTCCGTCCAGCTAAAGCTACCAAGATTTTGAAATTAAATTTTTGCTTTCTGCTGGAATTGAACTCACGAAAATCACCACTGCAGGTTTGCAATCCAATTCTGTAACCACAAGACTACAAAAGCTCTTACAATTCATTGCTCTTAACATACAACGTATACATCCTTTTCTGTTTTCACACCCAAAATGATGTGTTAATTGAAACTCTATTAACTCTTTTAGCTCTACGAAACGCGATGATTTTTCGTGTTCTCATGAACTTCTATTTTCATTTTTTCGTAAGGTTCAATTGCTATATCGCAGTCAAGGCCAATTCTTTTCATGCGGACAATTTGTATTATCTCGAGTAGGAACAGCCTCTACATTCTCTTCTCATTCGGCCAGACAAAGACAGTCTGATATCTCATTTTTGCATTTGTACCAGTATTGAGAGGTACCAGTATCGTCGTATTCCAAGTTTTGATGGATAGCTTCTGCTGGAACAGTAACCTTTTTTATACACACACACTTCTAGGCATGAATTGATATTATTAATTCAAAATATTCAGGATTTTTATTTTGTTTTCTCAGTTCGTAGCGATGTATCATTTATGAATCATCTTTTATTGTAATCGTAGCAAAGCAGACTTAATTTAGCTATTACTTGCCAATTATTTAACATTTATATTTGAACCCTTTTATAATTGTAATTGTAGTAATAATAATTATAAATTTTTTTTGATTTATTTGTCCTGCACAAAAAACTTTTCTCATGATATGAAGTTTGAAAGTTAGAATGGTAACTGTTGTTAAATGTTAAATAAAAATAAATTTTCTTTGCTAAGACCTTTATTACCCAGGCAATGCCGGGCATTCAGCTAGTAAATATATAAAAAGATAATATTTAGTAGCGGATGTTCTTTTTTAGCATTTTGTTCTGTAAGAGGATAATATCACCATTTCTTTATACTGACTTAATGCTGCGACACTAATGTCCTAAGGCTAAGTCTGAGTTTAGTGTCATGTTGCAGGCTTGCACACCATGCTCCCAATTGCAGGGCTAAATTGCCTAAAATGTTACTGTGACAAGAGTGCTAGTGGGGATGCATATGTCTTTTTTGACTAATCTTAACCTGTTATACTACTATATTTGGCATTTAGTGTCAATCATCAGATCTCTTTGAAGAACCATGGCCTAAACTCATACATACTTATTATAGTAAACTAGGTGAATGCCCGCTGTTGCACGTATAGTAAAAAAGTTTTGCATAGAAAATTTATTTTTAATCAACATATACAACATTTACCATTCTAACTTTTAAATGAAGGTGTTTCGTTTATTTCTTTGTACTCAGGTTATTTCTGTGTACTGAGTTTATTTATGTGTAATTGATATTGTACCGGCTGCAGTTCTTACTGCAAATCTATATACTGATTGCAATAGTCTCGTTGGCCATGTGAGTTTAACCTTTTTTCTTTACGTATTGTGCACACATTTTCTTCCGATTTGGCCTCACGCATAACGCTAACTGCAGTGTTAAGCGCGAAGCCATGAAAGATTGGCATGTGTAATAAGTATGTGCCCAATTTATTCCAATGTATAGCCATTTGAGCAGCTTAGTGTATTGGATAAATGCTTCTCCGCAGATCTGGAGGTTCTGAGTTCAAATCCAGTGCACAGCGGATTTTTCATTCCTGAACCTTTGCTTCCATAACTGGATGCACAGACAAATTTTGAAATTTATATATGTATATGGACTGAATAATCATTTTATTTTGTCAATTGATTGCACCGGGGCCATTCTTCTTTCAGCTCTTTATTTTTCTGCAATTAACTGGTCATATCACCCAGTACCAGCTGCTTCATCTGCTAACAATGGTTCCACTTACTATTGTTCAATGATGATCACTAATATTGTTCAATGATGATCTCTTTCTTGATATGTTTGGTGTTGCTCCTATAGTGATATTGGGAAAAGTGTCGTCTGCTATCTACCAAATGAGGAATCAGATAATTTGAAAAGTTTTATCTCCACTAGCTCAGAGTAGCAGCGGTAGTACATTTTGTAACAGCCTAAATATTAATGACTTTTTATTAGGTTAAAGTTACATGCAAGAAAGAAATGTACATGAACAATTTTCTATGGTAATTTATTGCAAATACTAAAAGTAGAGTATCTTTTTATGTTGGTAATGCCTGCACACTTTAGTTGGGAACCATGAACAAAAGTATTTCTAGGTTCTAGATAGGTTATTATAATGATTATGTGTGAAGCAGATAAATATTACTGCTAATTGAGACTTCATATTTTAACCAGAAAATTCTACCACTGTTTCTATGTACTTTACGTTACAGGATATAAAGAGATTGTACAAACCAATTACAGCTTAGTTTATTGATTAATACTCATCTGTTCAGCACACAAACATCCCTAGACATGTAATCCCATATGGTCTAGTGGTTAGGATTCCTGGTTTTCACCCAGGCGGCCCGGGTTCAATTCCCGGTGTGGGAACACCTTTTTCAACTCTCTCAAGGGAGTTATAAGTTAGTCCGTTGTAATGTGATGCTAAAATAGACACAACACCAACTGCATAATCCCATATGGTCCCATATAATCCCAACACCAAAGCATAATCCCATATGGTCTAGTGGTTAGGATTCCTGGTTTTTGCCCTGGTTCATTTCTTGAGGTGGGAACTTACTTTTACAACTGAATAGGTGATATTTTTATATTTAGATGGACTTGATATGCAATCAAGTAACGTTAATCTAGTTAGAACGCCGTGATTAAAAATGGACTTTCATAGCTCAAATTAGGTCAACTTGGCAACAAAATTGCACTTGCAACAAAATTCACATTACAGTTATTTGGTATCAAAAGATTCACCATGTCTTACTCTGTTGTGTTGTAAGTTCCAAATATGTGGAAATGTGATTACAAGCCCTTAAAAGCTCAAAAACGAAAAGCCGCCGTAGATTGGAATCTCTTTATTTCGATGGCGTAACCACGAAATTTGGTTATCGTCTTGTCACGTATGTTCTCACGTGAATTGAAATGCCAATACAAAGCTCAATATAAAACTTATCGTAGTACTAGTTTATGACAAACACTTCGGGTTTTACCGAAGACCCTGTATCAAATATAGATGCTCGCTACTTTACAGTTTTGTTTCGGCATTATTCAATCGTCAAGTCGTTCTCTGATCATGTGACCCAATACTTCGCAAATAATTTTTGCAGCACTTTTCGATTATCACAGGTGATCAACAGGCTCGTCATGATTATCAGACAATGATATGTACTCCTTCGAGCTAAGGTTAAACAGTTTAACGATTTTTTACGGTAAGTTATAAGATATCAGTGCTAAACGTGACAGCATTACAATGACGATAAAACAGACGCACGCGTAAGAACAATAGACATAGTTTTATTGAATGCGTGAAGTATATTTGTGAAAATATTTCGACTAATAAGGTTACAAGAAAGTGTAAACAGAAACCATCTCTCACAACTACATCACATTTGAGCTGTTTTGGAAAGAGAATCCAAACTACGGCGGTCTCCGGTGGCTGCAATTTTCTGTTTGTTTTTGAGCTTTTAAGAGCTTGTAATCACCTTTCCACATATTTTGCACCTACAACTTAACAGAGTAAGACATGGTGAATCTTTTCACATCAAATAACTGTAATGTGAATTTTGTTGCAAGTCAACCTTTAACTTTCCTGATCGCCATGGTGTCAATTAGGCTGACATAGATGGTTTGGCTGCCAAGACTTGGAGGTGATTGCAAGTTATTATGCATGCTTACACCATGACATTGTCAAACTTCTGCCACTTGTGATATTACAGTACAAATCATGAACTTCATATGTAACTTATGAGGTAGTATTTCAATTTTCAGCTGACTCCCATCATCTTTAGACTGAAACCAGAATTGTTATTATTCAGGTCATGTGCACCTAGGCAATGTGTTTATTGAGGATGGGAATGTTCGGATATCTGATATAGAGAACTTTATACTGGGGGTTCCTCCTGCCTACCGTACATTCGCAACATATCATAGAAAATGCAACGTGAGTCTATCAGTCCAATCGTATTCTTACTATTTGTGCCTGAAAATAAAAATTGTTATTTCTGTTACCTGATGAAGGCCAATGTGTGTACTCCTGGTGTTCGTACAAGACTAGAATAATCCTAACATACTGCAGTGCACCCTCAGGATATAATTTTGATCCATTCCAGGGTTGGCATCGTATGGTGAAAAAATCGTATGTAAACGTATAGAAACCATAGTAATTAGATAACACAAACATCTTCGGGTAAAAATCATCAAAATTTTATATAAGTGCGTTACATATTAAAAATTAGTAATGAAATGGTATGTTAACCTTAGTAACTATGGTTACCTACAGTAATTTTAGTGTATTTAGTGGTTATGGTCTGCAACAAAATGTAACATTACAATGTACTATGTGTATGTGCAGTAGCAGCAGTACGTACTGTAGAGAGTTCTTACCTTCGAGACGTATGCATAACATAAAGTTTGAATTCACCTCAAATAAGTTTAGCTTACTAAACACACACCTGAAGCTCAGTTTTAGTATATATTTTCAACTATTTTACTGAATTTCAACTTTTCATTACTGACATTTTATCACTTATCAGTTCCTGTCTTCGCTTTCACTATAACTTTTAGTGGACCTGGTTAAAACCTTTTTCAACCTAATTCAACAAGAAGCTAGCCTGTCTTGACAAACTGTTGTTTTTGTGGAGTTGTTCCCCCGTCGAGCGGGCGAGCAGCACAACAGCTTGTCACAAGACGTACTGCACCTGATGCATCAGCTGCACTTATAGGGAGTTGTTCTCTTCCGTCTATGCGGCTTGGTTGCGATGTTATGTCGGTCGCTCTATTGGTAATCATAACGAATTTCGCGCAAAAATTTATGCAGAAAAAATAAGATTACAACGTTTAACCAGCGACCAGTCTCTGCGGAAAACTTTAGTAGAACCTGAGAACTTAGGCAACAACAGCGACTAAACATGTCGTTATATGTGCGCTCAGTCAGTTTTATTTCTATTTTTGTATCAGTCAGTTTTATTTGTTCTTATAGATTTTATTTTCAATTTTATTCTTAAATTCTACTAACGTTTACAACAGAGACTGGTCTTTAGTTAAACTTTGTAGATAATCTTTTTTTCTACATAAATTTTTGCGCAAAATCCGTTATGATTACCAATGGAGCGACCGCCATAACATCGCAGCCAAGCCGCATAGACGGAAGAGAACAACTCTCTTTCAGTGCAGCTGATGCATCAGATGCAGTACGTGTTGTGACAAGCTGTTGTGTTGCTTGCTCGCTCGACGGGAGGAGAAAACTCCGCAAAAACAACAGTTTGTCAAGAGAGGCTAGCAAGAAGCCCAAACGATGCTGTTTACGTGATGGAATAGACTTTTGTTAGTAGACTAAGAGAAGTTGTCTGACCTTTTGTTTGAAGGGATCGCAACTCCCACTTTGCTACTGGTTTTAACCCTTTCACTGCCGTAGACGCATAAATGCGTTTTCGTGGGACGACTGCTGTAGACGCATTATTGTGACTTTCCCAACAATTGCGTAGTAGTATTTTTTTATAATCTGTTGACAACCTAACCAACGATCTTTATTCTTTTTATGAGATTGGCAGTGTTGTCCGAAGATTGATCTAAAAAATTAGGCTAGTTTAGTGAGCCAATTAAAAATTTTTGTTAAGAAATTTCCATTTTCAAAACGGACATTTTTTCGTGTTGACGTCCGAACTATTTAGTGTTTTTATGGCTTTCGCAAGTACACCCCGAGTTAGAAAACGAAGAATTACTCATGCTGAAGACATTATTGCTGATTCAGATTCAGATTTTAGTGATTACACAGATAATGAAAGCGATAGCTCTGACGACGATGGAATTAATATTAGTTCTACGTTAATATCGAACATTTCGGATGATGGTAATGGAAGCTCTAACTGGCAGCCACACGATGGACAATACATTCCCTTGTGGTGTCCTCAATATTCTAAAAGGCAAGGTATACTTTTTAGCCTTATTGACAAGCACCCTGTACAGTATTTCTATCAATTATTCCATGAGGAAGCCTTTGAAATGATAGCTGATCACACAAACAATTATGCTCTGCAGTTCCTTGATGGCCCAATCGATTTTGGTAAACATTCAAGATATATCAAATGGCAAGGTACCACTACTGAAGAAATCAAAGCTTATGTGGGCTTGCAAATTCTAATGGGTGTAATATCAAAACCAAAAATTGAGGATTATTGGGCTCTTGGTGATTTAGATGCATCTCCAGGTTTTCGTTCAGTAATGTCAAGAAACCGATTTCAACTCCTGAACACGTTCATACATTTCTGCGACAATGAAGAGCGAATACCTAGAGGGCAAGCAGGTTATGATCCATTATATAAGATATCTCCCCTAATTACTTTGCTGAATCCCCTTGCAAGACAGTCTTACATACCTCATTGTCAACTGAGCGTAGATGAAACGATGAGAAGGTTCAAAGGAAGGATTTTCTTTCGACAATATATGCCAAACAAGCCTATACGTTGGGGCATAAAAGTATGGTCACTATGCGAATGTAAGACAGGATACTTACTGGACTATAAAGTTTACACCGGGAAAGAGCACAACCCTGTCGACAAAGACAAAGGCCTTGGCTACAATGTTGTAGTCGGATTGTTAGAAGATGACTTTTTAAATTGCGGGCACCATGTTTACATGGATAATTTTTATTCAAGTCCACATCCGTTTGATGCACTGCAACAGCTGAACACTGGAGCTTGTGGGACTGTAAGAGTTACCAGAAAGCACATGCCAAGCTCCCTAAAACCTGCTAACCTAAAGTTGAAAAAGGGTGACGATCCAGTATTTATGAGGAAAGGCAATTTACTTGCATGCACATGGCAAGACACTGCCAGGGTCAATTTTTTATCAAATATTGATGGAGCCGGCCGTAGTGAGAAAGAGATACGACATCGGCATAGCCTCACTGGTTTCAGAAGTATCCAAAAACCCAATGTAGCCATAAATTACAACGCTTCAATGGGTGGTGTGGACTTATTCGATCAAAAATGTGCTACTCACCAATACCCACACAAGGTAAAGAAATGGTATCATGCAATTTATCATTTCTTAAAAGAAGCTGCGCTAGTTAATGCATTTATTCTATACCAATTAGACAATCCTCATTCACTTCTGGGTGCGGCAGCTTTTAGAAGGAAGGTCGCACAAGCTTTATGCAGCACACTACTATCTAACCCGAATGCATACAAAGGTCGGCACAGTATAGATAAATCAATCACGTCCATTTTACCAGCTCGCCTTACTGAGCGCCACTTCCTGACAAGATATGCTGACAAAACATATAGACCAAAATGCCTTGTGTGTAGTTCTTCCCGTACTGAACCCAAGAGACGACAAACCAGCTTTGGATGTGGACAATGTTAAGATGGTAAAGGCGCTAACATTGCCCTATGCCCAGTGCCCTGCTACCAAAAATATCACACTCAAAAAGACTTTACTCGCTGAAGTAGTAAAATAGCATTTAAAGATTTGTTTCAGTTTATATTTATTATGTAACTAAGTTGTTTCAGTAAAATATAAGTTGCAAAATTCATTTGTAAAGTGTGTAACCATTTACAGTTGACTTCATTATAAAGTGTCAAATTTGTAAAGTGTCTTTTGCTCATTATAACTAAACGTAACTTTAGCACTTTCAAAAGCAAAACTAAATTAATTATTTTTATTGTTTATACTCTGAACTTGTTAGTTGAACAAATTTTACATAAAAGAAACAAACCTGTAACATAATTATTCATACCATTGACCATGGACTTATATATCAAACATCTGATCGTTTTTAAAAATATAGCTTCACATAGCTATAGCAAGCCATATAATATATCTACAATGAAAATTTTTGCATGGAAATGTTTCTAAACATGTTGGCAACATAAAACATGTAACAATTTATTACTAAATGATGTTCAAATTTGAAAAAAACAGTGCATAAGTATCGTGCTACAAAATCGGAATTTTTCAGAAAAATGCCTGGCAGTAGGCCAACAGCTAAATTCGTACATGCTTGGCAGTGAAAGGGTTAAAGGTTGACTTGCAACAAAATTCACATTACAGTTATTTGGTATCAAAAGATTCACCATGTCTTACTCTGCTGTGTTGTAGGTGCAAAATATGTGAGAATGGGATTAAATAGGTTCACATACAGTATATTCGTGCAGCTTGTTTATTCAGGTGTTCTCTTTTTTGCAGACCCTGGAAGCACTGAATGCATACTCCTTTGGGCATCTGCTTTATCAAATGAAGTATGGATGCATCCTACACCACTCTAGCTATGAGGCACTACCT
The DNA here is from genome assembly GCF_963576615.1 of Watersipora subatra. NCBI lineage: Eukaryota > Metazoa > Bryozoa > Gymnolaemata > Cheilostomatida > Watersiporidae > Watersipora > Watersipora subatra. Next base: position 58,279,194 of record NC_088710.1, on the reverse strand, counting down.
GGTCCATGTGCCCCTGAGTTGGGTATGAGTAACATGTATAATACACTTATTGTTGTACACCACACCACTCTAGCTGTGAGGCACTACCTGGGATTGGTAACGCATATGGCAAACTGAACAATTACTAATCTAATTGCAGTATTTGTCTATTTGCTGAGACAATGAGCTGAATTTATGCTCCCTGATTGCTCTCAACACCCTTGTGTCAGCTGAACAGTTTTGTAGTAGAAGCAAATAAATGTATTTCTAGTTGTCTTTGTTTTCACAGCTATAGGATAAGCAATGCAACTTGTTATGTACTCTGAAAACACCTGCTCGGTTCAGAGACTGATGTTGTGTTTTACGTCTGTTTGTAGAGTCCATACTCTTCCAGCTTCTAACATTTGAGTCTCTCAAGTCAGGCATACCATCCATTGAAGATCTTCTTAATCTCCCGTATGTACATAACTTATAAGTACATATGTTAAAAGTACATATGTTATAAGTACATATCTTATATGTACATATCTTATAAGTACATTTCTTATATGTACATCTCTTATAAGTACATCTCTTATATGTACATATCTTATATGTACATCTCTTATATGTACATCTCTTACGTGTACATATATTATATGTACATCTCTTATATGTACATCTCTTATATGTACATCTCTTATATGTACATCTCTTATATGTACATCTCTTATATGTACATGTCTTATATGTACATCTCTTATATGTACATATCTTATATGTACATCTCTTATATGTACATATCTTATATGTACATCTCTTATATGTACATACCTTATATGTAAATATATTATATGTACATTTCTTGTATGTACACCTCTTATATGTACGTCTCTTATATGTACATCTCTTATATGTACATCTCTTATATGTACATCTCTTATATGTACATCTCTTATATGTACATCTCTTATATGTACATACCTTATATGCACATCTCTTATATGTACATCTCTTATATGTACATCTCTTATATGTACATCTCTTATATGTACATCTCTTATATGTACATCTCTTATATGTACATCTCGTATATGTACATCTCTTATATGTACATCTCTTATATGTACATCTCTTATATGTACATCTCTTATATGTACATCTCTTATATGTACATCTCTTATATATACATCTCTTATATGTACATCTCTTATATGTACATCTCTTATATGTACATCTCTTATATGTACATCTCTTATATGTACATACCTTATATGTACATACCTTATATGTACATAGTTTATAAGCACGACTTTTATAAGTACATTCCATTGGTGACTGCTTTTCATTTAATTGTACTTCTTGAGATTTCCAAACAACTGCTAAAAATCAAGGCATTACTTTACCAAGCTGTGTATCCCTTAAATAACTCAGTGTTACCTGCAACAGAGTTGCATTTATTTAGTAAACAATCATTTTGTAATATATTTATCCAAATTTTGTAATTTGATACAATATACTTCAGATATAAATATTTTTATGTGCGCAAACATGGATTTATATGCCGCTGTTTAAGTGAGTCAATGTGTCAATTTTTTCAACACTTACTTTCTAATAGAAATGTATGCCGTCTCACAACACTTGCTTGCTAATAAACATGTATGCTGTCCTACAACTCTTTCTTTCTAATAAACATGTATGCTGTCTTACAGTCCATTGACACAGCCCATTCAGTTTATGTTAGGATCAGGGCTCATCGCTGCTTTTAGTTTAGTTTGGCTGATTATGCTGAGCGGATTCCTCTATAGTTTGAGGCGTTATACGTACAGCCACCTGTTGTTTCTCTGCGTGTGTTATGCTAGTCAAGTGTGTTTCAAGGTTCTTTGCGGAAGTAACTGTACCGACGATACCAAAGCCAGTTGTCAAGATTCCAAGCAAATTGAAGGAATGTCTTCGGAACACAAAATCTATGTTTGAGGAGACTTTAAAGGAAGAACAGCGTGTGGTAAATTTAACTCACTGTTACGCAGTGTCTTTCTTATTTTTGCGTTATTATGTGAAGCTTGTAGCAACCCCATACCATTCTATTGTTTGTTTCGTAACTGTTTAAGGTGGCTCAGATCAGGAAGAGAAACAAGGTGCAGGCATATCACATGACTGATGAGGAAAAGAGAAAACGCAAGCAATCACAAAAGGTTTGATTTCTGATCGACTGTTATTTACAGTGTAACTAGTTTCCTGGCGTAGACTAATTTGGTTTCTGATTAATTGTTATTTATAGTGTTACTAATTTGTGGAAAAGCTGACATACAGTTAGTTTTTGATTGGTTTAATAGTAAGTTTTAGAGAACTCACACATAGTAGGCTGCTAAAAAGCAAGTGTTTTCCTACTAGCAGCTGAATTTTGAAACTTGGGTGACTCCTGATCAACATTTACAAGCTTTTTCTCTTGATAGTCTTAGCGTGTGAGCTCTGCGTGTGACCTCTGCGTGAGCTCTGTGTGTGAGCTTTGCGTGTGAGCTCTGCGTGTGAACAGGAAAGGCATCTGGCTTTAACAGTTGTAGTTAACTAAACAAGAAACAGGACCAGATACTTTTGTGGCTATTGACAGAATGTGAAAGACTCCCTTCAATGACCTCTAGCACTAACTTGGCATCCCAAATCTTCAGCTCTGTGTTGAAAGTTTGTAATGGGATGCTTCTGTCATCATAAAACAAGCATATACATCTGTTTTTGTTTTCATATCCAAATAACCTTATGGCATACTTTCAGCTTTTGACCTTGGTTTTTGTGATGTAATTCAACAAAATAACTTGATAACTCATTAACAAATAGTTTTGCACCAGTTTTCTATCACAGATTACTGTTACAAATGCTGCCTTTAATGTAACAAGTGTGTCTTCAAAAGAACTATTGCGCGCAAGGTCTCGTTTTAAACTCATTATTCTGATGTTATTACTGATATCATAATATTGTATGAAAACTTCAAAATATTTTTAATCGTCTTAGAATTTAAAAATTACACCATCATGTCTTAAGTCATGTGTTAAGACATGTGTTAAGTCATGTGTTAAGTCATGTGTTAAGTCAATAGAGTGTAGAGTGACAGCTTGAAAACTTGTTGTTGTTGACACTCTAGAGTCCTGAGTGGCTCTGTAAGCTTCTCAACTACATGGAGACACATATTGGTTTGTTGTAAGTTATTTACTGTGGTCACACAATTATATTTGCAAATAAAAATGCCTATAAATTTTGTTTGAGATCAAAGAATAAGTGATACTAACTGGAATTACCATGATATTAAAAGCACGAGTTGCTGCTGCCATTGTGTTGTTGCAAGCACTAACTGGTGTCATTGTGTTGTTGCAAGCACTAACTAGTGTCATTGTGTTGTTGCAAGCACTAACTGGTGTCATTGTGTTGTTGCAAGCACTAACTGGTGTTATTGTGTTGTTGCAAGCACTAACTGATGTCATTGTGTTGTTGCAAGCACTAACTGGTGTCATTGTGTTGTTGCAAGCACTAACTGGTGTCATTGTGTTGTTGCAAGCACTAACTGGTGTTATTGTGTTGTTGCAAGCACTAACTGATGTCATTGTGTTGTTGCAAGCACTAACTGGTGTCATTGTGTTGTTGCAAGCACTAACTGGTGTCATTGTGTTGTTGCAAGCACTAACTGGTGTCATTGTGTTGTTGCGAGCACTAACTGATGTCATTGTGTTGTTGCAAGCACTAACTAGTGTCATTGTGTTGTTGCAAGCACTAACTGATGCCATTGTGTTGTTGCAAGCACTAACTGGTGTCATTGTGTTGTTGCAAGGACTAACTGATGTCATTGTGTTGTTGCAAGCACTAACTGGTGTCATTGTGTTGTTGCAAGCACTAACTGGTGTCATTGTGTTGTTGCAAGCACTAACTGGTGTCATTGTGTTGTTGCGAGCACTAACTGATGTCATTGTGTTGTTGCAAGCACTAACTGATGTCATTGTGTTGTTGCAAGCACTAACTGGTGTCATTGTGTTGTTGCAAGCACTAACTGATGTCATTGTGTTGTTGCAAGCACTAACTGATGCCATTGTGTTGTTGCAAGCACTAACTGATGTCATTGTGTTGTTGCAAGCACTAACTGATGCCATTGTGTTGTTGCAAGCACTAACTGGTGTCATTGTGTTGTTGCAAGCACTAACTGGTGTCATTGTGTTGTTGCAAGCACTAACTGGTGTCATTGTGTTGTTGCAAGGACTAACTGATTTCATTGTGTTGTTGCAAGCACTAACTGATGATGTCATTGTGTTGTTGCAAGCACTAACTGATGATCTCATTGTGTTGTTGCAAGCACTAACTGATGATGTCATTATAAAATACCTTTTATATCATTTTCAAACTGTACATACAAACCAGCTAATTCAAAATCTATTTCACTTTCTTAAATATGCTACAATGTTATTTGCTGCAATTTTAAAAACCCAAAAAGGATCATCATTGCAACTTCTATTGAATGTATTGGTATCGTCTTCTCCTGAGTCAAATTATTTTATACTGTCCGTGTCTATTGTTTTATTATCAAAGCTGTGTATGTTGTGTATTGTAGAAGTCAATTGCGGAAGACCCTACACGCTCCAGTCTCACAGGTAGGCCACTAACTCATGTAACTGGTGACTTATAGATGCACTAGACTCTATATTCTACACGTCAACATCTTGCAGCTAGGTTGCCTGGCTGTGTCATTAAGTTTTCAAAATTGCTTCCTCGGTTAAAAGGATGTTGTGTTTCCTGTTTTAGAGTATGACATCTGATATGAACTCGAAGGTATAATATGTATTGTCATGCATGTGTAGACATTAACTTATGTTTCCTACTGGGAGGTGTGTGACGCCCCATTCTGTTGTCTGTTGCACACTGGTTTCCTGCTACGTAGCTGTGGTAACAAATACGCTGCTTGCTTGTAATCTATGACAATCGATCTTAAATGAATCAACAAGTATGTTTACAAAGTGTGGTAAGTATTAAGGTATTGCTGCCGACTGTAGATATCTTTTACCGAGGTCTACCATAAACAAGGCACTGTTGTTGTTTCACCGTTAGCTTACGCTTTTACACTATCAACATTCCAACTAACAATTCTGTTCATCATTTGTCCTAACGTATAATTTCAATGTATTGCCGCCTCATAAATTTGCGTATCGTGATTCTTCAAAAATGTGTTAAAATACGTGTGACCAACTAAGATGCTGCGTAAGATTACATGTAAACACTTCCTTTCTTCACTCCTACCATGATCTTGAATTCATGCATTCTCTGGTTAGCTACCAGAGAATTGACAGTTTGAGTAGTAACCTCAGGATTCCTGATGCAGGTAGTACATGGCTTGGTAGACCAGTTGAGGATGAAGACGTACAATGCTCTTATAGCTGTCAGTATGCAAGATTCTTCATCTCCTCTGATTGGTTGAAGTTGTGTCCTCTCATTTACCACACTTGCTAGGAACTGCTACGTCTGACAGAGCATAGTCAGATGTGTGTTACAGAGTGGCCTGTTTCTGTGTCCCTCTCACTCAGACGCATCTGTCAGTTTTGGTAGCAATATTCTAGTTGTTAACTAGCATTGTAGGCTATCGCTAAAAGTTGAAAACCTTCTCAAGTTGGCTGTCACTACTTCCGCATAAATAGTTACTTCTTTGTATCTGTATTATTACCAACCAGAAGCATAGTCTGTCCTATTGCCAGGCTACATTCTAGCTAGATTTCTACTTTTGGTTGCATAGCAACGTGACGCTAGATTTGGTTCTCCGTTTATGTCTGTGGGTGTTCATATAAAAATATGTTGAGTCTGTTTAACCCACTACATGAGATCTGGACCAGCATGTCATTTGAAGGTCGTAACATTGGCAGCATCTGAGCTTGGCTATTCGATTTGCTTGTGTTACTCGTGTGCCTGAACATTAGTTTGTCATGTATTTTTATATTTATCTTCATTTCTTTATAATGTAATGTTTTGTGATTAAGTTATCATGCAAGCCACATATATTTTTGCAGAAATGATGGTGTTGTGGGAAAACCATAGCCAATAATGATAATGCTTGATATAATACACTTGAGTACTTTGTTGTTAATTTTTATATTTTCGATTTTCTATAAAATTTAAGACTTGAAAAATTCAAGTTTGTTGATTTAGAATGTTGGAATTAGTTCTCGGGAATAAAATTTTATCAGATGTCGTTGCTTTCTTGCATTTGGAAAAGACGACTGTGACTAACGATCAGAGAATACGGTGTTAAGTGTGTATTTCTTAAAGTCAGTTTCGATATGACGCTACCAACAATGGCAAATGGCAAATTGAAAAAAGTTTTAATAAATGTTTCAACAGTTTTTTAATTTGAAACTATTGATCTTTAATTAATCGTTCCAAAGGAATGTTCCAAATTAGCCTGGTTTAGATACGGCAAGCAAGTTTTTAAAAAGTCGATGTCTCAGTTTACTAATATGTTTATGGCGTTCGTTAGACATGTTGATAAAAATGCCTGAAATCAACAATGCTGATAAAAATGTCTGAACCTGCAATCTCAAAGTTCTCCACATGTGATTTTTTATGATGTGTATTTTGTAGTTTGACATTTTTTGTTTAGTTTGTGTGCTACACTAAAAATTAGTTTTTATTTTCAACAAAAAATTATCATTCTGTACATATAATTATGTATGAGTTTAGAACATAATTCTTAAAAGGGACTTGATGCCAAGTGCTTTCCATCTACTTCACTTCCCGATTTTCAAAAAGTTTCTCTTTTAGCATATACAATATATTTAACTGTTCATAGGAAAACCTGCTGCAAATGGTAATAGTGGTGGCAATAAACCATTGGTTCAGTCGGCATCATCTGTAGCTCCTGCTGCACCGCCACCTCCACCGGCACCCGCTCCACCGGCGCCACCCGCTCCGGCACCGCCCGCACCTGGCCCGCCACCACCGGCGCCAGGTCCACCTCCTCCTCAAGGATCAGCTAATGGCGGCAATCAAAGGACAGCGCTTCTGGATTCTATCGGAGGCTTCAGCAAGGCCAAGCTGAAGAAGGCTGTCACAGTTGACAAAAGTGCACCAAGAGTCTAGGTGGTAGCGATATGATGTAACCATTTTATTTCTTTATTAATATTCTTAATGCACCAGTCTATTTATAGCAATATTATATTTGCTACTTAGAGGTTTGTTTATACTTTGGTTAATTAATTTATAGATTATTTAATCAAGCAGCTCAGAGAAAAAACGAATATATTTTGAAATTTTTCTATGGTAACTCACACTCTCTTGGTTTACATAGTTAGATATTACTACTATTGGTAATAAACTATGCAAGTGTAGCTTTCACTGGTTTGCATTGTAATGACCATGTAATTGATTGGAGAGCTACATGTATGTATATGTAAGCTGCTGAGGCCCTACCAGGTTTTCAACCTCTACACACTGTCGGTGATTCATCATGGGGTAGAAACGTGTGCTAGAACATGCCTTTCAATTTGTTTTCCACTTTTCTTCATTCCTCTCTTGTGTCCCAGGAGAGAGGAATGAAGAAAAAACAGAATTCCTCCAAACAGAATTTTCCGTTTCCCCAACCCACTTATCTAGCCATTGTCTCCTCCCCTGATCTACCCCTTCACGTTACTCTCGCTTCTCTTAACAGGAAGCATAGCACTTCATCCTGTTAAAAGTCCCTCTACTAATCCAAAAGTGGTTGCATTATGTAAAAAGGCCAGATTTTTAGGAAGTTTTTATATACAAGCTGCCGGAAACTCGCCACTTGATGCCATGGATTTAACTTAAATATCATCTGGCCTTTTGATATATATAGTTTAGCTGTATTCACGTTCCATTCTATATCTGCTGATGGCATGGCTTTTTCTCTGTTTACACCAACTAGATTCTAGCGTTGAGTGCAAGTCTGAGTTGAATTCTTGCTGCCCTTCAACACGCGATCAGGTAAAGTCCATTAGTCTGTGAGATTAAATGTAAAAAGATAGCCAAGGTTACTAGTATTTACTAGTACTTTGTATAATTGTACTTATGTACTAGTATATAATTACTAGCTGTAGTTGGCTGGTATTGACTTGCAGACCTGACGAGTTGTATGGTGTGTGTTACCAGTACAAACCATTAATTAGCGCAAAACTAGCTATGATTGAACGACAAACGCTGCGATTACTTGTTTTTGTTTCACAATGGACATCTTGTAACTCCACCCACATGCCATCCTTCACAAACAAATTAAGTTGTTTGCCAGGACATTATATTACATATTCGGTATAACCTAATATTTCACAAGGGTGCATACAAATTGTCATAACTATTGAATCACAAGTTCGATGAAAGTTATTTTGATACCAAATTAATCAGCATGAAGGTTTACATCAGCTGATGCCATAAAAAAAGTCAAAATGTGTTGCAGAATTATGTTAAACACTTTCGGCAGTTATTACAGCTTACCGCATTATTATTAACGCTAGAAAATAAAATTATCACTCTCAGTAGTACATACTATTATTGTTCAATGAAAGTCCATAGATAAGTCCATGTGTAACTAGTTAAACCTTAGCTGTAATGCTTCTGATGACTGATTGCTAAGAAGAAATTGTGATAAAAAATAAAGTTTTTGCAAACTGAGCTTGACCTTGCAGATAATTGTCTCCTTTTGTTTGACTACAGATACGATAGCCTAATTAATTACTCGGGGATCAGAAACATTTTGTACAAAGCTTACTAAAACCGCACCATGCAGCGGCTTTTGGCCATACAAGCAAACACTGCACTGCTGCTTGTGGTATGCGAAGCAATAAATTTTAGCATCACATCTGCAGACTTACTGTATAATTTGGAAACCTTGCAGACCAACCCCTCCACAGTATGCTTAAATCACAGTGAGTGGCATTGAACTAATAGGAATGTATGAATATGTAAGACATATTCAGATATATATAATATGTAAGATACTCTTCTCAGAAGCATGTTGTTGAAGATCAATTATTGCCCGCAACTATTATCTTATTGTAAATTTAGTCATAACTATTTTTCTGACATTCACATAACAAAATTGTTATTATTATTGTTATTAAAAATAATAATTACCCAGTTATCTGCAAACAGATTTTATTCGAGCTCTAAGGCATGCTTTACCAAAAAAGTAAACACTGTGCATGCATAAAAATGAGACTTGATTCTATCGCATAAAACGAACCGGAAAATAGCAAATATTAGCTTCCAAAATAGTAATGATAAGTAAGCAAATATAAAGATAAGAGTTAATATATTATATCATCTACGGTGAATTGTCAATAACATCTATGTGTTCAACTAACGTCAACAACTTATATGAATGAGATTACAAAGGAGAATAACAATACTTCCTTTGAGAACAGCCTATCACAGACCTATCAGCATTGTTTGATATAAAAATGTAATACGCACTCAAAACTAAAACCAGCTGCATAAAAATAAGGCCAGAAAATGTCAAATTCACGCTGTCATGTACGAACAAAACGAGAGTAAGAAATGTTAACCTTGTCCGGCGCAAGGCCACTTTAATTATCATCTAACAGCGCCAGAAGAGAGGTGATTTGGTTCAATAGGCAGTGGAGTTGTCTTCTCTATACAGCTTACTGTATATAACAAAGCACTAACGTCTATAGAAATTTGTGAGTATTAGTCCAGCTTTTCTATTTGACCTTGAAGAGACTGCGTAAAGACTCTGCATGGCAATTATGGCTGGAAATAAGAAGATAGTCTAAATATAGATAGTAGAACAGTATTTGCAGCAAGTCACTGAGCATTAGAACAGCTATGTTAAAGTTTATGTGGCGCCAATGGAAATGACATGGAGGAAAATGCGCTTTACCCCGAGTGACCCAAGCGTGCCGCAAGGAGTCTAGTTGCTTTACCCATGCTTTTATAACCTTGGAATGAGCAACAGAAGGTTCTTGAGCTGTCTCCAGGAGATTATGATCATGCTGAGCACCATGATTTGTCTTTCCTTAACCCCTTAACTGCTGCGCATTCGCCACTTTTTCTGTGAAACTATTTGAAGCATTATCAATTTCCTTGCTCCATATTTATCACCGAGCGCCACAACCGTCTTCTTGTCTTTGCTAAATCGAGCGTGGAAAATATCCATTGTGGCATTGAAGCTAGTAATCTACAATTTACAAAAAACAGCTTTTAAACATTGGTAAATTGTAAAACAAGTATTTGTGGATAGATATTGTGCAAAGTCCTAGCAATAGTAAGTACCCCGTCAAAGCACACAAACACATTACCTTGAATACATAAATGTCACAATAACTTCAATCAGTATTTTAGTAATTGCCTGTTAAGTTTTTAACATCGCAATTAGATGTACAACTCCTAAAAACTGTTTTCAAAAATATTATTGATGCATTGAAAATACACAAAGAAAAGATGTTTTCTACCCACTTTTTACATAGCTAGGGCTTATAACCAAGTAGTCTAGGAATTGTGATATTTCAAATTCGAAAAATTGTAATTTAGGCTTTATTAAAATTTTTAGTACTTTTGTGCTGCTGCTAGGCAAAAACATTACAACAGCTCAACTAGCTTATTGGAAGCATCTAGAATGATAACATAATGGCGAGCTTCACGGGTTGAAAGAGATAAATCTATCAGTCTAGTGATCTAGTAATAAATGCTAAGTGGATAAATTGATAGGATAACTTTTCAAATACAAATCTCCATATCTTGCATGCTGGTCGATAGACGATTCTTAACATAAACATACCTGATTTCCGTTGCGTAGTCTCCAGAGTTTAATAGTTCCATCCTGAGAGCCTGACACTATAATAGTGTTATCTGACGCAATGTCTACCGTGTAAACCTGTAATTGATTTATTACTTTTAGCACAGAGTACAATCAGACACTAGCTAACTAAAAACAAACTAGGAATTAGCTAGTGTTGTGCTGGACCAATCAACTATCTGATGCTTCTTCAGTCACCCAATCATTTAAACTTTTTGTTAGTTTAATGTTCAATATCAAACTACTAAAACTAAAAGATATATTCAAGCTAACTAGATCTATAGAAGTTGTTGCTTTTAAGCTCGTTGGTCTGAATAAATTTTTTAATGTTTTGTATCCAGCTCAGGGTTGGAGTCAGTACCATAGAGGGGAAAATTCCTAATCACAACTGTTACAATGGGCTGTACCTGAAGGTGAATACATAATTGTGAAGAGTCTCTCAGAAAAAACTTGTTAGATAAGCAACCAGTCATTTACAACAAACTAATCTCAAGTTCCTGCCTGCTCGTGAGTCCATGTATATATGTATAACGTTTTTATTGGCATCGTTACATGCCAAAACAGAAATGAGAAAACAGAAATCAGGCATTACTGAGTGAGTTGAACAAATGAGTTTCAAAGTTGGTAATCTGATAGCATTGCGAAGGAGTCGAGATAGTAAACGAAAGGTTGTACTTACCAGAAAGTATTTTTTGTCAGAGAAAATAGTCTATAACAAACATAGCTAATGATCGGCTAACCTCATCGTTGTGTCCATGTAGTGTGTGTATCAGGCTTTCACTCTCCATATTCCACACTTTCACCGTTCTATCTGCTGAGGCAGATGCCAGGTATTTGCCATCATCACTGAGAGAGACCTCTTTCACCTCTCTATCATGGGCGGCAGGCATACCTCCTTGAGAAAGCATCGTGGTGTCGCCACTCGTGAGTTGTCTCTGCAGTCACAAACACGAATAGTAAGTCATTGGTTGCTACTAGACAGACAACGATGAACGAATACTGTGTTTTAATGGCCACACTAATGATGAGAGCTCAAAGAGTGAATTGCTCCAAAAGCATTCATAAATACAAGTGTCGGAAGTTATTCTGAATTCTGAAGCGGCCAAGCAGTTTTATGATAAAGTAATTAATGTAAGCGGCTCTTACTCAGTGGCAGCTAAAGCAGGTGTCCATAGACAAGATTATGTTTATTAAATGACTTGCTGAGACTATGGGAGTAAACACTAATCTGTATGCGCAAACCGTATTTACCTGGGCTTTTCCTGTTTTCATACTCCAGATGACTAACTCTCCATTTTTAGTGCCAGTTAGTGCTTCATCATTTCTCAATATGACAGTGCAGTGAGGGTCAGCATTGAGAGCGACTATTGGAGAATCAACGACTCCCGATTTGTTGAACAGGTCAAACACGATAAAGTTGGCATTGTTGTCAAAGGAATTCACAAAACCCACAGCAACAAATCGGTCATCAGGGGAGATAAATACACAGGACGCAGAATCTGCAACGCCTAAAAAAGAACTTTGTGGTATGCATATGAGCTATAACTACTACGAAGATAACAAATAGAAAATATGCATAGAAATATTCAATGAGTGAAGCAGTTTTGATAGATACATATGTTGTTTGTATTGAATAGCCACCTACCAATGGTGTCAGGATATGTGACTTCATGTAGGACTTTATTAGATAAGAGATCCAAGACTTTAATAGTCGTGCCACCTCCAAACTTATCAGTCATCGCCATGACAACCTTGAGACCATCTTTTGACACGCAGCTCGCTGTGCAGAGCTGGTCCACAGCAATGGGCAATGGATTACCGGTATTGAAATCCCAAACCTTGAAAAGAAAAATTTAATGGTATATACCAATGTACAAACTATCTAGAAATTATTAACTGGCCATGAACTCTGGCTTTACAGTAAAGATGTTTTATCAGAATAAAATGTCTAATCTGGAAATCTTACCTAACTGAGTGCTCGCAAAATCTTACATTTGGCATATGGTTTTATTCTAGTCACTACATATTTTGGTAATTATTTGGTAACTTACAGCGACTCTGCGAATAGGAATATGATTGCCAGTTTGAATATCATTCATGTCAACGGCTGCTTGCTCAGCCATCGTTTCTCCAATCAAATACTGTTCATTAGCTGCCAAGTGTAGACCGGTTGATCCCATGTGATCCCCTCTCATTGTCGTAACCATTTCTCCATTCTGTATGAGTACACAAACTAGTAGTAACTAAAGCCGCACAGCTATAACGTAAGTAAATTAAAACTATCTTCCTATTAAAATGTTTCTACTATTGTGTACAAAATTTATACATTCGATTAAAAAAAACATTAATTAATTTACTTAAAACTCCAATTATGAAGTAATTAAAACAATCAACTACTTCCAGGTTCATCTCAGCCTAGTAAGATGAAGATACGTCAGACTCACCATTGTATTCCACACTTGGGGAGGTCCAAGGTTGGATCCTGTCACGACATAGCGGCCATCTGCCGTTAGTACAACATTATCGACAGCTATATCCTCTGATAGAGTAATGAAGGCCTGATCAGGATTAGTAACTGTTCCAAAGCCATACACGGATCCTCCTGCAACACTTCCTCCAGTAACAGAACCAGCATATCCTGCTCTGCCATTCCCATAGCCACCGATTGTACTTCCACCACCGTAAGCTTGATTCTGATTTTCAAGAGTCTCATTCCTGGCATACCAGGTACTCGATGTGTTGTAGGCATTATATCCGGCTCCCCCACCGGCCATGGTGCCCGCTCCTCCCCCACCGATCACGCTTCCATCAGTAGCATCAAATCGGCTTTCATGCGTATATGAGTCTTCGTATTGGCTCCTGCTGCCAGCTTGACTTCCTCCTCCCATGCCACCACCAACGCCCTTACCATCACCATATTCCTCCATTCCTACAGCGACTACGTAGTTGCTTCCTCCTCCATTACCAACAGGGAAACCACTAGATTTTCCATTATCCACCGGAATGTATGGACCCTTTCCAGCACCACCGGCAAAACGATTCGATAATGCTATGAAACCCGGCTTCATTCCGACTGCAGCAAATGCTGTAGCAGCAGCAAACAAAAGGCCTCCCATTATAGCCCCTATAAAAGCCAAGGGTGATGTAGTTCCACCACTTGGACCTAGTCCGACTACACTGCCGGGGTTTCCAGGACCGACTGGTCCAATTTCGTATATAATATCACCTCCGCCTCCATATGTTGGTGGAGTAGGGTCGCAATCGGGAGAGCCTTTGTTGCAAAGGTTTGGCCATGGATGAGGTACGATAGCAAAGTCATCATTATTCTTGGTTTTTACTGATATCGTTTTACCAGTTCCATCATTTGATATGGTTTCGTCTACAATATCTACTCCATTGAAGATGGCTTTCCAAATAATACCATAATGCCCAGAAGTCACATCAGTGCCATTGTATGCACCACCAACATAAATAACATTTGGTTGAAAGATACCAGCATCTATGAACTGTGTGCCATTTCTCTTAGAACCATCAAGCTGTATGTAACCTGTATTGCCTTCTCGATGTAGTCTCACCCTATGATCTTTCTGTTGTCTAACAACAGCATCAAATAGCTCGATCTGCTCTGTAGGTCCGAGTTTATGCCGCACTTGTAACTTATCGTTCTTTATCTCTATAATGATGTAGTACTTTTTATCGGCAGATTCCACTTTCATGATATGACCATCTTCCCAACCACCAGCAGTCCTAAAGCTAACTGCTAAATCATCGACATTCCTTGCAGACATGCTTGAGTTATATATAAGTACCGCATTACCGCCTTGTTTTTTCACTTGAAAACCAAATAAGTCATCCTTGCTGTCACAACACAGGCCTCCGAAGCTTGTGTAAGTGCAGTCACATTGTTTGTTGCCAGAGCTTCTGCCATCATTAAAACAAATGCCACACCGGGCATCAGTTCTTGGATTGAGCTCATACGGATCAGGAGCATTGCTTACATCACCTGACGGCGTATAACTTAGATCATAAATATATAAGCCATTATAATAGAGCCCTCCCACTATGCCATACGCATCTTCATATATTCCGTCAAGGCGTGACTGCTGCATCAACCCACCTGTCATTATTTGGTGTTGCGATTCGAAAGGAACATTTTCCAAATTGGCGATTGTCTTGACCTTCCTAGCGATCGCTGTACTGTTATGAACGGTCATGGTGATTGTGCTTCCAGTACGATTCATTCTGATCACATAATAGACATCATTTTCAGAGTCGATTGTATCTGTGGTTGGTTGAATGGAATGTTCAACGTCCTTGAGTTTGTAATCTAATCTAACCGATCCATTAACAAGTTTAAGATGGTAGTATTGGTCTTTATCAACGTTTTCAACGCGGAATATCGTTCCATCTTTTTCATCCGTCATTACTCCAACAGCTAAATAATCTTCCATTGTTGTTATAGGTCGGGGATATCGGTAGCTATCAATGCCAGCTTCAAAACGATCGTACCCATAATAACGGCCTTTGGGCCAATCCTCGCATGTCCTGCCGATATACGCAGTTAGCGTACAGTTGCAAACATTGTTTTGACAGACACCATAGTTTTTACAAATTTGTTTATCAGGCCCACATCCGCCAGATAGCTCACAAATAAAACTGTCTGGATTTCTTTCAGGTTTTGTACCAAGAGAGTCATAGCGAACCCGGTTGCCAGCGGAACCAGTTGCTATATCAAATATGTTCAAAGAGCTATGCTTGAAACCTGTGATGATACCGGCGTACTCTCGCTCGTATTGTCTTGTACTGATTTCTTCACTTCCAATTTCAACACGCTCCAGTCCATCTAACCGGTCATCACCGGTTTTCAATGAAGCAGTTTCCGACTGCTGGAGATCACCATTATCATTCAACAGAGAGAGCGTGGCCTTCATACCGTTCCTTTTAAACTGCACCGTATACCAATCGTCAGTGAAGTCACCATTCAATGTAATCTTTTCTGGCTGATTTCCTCCGAGCTGAAATTTTGCCTCAAGATTGCCATCAATCAAATATATTTCGATAAATTCCTTCTCGTTACCTCCAAATACCTTTGTGAACAGACCATTAGGCTGACAAGCCTTAAAACCAAATGATATCGTATCTTCTACGGGTGAAAATGGATTGTCATAGCTGAAATGTATGTGACCAGGATTTCCATTTATATAAAAAATGAAGCCCTCATCTCGTTCTTCACACATTGCACCAGTAAAAGGTATCATGCTATTGTCACACGCAGAATTGGTCGCATCGCACTGGCAGCCATGCTGACACTCCGTTTCATCACACGGGTTCCAAGGTTGGCAACCTCTTTCAATTTTTCCAAAAGCTCGAAGACGATCTAGCAAAAGGCCGTAGAGATCAATGAGTACACTGCTTTTGATTACTTTCGCCATACAGCCCATGTAACCTCCAATATCTTTTAGACTCTCTGGTGGTATAATATCACTTGGAATACCTGGAAACAGTTGGAGCAAAGGCCATTAACTGCTGCTAACACAAAATATACTAGAACAAGCATATACCGCTAATGTTTTAGCTGCTTTAGCAAAAACTCTGAGGTCGACGGCATTAATGTCGATCCACCCGAAGGAGTGCGAAATATAGGCGATATTAACATTGCTTCACCAGTAAAAGGGTCGAGTTTATTTTACCAAATATCTGACAAGCTAATCGAAAAATACTGCACCACCCTGTATTTGAACGTCGCCTCTGATAAAACGCCTTTATAGAAGGGTTGAAAAATAGAGCGCATGGCGTTCAAATAGAGGTTTTACGGTAACCGTTTTACCTGAGTCTATTTTCAAGTTGCAAAGTAAAAGCTGTTGCTAAGTGTCTTATCATGGCAACTTACCTCCAAGATACAGAGTTCTCGAGTGCTTAAACTCGTATGGCCATTCAATCGGTGTAGCAACAGTCAGCCTCTCGGAGTTGTCTAGCACGACCTCTAACTCATCGATCTGTTTACGATAGAGTTCTATCAAATGCCATTTATCATCGCTCAGGTCAGCTGTAATCCAGAGGATAAAATAATAGTTATCTTCTCATGATTCTATTTCATTAAAAAAACAAAGGTTTTTACATATGCAGTATACAAAATCTAGATAGACCCCGATGTTTACTTACAACCAGGAACCTCAATGTCCTTGTCTCCGTTGCCAAAGTTATATTTGATATTCAAGCGGCCATCATTGATGGTTCCAGCAAGATACTGCCCTCTGATTCCATCTTGATAGAGAAATATGGCATCCTTGATCTTAGTTTTTATCATCAGTTTTAACTAAAATGCACACATTTGCAGAAATAACAGAAAGACATGCAGATGATACTAGCAATTTCAAAGTTAATTGCAGTAGCTTTCAATCTGGCTGCTTGCAAATTACGACTGCCGCCTATTGTTATACCTAATCAAAAAGTGTTGAGAGAGAACAACTCCAACTTATTGTTATACTTCATAAACAGTGTTGAGAGACAACAACACCTTGTTGTTATACCTCATCAAATAGTGATAAAAGATAACAACTTTTGCCTATTGTTATACTTCATCAAAAAGTGTTGAGAGATAACAACTCCAACTTATTGTTATACTTCATAAAAAGTGTCGAACAACTCCTGCCTATTGTTACACCTCATCAAAAAGTGTTGAGCGGTTAAAATTTATCTGGTGCATAGCAAATCTTTGTGATAAACTAACTCATGGAGCTCTGTTATTGGACTTTCTTTATGAAAATAAGGAAGGGGGGGGGGTAGGAAGGCTTACACTTTTAGAGTCTTAGAAGACAATTAACTGTGAGTACTTAATTACGTGAAACAAAAACTCTCCGAGAACATGTTATGACAGTGATGATCCGGTTGTCAAAGTTATTAATTGAGCCATAGATTATCTCACCAGAACCCCCAGAATGTTTGCCTGTATGTGTGGTAATTCAGAGTAAGAATATAAATAATGCTCATAGATTACTATAAAGGTATATGACTGTACCTTCAAGTCTTTCTCCATCTCCCCTGATGCCGTAGGTACTTTCATATATGATTCAGTGTTGATAAAAGTTATACTAGGCGTTGGAATTGGCTCTGGACGCTCTGCAAAACATATTTGATATGTACCAAGATTTGATTAGACTTTCCTTAAAGCCTGTAATATAAAACAATCAACTGCTCGGTGGTAGTACCAGTCAAAGAAACCATCCAACTCGAGGCAAATCCTACCATCAACAAACGGCGGAGTTCCATCGGTTCCATCAGGCCATCTAAAGTTTCTCATGTGACCAAAGAAATATGGTGGTTCTCCTGGATTGGGTGTATCAGCCCCAAGTCTGATCTCATCCATGTATATATAGAAATTTTCTGACTGTATTGTATCTGTAAGACAAGGGCTACTTTGCATTCCCACATCTCTTATAAACACGCATGGTGCAGATTACGGTTGTCCTTATGCTCAGGGAGTGACAAAAGCATTCAGAGAGATCCCATTGGCAAATAGGGTAAAAGGTCAAAAATCATTCATAAACAATATTACATTAGTCACAAATATTACTTAAAATCAAACCTTTGATACAAAAAACTTCTGTAACGTATATTCAATTGAAAACCAACTACTCGTGTACATCTATAGTAACAAACATGCCATAACATTAACAAGCAACTTACAAACAATACAAATCAATGAAATGATTGAAAAAGGAAGATTTGCTCTAGTTTTAGGATGCAGGGCATGCATTGAGCCTAGCTGTGTGTCAGAATCTTATGAGGGGAAGAGGGAGTGCTTGACTCGCATGCAATTCCATATAGACAGCCAAGGACAAACTGCACCTAGAGTACAAACTCCATGCTGGTTAACTTCAACTAGTAGGGAGAAAGTACTAGATATACGAATATTAACAAATCTGACAAACTATATTTAATTATTCATGCTGAGCATAGTTATGGGCGGATGGAGGAGATGACTCCCTGAATGCACTCTAGGATTTGACTGGTATGCATGCAGCAACACTGACCTCTGTCAAAATTAGCTGATAAAATCACGACACACAGTAACCAACATGACAATCCTGATTTGTAAGGAATGCCGAGAAAAAAACACATATCAAACAAGCCAAAAAATGGATAAATAACATTCTATGGAACTGGCTACCGAGTCTCACAGGAAAAGCATGCTTTAAATTGGAGTAGATGTACCATGAATCTTATAACAAAGCATGTATGCATGACATCTACATGCCAGTATGGTCAAGTATTCTTTAATTCAAAAATAATTTAAAAAAATCAAATTATCATTAAAGTAAAAGTGGTAGAATAAAAATGGGTACAAACTATAAAATTCAACAGATGCTGCCGCTGTCTAAATGTATTGTTATTAAAAAAGTGAGCCATAGCCTGCAGGCAAAGCTGACATTGTCTCACAGACATAGAAATGTAATATCACATACCATTGATTTGCTGAATGCCGTCAACAAATATTGCCATATAATCTGCTCTCCGCTGTACGTCGAGCGTGTGCCATTCATAGTCGTTATATCTGCCCTTGGTTTCCCACTCGTAACTTTTCTAAAAGCAAAGTAAAACTTTCTGTTGTTCGTGTGTCCTGTTGTCCGTGCTCATTACAGCCCTCAGACGCATCTGTCATACTCTTGAAAAAATATTATGAGATAGCTTGCAATGGGCACAGATTTTAGTGACTTGAATAATACTTGAAATGTTATATAGAAGTGTGTGAAAGTCGAATTAGCTTTTTCGTAAACCTTTTTAACAAACCATGGCTCAGGTCATTAACTAGGTTATAACAGCTGGTTACTGAGTTAGGTGTGTAACAGATGTGTTTGGTTGGATGTCAGCTCTTACTGTGACAGCACGAGCTGGACATACCAAAATGTGTAAGTCATGGCTCTGATTCAGATCACCGCATCTGCTCCTGTTTTGTGTAGGAATGAGTAAGCAAGTTTAAATGGCGTTGTGCACTTTTATAAATGTGACAGAAGCCAACTCCAAAATATTTACTTCGTCCGCTGTGTAATTGCGATTGTGTAATTCGTAGACAGCGGCATCGAACTCACAGCAGTTTAGGACTAAAGCTAATATACAGCCAATATCTACTGGCGAAAATAATACTACACACGCTGTACAATTCCTTACAGCCATAAAACTGACAATATCTGTATCAATTCGCTGAAGTGCTCTCCTACAAAAGTTCACTATTAAACTAAAATCTTTAAAGTGGTTACCTTAACTCACTGTATGTACATTAGAGCTGAATCTAGATTAATAAAATGATAGTTGGCAAATACCAGATTACTTGTCTCGACAACCCATCACTCCTCTATCATGAGCTTTAAGCAACATGCAAGCAATGTCAAGAACTTTGATACCCAGAGGGTGAATGGAGTAGTTTACCAAACTGAGAGATAGTTTAATAGAACAAAGGTGTCAACTAGGTAGATGCTCAGAGAGTAGTTTCAATTTTTGACAGTAAATGTCTTTTCAAGTAAGGATGAGTAACATTGCACAGAGCAAACCAAAGAATTACACACATGCCATGTAGAAATTTAAGATAATTACTACTTACTGTGCCAGTGTTGAGAGCTACTTTCAGAACTCCTTCCTCAAAGAATGCTTTGATATAACTCTCTTGGCCATGAGTCATCCACATGGTTCCATCTTTAGAAGTAGTTTTGAATCGTGTAGAAAAGTCATTAACATGGGTCTTATACATTCGACCGAGGTCAAGGTCATAATACTCACTCCCATTGATGTTGCCAATCAAGGTCACTACAAGACATATATCAAGGGTCATTACAAGACATCTATTAAGGTCACTACAAGAATAATTGGGAGCTGTGCGGCCACCCCTGCGTATCATGTAAATACAGTCAAACATGGATAACTCGTCCACGGATAGCTCGAACACATGGTTAATTCGAACATTTCCTTTGGTCCGTTCCCACGTAATGATAAATTGCTATAGATAACTCGAACTCAACACTGTTAATTCGAGCTGTTTTTTTGCCCAACAGCTACCGAAACGGTTGTTTTCGCTTTAGAAAATCACTTTATTCCAAGCCATAGAGGTGAACTTCATCTTTTCGTAATTCATAAGCGTCGTTATTACCACCATCGGCAAAATATTTTTGTCAACGACTTTTCTAAAAGTTGGGTGAAATTTGATTTATACTGCGATACGACGAATAGCACGGGCTAGCCGGGTCACGCGCGCAAGAATTTTCGCCACGCACATACAAAACAAAAATCGCATGTTGTTTTGTATGTGCGTGGCGAAAATCCTTGAGTATGTGACTCGGCTAGCCCGTGATGAATAGTTTTCCGACGTTGATTCCGTGTTGAATCAACGTCGGAATGTTGAATGTTTAAATCGTCTTAAAAAATGTTGTAATTAAACGTATACGTTGTCTGAGCTACAAAAAACTATTCATCGTTTGACCTAAACACAGAATACGTGTGTACATTCAATAAGTATCTATTAAAAAAGCGTGAGTGATATAGAATGTACCGTAAAACCTCGTAAAACTTCTAATTGAACTGCCTTGGAGTGTTGCTCTTAACGAATCCCAGGTAAAGTAAGGTAATCTGCATAAACTTCAAGAAAAAACGGCAAAATTGATCATGGGTAAAACCCCAAAAGAAAAAAATGTCTTTTCTTTTGAGCATTTCAACAACGATCAAGTTTTGCCAATGTCAATCTGAAAAACGTCCTGGCAATAACATCACCTCAAACAACAAACCAATCTCAAGTGATAGAAAAATCTCTATACTTTTTCATGAAAACGTTTTAAACTTTACATTAGAAGCATTTAATTTGAAACAAGCCATTTGTGCTTTTGATTTATATTATAGTTTGCATATGTACATGTATCTACTAATAAATAAGTAAATATATGGACTTGTGACAGTGCTCTGATAACTTGAATGCTCTGATAATTCGAACACTTTTGCTCGGTCCCTTGAAGTTCGAGTTATCCATGTTTGACTGTATGTCCTCCTCGTTCCTACGATTAAAACGACAACTTCGAAGCTCAAAAATTTGTAGCGTGTAACACTAGTGCAAGTTTAGTAGTGAGAGACCAGTGATCACCATAGTGACACACAACTGCTGAAGAGTGTCTAGAGATTACTAACTGCCTGATGTGTTACCTAGCAATCAACATGGCTTTCCTGCAAGATCGCTAGTTTGTCATCTGAGAAATATTCAAGTCATCTCCTCTACTTCACTTGGGAAATAGAGGGAATGACTTAAACCTCCCTCCTTCACCTCACTTACTTCGAAAGGGTTTGGAGTTACCCGCTGCTGAAAAATAGTGTTTTACGGATTCGGAGTTGCACTTTATCGATCTTTCCAAGATTTACGATGTATGATGTACGATGTATGATTTACGATGTATCCCTCAAAATTAAACTTGTCAAAGTAGGCTCACTCTCTCACAGCAAATGTCTTCGCACAAATTTCGCGAATGAATTTTTCGCAAATGCATTTGGATTTTACTGTTTCTATGATTCGTAGTGGAAGCAACTCCCCATTCGAAGCATGGAAACACAGGGAATGTATTTTAACTATATCACACCCCATTTGTAATAACAAGGTCAACAATGTGCACTAATCACATGTCATAATGACATAATAATCTGTTTTGGCTGTAGGAATTCCAGCAGACTATCCTATATGCATGTGTAATCAAGCCTTTACATACATTTAGCGCAGACATCATTTTCAAAGTCAGCATGGTCAAGGCCAGAGCAATCACATTCATATCGATCTTTGTGGTTGTAGCAGGGAGCCGAATTCTCACACGGGTTTCGTCCACAATAGTCCATAAACGCTTGACAGTTGTCCTGGATGTTCCTTGCACCTTGGTTCTGATAGAGCTCCCTCAGGTCAGACGAGAGTGTGTTGATCTGTCAACAGAGATGATTATGTACTGCTATGAGTTTACTAGGCTGTAAGGAACCATTTCAATTAACAAATTGACAAGCTTAACAGTCTACTGTGGAAAGCTAATCTGTTGGAAACAAGTTGATCAATTGAAAGCAAGTCTTTTGCAAACTAGTGGCTACTATCTTTCCTTGAACATAAATTTAATCAAAAGCTGTATAAAATAATTTAACAACGCATTATTGCAGTGGTTAAGCAAAGGAGGCCTGGTTCAGCGGTAGAGGTGCCAAGTTATGGCTGGTAGGTCAGCGGTGCGAGGCATACAAGGATTATTAATGGTGCTAGGAAGGACTTCAGCCACAATTGCTTTTGTGCTGCGCTGCTAAGGAAGACAGGGACTGAGGCAAGAAACAGGGAAAAATGAAACAGCCCTGGCTCAGGACAGCGACTTACGATCAGTAGTTTTGAGTCACCCAAGGACCACAATTGCTACTGGGCTACATCAGTACAAAGTCTGTGAACCCACTCAAAGACCCCCCCCCCCCCCCGAATGCTAGTTCCATCACAGGGGATCAGACCATAATCAATCCATCAGTATTTTTATTGCAGTGTTTAAGTAAAGTTGTCATGTTTCAGTAGCAAGGACTTAATTTAAATTGCACAAAAAATGTCAAAACAGGCCGTGTTAAACTGTGAGTCGGCAAGCAAACAAGAGTAACCTTCTATGTATAACTCGAATGGATGTACGGTTGTCACATACCTGCAGGTCGTTGATGCAACCGACAAAGCCTGCTTCAGAGTAAATGTGCCAAGGCAACTGGCTGAAGTCATCATGGCCCCCAATGAATAAAGGACCTTCAAACATATTATCCTGACGCGTATAAGGCAAGGAAACCTCAGCCTGTTTCTGGCGCTCCTCATCATAGTAGACCTTAATTTTCCGTTCGTCGGCATCAAAAATGAACTCCGCAGAATGTGGGTCATTTGTGAGCTTGAGCTCTTCAGGAGACACCTGAACAGGCAGCAATAGTTTTAAAAAGCGACAACAGTGTTATTAATAGATATTAAAATTAAAAAAGATGACAACTAATGGCTTTCGTTAGATTTTAGCTGCTACAGAAATGTCTTGAAATTTTTTGAAAATTTTCAATACGAGAGTGCCTCTTGATACATGAGTTTTGGAACCTTCTTGTCTTGCTGATGGAGATCATTGATACAAGAGGAACAAGTCACTTGTTTAAACCTATTCACAAGCAACTAGGGTTAGTGCAAAAAAGCACGTCTGCTAAGATAGCCCTGATAAAGAGCCTACCTTTCTCCTTTCCACGCCGTTCCCAACGTCAGCCACTAGATATAGGAGTCTATCAAATATCTCTACAGCAAAGAATTCACCATATCCTCTCCTCTTTTCGGTGCCAGTGAATAAGAGTAGACCGCGAGGCTCGGCAGCAGTGAAGGTTATTTTGATTGATGGTTTGCTGCCCTTCTTCACCCATACACCGCCATCGATAAATGTGTCATTCTTAAGGAAGGTGACCGATGAACCTCCAGTGTCACACTCAAAGTCGATCGCTGGGTCGAACACCATGTCACAGGAGGCTCGAACAAACTCTAAAATCGTCAAAAGTATTGTATTCAGGATTGATAGTTTCAATTATTACGCAGTTATATTCTCATAATGAATGAGCTGCAAAACATCTTCGCAGGTAGGAAAGACAACTTCCAATTCAATCTTTATTGAAAGATTCCACGCAAGTATCAAGCTAGTGTTTAACATTGCATGAACTCCTGTCCAGGAGACAAGTTTAACAATTTAAATAAATAAAGATTATAAACAAATATCACATTTATCTGTACCATTAATACCCATATCATTGGAATCCAACATCAGCAGCACTTTAAAATTGAGTAGTCAGATGGATGCATTTACCAACCTGGGAACTGTTCCTTCCACATTTCAAAAAAAAGATCTAGATCAGAGTTGTAACCAGTTCCATTAATCCGGACGTCTTTGATGGTGCCTACAAAGCTTTGCCCAACTTCTTTGTTGGTTGCCAATGAAACATTTATATGTCCACCAACATTGAAATCTTCCGTCAAGAACTTTACTTTATAGCCAGGATCAAACTGGCCAACGCTTTCGTCATCCACATAGAAAGTCACCTATGAAAGAAGTATTTTAAAATTGCAATAGTGTTTACAGCAAAAACCCTCAGCAAAATGTTGCAAGAGTTCTTGGTGTCCGACACCTCTTCCCCTGAATCGTTTTTAACGATCAACTTACACAAGAAGTTTAGTAGATTTCATCTAAAGGTATCGGCATTTTTCAATCATTTGGGATCGTTGTTGATGTTTGAGATGATCTGACTACCAGCATGTTTCAAAATCAAAATCAACAAAGCTTCGTTGCAATTTGAATGCTCAGAAAAAAACATGCGAAATGACATGACTAGTTTTTATCGTTGCTATAATTGATATCATCTATTGCGTTCAAGTTGCACCATTACGAGCCTTTATTCTGTTATTCTTTTTGCAACTATAGACATCATAATCGTACTTTCGATTGATCAGAGCATTTTAACAGCAATCAAGTTTCAACAATTTTAATCTTAAAACATCTTAGCAGTCAGATTCACCTCAAACAACAAAACAATTGCAAAAGGTATAAAAATAACGATACCTTCTGAGAAAATCTACTGAAATTTCGTGAAAGTTCATCTTTAAGGAAAGAAAGAGTTGTTTATTACACAAGCATTCTTTTATGCTATGAAACAATTTTCCATCCTCTACAAATAGAGTATCACTATAGGCTAGAGCATGGATGCTAGTCATACCTCATGGAATTTATTATAACTGAACTTCAAGAGGAAAGAATCTAAGGTAGAGATATGGATAGCAGTCGATACGATTACACCGTTGTGGAGTAGAAATGAACAACCTACAGTACTCACCATATTGTTTGGATCTGATCTGATAGTCAGAGTATGGTCTTGTCCATCACCGAAAAATCTATTAAAAGTAATGCGTCTAGGAATCATTTCATCACTATCACTTCCAAAGTACAGATCTCCATTCTGCAACAAGCAATGCAATGATTATCTACTAGAGCCTGGTAATCAGCTGTAGCAGGTATAACATCAGATGTAGCATATATATATAAGGTCAGGTATAACATCGCTGTAATTTTTAAACAAGAAAACGTTGAAGAATTAATGGTTTACTTGTTTAAAACGCTGCAACTGAAGAAATCTATTAAAAGCCTCAGAAGCGTAAAGGGCAGCAAATTTGTTAGAAATATGCTTGAAATTTTTGTAACTAGGAGTTGTCTGCTTTCCTGGGCAAAGAATTTTATTTATTTCTCCATCGACTTTGTTGATCACTAGGGCAAACTTTTTATTGACCTCAAAATCAGAAAAATTGACCTTATTGTTTTGAGAAATTGACTTTATTGACTTTAAATTTAAAATACATAGTTTTCTAATTAATTAACAAATCGAGCTGTCCAAGTGTAATTTGAAAACATAACATTAATACATGTGGCTACATATTGGATGCATTGCATGCTGCTGGTATGAACTTTTGCGTTGACTGGTTTGGCTGTTCTACTTGTTTCTTGTGCTTGGCAGTTTTCTGACGAGTTTCCATGAAAAATCGTTTAGAAGTCTTTACCACAAAACTGCAAAGTTTACATTACAGCTCATTGCCTGGTGTCTTGGTGAACTCGGTAGGAAACTCTCTTATAATCTGAAAAACCTTCCCATGAGCTGATTGCTTAGCTTTTGGCATATTTACTAGTGTAAAACTGATTGCATACTAGTCATATAATTGGGCAGCACATGCTATAAATATCAACCAGTGGCTTGAGCAGATTTCATCATGCCATGCTGACTCATCCTATACATAACGAATAAAGCAAGAGGAGAAAACCCACCAAATTTCCATTTGGAAAGGGAAATACCCAAATACCTTAGTAAGGGGAAATTCTGAATTCCTAGTATGCATAAAGAGTGAAAATTGACTCAAAAATATAAAAATTGACCTAAAAGATCAAAATTGACAACTTATTGACCTTATAACTTGGCCATTAATGTACCTAGGGTGTTCATATGTTGTATTATTGTGTTTTAAAGTGATCCAAACATGTAAAAAAAATTTACTTTATTGACAGAAGTTTGCCCTATTGATCACAAATCCCAAATTTTCATCAATCTTGAAATCATAATTTTTTTAAAGAAGTTGTGGTTGCAACCAACTTGCAACTAAAAAGCTTTGAAAGTCATAAATTCGCTTATTAAATAATTTTAGCAAATACATTATTTTATTGCATCTCATATATAGGAAGAGTTGATGGTAATAAACATATAACAAATAAGGAGAAGCACTTCACTAAAAGACCTTGCAATACCTGTAAGTATACATATGAGCCAACGAATCCATCCTTGTTATACCAGAGCAAACCGTCATCGTCACTCGCGAGAAACTTCAGAAACATCTCTTCACTACCAGAGCCAGTTCCCTTGAACTCTTCCGGTATGTAGAAGAGTCTGATGTAGCCAGTGCCAGTTTCTGGATAAACAGCGCTTTTCACTGCAAATAAAAACAAAGCGTCTTTCATACTGAGTCTTGAGGTTTACAAATTTACCATTCTCATGCAGAATACAGTTCAACAAGCCTAAGACCTACTGCATATCCCATGCTTATTAGTAGTATTAGTGAAACTAGTGTGTCACTATAAACTGGCTTCATAGACGTAACTGGAACTATTGTGTGCATAGATGACAATAGATGTTGAAACAGGAGCCTACAACTCTTCATAATCAGTTGATTACTAAAGAAACAACAAACGGGACTATCATTGCGCGGCTCTAAATAAGTTCATTTTTTGTCTATCTGACTTTTAGCCTGCATACCAGAAACATCGCTGTAATTGTAAGCTCTAACTTGTTCTCAAAAATGGCAAATAACATTATAAATTACAGAACCATAATATGATCAATTGTAAAAACAAATTAGAACATACTATAGATGATGTATAGAAAGATAAATTTATAAGGAATGCGCTAGCACAAACAAGGATGTTCTGGCATGTTCAAGGATGCGCTGAAATGTTCAAGCAAGTGTCGACATGTGCTGACATGTGCAAGCAAGTGTTGGCATGTGATGTATTGACATACATTAGCTAGTATGTACTGATACGAGAGGTGCACTGCTATGAATTAACAGATAATATTTGCCCACAGAAGCAACTGATATAGACAGTTCAAGAGCAGAAACAGACAAACCATCAAATACTAAAACACGGTATAAAAGGCAATTAGAGTAATAACAAAATGCTATTCAATGACACTTGTCTATGTATGTCGATGCACCATCACTTGTCTAGATCAGTCAACGCACAATTGAGGTATTTGAAACTCATGTATAAATTACTTTTAGAATATTCTCAACAACAAATTAAAATCGGAATCAATAGACAAAGAGCAGGATATATAGGATGTCATCATATCAAGATTCCGTGCCTAAGCAATGGTAGAACTATGAACCAGGTAGAGGGCTAGAAGAATCTTATCAAACTGTATGTTGGGTTTCAACCAAAGTAAGAGATCAGGCTAAGTTCCTAAAAATGGCAATCTAAAACTTTGTTGTTTTGTTGAATGTCTCTCTTTGGATGAATTAACTGTTTCGTTAACTGTTACTATTACACTTTTAAAGGTTGGTACACATTGTATCACAGTATGTTGGAGTTGTCCTCTCAGTGATTGTTCACAAACTGTGTACCTTAACCCTTTTACTGTCGTTCATGTACAAATTTAGCTATCGGCCAACTTCCAACCATTTTATCGAAAATTGCCAATATTGGTTCATGATAGGTATACAATATTTTTTTCAATTTCAAACTTTATCTAGAACATTTTTGTTACATATTTTGTTTTGCAAACATTGTGACCAACACTGCTATGCAAAAACTTCAATGTATCTATACATTGTGCGATGATAGAGCTATGTGAAGCTACGATTGCAATGAAGCTAAATGTTCCTTACTCTTACAAAACTATTACTTTCACTACTATCAGAGTCAGTGCTGCTACTTTAATAATCTGTAATCACAAAAATCTAAACCTGAATTGGCTATAATGTCATCAACATAAGTAATTATCTGTTTTCTGACTCGCGCGGTACTTAACAAAACTTACACAAAAATGTTCATTTTTAGGTTGGAAAGTCTCAAACAGAAATTTTAAATTGCTTCGTTACTTTAGGCTAATTTTATAGAGAAATCCTTGGACAACACTGTCAATATCATAAAAGTCCTAGAGACCGTGAGTTATGTTGTCAATGAATAATAAAATTAAGTGACTGTGCAATTGCTGGAAAAATCGAAAAAATGCGTCAACGGCACTCGACCATAAAAAATGCATAAACACGTTTTTGGCGGTGAAAGGGGAAAACCAATGGTATCGCCGAAGCAACAAAGATATATCGGGAACTATTGTAGCTGTTATGATTCCCCGATATTTCTCTGTGCGTCTATGGCAGTCTGTGCAATATGCACCGCTTCGGTGATGGCAATCGGCTGTCATGGATATTTTTTATCTATATCTCCCTTCATGATAGTTGCTGGGGGAATAGTATTTTATCATTTGATCACATTGCACAATGTGAATGCTATGGCCCAAAGTATTTGCTGATGTAAACACAGATGGTTTGTGATTGTGCAAATAATGTTATCAAAGGCGATCACCAATGTAGTGAGAGATCACAGCTGATATTCCACGATATAGTGTCTACTAGCATTTAGAGTCAACTCGGGACGGTCAGCTTTTTCCCAACGCCAAAAAAGGATACAAGTGTTAACGATAGCAATTGACATCTAGGTTTCATCTCAGAGAGTGACAGGATGAGAAACCTACCAAGTACTGGAGGCAGAAGATCGCAGGAGCGCAAAAGCTCTCGCTTGGCATCCCAGATCTCGAGGTCATCGATGATAAACATGCCTCCATTATAGTTGGTCACTAAATCAGAGCTTGGTCTGTTGATATAGAAATTGTTCTTTTGGTCGTATGACGCGTCGATTGGTCGTGTCGGCTTCTGCAAACAAATCACATGGTTGAATTGAGAGTCAATCAAAACAAACATGTCCAAAGATAAATATAGCAGGCATTGTTTCTATTATGCATACAAATATATATATAGCTACCTGCACCCAAGCTCTCTGCACATCATTGACATAGACAGTCATTCCGTTCTCATCATCCCATGTGAGGTCTATGGAGTACCACTGATTTAACTCCACATTGTTAAGAGTTGCCTCCCACACACCCATTAGGTAGCTGTACCTCACGTACAGATCGTCACCTGGTGAATACGCCAAACAGGAGCTTGCAAATCATATAAAAAGTTTTAATTTTTCTTTCACATCGTATAATAAATGAACAACAACGAATTTCAGCCAAATCTGTTGTCTAAACGCTTGGATGAATAATTGGCTCTTTGAAAACAAAAAACTTCAAACTATGAAGGATTGATGAATGCAGCGTACTGACTACCTAATTACTATGGATACTAGATTAAACTGTGTGACAATTGGAAAAATATTAACATTTTAAAAAAATAACTAAGTCTCTGTAATGATGAACAACGAAGTGATGACAACATACTGAGCACACCGATTGCGTGCTATCAATGCGAAGGCCATCGATGTTAAACCTCCCATACATACCCGTGAGCATGATTTCTGCTGGGTTACTCGAAACCAAATAAACTCTTTGTCCAAACTGGAGAAGCTTGAATGAGACACGCATTGTATATCCATTGAGGCAAGCATTGGGCCTCGACTGGCAAGAGAGACGATTACCTACATCCAAATATTGAGCTCCTTCCAGCTTTATAGCCCGTCCTGTTTGATGAGAACAAACACACTGTTACACGATTGCAATAAAACAGAACAGAGCAAAGAAAAAATAGCTGAAAGAAAAGTGCCAGTTTAATGAAAAATAGGTTTTAAGGACTTTTATCTAAGCGATTAAAAAAAAACTCAAACTGTGATAAAAGAAAATAAAAAACAGAATAAAAAGCCTCAAATATGAAATATACAAACTAATTACAGATTAGAATAATTTTTTTTTGTAATAAGAACCGTGTCCGTCTGAAGCCAAGTTTCGAAATTGGAGAAAAGATACTGCATCTCGCGGGATTCGAACCTACAACATTGACCATCGCCGACCAGCACACTATTCATTCGCCTTTTAGTTAAAACTACTGTGCTTATATTAATTATCTGCGCATTATTAGCACACATGACACTCTCTCATGGCACTCAAGACTGCTAGGGTACTAGTATATAATGTTTTATGAATATCGCTGTTGTACGTTCCTTAGCAAGCACTCACCAATCAGACCCGGCACTGTCTCTACTCCATTATAGCTCATAACAGGGGTCGAGAGACTGCTTTGAATATTTCCATTGGGGCCTATATCATCCATGTCTATGACTATCCCATAGAAGTCACCTGCGGGTTGCATAGATATGATAGAAATAGCAACAGAAGCTAGCAGTACACGATAAACAGGAGTTATCCAACCTTTAATGTAATCTTTTATCAATGCATGTTGAATTTCCAGCTGGTAGCAGGTAATCTAAGTTAGTAGTGGCTACTAAGAAGAACTATTGACTCCAAGCATCTTGTTGTCACTCTGTGATTGGTCAATGTGTCTACATATTACTTACAGTTGAAGTCTAAAATTGCTTTCTTGACCAGGTCATCCCTGGTGCTGCGGTAGAAGTTGATCTCATCAATCTCTCCATTGAAGTACCTAAGGCCACTGTCTGGGGCTCGACCAACATACATATTGGTCTTTGGAAGATCCTACAATCCCACAAACAGTTGATGCAGTTGTTTCATAAGTTATGGCCTCAGTAATCAAGCGGGAAAGTGTCTAAAACTTTACAGAAGTGGCATGCTTTCATGTAGTTACTAAGCATTAGAAATATGGATGCAAGTACCTCTAAAAGAGCAGGCAGCTATTGTAAATGTCTACCACAAACTAACCCAGCAAAGTGCTATACCCATAGATATATATACCTATAGGTATATATATATGGCTATACCATACTAGTAACTGTAAAGTCATGCTGCATAGCCAAGGAATAGATCGCTACTGAAATGTTCATTTTTCCTCCCAACTATCATGTATCTAGCAGAGCGAGCAATACAGACACATTCACACAAAACGATTGTGCCACGTAACATGCGCAGTCATATTGTCTAAAAAAGGTCGATATAGATGATGCTATGCGAGTTATCTGTTTACACCAGCCATTTGTAATACATAACAAAAGGATTCATTTTACGACAGCCAATTGTAACATTTAACCTATTTAGTAATAGTGAGCTGAAGTACATGCAAACGAAATGTGTAACCAACAAATAACAGAGCATATGGATGTATATTGATATCCTATTGGTAAATTAGCTCCAACAAACCGCCTAAACTCAGTGCAAATGGATCTCGGGCTATGATAGTTGGTGACTAGCTGTTTACACATAGAAGGGGTTAAAACAGCAACATTCATACAAATTACCCAGTATAAACACGCATTTAGATCAACAAACACAAAGCAGAAGACGCAAGTCGATACAAGGCAGGGAAGATCATTTTTAAAAAGACAAGATATATTATTCCGGAACATCACGAATTTGCTGTTAATTACGAGTTAAACAAAAAGACTGAGGTGCATTCATAGCGGGTTCACGACAGAGAAGGGCTGGTGCATATCTACCCCTGTCACAGATGATTTCAGTGAGTTGAATCATTGCAAATAGGCAGCCTTGGATATAAAAACATCTATAGACTTGTAGAGCGCAGAAACAAGCGGGAAGTTGCAAAATCATCTGCGCGAGGAACTAGAGAAGGGCACATGCACTCTAACGCTAGTTGCACAACAGTCTTCACAGCTGTGATACCGTTTCCGCCCCTTGTGATCTAACTAGCCTGCATTGAACAGCAATATTATATGAAGTGATGAAGTAAGATTTGGAAGAAATAAAGTGGTGTAGAGGGTCTTACGCTGTCCGTGGTGACCACCTGTCTCTTCTTTCGTCTCTGTCATTTAATAAAAGGTGCATATAAAGCGTTTTATTAAATCTCTACAACTTTCGACACATGCAATAAAATGCATCAAGACATGAATCTAGACTATCTATTAAAAAATAAACTTAGACGATCTATAACAAAGTCTAGGACTCAAGGAGGCAGCATACGACAGAATACGGTTAAAAGCAACAAAGCACACATAAAGCGAAGCAAGCGTATAATGCTCTAAAAATCTTCGTAACACAAAAAAACAGTGGGTCATTCTACGTCTGCACAAATCTGGATATGGAAAAATGAGGATTAAACGCATACTTCCTGCTGTATTCGGGTGCCTTCGTCAGCACCGTTTAGCAAGTTGTTGACATAGAGTTGTGCACCTCCATCTTCGGTCCAAGTGACATCAACGTTAATCCATTCATCAGACGGTATACTGGCAGACGTCATCGACCATTCTTTTTCAGAGTTCCTGAGTTTTACCTGCAGTCTAAACAGCCAAGCAGAAAATAAGTGATGCTTTCTATTAAAAACTTAGTCTCTTAAGGACTCGCAACATTGATGTACTTACTTGTATATATAGAGGTCTATGTATATATAGAGGTCTATATATATATATATATATATATATATATATATATATATATATATATATATATATATATAGAGGTCTGTGCATATATGGAGGTCTACGTATATATGGAGGTCTATGTATATATAGAGGTCTATGTATACATTGAAGTCTAAGTACATATAGAGATCTATGTATATATGGAGGTCTATGTATAAATGGAGGTCTATGTATATATAGAGGTCTATGTATATATAGAGGTCTATGTATATATAGAAGTCTATGTATATATAGAGATCGATGCATATATAGAGATCTATGTATATATGGAGGTCTGTGTATATATGGAGGTCTGTGTATATCTGGAGGTCTGTGTATATATGGAGGTCTGTGTACATATGGAGGTCTGTGTATATATGGAGGTCTATGTATATATAGAGGTCAAAGTATGAGACACGATGTACTTACGTGTATATATGAAGGTCTATGTAGGTCTTTATTTCCAAATTAATTGATCCTATGCATTTGTACAACTTACATGTAGAACAGACTTAACATGATGAAATGTATCTTCTAAACAGAGAGGCTTCAAGTATTATAACACTGTTGTTGACATTCTGTTTTTTGTCATTCTTCCACATAAATGTTCCACTATCCATGTATGATTTGAAACATCATTATACGCAGAGACAGCCAAGAGGGGAACAGTATATGCAGAGACAGCCTAGAGGGAAGCAGTATATGAGATTACCTTGGCTGCTGATTGAAATACACAACTCTGACATCATAGGCATTGCCAGAGAGCAACATCTGTCCAGTTGTGTCCGAGTCCTGCTTCAAGTTGAGTCGGAAGGATAGAGTGACACCCGTTGATCGGCATAACTCGAGGTTGTCTATGCATGAATCCCAGTGAGGTCCTAAGTCTACGTATTGGTTCGCACCTATAAGACATTTCATGTCACATCTATGATTCTCTCATCACGTTTTTGTTAATCGATGGTACGAATCATTCATCAGACAAGTGGATACAGAATGCATATTTGTACCATACGGCTATGAAACCAAGAAGTGTACGATAGCTGAAAACCAGCAGTGACTATCCCCTGAGATGAGTTATGGCATAAAATGTGCGTATCACACAAAATATGTAAAACAGCTACTAGATGGTTGAATGATGTGTTCAATTCAATACCTAGCTCACACTCCCTAGCATCATAGCTAAATACCTTGGGGCATATCGGACTCCGGATCAGTCGATATGATACAGCGTCACTACTGAGAATACTACAGAATGTGCCTAGATAACTAACGCTGCCTATTATAGTATAAGAGAGGTTATTGCATACCACCGAGTGAAGAAGTATTTCCTACAAATCCTTCTTCAACTTGTACACCATTTCTCAGATAGACAGGAAACTTTGGATGCTCCACCAAGTATCGGTTTCGGGAATTAACCCTTTCAAAGGAGAAACTGTCATGTGTGATGCGAGCTGTAAGATAATTAACAATGCTCTATACTACACAAATCATAAGAGTCCTCACTCTTCAAGATTCTCAAAACAAAACACTCTTTACAACAGAACTGCAAGTTTTATGCAATGTATTGCTACTTAGCAATTCCTATGATATGAAGTATTCACATAATTGTTAAACCATAACTGTCACGAACAACTTTTATCGTATTTACTAGGTAAATCAGACACGCTGACTCCGATTTTTTACTCAAAATAAAGATTAGTCCACTAACTTTCAGAGTAATGAAGGCTTTTTTAAAGCGTTTTAATATCGGTCTTGAAAACAACGCGATCGGCATAACAAGCTCCGCCCATAAATACGTGACGTAACCTAGCTTTTTAGGAACAGAAGTTACGCAGGGATGTTTAGACCGATTTAGAATAATAGATATGGGTGTTTTAAAATCCATTAATACTTAAATTCAGCCTTAAAACTAATACCAGTCTTTTCTGAAAGGTAGATGAGCTATTTAACATTGCATATTTAAAAAAGCGCGATAACAACGCTAGCTTGTGATAAAACCGCGCTTTTTGAGCTCATTTTTCTCGGCGTTCAGCCCATTCAAACGTCATGTAACAAGCTACGAGCAATTTTAAATAGTTTATATACCTTTCATAAAAATCTGAAATTATTTTACAGGCTGGATTTAGATAATAATGGGTTTTAAGACACCCATCTCTATTATTCTAAATCGGACTAAACATTCCTAACTTCCGTTCCTGAAAAAGCTAGGTTTCGTCACATATTTATGGGCGGAGCTTGTAATGCCGATTGTGTTGTTTTCGAAACGGATATTGAAACGCTTTAAAAAAGCCTAAATGACTTTGAAGGTTAGTGGACTAATCTTTATTTTAAGTACAAAATCGGAATTAGCGTGTCTGATTTACATAGTAACAACGATAAAAGTTGTTCGTGACAGTTATGGTTTAATATTTTATAATAATACCTGTTTTTGCTTACAAATAGCAAACACTTTTGTTCAACTCACTAAGTAGTTCACGATTTCTGTCTACTCATTTTGGTTTTGGCATTCAACAAAAAACATCATTTTTTTGATCATTACTAATGCCAATAAAATAAGTTATATATACATAACTAACAGTCAGAACACTGAATATGTAAACGAGAGAAGACAATTGTCAACAAAATGCCAAAAGGTGAGGTACTCACTTGGTATCTCATACACATATTTGATGATCATTTCATCAAAGGCGGCTATCAAACCCTCATCATAGGAGTCTTGCTTTACACCAGACCGGCCTATCAAGAACCTGCTGTCAATGGGTGGATCCACCTAAATACAATTATACAGGCATATACCAGTATGATGTAGTCTTTTATCAGTATGATATGGTCTTATATCGGTATGATATAGTCTTATAACGGTATGATGTAGTCTTATACCGGTATGATATAGTCTTATATCGGTATAATATAGTCTTATAACGGTATGACAGAGTCTTATAACGGTATGACATAGTGTTATATCGGTATGACATAGTCTTATATCGGTATGACATAGTCTTATATCGGTATGATATAGTCTTATAACAGTATGATATAGTCTTATATCGGTATGATATAGTTTTATACCGGTATGACATAGTCCTATATTGGTATGATATAGTCTTATACCATAGTCTTATAATACCAGATATTATCTTATAAAAATTTTCGAATCATCTATATTATTAATGGAGTCATACTAGTGATGAATGAGCATATACAGGCAAAAGATTCGAGGCAGACAGCAAAGATATTCAGAGAAATATTAGTAACGCAGAGGATGCCGCACACTATTAAAGACTGCAGAGGTAGAGCCAGCTCGCTAACCAACTATCGGACGCAAAAGGATGTTTTGGACAAAAGCTTCCGACTCGTAGGTTTAAAATTCAACATACTCTGATCGCTAAAAGTTCACAGTAAGTCTGCCGGTGTGTCTAAATTACGTATTGCAGCGGTTCAAGTCAGTTTTCAACATTTTGAAAGATGCCGATTTTAAAAAGATCGTCGCAGAGAATATTTCATATATTTAACATAGGAACCATTAACAGTGTTAAAAACGGATGATGATAAATGGAATGAGCTAAGATGGAGTGATGTTGGTATAAACTAATATGAACATGATGACCATATGGTGTAATTTTAGCAGATGTAACTGAAGAGTAAATGGCGAAACAACATTAGATTCGTCTTACTTCGTCTGCTGTGTAGCTTCCTGATCTATCCTCATCAACGATATACAAGTCCTCGTCTCTCGCTAGCACGAGGCCCTTTATGGGAGACCACATCACAATTATTTTATTCCAGAACTCTTCAAGGAGAAAGTTTGGCATTGTTTCAACATTCCACCGCTGATCTCCGTTTCTAGCTTCAGCATAAAGCTTACGATCTTTTACATAGACATCGATTCCATCGACACCTAAAAATATTTGAGCCAAAAAGTGAATCCAAGCCTGTGCATAAACTAGGACACCCATATAAGCTTATCACCAGCATTTTCTATAAAGTACCACCAGTAGGTAATACATAAGAGCACAGACACAACAAAAATAGACTATTTTTAATGTGTGCAAGGATAGCTGCATAGACAGAGAACGTTACACTTTTAAGCAGTACATACCTGTAGAGAGTAAGTATATAGGTCCATTGCTACTTCTATCCAGAAATCCAGTCTTAGGTTTTACAAAGAAGGATATAGAGACTCCATCAGGGCAAAGAGTCAAGTTACCTGGTAGTGTTAAATTTACATATTAAATAAGCACACACTAGTCAAGACAAAGTCTCTGCTATATCTCTGCTGACTAGCATCGGCAAAGTGTTCATGATTGGTTGCCTTAATGAAGTTCGGAAACCATAAATATTATAAATAAAATCACAAAAAGCTCAGCTAGAAAAAGAGAAGTCTGTCTATCTTGCATTTTTGCCTTGCAAGATCCTTCTTATCACCAGAAATAAACAGCAGATTATTGAAGTGTTAACAAAGTCAACACTAACACGGTTAATATCTTGTTAGCAAGAGTTAGATTAGACCAATGAACACGTGCAACAAGTAGCTTTGACCAATCAAAATACATAATCAGTAGGTTTGGCCATCAAAAATGCATAATTATCAGATTGACCTATGAACCTATGTAATCTGAACATTTGACCAATGAAAATGCATAATTGCATGATTGTCTTGTTGGATTGGTCACTTCTAGTTCTCCGCTCTTACATCACTTTTTGCAGACTGTAGCTGGTGATAAATAATCTCTCACTTTGGGGCAAAATGTTCTAGGATTATAATAAAGTAAAAAAGTTTTGGTAGCTTGGATTCCCTTCTGTGAGCATGTAATTCAGTAGAAATCAGGGAGTGGTTTCATAGACTTTAAAAAGTTAATGTAAGGTCATCCAGGTTTAACAGTTAAAACTAATAAAAGTCTATTTCTAAATGTGTGCTTATGCATGCATCAATATCAGGATTCCCTTTAAATAGATTTATTTACCAAGGCATTCATCATTAACAGGAGTGTTGGGTAGAATGCTTGTCACTTCGGCTTTGTCCCCAGACCCCCCTCTGACATCCAAAGCCTGGTCATAGAGGCCAGTGACCAGCTGACCTCTGGCAGGAATGCGCAACAGTTCATGCTGGAGCTGTCCATTAGCAGCACCTTGCCAAGCATCGAAATCTGTGACAAATACAAACCATGAGTTTCAGTACCTACCCTGGAGCGATACATGGCAACGCAATAGCATGAGTTGAAAAACTTGAGAATTAGAACTAAGAATTCAGAGGGGTGTATCGAGCCTATGAGAGACATAGTGATGACTCCAACAAATACACTGACAGATAGCTGACAGATATCTGACAGATATCTGACAGATAACTGACAGATATCTGACAGATAACTGACAGATAACTGACAGATAACTGACAGATAGCTATTCGATGAGATTAGTCGGTCGACAAGCTCTACCAGTGAGTCATCAAAACCACGGAATGTATATGTAAGTTATATTTGCATACTGTAGGGCAATTTAAATCCGGTACTTTCTTTAGCAGCTGTATAATGACCAGACACTTTTGCCATTAATAGCCATAATAGTTAAGGTCTAAAGTATTCTAATAGATTATTATAAATTTTTAAACAATAATATAACAACCTACTTATTGTAAATGCAAATTCAGCTTAAGCCAACTTTTTTCTCTTTATATTTGTGTGAGAGTTGTATGAATAACTCTACCACAGCTATATATAGACCTACACTGCTAGTATGAGAGTTGTATGAATAACTCTACCACAGTCATATATAGGCCTACACGCTTGCAATTTAAAAATTTACATGCAATAAGCATCAGCATCAACTTTCCCTGTTTTGCTAAGCTTCTAGAAAATTTCATCACCACCAAAAATTGCTCAAACACGTACAAAGTTATACAGTATATGCAGGAAGCAGCTGACCGATTATGTAGGTGGTATAGCGGTTTCCAGAGGTGCAGGTTACTTCAGGTATGCTGCAGACGTAGTCCCGATCACCATACCAGATCTCCAAATTATCTACAAGAACCACCGCTTGCTCTCCACCTGAGAATGCTGGGCCAACCCGGAATGTATCGGGAGACTGAGGAGCGGTCCTGACGGGGTCATATCTGTTGCTGGTCACCGTATCTATCATCTTTGTCTACAAGTATTATATTGGTACCAGGAATACCGGAAATGCTGTCTTTACCGTGAAAAATAGGTGATGAATCAAAAGTGGTCTATACTTGTCAGATTTCTAACTACTGACAGTAATTTCTGCTGACAGCAATGAATTAAAAAATCAACTAGCGCCCGACCTCAGTAATCAATCGATGATTTGTTCGAATTCTAAAATGATTTTCCCAGTACACATATTTTTTACTATAATAAAAGTCGTGTCCATCCGTAGCCATGTTTGAAGGTTGGGAAAATAATTACATTAAATGAGATATGAACTCGCAACATCCGACTTAGCAACCCAGCGCTCATAAACTTGCATTAATCGTCCACCTTCCAGCGCATTAGAATAGTTGCACACATACTTATTCTCTATGCTTTACCAGCACACCTGATGATCTCTCACAGTACACCTGACTGTCAGGGTACTAGTTATTACTATAATAAGAGCCAATGTCTGTTTGTCCATCCGAATCCATGCTAAGAGGTTGGAACAAAATTGATTTTAACAGGATTCGAACTTTAAACTTTTCCCTTTGTAGACTGACACTCTACAACCAGCCCCAATTGACGACCATGCAACATTTTGGTATAATTGTGCACATAGTTATTCTCTATGCTTTATCAACACACCTGACAATCTCTCACAGTAAACCTAGCTGCCAGGGTAGGCCTACTAGTTTAAATAATTTTCATTGGTTCAAAAACTAGAAAAGAATTTTTTAGGAATTTTTACAATATTTTACGCCGTAAACCATATATCAAGAAAGCGAGTTACTTGTTGCTTTCTGATAGTAAAATAAGCAAGTAAAATATACTAATTTAAAAGCTTTTTAATTTAGCCATTACTACAAACCCAATACAGACAGTTTAGCAGTAGAAATCTAATGCAGTCACAGTTTCTCATACAGAAACGCTATAAGATGATAGAATACCATTAGCAGAAATTAGTTGAAATGTATTTGATACAAAGCAGTTATCAACCATAGACAAGCACTATGAGCCCTGCAATGCTGAGAGACTGTTACCAACTACGTATGCGATAGTCATATTCACTGGACACATGAGGTATGGCTTTTTTACACCAACACGCAGTAGGTATGGAGTTTTACATGTATAAGGAACAGAAGCTCATTGTAATGCTTATATAACATTCCTAAGAGAAGACAACTTCTGTAAATTCACCTCATCTCTGTAGACAGCCAGCCCATACTTTGGGTGGAATGAAACTTCCAGAAACATCCATTCTCCGAACTCAAAGTTTGGTACATTTACTGTCCATTTATTGGCAAGAGTGTTTGCCGACACCTCCAGCTGGCCGTTCCTGAATGCCATATCAATGCCATTGAAGCCAGAGGTCAAGAATTCAGCACCTTGACCAAGGTTATCGACCTTGAACCAGCCTCTGATCAGGATACCATGCACACATTTTTCTGCAATGAAACCACAACACGAATAAACTATGCTGCCAAGTTTTTCTTGTGATTAGTTGATTGGTAAACAACAATATATAGTAGACAAACAGGTTCGTAACTACGTGTTCAGAGATATTAAATAGCAACTTTATTTCTTACCGATGTTATTAAAGCACTCTTCATTTCTCCTGCCCTGAACAATCTCAAATGCGTCTGTGTTCAGTGATAAAGCAAGCATATCTTTTCCCAGAACAAAACTATTGAAAGGAGCTGTTGCATTCGGGCTGTGTTGTACATTACGATAGAAGTAGTCAATGTAGCCGTTACTTCGCATTTTATCCATAGGATAGAAAATGTGCGGCGGAATTCCTAAAACAATAAATACAAAATAAAAGTGATATCAGAGAATTAATTTGCCCATCATGCAATTAGTGGATGAATCACTTGTAACCACCAGCAGACGTCAGGTAGCGTCAGGTAACGCATCCGCATGGAGTCATTTAGGAAGGAAAGCAGCCGTTGATTCATACATTCAACTGACATTAAACATCAGCAGATGCCGTTGAACAATAAATATCTAGCACGAGTTTCATTGCGATGGTACAGAGATAGACCCAGCGTTGTTGCGCCATAGCTCAATAATTGCATTAGCGTGCGAGTAGAGAAAACAGCTGGCAAGTATACAATTAAGAGCTCCGCGTAGCCGCTAGGTTAAATAAGCCATTGGCATTTACAATGTTCAGATTTCTAGAATATTCCTATCGCTAATTACGGAATGTTCAATTTCCTCAAGGTATTACCTCTTTGAATATGTCCAATAGAGCGAAGGAATTCTCTGCCTCCCTGAAGCATGTCAAGTTGGTCTATGGTAAACATGCCTGCAGACTTGTATGAGTTGAACAAATCTTCGTTTTTCTTGCCGATCAACAGTTTGTGGTCCCTTCCTTGATGTGGCATCCGTATCGGACTATAAACAGCAAAAAATAACTAGCTGGTCTTGTTGTAAAAGCGGCAGCAGTAAGAATACAATAGGTTGCTGCATGAAAAGCACAAAGTATTTGATTAAACTTCTCCGAAACAAAACTTAATAAACCTAACCTATAGCCCGAGACATTTCTTTGATCTCTAATTATATTGATCAGTGATTATCAAGCGAATACAATTATAGAACTCAAAGGTGAACTGTATGTCTAAAATAATTAATTTAGTGTTTCACAAACTAGTTGAAACTTTTCGTATTGAATAGGGAATTCTGAGATCTTATAACCAACTAGAGTATTGCCCACTTACTTATAATCAACTAGAGTATTGCCTACTTACTTATAATCAACTAGGTTATTGCCCACTTACTTATAATCAACTAGAGTATTGCCTACTTACTTATAATAAACTAGAGTACTGCCTACTTACTTATAATCAACTAGAGTACTGCCCACTTACTTATAATCAACTAGAGTATTGCCTACTTACTTATAATCAACTAGAGTATTGCCCACTTACTTATAATCAACTAGGTTATTGCCTACTTACTTATAATCAACTAGAGTATTGCCTACTTACTTATAATAAACTAGAGTACTGCCTACTTACTTATAATCTTCTAGAGTACTGCCCACTTACTTATAATCAACTAGAGTATTGCCTACTTACTTATAATCAACTAGAGTATTGCCCACTTACTTATAATCAACTAGGTTATTGCCTACTTACTTATAATAAACTAGAGTACTGCCTACTTACTTATAATCAACTAGAGTATTGCCCACTTACTTATAATCAACTAGAGTATTGCCTACTTACTTATAATCAACTAGAGTACTGCCTATTTACTTATAATCAACTAGAGTATTGCCCACTTACTTATAATCAACTAGAGTATTGCCCACTTACTTATAATCAACTAGAGTATTGCCTACTTACTTATAATCAACTAGAGTACTGCCTATTTACTTATAATCAACTAGAGTATTGCCCACTTACTTATAATCAACTAGAATATTGCCCACTTACTTATAATCAACTAGAGTATTGCCCACTTACTTATAATCAACTAGAGTATTGCCTACTTACTTATAATAAACTAGAGTACTGCCTACTTACTTATAATCAACTAGAGTACTGCCTACTTACTTATAATCAACTAGAGTATTGCCCACTTACTTATAATCAACTAGAGTATTGCCCACTTACTTATAATCAACTAGAGTATTGCCTACTTACTTATAATCAACTAGAGTACTGCCCACTTACTTATAATCAACTAGAGTATTGCCTACTTACTTATAATCAACTAGAGTACTGCCTACTTACTTATAATCAACTAGAGTATTGCCCACTTACTTATAATCAACTAGAGTATTGCCTACTTACTTATAATCAACTAGAGTATTGCCCACTTACTTATAATCAACTAGAGTACTGCCTACTTACTTATAATCAACTAGAGTATTGCCCACTTACTTATAATCAACTAGAGTACTGCCCACTTACTTATAATCAACTAGAGTATTGCCTACTTACTTATAATCAACTAGAGTACTGCCTACTTACTTATAATCAACTAGAGTATTGCCCACTTACTTATAATCAACTAGAGTATTGCCTACTTACTTATAATAAACTAGAGTATTGCCCACTTACTTATAATCAACTAGAGTATTGCCTACTTACTTATAATCAACTAGGTTATTGCCCACTTACTTATAATCAACTAAAATATTGCCTACTTACTTATAATAAACTAGAGTACTGCCCACTTACTTATAATCAACTAGAATATTTCCCACTTACTTATAATCAACTAGAGTATTGCCCACTTACTTATAATCAACTAGAGTATTGCCTACTTACTTATAATAAACTAGAGTACTGCCTACTTACTTATAATCAACTAGAGTATTGCCCACTTACTTATAATCAACTAGAGTATTGCCTACTTACTTATAATCAACTAGAGTATTGCCTACTTACTTATAATCAACTAGAGTATTGCCTACTTACTTATAATCAACTAGAGTATTGCCCACTTACTTATAATCAACTAGAGTACTGCCTACTTACTTATAATCAACTAGAGTATTGCCTACTTACTTATAATCAACTAGAGTATTGCCTACTTACTTATAATCAACTAGAGTATTGCCTACTTACTTATAATCAACTAGAGTATTGCCCACTTACTTATAATCAACTAGAGTACTGCCTACTTACTTATAATCAACTAGAGTATTGCCCACTTACTTATAATCAACTAGAGTACTGCCCACTTACTTATAATCAACTAGAGTACTGCCCACTTACTTATAATCAACTAGAGTATTGCCTACTTACTTATAATCAACTAGAGTATTGCCTACTTACTTATAATCAACTAGAGTATTGCCTATTTACTTATAATCAACTAGAGTATTGCCCACTTACTTATAATCAACTAGAGTATTGCCTACTTACTTATAATCAACTAGAGTACTGCCTACTTACTTATAATCAACTAGAGTATTGCCCACTTACTTATAATCAACTAGAGTATTGCCTACTTACTTATAATCAACTAGGTTATTGCCCACTTACTTATAATCAACTAAAATATTGCCTACTTACTTATAATAAACTAGAGTACTGCCCACTTACTTATAA
This sequence comes from Watersipora subatra, assembly GCF_963576615.1. Taxonomy (NCBI): domain Eukaryota; kingdom Metazoa; phylum Bryozoa; class Gymnolaemata; order Cheilostomatida; family Watersiporidae; genus Watersipora; species Watersipora subatra. Next base: position 58,234,619 of record NC_088710.1, on the reverse strand, counting down.
TCAACTAGAATATTTCCCACTTACTTATAATCAACTAGAGTATTGCCCACTTACTTATAATCAACTAGAGTATTGCCTACTTACTTATAATCAACTAGAGTATTGCCCACTTACTTATAATCAACTAGAGTATTGCCTACTTACTTATAATCAACTAGAGTATTGCCCACTTACTTATAATCAACTAGAGTATTGCCTACTTACTTATAATCAACTAGAGTATTGCCTACTTACTTATAATCAACTAGAGTATTGCCTACTTACTTATAATCAACTAGAGTATTGCCTACTTACTTATAATCAACTAGAGTATTGCCTATTTACTTATAATCAACTAGAGTATTGCCCACTTACTTATAATCAACTAGAGTATTGCCTACTTACTTATAATCAACTAGAGTACTGCCTACTTACTTATAATCAACTAGAGTATTGCCCACTTACTTATAATCAACTAGAGTATTGCCTACTTACTTATAATCAACTAGGTTATTGCCCACTTACTTATAATCAACTAAAATATTGCCTACTTACTTATAATAAACTAGAGTACTGCCCACTTACTTATAATCAACTAGAATATTTCCCACTTACTTATAATCAACTAGAGTATTGCCCACTTACTTATAATCAACTAGAGTACTGCCTACTTACTTATAATCAACTAGAGTATTGCCTACTTACTTATAATCAACTAGAGTATTGCCTACTTACTTATAATCAACTAGAGTATTGCCTACTTACTTATAATCAACTAGAGTATTGCCTACTTACTTATAATCAACTAGAGTATTGCCTACTTACTTATAATCAACTAGAGTATTGCCCACTTACTTATAATCAACTAGAGTATTGCCCACTTACTTATAATCAACCGAGTTCACTATCTGGCTATTAATCCAAAGATTGACAAATTGCGGGCTGCCGTCCACCTCAACAAAATACCATCGATTTGCTTGAAGGCCTCTGAAGGTTACTGTATTCGGCTAAAACATAAATGACTAAAACATAAATGGCTAAAACATAAATGGCTAAAACATAAATGGATCAAAGTAAAATGTTGTCAAGATTAAAACTAATGCTTTAAAACAGGCAAGTACAAATGTAGATAGGTGGAAGATATCTGTCACCCAAGCAACAGTAAGTGATTTTACCTATTCATATTTGAGTTTATGTGAGGTATATATTGTACAAAGTTGTTTCTCAAACACAGTACAGTAGAAATAAGTTCTGTTTAATTTGAGTTGTATTTTAGGTCTCCATAATTCTGTATTACCTACCTAACTCTTTATATCGTTTACCACTATGGTATCTACTCGTCTATATCACCTACCACTGTAGATGGTCCCGACCCCTCTATATCACTTACCACTGTAGATGGTCCCTAACCCTCTAAATCACCTAATACTATAGATGGTCCCTACCCCTCTATACCACCTACTGCTATAGATGGTCCCCACTCCTCTATATCACCTACCAGTATAGAAAATAGGCCTACCTACTCCTCTATATCACCTACCACTATAGATGGTCCCTACTCCTCTATATCACCTACCACTATCAATGGTCCCCTACTCCTCTATATCACCTACCACTATAGATGGTTCCTACTTCTCTATATCACCTACTACTATTATAGAAGATACCTACCCTATATCACTACCACTACTGCTGAAATACACACTACAAGTACTCTACTCACATAATCAGTGCTATCAGAGTAAACCAGCGCCACCAAGTTCTGCTGAGAGATCATAATGGTGAGCCCCGTGTTGCCTGTATCCAGCACTGTTATGCCGTTGCGGATCTCGTCAAATCTCACCCAGAAGGAGATGTAGAAACTGCAGTCATTGGTCTATAACAGAAAAATATATGTTGTATTCAAGCGCTATGTGTTGAATTACTAGAGACATGTTCATAACTGTCCTAACAGCAAGGCTGTCATGAGCGACAGTAACTATGGAAACCATCAAACTACAATGAGAGTCGTACCTGTCCAAAGCATGTGTTGCTACAGTCTCCGGCATCAATATAATATTCTGTTCTGGTGACAGCATCCATGCCGAGCCTTAGAGCCATATCAACCACACCCGGTACCAGCTGTAAATGCAAACCCGTGTTATTTATTATCTCTAACAAGACCGACGACTAGTGTTACAATGTAATTTTAGCTATTTCAACATCAGAGCTGAAACGGTTAACACGTTGACAATCTTCAATGAAACATTAAAGGTTTGTACAATATTATAGAGACACAAAAGAATGATATATGTTTAAAAATTTAAAATCATCAGTCTTGCGTATTTGACTGGCTATAGCCATTATCAAGGACAAACTTTCTTGTGAAAAGTCTACCTCTGAAAGAGACATATTATTCCCAGGTTATATTACGAACACTCATCACCTAAGCCTGATTTCCAAAAGATTTGTGAGAAAATCGGACATTATCTGCTATGACCACAGCTCAAGTAGCCAAATCACAAAACACAGATGTAAGTAAAACAAAAGACTTACTTGTGCTTGAAGGCCCCAAGGATTGAAGGTGGCCACCAGGTCACTTGGCCACACTACCAAACGATTTCCATTGAGACGGTTCATGGTGAAGTAGTAATGCTTCAGACCACCTACAGAGATTAAATCTGACTCATCTAGTTTCAAAGACTCAAAGACAACTATTTACCAATGTGGTTTGACTACGCTTCTCTCTTCTGACAAAACTAAAAGCGTAGGCAGGATAACCACAATACTCAACTCATGAAGACAGAATCTAAAAAATTTATGAATTTCAACTCTACACTCAATTATAAGGATTAGAATCTGCTGTCGAGTGTACATATGACACGCAAGCGAGGTACATACTGCGACCAATGATCTGCTCCTGTGACATTCGCTGTGATGAGAAGCTGATGTCAGCCACACCAATGGTGTTACCCGAGTTATCTCTTGAGCCAAATGTAAAGCTGCTCCTGACTCCCACAGCAAAGTCTGCAAACAAAGAGGGTTGGCAGCTAGTAAGCACTGTTACTAGCCTGGATGAGCTACAGTAATCACTCGCTGCCTCGCTGATGAGATTCCTCGATGAGCACAATTGTGATAGTAGTTGCCACGGGTCGCAGCTTTTCTTGTTATATTTTATAAAATGTAAATGTGCAAAAGGCTTGTAATACCCTTCATCGTGCCTCTTACACGCCTTCAACCTTTAAAATTGTTTTATGAATCTAAGGAAAGGAAGAAAATACTTACGATTAATAAAAAAGGGAATTTATTAGTTTTTATGTCACAGGTTTTTGGTTTTCGCGTGGGGCACCGGTTCTGAATAACCACGAAAAATGAGGAATTACTGCAGTCTGTATGGGAATACAACTGTTACAGAAGAGGCATGGTGAGTCGTCACCGATAAAACAGTATCGGTGTTACTAGATATGTCAGATTTTCAAACAAACTAAAGAAACTTTCATTTCCAATTTTCAATTTTTTATTTTCAATTTTCTAAATTTTCATAGACAAAAACCTAGACTTTCCATTTTGTTGCCTAATAAAGGAATTGTCCTGAGATATGATAATGAAGTCAGTGCTAAGGATGTAATACTAACCAGACTGAAACTCAGATAGTTTGCACAAAGACTTCAACATTGGCGCACACAAATGCAGCAGAGGTAAGTATACGCTTTCTTATTAAAATGATTGAGTTGCGTCTCGAACTTTAACCTGAGTCCTGCAGAATTCTCAGGGCAGACAACTACTCACAACTGAATATCTTATCTAGTAGTTATCTACTACTAGGGCTGAGTGAGTTACGTATAAGTTATAGGATTAATACCACACAAATAGATTTCACTTTTTTATGGATATACAGCTGTTTGCACTGGTCAACAGCTTCTACCTTATTCTGAGACTTCTACCTTATTCTGAGAAAATAACAAATAGTTACTTATTATACATGTGTACTAGATTAGCCAAAATAACCATGTCTAAGTCGCCACGAACGAAGACTTTCTCATTTGTGCACATAGTTACAAGGTACCTGAGCTGGAATACACGGTTGTTGTGCCTACAGACACTCCATTGAGATAGACCTGTAGACCAGCGCTCTGTGACCAGGAGAAGGCATAATGGTACCAGTAGTTGATGAACTGTGCCTCTCCCGCCACTGTCTGGAGATACACTCGGGCAGGGTACAGTTCATAGGCTATGTTCTATAAACATAGAAATACAGCATCATAAGTCATATGCAGTAAGAGAAGTCTAATCTAGGGTATAAGTATTTATCTGCCCATGACAATCTGACTGCATCAACAAACTATGAGCTAATTGTGAGTACAAAGGTCAAGGTTAGAGCGGCTTCATTTTCTGCCAATTACACCAGCAATATTAACTATAACTTGCATTCTGTTATGTGATACAATATCAATATCGGATCACATAATATAATACTATTTACAGTTATTTTTGCATGCTAGTAATGGACAGAAAATAAAACTAGCAGTACCTTGACCTTTGCACTAGACTATTTTGTACTAGACCACTTTACCATAGAAAGTACAAAAAGACAATATAACTTTGAAACTTTGATGGATGCAAATGGATTATATAGTCAACAATTTACTATTTAAATGATTTATAGCAAAATATCCAATTTATAAGACAAATATTTCTCAAAAGTTTTTTAATCAAGAAAAGTTGTTGAGTTGAGTAATATGCCTGCTGCCATTAATCATGCGAATCATGAAGCCAGTTACATCACAGTGACTATACCATAGGAAAGCTATATCATGGAGTAACTTATATCATAGAGTAACTTATATCATAGAGTAACTGTACCATATAGGTAGTAGAGCTCTATGTTATAGGATGGCTATATCATGGAGCGGCTATATCATAGAAAAGCGATATTTTAGATCGGCTATATGTTAAGGCAACTATATGTTAAGGCAACTATATGTTAAGGCAACTATATGTTAAGGCAACCATATATTAAGGCAACTATATGTTAAGGCAACTATATGTTAAAGGTTGACTTGCAACAAAATTCACATTACCGTTATTTGATATGAAAAGATTCACCATGTCTTACTCTGTTGTGTTGTAGGTGCAAAATATGTGAAAGGGTGATTACAAGCTCTTAAAAGCTAAAAAACGAACAGAAAATAGCAGCCACATGAAACCACCGTAGTTTGGATTCCCTTTCCAAAACGGCTCAAATGTGAGGTAGTTGTGAGAGAGGGTTTCTGTTCATACTTTCTTGCAATCTTATTCATCGAAATATTTTCACAAATATGCTTCACGCATTCAATAAAACTATGCCTATTGTTCTTACGCGTCTGTTTTATCGTCATTGTAATGCTGTCACTTTTAGCACTGATATCTTATAACTTACCGTAAAAAATCGGTAAACTTTTTAACCTTAGCTCGAAGGAGTACATTTCATTGTCTGATAATTATGACGATCCTGTTGGTCACTTGTGATAATCGAAAAGTGCTGTAAAAATTATTTGCGAAGTATTGGGTCACATGATCAGATTACGATTTGACGATTGAATAATGCCGAAACAAAACTGTAAAGTAGCGAGCATCTATATTTGATACGGGGTCTTCGGTAAAACTCGAAGTGTTTGTCATAAACTAGTACTACGATAAGTTTTATATTGAGCTTTTTATTGGCCTTTCAATTCACGTGAGAACATACGTGACAAAACGATAACTAAATTTCATGGTTACGTCATCGAAATAAAGAGATTCCAATCTACGGCGGCTTTTCGTTTTTGAGCTTTTAAGAGCTTGTAATCACCTTTCCACATCTTTTGCACCTACTACACAACAGAGTAAGACATCGTGAATCTTTTGATACCAAATAACTGTAATGTGAATTTTGTTGCAAGTCAACCTTTAAGGTAACTATATGTTTTCCATAAAGCAGCTGTATCAGAAAGCAGCTACACTAGGACACTTTTATTTCGCTAGTATTTAGTTTCGTGAGTAGCACACAGAGTAAAATTTTGCTGCAACTTAATTTCGCGGCTCTGATGAGTGCGAAAATATAGTGATGTGAAAATAAATGCAGTGGAAAAAACAGAGTACATTCCTCAGGTCCAGTTCGCTAATAAAAAAATTCAATTTGGGACTAGTTCGTATTTGTAAACCGCAGGTTGAAATGTGTGGGTGAGATCGATAATTCAATTTGATCACTTGCTGCCATTTGTTTCTTGGATTATCAATGATGTCTAGGTCCCTCCTGTCGTGACTTTCACACTCGAATCCCAAGAAGAAGAAAATAAATAGGTAACAACCAACTTTACAACCAAAACTGTATAACCCTTTCGCTGCCATAAACGCATTTATGCGTTTTCTAGGGGCCACTGCCGTAAACGCATTTTTGGACTTTCTCAGCAGTTGCGTGGTAACCTGATTTTATTATTCGTTGACCGCATAACCCACGGTTTTATGAAATTGACTGTGTTGTCCGAAGATTTCTCTATAAAATCAGCCTAAAACAACGAAGCAATTTTAAACTTTTGTTTGAGAATTTCTAATCTAAAAACGAACATTTTTTGTGAGTTCATTAACTACCGCGCGAGTCATAAAACAGGTAATTAGTTGTTGATGACATTATAGCCAATTAAGATTTAGATTTTCGTGATTATACAGATAATTGAAGTAGCAGCACTGTCTCTGAAAGTGGTGAAAGTAATAGTTTTGTAAGAGTAAGGAACATTGTGGAGGATCATTTAAGCTTTGGATCGATCGTAGCTTCACATAGCTTTATCATCGTGCACAAGTAGAAATACAATGTACATTGAATTTTTGCATAGCAATATTGGTTAAAATGTTGGCAAAATAAAATATGTAACAAAAAAGTTCTAGATAGAGATTGAACTTGAAAAAATACTGTATACATATCAGAAAGCAATATCGGTAAAATGGCTGGCACTAGGCCAATAGCGAATTTGTACATGGCAGGGGTGGATCTCAGAAAAAAAGTGTGTGGTGCAAAATTTGTGTAATATATCTAGAGTGGGAGGGGGTGCGCGAGACGACCCCCTTTGAAATTTAGGCATCTTAGAATGAAGGAGAGGTGTGTTTGAGCCCAAAAAAGTGTAATCATTTATTTGCAGCAAACAACAAGTTTAGAGGTAAAAATTGACATTAGATATGATTAATTAAATTGGTGTTTTATAATGTTCCTTATACTATGTATATCAAGAGTACATGTAAACAGAAAGTTAACAAACATTTGTGCAATAAAATAAAATCAAGACAAAATCAATCACAAAACCTCAACAGCCATTTGGTTTGGTTGTGCAGAAATTAGCCATCATTTCTGCAAGCTACCATAAAAATTTTTTCGTAGTATTAGCTACATAACGATGCTATTATAAAACAGACATATTAGGGCATACTTTTTTAATTGTTGTTTTGTTGTCGAAAGAAATGATCCAATGTTCGTTCTTGACCTTTCTTTTGAGACATTTTGCTTTTAAAATTGTTTGTAGTACTTCTTTCGAAAAAGTTGTGGCTCAATTGAGGATGTTTATTGGGACCACTCTCATTTGTTTATAAGCAAAACAAATTCAGGTCAATGTTATTAAAACTGGTTGGTTATAACAAGCTCTACTAGGCCGTTTTTGTTAATTTCCTCCCAAAGCAAGTTCTGAGTGAAATGAATTGTAATTTACTCAATTCTTGATGGATTTTAAATCTTTTTTTTTTAATTTTTTGCCATATTTATGGTGGTGCATTTGCACCATATGCACCACAGTAGATCCGCCCCTGCATGGTTGGCAGTGAAAGAGATAATGTGGTTGAACCTGATGAGGGTTGATATTGTTTTTGGTTGGTAATAAAATTCATCACTACAATAATTATTCTTCAATTTTATGACTTCACCTACCAGACTTTCATCCTCATCAGTTACAAATTCGGTGACTAAACTGATATAATCTTAATTTGCTTTGCCATGCTGCTCAGTCGGTGTATTAGCTTTAACGAGTTTACCAGAAATTTCCCATTGAGTCTAACCACAGACGAAAATTGCCTGCATTTCTAATGTGACGATTTTATTGTGTATATACATGAACAAAGCTATGTAACTTCGCGTTTTCGCTCGTTCGTTATGATAGTTTAGTTTCCCTCATGAAATTTTCGCGAGAGGATGACACCGCAAAAATGCGAAAGTTAGATGACGCGAATACATAAGTGTCCTAGGGTATATCAGTGAGTAGCTATATGAGAGAACAGCTGTATTATTAGGCAACTATATCATAAAGAAGCTATATCATAAAGAAGCTATATCATAGAGAAGCTATATCATAACAAGCTATATCCAAGCGAGCAGTTACATGTATATCATAGAAAAGCTATGATATAACTGCTGATATAGAGCAGCTATATCAGCGAGCAGCTATATCATGCCATACCTCCCAGGTTCTACCATTATCAGGGTGTCGGAGTCTTGTATGGAGAGCATTATTTTTCCAATATATCCAGATTCCATGCGAGCTGGAGCCTCCATTGTCTACCAAGGTCGAGTCTCTCATTTGTAGATCATCATCGAGAATAACAAGCCAAAATGACAGCGTGTACCCTATAAAGTATAAAGAAAATAGCTCATAGCAGAATATGGAAAAGAATGGAGAACATGAAAGAGTTTAGAAAGATAAAGAATAATGTCATAACTTGGCGCCTGCTGCTATTCAATCACTTGAGGTTTTTGAGTGATTCTTAGAAAAACATCTTTTTTTTTGTAATTTGATCACAGACAGCTATTCTCTTAAAACCTTTACTTCGGACATTGTGAAGCATAATAAGGTGATTAGAGCTTGTTTTTACGTAAGTCTGAATTAGATCGAGTAGATAACTACAATTGCCAAGTTGTACGCTGTGTACAACTCAATTACAAAAGTATATGTATAAAAAGTTAACCAATTATGTCTATATCATAATATTTATATGGTGCTATAATTACAACAAACATCATCATTGTTCAAATACATTTGGAAAATCAGAGTGTGCAAATTAGAATTGTCGTAATTCAGTGGCTGAGTGAACACCTTGTCGCAGTAGCAATACAGAACTAAGCGTATTTTAGACAGTGCTCCACAGCTTTTAAACCGACTGGTTTGAGCCGAGGGGTTTTCAAACACAAGGTAAACATGCTAAATATCAGTTTCTGTTAGTAGAATGAGTTTATCCTTGTTGCACTATTTACCATTTAGTTTGGCTTCATCATAGTAGTTGTCTACTCACCCTCAATTTCTTTCTAGGATTTGATGAGACTTGATAGAGTTAATTAGCTTGGACTAGCTATGTCTATGGCACAAGTTAAAATACAGCTTGTGACATGAACTTGTGAAGTGTTTAGAAAGTCATATACGAAAAGCTATCTTTTTCCTTATCTCCTCACCTAACCTAACAAGCAATATTCAAGAGTGCGCCGCCTGCTACTCAATTCATTCTCAAGCAGATACCCTCATCAAATCATTTACTAACTGCGTTAATAGTCTGCATATGGCTTGTTCATGGCAGCGCAATGAGCAGCGTATATTACACAGTACGGGAGTCTGTAAGAGGCCATTAGGCGCTGTCGGAAGACTTGTAAAACTGAATATAAGGAGAGTCAGCTGGCTGCCCATTACCTAGAAGGCTATAAGAGAATAGGAGTGCTCAGTGCAGACACGGCTGGGTTGGCTGTCTGTAGCTACAGCATCTTAGTACTCTAGTAATTAACTACAGAGTAGCCTTACACTTGTATTTCTCACCGTCCCCTATTGCATTTACTATGTGAAACAATTCCCTTAAAAAGATGCAATAAGAAAACCATTTTTATTTACCAATTTTGTAATTTACTAGCCATAGACGTGAAATAATAAGCTTTTTATATTACTTTATTGGCGATAATCTTGTTGCGGAGAAAAATGTTTTTCAAATAAGCAGTGAAATTTGGACATCGGCAATTAATCTATTCTGATATTTACTCCGTATGCTGAAACCATTGTATGTTGAAGCAAACATTCTTACCAGAACACATTGTAGTTTGTTTAATTCGTTCCAAGGTCCACAAACAATGATAGCTACTTCAAGCAACTACATAAATCAGTAAAGCAAATGCAGTATGTAATACTATGTCAACAATTAGATGTAAAAACTACATTATATGTAAAAACTAAATTAATATGATAATAATCAGTAAAGAGGTTTTTTATTATTCATCATAAAGACATGTGAAGAGAAGTGTAGGCACAGCAATATATAGGTATAGGAAATATATAACTTAACTTACACTAAATATAGTTTAAATTAATTTGATCTAAATACTTTTATTCTCTTTGCATTTTTGTTTTACTTTTTACCGGTGGTTTCACTTTTAATAATGAAACTTTAATATTGCAATAAACTTTGATGATGTATGATGCGTATGTACAATGTGTACGTACATATTGCGGTTCTGGACCATTTTTTACAATAGACTAAAGACTCACAAAGGACTAGACACCTACAAAAGACTGCACCGAGGTAATAAAAACACTAGCAATCAGATTCCATAATCTTTACTCAGTCTTATCAATACAAAAAACTAATGCAAAACTACTTGTTTCACTTGAAATATATAAAATAGTATATACAAAATAATTAAAAAGCATCTACCGTACTTGTTCTATTTTAAAAATAAAGTTACTACAAACAAACATAAAATTACCAGCATTTTAAAAATAGTAAAAAGAGGTTTCACTAAATTTTATGATCTACGCTCATCATCTAATCAGGTCATCTATGAATTCTTCCACAAATAATCAACAACACAAAGGAGGAAGCCTGACCAACTTCTAGAATAACTTTAAACCGTACTGAATAGTAAAAAAATGTTAAAACATGATGAAAGACCAAACTACCTTTGATACATATTACATCTACCGGTATCATTGTATGGCTACATATTACATCTACCGGTATCATTGTATGGCTACATATTACATCTACCGGTATCATTGTATGGCTACATAATACATCTACCGGTATCATTGTATGGCTACATATTACATCTACCGGTATCATTGTATGGCGACATATTACATCTACCGGTATCATTGTATGGCTACATATTACATCTACCGGTATCATTGTATGGCTACATATTACATCTACCGGTATTATTGTATGGCTACATATTACATCTACCGGTATCATTGTATGGCTACATAATACAACTACCTGTATTATTGTATGGCTACATATTACGTCTACCGGTATCATTGTATGGCTACATATTACGTCTACCGGTATTATTGTATGGCTACATATTACATCTACCGGTATCATTGTATGGCTACATATTACATCTACCGGTATCATTGTATGGCTACATATTACATCTACCGGTATCATTGTATGGCTACATATTACATCTACCGGTATCATTGTATGGCTACATATTACATCTACCGGTATCATTGTATGGCTACATATTACATCTACCGGTATCATTGTATGGCTACATATTACATCTACCGGTATCATTGTATGGCTACATATTACATCTACCGGTATCATTGTATGGCTACATATTACATCTACCGGTATCATTGTATGGCTACATATTACATCTACCGGTATCATTGTATGGCTACATATTACATCTACCGGTATCATTGTATGGCTACATATTACATCTACCGGTATCATTGTATGGCTACATATTACATCTACCGGTATCATTGTATGGCTACATATTACATCTACCGGTATCATTGTATGGCTACATATTACATCTACCGGTATTATTGTATGGCTACATATTACATCTACCGGTATCATTGTATGGCTACATAATACAACTACCTGTATCATTGTATGGCTACATATTACGTCTACCGGTATCATTGTATGGCTACATATTACGTCTACCGGTATTATTGTATGGCTACATATTACATCTACCGGTATCATTGTATGGCTACATATTACATCTACCGGTATCATTGTATGGCTACATATTACATCTACCGGTATCATTGTATGGCTACATATTACATCTACCGGTATCATTGTATGGCTACATATTACGTCTACCGGTATCATTGTATGGCTACATATTACATCTACCGGTATCATTGTATGGCTACATATTACATCTACCGGTATCATTGTATGGCTACATATTACATCTACCGGTATCATTGTATGGCTACATATTACATCTACCGGTATCATTGTATGGCTACATATTACATCTATCTGTATCATTGTATGGCTACATATTACATCTACCGGTATCATTGTATGGCTACATATTACATCTACCGGTATCATTGTATGGCTACATATTACGTCTACCGGTATCATTGTATGGCTACATATTACATCTACCGGTATCATTGTATGGCTACACATTACATCTACCGGTATCATTGTATGGCTACATATTACATCTACCGGTATCATTGTATGGCTACATATTACGTCTACCGGTATCATTGTATGGCTACATATTACATCTACCGGTATCATTGTATGGCTACATATTACGTCTACCGGTATCATTGTATGGCTACATATTACGTCTACCGGTATCATTGTATGGCTACATATTACGTCTACCTGTATCATTGTTTGGCTACATATTACGTCTACCGGTATCATTGTATGGCTACATATTACATCTACCGGTATTATTGTATGGCTACATATTACGTCTACCGGTATCATTGTATGGCTACATATTACATCTACCGGTATCATTGTATGGCTACATATTACATCTACCGGTATCATTGTAACGAAGAAGAGCCTTCCAGAAGCCTACATGTTTGACATGCAAATGTCAACATGGCTTTTGAACTTGAAGAGTTGTTATTAATTGTATTCGAATTACCACAAAGTTTTGAGACTAACATTTGAATTTCCTTCTATAAAATGAGATCGCAACTTCCAATTTAAACATTTTAGGCAAAAGAATATGTTCAATAAAACTAGCCGGATTTTAAGTCAGACTAGACAGTGACTTCACAATACAAATAAAACTTTTGAAAAGCAAACAGCTTAAGCATTACCAATTATTAACCTAGCATATCATAGCAGGTGCTTGTCCTATCTGACTGCGTAGGTGAACTTGACAACCTGGCTATTTATTAGAGGGAAGTTTGATTGGGTGGCTGGATTAGAGCTTCAATCGTTCTATAGCTGAACACACTATGGACCTATGATCAATCGGGCAGTGTTAATCGGCAAATGAGCTCCTACGACATGGACGAAGCGTGCAGAGTATACCATTGGTGGAAATTAGCAGCGGCAGTATGTTTGATGTGTTTTATGTTACACAATGTTATGTTTTATGTTGCAGTGTGTTTTATGTTACACAATATCTCTATTTACCTTGAAAGCAATAATCTAGGTTGCCAAGACACTCATCCCTCTGACTCTCCCCTGCAAACTGAAAGTATGTTCTGCCACCGAGTCCGAGTGTCACATATGTTGTTGGTTCGATCTTTCTCAACACATCGCCTTCGATTCTATCATCAAGGCCTTGCTCGCTCACAAAGTAGCGTGTCTTCTGATCGGAAAAATCCATTGTGTACCGAGTCACCAGATCTGCAAGTAGAAGGGAGCAGTAGGTATGAAGCTGAGTTGACTAGCTTGACTAAAACATGCTGTCTAGAGGTTGGTTTTTGTACTGCCTCAAGAGTTCATATCTTACTAAACATCTTACAAAGAGATTACATGTACATGTATGTCTTACTATTATATTCTACATATATATATTCTATATATATTCCATTATACCTATATTATTCATATATATAAATATATATTTATATATATTTAAATGCCGGGCATTCATCTAGTATTACATATTATATACTTACTATATTTCTATTTATCCTCTCGCACATATGACAAACATTGTTTTCTATTTCATGACACTAACATACTACATCCACCATTGTATGTTTTAGTTGACTAACTTTCTGTTACTAAAACCTTCAATTCACTGTCCCAACTCCTCCGCAATAATATCAGATTACTAACTTTAAAAGTGCGCCTGTCTAAGTCATTCAATAATTCATAATTTCTGTCTCTTGTTTTTTTCCCACGTGACGAAAACGCCATTTTGATTATTAGTATTACTAATGCCAATGGAAAATTAAACATTCGTACATACCAAACTTTTATCTATCAACAAAGAGTTATCTGTACACCTGAGACATGATATGCAGCTAAAGTCACAATCCGATGAATACTTTGACACAGATCAGCTGTGATAAGGGTTATAAAGGATAGTATCACTTTCAGCATGAGATTCATAGATTGCGACGCTTTATACCATTCACAACACATATGGCTGCTTCTGTTATAAAAACCTAGGCTATGTTGTATAGAATTATATGATGTAGTCTAATGTTTAGTCGACAGGTTATTTTTGCCGAGTGGAATTGCCTACCTTGCACGCTAACTTAGTGGTACACCAAGGTGCTTTAGATACAAGATTATTAGCTTATTCCTAATATTAGTAGATACGAAACCTTGCTCACATTGAACATCCCACCACATGTGAACCAATGCATTTGAGAACAGAAAAGTAGTCCGCCGCATTACATTTCAGCTTATAAGGCAGTTTTGTCGACAATTGCATGCTATTGTCAATCATAATCAGACATTTATGATTGGATTTCTAGTTGTCGAAAGAAATAGTAATGAAACCGTGTTATTACGATAGGAAACGAGCTAAAGCATAACACAACACCTAACATTTACAACAAGTATTTCTAGCCCTTTATCACTCACACGACTCGCATAAAATTTTCTAGTGGCTCACTACTTCAGAATATTCTTAGTATGTATATCGGCCAGGAATCTGCCAGTAGGCATAACCGGAGCATACCCTGTAGCAACTACCCTAGGACACTTTTATTTCGCTAGTATTTAGTTTCGTGAGTAGCATACAGAGTAAAATTTCGCTGCAACTTAATTTCGCAGCTCTGGTGAGTGCGAAAATATAGTGATGTGAAAATAAATGCAGTGGAACAAACAGATTAGATTCCTCAGGTCTAGTTCGCTAGTAAGAAAATTTTTTCAATTTTGGACTAGTTTGTATTTGTAAACCGCAGGTAAAAATGTGTGGCCGAGATCAATAATTCAATTTGATCGCTTGCTGCCATTTGTTTCTTGGACTATGAATGACGTCTAGGTCTCTCTATATGACGATTTTATTGTGAATATCAATGAACAAAGTTATTTAATTTCGTCTTTTCGCTCAATCGTTATGATAGGTTAGTTTCGCTCATGAAAATTTCGCGAGAGGATGACTCCGCGAAAATGCGAAAGTTAGATGACGCGAATACATAAATGTCCTAGGGTATGTATATGTTACTCAACATAGGTGATTTTTGTTCCAAACACGACTCCTATACTGTAAATGTATTGGTACTTCGGCAGAGTTTTTTGCTGATTTCAAAGAAATTTAGATCGAAGCTCTGGGACAAAAACTCCAGTTTTAACAGCAAAAATATTTAAGATTCTTTATTCCGTGAGAACAAGCAACAAAATTCCGTAGTGAAGGCACTAAGTTTGAACTGCGATGAGAAGTTCGATGCTAATCATAATCTTTACATGGGACTGGCTATACATCAACTACCTATACATTTGTGCATACTGCGTCAACCTAGACAACACAATTCCATAAATAAAGTGTAACATTGAAGTGTCAAGGACACGTTTTAGAGCTCAGTCTATTCCACAAAAGAGATCTAGTATTCTCAAGATTTAAATTTAGTATTTCCCAATCTACATTTGCATGTGACTGCTGTGACACCTGTCATCACCTGTGACACCCGTCATCACCTGTGACACCTGACAGGTCTGCCATCAAGCAAGCCCTATACAGATCGCTGCAGTTGTAAATTAGCTGGCTTGTATTCCAAGAGCTCACTTGTCAATGCACTTCAGTACAATTCTAAACAGAGTAGTTGGTTTATCATAGTTTAAAATTCACTGTTTCCTTTATATGGTTAATCAGCAAGTTCGCATCATCCACAAGATTGACACGGCAAAGACCAGCAAGTCGAGCGAGTTTTGTTACTCAAACTTTTATCGAATGTTTCATGTTTGCGAAAAATGAAAACGGCTATTCCATTTTAAACATTTTCTACACTTCAGTCATTCCTACTTCGAAAGCATGTCGCTAAGGGAGACAGGAGTGGGTCGCTACAATCTTCAGCGTAGAATTCCTTATATTTTTTAACGAAGCGCCAGCGTTAATCGTCCAAATATCAATGTCAACGCAAATGTCTATTGAAACACTTATCACATGGTAACTCAATGTGCGCACAATTCCAAATCCACATGGCATGAGTGCAAGGGAAACATAGAATATGTCATAGAGTAAGAACACTTAAAAGAAGATGAAAGAGCGCATAGCATGACTTATACACTCATACAGTACACCCAATTAAGTATGTCACCTCACACACTACCTGCGGCCCTGTTATTTTATAATCTCCTCTTACAAAACCTGACCTATTGTGGAGTTACAAGTTTCTTGAATACCATCTTTATCGAAATTTTATCTTGTGTAAATACTATTACGCAAAGTCTTTGTGTAATAACTGCTGCACACAATGTTCAAAATCAAGAAAAGTTAACCTTGCTAGTTTGACCAACTTACCGTGACCGAGTTCGTAGACTAATCAGGCATGACTTTGGCTCACAAGTGAGATAAGAGTGCAGCGACTTAGAATTAGTAGTCTTCAAACATCTTATCACGCAAATTGTAAAAACTTTATAAACTGATCCAAGGCATAATTAATTTTTAGCCTGAACATAAATAATTAGCAATAACCAAAGGTATTCAAACAGTCATTCACAAAATAGTGCATAACTTTTTTATTTTTAGTTTAATCCACATCATCAAAACATGAAAATGACTAGCAGAAAATTTTCTTTCTAGTGATATAAATTATGTCTATCATTGCTTTAAGATGTCTTTGCCATAGCCTTCTGTTAAAGTAACACATGATGGACTAGCCAAATTTCATCGGTCAATGCTTGTCGTATCTCAGGTTAGTCACGTAAAAAATCACACTAAACAGCAATGGTAAACAGGATTGTTATTATAACTGAAACAAGGTGTATGAAATGGGATAGGAGCAATATTATCATAAAACAGAAAAGTCATCGATGCCATAGGATAGGGAAGTATGTTGTAGTGAAGAGGGCAGCTTTTAATGTGTTAGTAACCTTGGTAAGAGATGGCTTTCATTAAGAACTTCAGACCAACACTCAGACCAATTAAGCAGCACTTTGTCAAAAACATGAGTTACCGTCTCACTGAGTAGGGCGCAAAGAATAATGACTACGGCTCAGGCGAGTGGGGAATATTTGCTGTGTAGATTAAAAACTGCACAGTAGCTGGCTAGTAAGAAAGCACATAGGGTAGAGTTGGACAGATACGCTGTGTTTGCTTTGTGCTTCAATCAAATGCAAATATGTATATCTACCGCTCATATTACATAACAGCTTTGGCTGAAATTTGAATCCAATCATGAGCGATGACCATCGTCTGCGGCAGGAGTTACTGAGTATATCGAATTGGCACAGTAGAACCTGTAGACACTTCTATTCAGTTAAGCTTGGTTCCCACATCGACGAGATATGGAAACCATGATATGGTTCCCATATCGTGGTTCCCAGGGATAATCTCACGCAGCAAAGCACTCGCTAGGCTCAGTGGCTTATGTTCACATAAAACCATGTCGTCAATGATCGCATAAAAATGGTTGCTCGCCATGCCGTTTCGGAAGTGCTGACCTTCATCTGTACAGTCAATTTCGAAAAGGTTTTGCCTGCTGCTCCTTATGAGAGTTAAACAACGCTGAACTCTTGCGTTGACCGCTGTCAACTACTGCCGGTACTCGGCGCGCAGGTTCCCATTTCACCGGGGATAGCCCTGCGATCCTGCCACCGGTGCTTGCTGCGTATATGGCAACCAGGCTTTCAACATGATTCATGCAACGAATTTCAACTAATTAGCCTCCCGTAATCAGATAAGTTAAGAACATCCTGCCTCGTATAGTCCCAAATCAGCATCACACAGGTAAAACAGTGGCTGCCTAAATCGACCTTTCGTATCACCGCTTTGGCAGCATTGTCTAGCTCTGCTGGTAATTGGTACAATGGAGCAAAGCTTTAGTCATGCAGAGTAAATAACAAGGCAGCCAAAAGTGTAACCCTAATTGTTTGCTCTTTGAATAGACAGAGGAAGATGCTGGCCACTGAGTTGGCCAACCTAAGATGAACAGGCAGGAAGGCAGCACAGCATTACACACATACAGCAACGCTGACTCAAGACCACTGCCACTCACACTGCCATCTGACACCGGTATAGACAAGATTGCCTTGATGACAGATAACAGTGTGAAGAGATGTATGCATAAATACACAGCATACCAGTCAGTGAACTTAAATGGGCATATGCATCTGGCTTAACGGAAAACCATCTCTAAAGAAGACAAGTTTTTGTATCGACGCAACCATTTTGTTCCGATTCAGCTGATTGGTCCATGTAAATCAGAGAAACGCAGAATGGTTTAATTCTATTCGTGAACTATTTACGGAAAGGCCAATAGTGTACAAACTCTCAAGTCGTGCTTTTAGTATTAATGTGGGAATAAACAGAGGTGCGGGGTGTGTGAAATCACATATACAATTGATGTTAGATGGTATCTCTTTACAAACAATTAGCTAATTAGGCTTTAAGATAACAATGCCCTTTCAATAATATGTAGATAGGTTCAGAGCAACAAAGCAATGAGAGATTTTCCCTTCCGATTGTGGAGACGCTAGGCAGAAGCAGCGCTGTCTAACAGAACAGAGGTACCTCATTTGAATTCAAGATGAACGTACACAAAATTTTAATTGATTTTATCAGAAAGTATCAGTACTTTTCTATCATCGGCAGTTGTTTTTGATGTTTGAGGTGATTCGACTGCCAGGATGTTTCAAAAGTAATATTAACAAAACTTGATTGTGATTAAAACACTCCAAAGAAAAATTTATTTGACATGATGTCAGTAGTTGTTATCGTTGTGATAATTGATCGGCTATTGCATTCAAGTTGTATCGTTACGCGTCTCTATTCTGTCGATCTCTTTACAACTATGAACGTCGTAATCGTACTTTCGCTTGATCTCAGCAGTTTAACTCGATAAATTTTGTCAAATTTAATCTTGAAACATCTTGGTAGTCAGATTTCCTCAAACATTAAAAACAATCGCAAATTATAGAAAAATACCAATACTTTCTAATAAAATCTACTAAAATTTTGCGCAAGTTGATCTTTGAAGGATTTTACTAAATGAGTATTTGTAGAGTACAGATGACATGGGGAGCAGACTCTCTAGGAGACTAGTAGGAACAGCTTATGGGGATCTGATCTTTCTCGACCTAGATTCAACCAGACTAGAGGTCGTTGGTACCAAAACTCATAAAAGGTCATTAAAGTTTCTTATGTAGCAGCCAGAAATAGATATAAATGATTAGATAATCAGTTATCCAGTTAAATTCCTCATGAGCTGGCAGGCGAGCTAACATCTACAATCAAAACTGGAGCAAGCTAGGCCCATGGACACCCACGTCTTAAACTTTGGCTTTCCTTGTCTCGAAGCTGCTATGGCACCCACAATGGCTGACCAACTACCAGTATGCAGTTGCCATTGTGAGTAGGTGCCTCACTTATGTAAAAGGAAACTTTGATCACGAACAGGCCGATTTGAGAAATTCACTTCCTTTCAATTGAATTGTAAACTATTTGCCAAGCAGGGGTCATGAACTTCATCTTTCTGTAATCTGACAAAGGCGACTGTCTCACCTGAATGTGTTCAATATGAATCAAATCCTACGCAACAAACAGAATCGTTTATCCTTTAGGTCGGCTCCGGTTCCTTCATGACACATAATCACAGTCATCGCTTAAAAATGTTTGCTCAAGCCAAAGAAACTCAACTGATCCTGCGATGATATTTTTGTTAATGAACGGCCAATGCTGTTTTACAGTGACCGAATTTTGTTTTGTCTCAGTTGAACAGTATGGTCAACAGTCGATAGGGTTATGATTGTATGTGCCGATTGACAAAGGCTAATAGAGACTAAAGAGCTGACACAATGACCTCAATTCATTACAATCATTTCTTATGCAAGCAACAGAAAACCATAGAAGAAAAGAAAAAGCGCCTGGCAATAATTCGGTGAAGAACTTGTATCGACTACAGCATTGGACTCCACTCCAGTGCGGCTACACTATTACCTCGCTTATTCCTCACAAAACTCTAACGAGACGTAAAAATTTACAATTTGTTAATAACTAACTTTTGATATAATAAAATAACATTATTGATAATTCATAAAGGTTTGCTCTCACTATTAGCATAAAACCACACACAGTAACTAATTTATGATTTAATAGAATACAACCCAATTTCTGAAATAAAAATTTCTCCGCAAATCCTGACCCTTTATACTTTCTACAGCTATAAAACCAAGAAGTGTACGATAGCTGAAAACCGGCAGCTACCGTATCTACTACACTAGCACCTGAGACTAGTTAGGCGTATGGAATCATATGAAATGTGCAAAACAGCTACTAGATGGTTGAATGATGTGTTCAATCCAATACCTAGCTCACACTCACTAGCATCATAGCTAAATACCTTGGGGCACGTCGGACTCCGGATCAGTCGATATGATACAGCGTCACTACTGAGAATATTACGGAATGTGCCTAGATAACTAACGCTGTCGATTATTACATTCCATGTCATGTAACTCAAGTGCTTCTCACACAAACGCGACACCATTCTTGAATGTTAAATACACCCATGGTAGAGACAATAGCTTGTACTGCAGCAATCTAATTCGCACCTAAGTTTGATTCTGCCATAATAACACAGTGACAGAAATACTAGACAGCAGCTGCCTTAATTACCTCTTTTGACGTAGTTCTCAGGAAAGCATGGGCAATCCTCACCACCTTCTCCTAACTGGCACACTTCTCCAAAGCTTGTCTCATCGTAACAAGCATCCGAGCTTGGGCTGATCGCTGAACCCTTGTTGATGACACCTGGATTGGTTGGAGCATCGCTACAATTCTTGTAGTAAACGTCGTAAATTCTGCCCTGGAATGGGTTGCCCAAGTTACGCGCTCTGCTTTGGGCTCGGGCTTTGATGGTGGAGGGAAGTCCACCGATATAGAGATCGCTATTGCCAGGGGACAAATCATATTTTAGCTCATTCCCCACCACACGAATTGAGCACGGACCAAAGCAGAGATCACTACCATAGTTGGGTACAAGGTAGTTGGCTCCCTTATTGCCGCCAAGAGTTACTCTGAAAGCCATACGAACCCGCTCTATGGACACAGTTGTACTGGTGTTTAACTTGACATCAACGTCAGTTTTGTTGAAGTAAGCAGAGCCGTCTCTGCTCTGACCAAACTGGTACTCCATGTATATTTTACCATTTACCAACTGCACGAGCATATAGTCAGTTGAGCTTGGCCCTCCGTCCATGTAAGCGAGCACCCCATTGCCATCTCTCGTTTCTACTGTCATAGTCAGAAACGTTTTGCCGCCAGGACATATATCCCATTTTTCATACTGCATCCATGAGCCTTGACTGCCGTCATAGCTTACTCCGTGAGCCCAGCTGACTAAAAGCGTCAGCGTTGTCAGCGTTGTCAGCGTATGCAGAAGCATCGCTGCCGTCTTTACAGTTCACTCAAATCTTAAAGGGAAACAACTTCAATAAGTGGTATTTTATTCGGCTACCTAGCAACTACAAGCAGGAAAATATCATGTTCTTATTTCTATTAGCCTGTGTTCCTGACATTGTAAATTACAGGTACACAGACTGCTCAGACTCTATTCCAAAAATGTCATGGCTGTCGTGCTCCAAATTCGTAAAGAGTAAATACTAATTGCTTGAAAAGAAGCATGATAAAGATTGATTTGACAAATTTAAAAAACATACATATGATGCCCAGTTGTTGACCTCAGGCTGAAGAGAAAACAATTTTGCTTGAATAATATAGCATTGTCCGAAGCATAAAAATGATGGTCTTACCTTATAGTTAAATGCTGCCTGTAAATCTGAGTGTAGTACACCATGCAGGTAAGGTTACTGAGTAACAAGTAACCGTCTATTGTTATCAGTTACTAGTTCAATCATTCATAGTGGCTACAAGGCACCACGGCTCACGCAACACTAGTTCATTGAAAGCAAATCAACTGTGATAGCTTGTAAGGCCCGCGATCGTTGATTGGCCTAAAACTTTGCTCAGACCAATTAGGACTCTACGTTGCGCTTCATAACGAATAGCCAGTCTTGGAGGGTGGCGCTATTGCTTAAAGTACCCACTAAGCAAAGCTATTTACCGTATGTACTGCTCTGTATTGCGTTATCACAGCCCGAACTTCTGGAAGTTCGGGCTGTGATAACGCAACAGAAGTTTAAAACTGTTGGTATTTCTGGTCTACATACATAAGGCTCTTGCTGTTGGCCTTTTCTACTTGGTTCATATAAAAGCACTTGTCTGCTTAAATTACAATGCAAAGCAACAATTCATTTTATATAAATGCATATAAACAGAAATGCAAACACAAATGCTATTATAGGACTGTCAATAAATCTTGGTATTGTTTCAAGTGTTTGAGCATGTACTCTGTGTATATAATATAAGTCTTATTGTTCCGCATTATATTCCAGCCCCAGGAAGCTTGCCATATACATGCATTCATTACACAGCTATGAGGCGTAATTACCATCGGTATTATGTTAGATGTTGCAAAACCATCATTAGCGCAGCCCATATTAGGCAAAGCAATGCTATGCAAACACTAGGCCTGCTCGAGTGCAGTGTAACACAACACTGGTTAGCCTACATGAGGAGCCAACTCTACTATTATAGCATCTGTTCTTGGTAGAGAACTCACTTGAATGCAACGGTTTGTCATTTGAATAGAATAAGATTTTAGTTTACTTGAATAGTTTTGCAGCAGTCATTGTTCAACTCTCTTAAATCATATGATGACCCTACAGGACAATAAATTAGCATAGGAAAAACCCTTAAATCACGGATATTATGCATCAAGTACCCATGCCTTGAATACATTTTGTACTGATTGCAACTTTCTCTACCTCAATGTGTGTATATGGGAAGACTGTCTAGTACTTTACCTTGCTTTGTGCTCGGCTTAGTTTTTCAAAGCCTATTGAGTCTCTTGGGAAGACGCGTGCGATACACTTCCTACTGCTGCTACATAGCGAACACTAGGGCTAGACTATGGCTTGAACATTGACAAGGTTTTCAATCACTTATTTCATCTCCAAGATTTTTCCGGTCTTGAATGCTTGCGTTTCACTAACCCACATTATAACTTGTATATCCATCTCCTTGATACACGCAATGAAGAACATAGGTTGTAAGAGACAGAATTTTATTTCAATGTTAATACTATTATTTTGAGAAGATTGAGCATAGGGAAGACAACTAACTTAAAAAGGTATAATATTTATAGCTTTTTTATTGATTATGGAGATATATTATTGATTGAGAAGGTCAGCAGTGAATTACACAAAATAAACTCATACAAGAGGTACAAACAGCTATGTCTAGTGTTCAAATATAACAGTCAACCTGCTCTAGCAATTTGTGTAAGTCAGTGAAAATTTCCGGCAAATAGCAGAAGGTGCATTAGAGGTTGCCATGGCTGCCGCAGTTCAGTTGCTATGGTAGAAATACTTTGAACAAGAGGAGTCTCCATTCAATATTGCGAATCAATTTTTATATCCGTGCATCTCGTAACCATGGCAGCACCAATAGCGAAAACATTGTAGGCTTACAAGGGATGGTTGTTATAGCTACGCAGCGGCAATGAGCCTTGAAAACTACCAGATGATTGGCTCAAATTTAAGTAACTTTTGTTTGAGAGCATGCAGTCGGCAGGAAAGTTCGACAAACTCTACAGAAGGAAAGACGATTCTGTCTGCGCTTTGCTGAATGTTGTTTCCAACATCTAACCATGGATGGTTTACAATGTCACTAGCTTCTCCCCGATTTCTAAAAAGATGATGAAAAGTCTTACAGAGTAACTTAGCACATTCAATTCGGACAGCATGTATAATATATACAATATATATATATTATATATATTACATATATATTGGGGTATATATAATATATATGTTATTATATATAATATATATAGTACATATATATTATATTTATATAATAAGTAAATAAAATGGTTGGTAAAGAGCGGAAATAAAATGTAAAAAGATTAAAAGTATTTCAATTAAATTAATTTAAACTGTATTTAGTGTAAGTTAGAGTAAGTTATGCTGCATATTTGCTATGCCCCCATATCGCTATGCTTATACTTCTTTTCACGTGCCTCTGAGGTGAATAATAAAAAATCTTTTTACTGATTAGTATCATATTAATTTAGTTTTCACACATCATTTTATTTTTAAATTTAATTGTTTACATTGTATTACATACTGCATTTGTTTTACTGATAAGCGATGGCATGTTTAGCATAATGGAAAGTCCATAATAGAATTGTATAGAATTGCATCGGCATGCAACAAAATATGATATTTAATGCAGAACTACCTCTAAGTTAGCCTTGTCAAAATATCCAACCAGCTTTTAACTAAAGTTTCTTGGGACTGAGAACATGAAAACGAGACCCACGATTGTGCTAAAATGCTGACCGTCAAATAAGTGCATGGACTCAAAATGATGTCACTATCCGAATGCAATACAATCCTAATTATCGCCCTCTGCAATGTCATCTGTCACGGATGTCGGGTTATCCCTTGTGTCATGCTCCGTATATTAAACAAGTGACAATAGTATGACATGTTGTGATCAGTGTAAATCAATACTTTCTGTTAAAATCAACTAAAATTTGACGCAATCACATCTTTAAGTAAAAGCTTATCAGGGATGGTTATAACACGTTGATGCTAGTTAGGGTGAATGTTGTATGCTTCTGGTTTATTAATGGCTAAGTTTGCTACGAAACAATGGTAAAAATAAACCTGGTTTTTGCAAAATATGAAATTGTCGAATTTTCACTGTTTGATCTCATTTACTTGGCGTGACTAATTAGTGAATGAGTCATTAAGTAAGTCAGCAGGTGAGAGAGAAAATGAGAAGACGGATGAGAAGGTAAGTGTGATGAAAGATAAGAGAGTGCAAAGTGGCTGATGCCTGTTTGTGAGTGAAACAGTTAGAGATCAGATGAAGGAGTGAATACAAGGGCGGGAAAAGTTAAATGACTGGATAAGTGGGAGTAGGTGAGTGAGAAAGACTATACAAAAGTCGTAATGAAACATGTATTAACCTGCTGATGAATAGAGGTACCCTAGGACACTTATGTATTCGCATCATCTAACTTTCGCGTTTTCGCGGAGTCATCCTCTCGCGAAAATTTCATGAGCGAAACTAAACTATCATAACGAACGAGCGAAAACGCGGAATTAAATAGCTTTGTTCATTGTTAGTCCAAGAAACAAATGGCAGCAAGCGATCAGATTGCATTATTGATCTCAGCCACTCAATTCTACCTGCGGTTCACAATTACAAACTAGTCCCAAATTGAAATTTTTTTCTTACCGGTGAGCCGAACCTGAGGAATCTAATTATGTTTGTTCCACTGCATTTATTTTCACTTCACTATATTTTCGCACACATCAGAGCTGCGAAATTAAGTTGCAGCAAAATTTTACTCTGTATGCTACTCACAAAACTAAATACTAGCGAAATATAAGTGTCCTAGGATACCCTGTTGTTACGTACATTGCTCAAGGACAAGCCAGATCGGTAAGCACCACTGAGTATGTCATATTAAAAAGAAAACTTAGCAAGAATTTTGAAGCAAACCAGCCATCTGGAGCAAACTACAAAAAAAGAAAATGATGCCTGGCATCGCTCTCAGTTTATATGACAGTTTGGTCATTGACTACATGCTATTTGCATCCGTAATTATAATAGAAAGACTGACTTCCTGTTAACTGAAAAATAGTTATACTAATGTAAAATAATAGATTGGATAAACTAAATCGATTGCAATACCTAGCCTTAACAATGAGAGTAACTCTATGTTGTATCTATGGCTCGCTTAGCATTTAATTAAAGCTTGGGACATGTAAAATTTTCTTAATTAGGAATCTAGAATTTGGCAGACATCCAAGTTTTTCGTGTAACAATAGTACTAGCTAATTGCCAGCCCATTAGGCCCCCTCCCAGTACAATGCTATGTCTATTCTTAACTTTATACCGAAACAGTAAAGAGATCAGCTATCTATAGACATATTTAGACACATAATTGTACATTACAAATGAATTGCATGAAAACAACAAAAGATTTACACAGATCTTAATGTTTCGATATTTTTAGCTAGACTTCATGTTAATGAATCAGCATCAAAGGCTTTGCTATTAACCATTTATATAAAATGAGAATTTTCAACTTGTTAGAATTATACTATAGCATGCATTGTAAACAAGACTTAAAGAATCCTAACTTCACAGAAACAATATTGACCTTAGCTGCAGGTGTAAAGAAAACTATCAGACAATATGTTAGAGATCTGAGGAATATTGGTTCACAATTTGATAAGAATGTAGAAGTTGTCGCCTACTAATGATTTACGCTATTAACAATGTACAGCATTCAAGGCTATGAATCTGTTCTCATGGAACTAAAAAAAGGTTAGTAATGCAGTGGTGAAGAATAATAACTTACTATCTACAGTGTAGATAGTGAGTTATTAGAGCTGCCGAGACTTTTAAAGTCAGCCTAAGTCAGTCAGAGTCAGGTATTAGTTTAAAACAGTTGGTTGGTACTCCGCTGCCCATTAATCGCTGCTTATTGACAATAGTATTAGCTGATTATCTACTAGCGACACCTGGTAAGAAACAAATCTATTTGTACTCTAGATGTTTTGTTCTACATCGAATCATAGGAAAGGTTGATTTGAGTACTTAGTAATACTATTGTTCTTGGCCAGGACATCTTGTTAACACAGATAATCATTGACCTGTATATTGTTGACAGCACTATGGATGGATAACTTGGCAACATTTGTCTTGGTATAGATGAGATATGCAAACTAGGTTATGAGAATGACAATATCTCAATATGCTCTCAGGCACATGAATACTGCCAAAAGTTATCTTATGTACATGTATGTGTCGGCGAAGCTTCTGTCAGCGGAGTTTCTGTCGGCGGAGCTTCTGTCGGCGGAGCTTCCGTCGGCGGAGCTTCCGTCGGCGGAGCTTCCGTCGACAGAGCTTCTGTCGGCAGAGCTTCTGTCGGCGAAGCTTCTGTCGGCGAAGCTTCTGTCGGCGAAGCTTCTGTCGGCGGAGCATCTATCAAGGGAACTTCTGTTGGCAAAGCTTCGGTCGGAGGAGCTTCTGTCAGCAGAACTTTTGAGCAGAGTCATAGCCTTCAGATCACCCAAACAACTGCTGTTAGCCAAAGCTAATCTGTGGTCAATGATCACTGTACTCTTTACCATGCAGAGTTCATAAACAACCTTTGAATACTTTATCACCAGCTTTGAAGATGTTAAGTAGTAAAGCGATAGAGAAGGTGTAGAAAGTTAATATTTTAAAAAGAAAAAGTGTATATATTTTAAAACGTGTCACGATCATTTCAAAAGTCACACATCTGATCAACTAACATGAATGCTTTTCATCTTGTCGCACCTTCAGCTTAACCCTTTTTGTGTTTATTAGGAGGAAAAAAATAAGGAAATGAGCTTTGTTCACTTGATTTTTTAGTTTAAGAGAAAACCTCTTTTGTTGTGTTGTAAAGCATATTCTTCTTGCACCTAATTTAACAGTATGTCTATTAGACTGAAAGGAACCTGATGGCAACTGTCACATGCATTGTTTTATCAGTTCGATTACAGAGTAATTAATATATATTGTCTTCAGTTATTTCAAGCATCTGCAATTAGATAGGCAGGTCGATGCTGGGAGGAACACTAACATGCCTGTCGAACGCTTCATGTAATCCAAACAACTACTAGCGAGCACTTTTGGTGACAGACGCGCTGCTAGTCTACATTCCTTGTGCTTAGTTGCCCTATGACACCCAAACGTGCCAATAGATCACTATATTTCAACTGTGAGAAATGTAGTTATGGCTGCACCTGAGACTTGATAAAATATTTATGTGAGTCAAGCCGATGCTTACAGAAGCGATAAAACTTGTAAGATGACTCATGGCCGCGGGTTGATAACAGGTCAATAAGCCGTGTAATCAGCTGCTTACGAGTATGATGTAACCCGGTGCTTGAATCAACTATAATTTGTGTTTGCTTTAATTTCTGTTATGAGTTTTTATCTGTAATCAGAGACTCAGAAGTCGCTGATGTATAACATACTTCATTGGTTAGTAATTGATGAAAAAACACAGACAGTTGATGGGTGGAAATTATACATCGACCAGCAGGATTAGATATAAGAACTGCTTCGGTTGCGCTTGCCCGCTTGCTTGTATATTCTTTGTCATTCATACAAAGAATTGCTATGGATATAGGTTTGGAAGTTTTCTATAGTAGAAAGCCAATTCATGTATAAGATTTAGATAATGGATTTATCTGTGATCTTTTTTCTTGATACGGTTTCAATCGGAAGAGTAAATTATTATTAGTACTTACCGCCTACGCAAGCTTTGTAAGTTAAAATACTACAGCGATTAGCTTTTTTGAAAGCCTGATCTATAAATGAATAGAAACTAACCATGTTTTCTTATTACCAAAAATGACACTCATTCAGTTGAATGCATTCCCGAATCCTAGTCGGGCAGGGAGAGTTTTCATAAAATGTAAGCCGTTGTCAATTTGATGAACAACATGCAGATGTGAAATTGTCTCAGAGCTATTGACTCACAGAGAGTGATGAACGGGTAAGAGAGTATAACAGGTATGAAGCACTGATGAACAAAAAGAAGACAGTTATCTCCATAGATATATATACCTAAGTATATATGTATATCTATGGTTATCTCTAATTAATATCATGTCTATTCACTGGAAACCTGACCTCTGCCACTGTCCAGACTTTGACAGACTTACACACCATTTGTAGGTTAACATATTGCAATACATGTACATAAAAGCTCTATTTTACGGTTTGATCAAAGATAATGGCTGATTCTTAACTGAAGCGTTTGATGCTCCCACAATAGCGGAACTTCCTTCCCTTTAGCTAAGTAACTTTCTGAGCTGCTGTGTTATCGGCAACAGAATAATAATCACTTCCTTTTAAAGTTATATTTTACATTTCTAGCCAGAGTGGTGTATTGACAATAGCAACAATTTTATAAGCAGTTTTAGCCTTAAATATGCCTACATTTTCAGTTTTCATTGCCAATCATAATATAAAAATATCAGAATTTGCACACTTGCAAAATTTTTGGCGCTGTCATATTTCATAATAGAATGTTTCCAGCACTAAATTTACATAAGCAATGTTATGTTATATTTTCTATTGATGCATTTTGACTTAATTTTAGAAATCTGAAACATTTCAGTGAGTACATACATCAGAAGTTTACCGGTGTCCACACAGAAAACCAAGAAATAGCAAAGCAACTACACATGCTATCAGCATGTATAGTCCACAAAATTCTATGTGCGCTGATATCTCGTGTACCGTTGCAAGTACTTCCGTAAGACTGTTTTAGCTGGCTGACCAGATCATGTCTAAGCTAATACATTAGGTATCAATAGTACTTGGGAAGCTTAAGCAAATGAATTGCATCTTAACTACCATGAAGAGAGATAGCAAAACTATCGGAGCAAGCATTGTTGAAAAGAACAAGGAATAGGAAGTGGTAGAGAACCATGTGCGACCTGAGAGAGAGAGAGAGAGAAAGAGCGAGCGAGAGAGAGAGAGGGAGAGAGAGAGGAAGGGAGAGAGAGGGAGGGAGAGTGAGAGAGAGGGAGAGTGAGAGAGTGAGGGAGAGTGAGAGAGAGGGAGGAAGAGAGGGAGGGAGAGAGAGAGGGGGAGAGAGGGAGAGAGAGGGAGAGTGAGAGAGAGGGAGAGTGAGGGAGAGAGAGGGAGAGAGAGAGAGGGAGGGAGAGAGTGAGAGAGAGGGAGAGTGAGAGAGAGGGAGAGAGGGAGAGAGAGAGAGTGAGAGAGTGAGGGAGAGAAGGAGGGAGAGTGAGAGTGAGAGAGAGAGGAAGAGAGAAAGAGGGAGGGAGGGAGAGGGAGAGAGAGGGAGAGAGAGAGAGAGGGAGAGAGAGGGAGAGAGAGAGTGAGAGAGAGAGAGAGTGAGAAAGGGAGAGTGAGAGAGAGGGAGGGAGAGAGGGAGAGAGAGAGGGAGAGTGAGAGAGAGAGAGAGAGGGAGGGAGAGAGCGTGTGCAATTGGCTACAGGGATTAAGTACAACAGCTTATGCAGGCATGTATATATAACCAAACAGGTGAGATACATGTAGCTAGATAAGTCATATGTAGTAAATGTACATCTAGGTCGCAGAACTTTATGAAATCTAGGGAACTCAATGAGTAAATAGCATAAATATGATTTACCATTTAGTCATGTAAGTACACTAGGTAAATAGGATATGTGTCAGGAGGCATGCACATTTGAGGGTATTCTAACATGGCACTATATACATCCAATGTATGCACAGGTGATTAAATGAAGTCTGTAAGTGTACATACCCTGCAACTCTCTTCAGGCAGTTGTAGATGAACCTATGAGCCAGTTGAGAGGAGTTGGGGTGTACACTGGATATCCTAAATCTCAGGTATTGTATTCTACTGATGGTATCCTCTTCCGTGCTCCCATAAAATGGAGACTTTCCACTCAGGCTACAACAGGAAGCTCTGCCTTCAAGCCTCACAAATAAAAGTCTTCAAGAAACATAAATTTACATCTTATCAGCCAAAGTTAATGCTACAAGGTTTTGTTGTACCTTTCAATTGGGCTGATACAGGAAACAATAATTGAGAACAAAAAGTGAAACTTTCCAAAAAGTTGTTAGTAAACTTGATTTCTTCTAGCTAAAACTTCTTATGAACCCAATGGTTGAAACTTATGCTACAACTAAGAATGTAGTCAGGACGTATGCAGAAGTTGTCATACCGTCTAATTATGGTATCAACTTTATTCTTTTTTAGTAACTAGTTAAGCTTATTACAAAAGTCAATTCAGCTACAATTTCTAACTAGAATGAATCAAGCAGTTAAACATCTGAATACATTTGACAGCAAACTTTACGCTGTTGAAGTGATTATATTGATAGTGATGGCAGCCATGCTGCATGCTAGGCTAAAGGAGGTTGGAATAGTTATCGTCACTTACAGTACAAGAGCGCACAATCCCAATCCCCAAATATCCACTTTTTTGGTAACGCCTTCATTCATGACAACCTCAGGAGCTACAATTACAAAGTTTTAATCACATGAAGGAAACCAAGCACATTCATAAAATGGACAAATTATTTCTAAAAAACAAAGCAATTTAGAAATTGCTGCTCCTGTACAACATATTGAGTGTAAACATACCAAGGAATTCACTGTAAATTGAAGAGATAGGACTGCTAGCATCATCCTGATTTTTAGCCTGAGACAAGTTGGCAAGTACAACTCGCGATCCATGGAGCGATGACATGACAATGTTGCAAGGATGGACAACTCCATGTATTATGCCTCGATAGTGCAAATACTCAACTGCAGTAGCTATTTGAGTCATGGCATCCACTACATACCCTACAATATGTTAAACACAGTGTAACAAAGAAGCTGTTTTAATGTGTAGTGAATCTAACAATATTTTACCAGCTTGATTTTGTGGGAAGAACTTGTCACTGTTCCATTTTTTACCAAGTTCAACCATAAGTCATGACCTGACATACAAGCCTTAAATAAACTACAGTCATTCCTCGGCATGCAAGTGCCCCAACATATGGGAAAATCAAGAAAAGAGCAGAAGTTGGAGCAAGTTTTATTCTTGAGATACGAGTAATCTTTGAGATATGAGCATACAAGCCGATTCTCAGTAGCCACTACATGTATATGGCCAAGTATGCGAGAGGCCGCTTTCGAGAACAGCAGTGCTTGGTCTTTCTTCACAAATCAGTTTGAAAAAAGTTTTTAAAAAGTTGACTAAAGTTATAGCCAACCGGAGGCAAAAAGCGCCAAACTGGAAATGGATAATAAAAAATTAAGGCGACAAGTTAAAGCAAGTTTGGTAAAAGATTAAAATTTACATGTAGCTTCAAGTGCGTGCTTAGTAAGCTAAATTAATTGAAATTAAATTAAAAGTTTCTATTACATAAAGTCCTAAAGGTTTAGTGTACCGAACGTGTTGCCCTCAAGTCTCTCTCAGACGGTCGTTATCCACAAGATCTGTCTCAAAAATTAAAACTCACAGTAGTATACATAATAATGTTACATTTTATTGCAAATTTTAACAACTAAATAGGTATTTGTTTCTTTGTTAGCGTAGATACTGAAATACAACAATTAAAAACACATTTTATCATCATAATATCGTGTTATATATGGGTTTTTTATAATATGGTAACGGATTAATTTGCATTTAGTTAATTTATATAATAAATAGTGCTTTGAGGCATGAGTAAAGCAACATACGAGCTCAGTCCCAGAACGCATTAACCTCGTATGTTGAAGTTTGACTGTAGATTATTACTCAACATTCAGTTGCAGGAGCAGATACAAAAGAATGGTGGAAATCACTGCCTCTATGGGTTGATTACTTTTGTAAACCTCACTGCAATTTGACAGTATAAACTAGAAGCATTTAATTTTTATTGAAATTTTGGTTTACGAAAAGTTGTCCAGTTGTTATTTAAAATAATGGAAACACTAAAACAAGTTGATGATTAGAAATACACATGTACTAAACAATCACTCCAACTCCAACATGTAGTATTACAAACTGCACTGTTACTAAAAGCACTTTTTAACAAAAAATCACAAAAATCTGAATCAGTTATGTCATCAACATAAGTAATTGTTTTCTAACTCAATGGCATTTTCAAAACTTACACAAAAATGGTTGTTTTAACCACTTCGGGTACAATTGCATAATCCAATTTCGCGTTCAGGTACAATTAAATCATGATGCTCTACAGATTATGACATGGGTCAACAAAAGTCATTTTAACCGTAGAAGCACTCACATTTTTACATAGAACACCTATACTTTTGGAAAGCAAAAAAAATTCTGTATCTGATCGTATTATCTTTATTTCAAAAATTAAAAATAATAAATATTGAAAGTAGCATGAAATAGCGGTTTTATTAAAATTCGTGTTCTACGAACATTTTTGACTAATAAGGGTAGCATGAAAATGTATAAAACTATATATAATAACAAACGATTAAAACATACTGTGTATACAATGCAATCTACAGTCTCTTCCATAGGTGTTAACTTATCTTCGTCACCACTCTACTGGAAGTCTGCCATTTCTATCGCTGAATTGAAGATTATACGCATCAACTACTAACTACTACGCGTTGCTACTAACTGATCGAGATGTTGAACTTTGAACCCAAATTACTCGAAATTCTTTCATTTGACCATAGCTGTTTGACCAGTCCGATGTCTGCAAACATGTCTGAAGGTCATGTTTAGCTTTGTAGATAGAGTGTAACTGTAAGCAGGCTCTAAATATAGATGGATGAGTAATGCAACTACGCAAAGCCTGAAAACTGGCAAAACTGGCTAATGAACTTGAGAAGAATATACTCGAAGCCGCTATAGCGGTGCATGCACCCGAAGTGGTTAAGTTGGAAATTCTCAAACAAAGATTTAAAATTAAATTTTAGGCTAATTTTAGAGAGAAATCTTTGGACAACACTGTCACTCCATACAAGTTTAAAAAATCGTTGGTTATGTTATTAACGAATAATAAAATTCAGTTACTATCAATTGCTGGGAAAGTCGCAAAAATGTGTCTATGGCGGTCGACCATAGAAAACGCATGAGGGAGTCTACTTCAGTGAAAGGGTTGAAAACGTTGGATTTGCCACTGTTTGTGATAATAAACATGTTCATTTCCTTCCGCAGCTGAGTTACTTTTACTTTTTTTTTTAGCTACGAGAACTACAGAAACTACAGAACTTGCACGGGCACTCCGAGCCTGGCGATAGGCAGCGGTGAGAAGAAAGCGAGCAGCGTATATTACAAAAAGCACACCATCTCATTCAATGTTAGAAATGCTTGAAGCAGTACGATGCCTTCCAAAAAGCCTATTGCCCAAACGCAAAAACAGATTGATTCCCGTAGAGAGAGATCGAATTTGCGAAGCAGCAGCAAGACGAGCAGAAACTGCAGAGCAAACGCAGCTACGCCCACAACGAAACGGAACTGCTGCTGCAGCTGCTAGAAGAGCAGAAACCGCCGAACAAACACGGGTACATCGAGAGCAGGCCAGAATAGATGCTGCAGCCGCTAGAAGTGCAGAGACTACTAGACCGACCCCAGCAGTAACTCAAACGGCTCAGAGCAGCCGCTACATCGGCCAGACGTGCAGAAACCTCCGAGCGGATGCAGCGGCGACAAGAACATGATGCACTAGCTACAACAGCTGCTCACCGAGCTGAATTTTTGGAGCGGATGAAACGGCGACAACAGCGAGATGCACTAACTACAGCAGCTGCTACCAGGCGCCGTGTATGGACAGAAAACTTCGCGCTTGACTACAGTCATGCAACACAGTATAGGGTTGAATTTTTTTTATGGGACGAATGTCCAAAAATGCTCCAGATGTAACGCCTTACGTTGAAAAGGCGAGAGGCCATATATGTAGTTTATATAGTAGATTTTATTGATAATAAATTTTATCAACAACCGCATTACTGCTGCACAGTTTGTATATACCATGTCAAAACACAGGCTATAGACGAAGAACTGGTGAGTCATGATTAGTGTTTCAAGCATGCAGAAGTCTCAATTCAATAAAAGCTGGCGATAGCTAAGCAGTGCAACAGCAAAATATTTTCTAGAATTTCCTAAAATATGTAAAACTTTTCCATACTGCCAGTTTGAACGGCGTCAGTTTGCCTAGCAATGTCAATTTCATTATCAGTTCTGCGTACAAAATTAGGACAATGCCGATTTGAGTAGTTCGAGACTGATGCATTGTAGACTAGCTGTAAAACACATTGCAAATCTCCAATGGGCTGACATGTACAACTGCATATGTGTATGCAGTCAGATCAGCACAAAAATTTCAGTAGATTGCATATTTGGAGTTGTTTTACGGTATGAAAGACAACTCTCAATAAAACTATTGCTTTACGTAAATCTGTTCCCGAACACGGGTAATGCAGCTAGTTACATATAAATTGACAAAAACTTTCTCCGAGTTAATAAAAATCGGATGTTTGTTGAAAACCGTAATTGCTGTGAAATTCTAAATGCTTGCTGTATCTCTCTTAAAGTTATGTTCATTTCCTAAAGTTATGGTAAGTGCCCTGAAACCACGAATACTTGTACATCTGTTACTGATAACAAGTTGAAGAAAGGAAATAGTAATCAATACCATAGTGACTATGCTCACGTGTTTACATTGTGAGAGCAATAACCGCAGCAAGCCCTGGTAATAATGTTTATCTTGTATGGGGTGATTGGTAGAACCCTAAGGGACTTACTCTCAGTGTAGGTGGCTTTCCGAGCCAATCGCTGCAAAATGTTTTCATTGCTCATATCTTGGAAGATTAGAGTCAAGTGTTTTGGCTGCTCATACAAGTCATAGAGTCTTTGAATGTGGTTGTGGTGCAAGGCTTTGAGGATAGACAACTCCCTGTTTGCTGCCTCGTTGTGCCCTCTGACTCCAACCAAATAACTTCGCTTTGTGTCTTTTCGCTTGCACTTGTATAGATGTCCATTGCTGAAACTGTGATAACAAAAACAAACTGTGATTTATGACATGAACCATCAGGTGTCTATCCTTTTCTTATCAGCGAATTTAGCATAGATTGCGCCGACAAGTTTTATAACAATTTTGTAGTTTTATCAGTGGAAATTAGAGAAACATATGTATAAACTAGCTTGTAATTGAGTGTCATTTTAAATTAATTATATAGCCATCATGACTGTTCAATATCACCAATAAAAATCTCAATAGAGTTGGTTAGATAAACGGTTTATTTAAATGAGATTAAATAGTAAAAAACAATGGCTTACTTAGTTCAGTGACTGGAATGAGTACCAAATACAAACTGACCTACATTTAGCCTGAGATTCTAGCAATTCAATTTTTACATGATAAACTCATGCCATTAACTGCCCAACTTAATTCTTCAATGAGGACGAGTGCAAGTGACCAGGCTAGTTGCTGCAACGGCTAAAGTTAGTTAGGAAACCCAAAGTTGAATATTGCTATTACCAATAACTTGAAATACACTTAAGTTTCGATAGTTATACAAGTTAGCCTCAGCTACAACTCAAGTTATACAAGTTAGCCTCAGCTACAACTCAAGTTAGCCTCAGCTACAACTCAAGTTAGCCTCAGCTACAACTCAAGTTATACAAGTTAGCCTCAGCTACAACTCAAGTTATACAAGTTAGCCTCAGCTACAACTCAAGTTATACAAGTTAGCCTCAGCTACAACTCAAGTTAGCCTCAGCTACAACTCAAGTTAGCCTCAGCTACAACTCAAGTTATACAAGTTAGCCTCAGCTACAACTCAAGTTATACAAGTTAGCCTCAGCTACAACTCAAGTTATACAAGTTAGCCTCAGCTACAACTCAAGTTATACAAGTTAGCCTCAGCTACAACTCAAGTTAGCCTCAGCTACAACTCAAGTTATACAAGTTAGCCTCAGCTACAACTCAAGTTATACAAGTTAGCCTCAGCTACAACTCAAGTTAGCCTCAGCTACAACTCAAGTTATACAAGTTAGCCTCAGCTACAACTCAAGTTATAGAAACCATTGCAGGTTGAACAAGAAATAACGAACATCTATGGTTCTTTCTGACACCTACAAGCAAATCTTAAAATTTGGTTTAAAAACTCCATCTGGTCCCTGAAAACCAGCCTCTCAAACACCCACATACGGAATATCTGATTGAAAATGAAAGGAATTCCAAGCATCGCCACGCTTACAGCTAGTACAAATAAAATACATGTTCACTGATATTGTGAATTTCCGATTCAGCAAACAAATTTTATGATTCGTTCATCATGTACCATATGGTGCTACATGTTTGTGTAGTGAGACCTACGTGTGAACAATCTCCTTGCTGAATCTATAGAGATCTTCTGCTCGGTCTGACTTGGCTATCACTTCTTCAATATTATCACAGATGGAGTTGCTCCTGCTATGAATCGGTGGCACGAGGTTGATCTCAAGGCCCAATCCAGATGCTCCCGCTCCAGCTTCCTGAAGAGGTGGGGTTAAACTGAGAGCTACCGCCTGATTCATATCAGGTGTGAAGACTATGCTCTCCATGCCTAGAAAGTGATAACCAGATAGCTTTCTGTCAACACTTTCATAGACAGAAACTTTGCGCCAAGTTCATTCAAATGTATAATTGAAATGAAGCTACGATAAATGTAAGTTGTAAAGATAAAGAGATTCCAATCTACGGCGGCATTTCGTTTTTGAGCTTTTAAGAGCTTGTAATCACCTTTCCACATGTTTGGCACTTACAACACGACAGAGTAAGACATGGTGAATCTTTTGATACCAAATAACTGTAATGTGAATTTTGTTGCAAGTCAACTTTTAAGGTCTGTTGCAACTATATCAGTACATTCACACCATTACGCTGCCATTATGAAAGATTTTCAATGTACATTGTTCATCTTTTTATTCAACCAATATGATTCTGAGTATTGGTCTATTAGTACCACAATGTCTATTCAGACAATACTCCCAAATTTCTGCATCAGCCATTTTCGAGCCAAATTAGATATTAGAATACACTTTTGAACTAATCCTGAAATCATACAATGTAGCATAGTCTATCAACCTCGTAACAAAATTGTTTATTTTTCAACCTGGAATTAGTGTGATTCATTTGATGACCATGCTCACAGTCCACACATACGAGGCAAATATCAAAACAGATTAACAATATGTGTGAAGGTTTGACTGCAGATCTGTACTGCGAAGGTGTGGTTACTGATTCATACTATGAAGGTTTGACTGCAGATTCACACTAAAAAGTTAATTATATTCCTAATCATTGCCTTTTTGTCTACGGCCATAAAATTATTATAGAGCCCACACACCTCTTGATCCCTCTCACCATCAATACAAACAAAGCAACATGGTTACCTTCTCTCAGAGTCTTAGTGTCAGGCGAGGCCCAGCTATACGCACTGTATCCAAAGTCATTTTCAGCAGATACTCTAAACCGGTACACCGTTGATGAACACAGACCCTCTACTATAGCTGAGCAGCACCTTGTTAAGTGACAAACCACCCATCTCTCTCCTCCTGCAAGATATTAGGCTGTCTAGCATCCGAGTAAATGTTCATCTATGTGTTTGTCTTTTTGTTAAACCATGTGTCCAGTGAAAGCAATTAAAATCTAGCAATGAAAAATCCACACGACACTAGATTGTATCTCAGGGCCTCCAGACCTAGAGGTGACGAACTTATCCATTTAGCTACACGAAATACAATGGATTCCTTAGGCAAATAGCCATTACATTGGTTAAGATACGCTTAAAGAGCTTGCTAGGGATTAATAACTAGCACTGTTGACCGTTTATGCATGACGATTGGCTGATTGTGGCTCAAAATGCGAGTAGGGGTATTGTTTTAGTAAAGATTTTAGTAGAGGTTTAGCTTTCCAGGTCAGTTACTCAAATTCATTAGGTAATTATGCTATTACTCGTGCAACGCTTGACATTCATCTAGTATCTAATATAAATGGTCTGCAGACAACCGAAGTCATATTAATAATCCTGAAACATATTTGTAACAATTTATTGGATTAAGATATTTTGTTCACAAATTTGCTTGTGGAAATACAGCTGAGTTGGTCAATCCACTCAGTTTGATACTACTGTCAGTTCCATGCAGTTGTGGAATAAATTGAGTATTTGTCAGTAATTTTCTATTTTAGAAAGTACATAGCAATTTAGCAACTGCTAATAGAAAAATATGTTACTCGTACATACATATATACATACCACATAAGTTAAACTTTGCCCACTTTTAGAGAATGCCTAGCTAAAGCATTCCCTTTTAACTTAGCAAGAGTGTATCAAAGGTTAGATAAACACCTCCAGGTAGTTTATGAATTGATAATATCATTGCTGTTGATTGATCAACCAATTAAAGCTCCAACTCACATCTCTAAGACCTAAAGTCCTGATATCTACCTACATCTCAGATACCCACATATCTGATACACACATCTCAGATACCCACATCTCTGATACCACATCTCTGATACCCACATCTCAGATACCACATCTCTTTACCGACATCTATGATACCCACATCACTGATACCCACATATCTGAAACCCACATCTGTTTCTCCACATCTCTTTACCCACATCTCAGATACCCATATCTCTGATACCCACATCTCAGATACCCACATATCTAATACCCACATCTGTCTTCCCACATCTCTGATACCCCATCTTTTTACCCACATCTCTGACACCCACATTGATGATACCCACAACTCTCATATCCACATCTCTGATACCCCATCTTTTTACCCACATCTCTGACACCCACATTGATGATACCCACAACTCTGATACCCACATCGCCGAAATCCATGTATTTGATACCCACATATATCTGTTTGTGTAGATTCTAACTGAAGTGCTTCTGCATACTAGCATTCTGGCTTATAAACCAAATTTTGAAGCAAGATTTGTGTTGATAAATGATGAAAAATTCGCATAACATATTATTTTTTGCTTCACCGTGAAATGGTTGTATAAATTGTCTCATAAGAATGTAATAGGATCACGAGGATCACATACACAAACTTGTCTACAGCATCAAGAGAAATTGGTGGCCGGTGTTCTGAAAGAATTGCTGGTGATGCTAGGATCAGTACTTAAAGAACAGCTATTTGGTGTTGAATCGGGCGAGACTTTAGAGACAACAACATCAGAGCACCTTTGGTAACTTAGTGCAAAATGGTAGAGTTCATAGATATAAAAATATAAAAAAATATTTCAAGTCATGTTTCCAAACCGTGTAAATATTTAGCAAAAACAAGTTCACTAGTTGACTAAACAAATTAAGTTTATATTCTAAGAAACCACTGTATCTGTACTGTACCTAGTACTGTATCTAGTACTGTATCTAGTACTGTATCTAGTACTGTATCTAGTACTGTATCTAGTACTGTATCTAGTACTGTATCTAGTACTGTATCTAGTACTGTATCTAGTACTGTACCTAGTGCTGTACCTAGTACTGTACCTAGCACTGTACCTAGTACTGTACCTAGTACTGTACCTAGTACTGTACCTAGTACTGTAACTACTATTTCCTCTTTAACTCTTTAAGTTGACTAACCTTTTTCCTTGCAGTCAACTTTGAACCTTTTGATTGTGCTGTTTCCATCCTTGGTTGGCTCCGACCATACAATATAAGCGTGAGTGTCCCAGACCTTGGCAGCTATAGGACGTC
The DNA here is from genome assembly GCF_963576615.1 of Watersipora subatra. Taxonomy (NCBI): domain Eukaryota; kingdom Metazoa; phylum Bryozoa; class Gymnolaemata; order Cheilostomatida; family Watersiporidae; genus Watersipora; species Watersipora subatra. Next base: position 58,193,952 of record NC_088710.1, on the reverse strand, counting down.
CTGGAGCCCCAGGTATATCTACAGCAGGTGTTCTTATATAACATCAAACCTACTACCTTCTGGGGATATTTTACAAAGGGGTGATTTACTAGCTTAGAGCTATCTACAAGAGCTACATATTATCAGGAATACAACTAACACACCACTTTATGGCTGCCAAGATGGTTTATATAAAGACTCTGATGATGTTTGTAGCATGAAGTTGAAACCAACTCTCATAGGAGACCGGGTGTCAAAACACCAGTGATTACTCGGCTACAGAAAAAACATTTCTTCTCTAGTTGCTCAATTCAAATTCTTCAAGGCCATGTCATTATCAGTTCAGAGATACTTCACAAACATACAAACACACAAACATGTGCGGTTTAATACGTTCTTTATCATACACAGCTACTACTTATAATAAGTGGTAGACCCTTTATTATACACAGGTAATGAATTGCAGATGGGATGTTGCGTTATGTGAATCCACTGTTTTAGGTGTGAGTTTTTAGTTAGATTAATATAAATATTACTGAGCCCTTTTTAAGACAAATGCTTTCATTTCTAGTTATGATTTTGTAATGTATTGTCGTACCTCCCACAAGTAACCTGGCCTTTGTAGTTACGGACTTCATGTCTTTGCCACGGATAGAACATTTATAGACACCTGCGTCTGTCGGCACTGCATTCTTTAAGGTTAAACATAGCTTGCCATCTTTTGCATAAGAGAAGGTAAAACGCTCACTACAAGTATGAAAAACTATTACTATACAGAACTACTACATGCAAGGTCTTAGATTTAATTCAAGTCAGTGTATCCATGTGTGATGCCGATTTCTTCATACTTGTGCTCAGCTCATAATAGGCAATGATTCTGAAGGTTCATTAAATAAAATGATTCACAACAAACAAAAACAATAGAATAAGTACATTTAAATTGTGTAAATATGAAAGGAGGATTTCACAATCATTCAACATATCTGTTCTTTTATTACTGATAAAGTTTATTTGCTACAGTCACACGAGTCTCAGAGATTCATATTGAAATGGTGTTTGCAAAGGAATCATATTAACATGTTGAGTATAAATTGCTCTACAGGAAATCTCTCAACTAACCTCACTAACACAGTGTTCTTCTCTATGTCTCCCATGAGGAGCTCATCATTTCTGTACCAAAAGCCGGTGCAACTATCACCTTCACCTTCAATCTCACATAGCAGAGTGACAGCCTCTCCCACCTTGAAGGATGTTGTTTCCAATTTTTGTCTAAATATTCTGTTACCTACAAATAATGAACAAAAAATGAACCAATGATTTTTTATTTTAAAATTTCTGAAACTTTTTAAAAAGATCGCGTGCCTTATCAGTGAAAGTAAATACTACTAGCTTTAGCTGTACCACTTGAACTAAAAAAGAAAGTAAGCCATTGAGTACTAAGAAGAACAGATCTCTAGCTGTCGCTAGTAGACTACTATTTCCAACTAGTCCTACTCATTGTATTATATTGAGATGAAATGTCATCAAGGGTGTGAAAGAGCTCAACATGGTCGCCAATTTACTTTTAGTGACATTACTCACTATATACTTTGCTCTTTGACACTAGAGTAAACTGTAACAATGACAACATATTGGCTTTTCTCAAACTATTTCAGCAGCTAGTTCTTAATTAAGCTAATTGTAAAACATTTCACTTTAAACAGCAAATTTTGCAGCGCTCTTTGGTAGTTCATGCCATAGCAAAGTATAGAGAGAATGATGTCTCTGAAAGTATAAAAGCACTATATTGGCTCATTCATGCTGTCTCAGTGGCATAACTAATTCTATACAGTGCTCTAGCCTTAGGGAGAAACCCAATAATTGAAATTAATTTTACATTTAGAAATGCAGTTAATATGCACACGGGAGTTGTCCCATCACACCTTCTATCAAAGTCATCTACTAGTTACCTAGTGGAAGTCACCTTCTAGTAATGTTAAATGAATTTAGGCGATAAACTTTACACTTGATATGAATACTAGAAAACTTACCATCCACTGTATATTAATAAATCACACTCGGTCATTGCGTATGCCTGTGTCTTTTCACATGTTTTTTCGATTCCATCCAAACTTCACACACATGTGTCGTGTGCCTTACACCAGATCACCAATATATATTCGGTTTCAAAACTCTATCTGGTTCTTGAGAACCAGCCTGTTATACACATACCACATGCAGGCTCTCTGATTGAAAATCAATGAAATTCAAGGTGACGCTCCGACTTAATGCTAAAGTTTAATGCTCTAAGTCTTATAACACAGGACTTAAGCTGGTAGCTATTGCTGAAGAAGGCTATAAGGTCATTACAAATCACTTCTTATCAAATGAAAGGTTTGGTTTGATTACATTCTTGCCCTTAGTGCTAAACATACATTTGGCAACAGGTGAGACTCCAGACGCCTGCGAGGCTTGCTGCTCGATGCATGCCAAGCCCTGATTGGCTAAGGAAAGGAAATCTTCCCGAGTCAATTGAACATGCATGACCTCTTCCTCAGATACACCCGGTAGCTCACGAGTTCGAAGAGTCCGAGCTAGCCAGCTATTCTCATATCCTTCTGCCACTTCCTATAAATATCATTAATTGTAGATGTTAATTGTGGGCTCGTTTGGATCTCACTTTATTTGTTCTTCATCTTGCTTTAGAGTTTACTAGTTGAACAACCAGTGTTGCAAGAGTAATAAAATAGTTACCTAATGAATTTGAGTAACTTAAGCTAGCAAAATACGAGCTGTATCTGTCAGGTTGAGACCATCTTGTAATCATTACATTACACGTTACGATCTCTCAAGCAATCAATCATGATCTTTAAGCGTGCTAATAGTAACCAATAGTATTTTTGCAAGTGCTGCAAGCATGCATATTTTAACCAGTGTAATGAGTATGACCATAATTAATTCATTGCATAGAAATGTAGCTGGTTGGCCTAGCACGCTTGTTTGCAGACCAGGAGGTTTGGGGTGCAATACCAGTACAAAGAGGACTTTCGTACCTAAAATTTTATCACTAAAACTGGACAAACGAATGACAGACAAACAAACAACAAGATTTATATTTAAATTGAGCACATTGACATGCCGACATTATTGAAGGGTGACAAACATATTCCTTGATATAGAGCGGAAGAGAGATCATGCAAGATCCCAAAACAAATGTGTATATGCATACACATAACATACACATGTTAACATAAGCAATGTAAAGTTACCTCTTCTGATGTAGGAAACACAATCTGAGAATACCATAAAAATATTTTATAAGTATGAGAACCATTGTTAAATTTTATATTTCCCTTAAGGAACAAATTAACTAAAAAAGTTAGCAAAAATCCTACAATAATATTAAAATTTTTTACGAATATTGTTCCTTTGTCTGCCACAAGCCTTAGCAAACTATAAATCATTGGAAAGAGAATTTTTTCATCTTTCTTCTACCATGCAGAAACATGATTAAGTGCTGATTGAATTTCATTAAGTGACCAAAATCTTCTGCGGTTTTTTATTGTGATTTGGTCGGATTGATACCCCAATGGCTCGTTTCAGGACCAGCATTATTGATGAACAGTTGTTTGGTTGCTCAGGTATTGTTTTTATAAATTTCAGCAAGTTGTTTAGCATTTGTTATAATATTTCATCGCACTGGTGTAGAAATGGTAAGCACTGGCAAAACTTAAAATCAGTACATATGTTGTTACACTTTTAGCTGGAGTGTAAGGTAGCATGTATATAAATAATTTTAACAACATATATAATTTTAACTTCGTCATTTAGATTTTTAAAGCTTTTTAAAGATACCTTTGCTAGTATTCGATCAAAACTAACTGGTCAAGTCTGCAACAACAATGGATATTTAGGAAAATTCGAAGCAGTCCACCATTTTTGAACCCGGCTGTACTTTTACAACTGTCATGATTGAGTGCAAAGAAACCCACCCCTTCAAAGTGCTTCCTGTACTCTCTCAGTCGGATAGGCATGTCCAGCTCTCTGACTGGAATCAGGTAGGTGTCATGGTCTTGCTTATACTTGGCAAACCAGTCGACTAGCCAAGCCTCCTCTTCTAGAGTTTTACTTCGTTCCTTAATCACATCAGTCTCTTGCTGAGAAATCTCGTCTTCCTTTGGAGCCTGCAGTGTATGCCTCTCTTTTTATATAGAGGTAACAGGAAATATCAAAAGGGAATGTAAAACCTTAACGACATTAGTGAATGAGCATTCTGTGAAGCTCTTATAATTCACTGATATGGCTATCACATCTGGTGAATGTGATGAAATTGACAACAACTAGTTCCGTAATAATTTTACAGAACTGGTAATATTAGTAATAATAACAATAGTGTAGATACGTTTAGAGCAGTCAAAGTTTTGATTAGACTTGAATGCACTTTGCAAAAGTAAAGCCATTGAACAGTAAAATTTTTATATAATAAAGATTAAAAGGAAAATACTGAAATTTAGAGATTCTTAGATATCCAGACTATCAAATACAACTTTGATTAATAAAACAATTCCAGAAAATTCAGAGAAGGAAGCGAAATATTTGACAGGTTGCACAAATCAAAACCAAATCATTTGTTACCAATTACTATTATAATTAGTTAGAAGGAATGACAACATTCAAGATTTAGTGAAACAGAGCCTCTGACCTCGGACCAAGTTTTCAATAATTTTTAGTATTTTCAGCTGAATAACTGAATGTAGTAAATTATTTGATACATTGAAATTACCTTGAGAGCAGTTGATCCTCGCTCCTTACTAACAAAGGCCTTTACAGATGCCACATCTAGTGGTGTTCCACGATTCAGTTCAGATGCGGTCTTAATCCATCGGTGCCGCAAGGCTGCCTCTGCATCCCATCTTTCACTGCAATATCATTGTAAAATTCGCTGAAATCTGACTGAACATTACTAGCTGGTGAAGGGTTAGAGGCCTACAGACTCTTTACACAACCACCCCTACTGATATGCTATGGGATGCTATGTGATATGCTAATGCTATGTGCAGTAACATTGCATGTAGAATTAAGTATCGCTGACTAGCTGTAAAGTACTTATATAAATATATCTCATAGAACATCCCTTCCATGTTGTTATATTTGGCATACCAGAAGATAATTTAAACTTTTTGATGACAACTATGAGATTACTTAAATTTTGGATTTGTTTACCCATTGCCAAAAGCAGCCGTATTCGCATTTAAGTAAGCCCGCTTCAATTAAAAAAGTTAGCTACTCAGTGAAATAATCTAAAATAATAATCTAAAAACTCTAATCCTTCATTTAGAAATGTTAATGCATTCAACTTGAAATCAACTCAAAATCAACTTACATTCAACTCAAATTCAACTTAAATTCAACTCATATTCAACTCAGATTCAATTCATATCGATGGAGAAATCATTTTCTGAAAACTTTTTACTACACTTGGTCGATGGCAGACTCATGATAAAAATATTCTTCATGACATAGCCTAAGAATTTTAGCAAGCACGCATCATAAAGTTACAGGTAAATGTTTCTTTCACACAAAACTTAGGCTAGATAATGATTTTATCAGTCTTTAATAACAAGGACAAATGGCTCTTAGATTCTTACATTGATTTTTCAGTTTTGGCTGAAAATTTTCTCATGGAGTCAAAAATTAGATAAAATACTATAGATACAATTGTATTGATAAAAACAACTGGAGGTCTTTTTGAGCCGATTTCTTTACAATTAGATATATCAGCTAATAAAGTTTAAATATTTAAATAGTATTACAGTTTATTCTAGATAACAAATTTAGTCAGAGCCGCTGTATTAATTACGTTTAAACAACAAGTGGTGTATGACTTCCAATCGCTATTTAGAGAATTGGTATTGCAGCTGTTGCTACGAATTACTTGCAAAAGTAAAATATGTTTTTAAGCATATTGTTGGTGTGCTATTGGACTTCTATAATGACAAATTAGAAGCTCATAAGATTTATAAATACATTAAGAAGCTACTAAATAAACCTTAAATAGTTTGAGGGAATAAATTATTTTATATTTAGTCTAAAGATGACCTTCTGAATGTTATAAGTATCAAATTAAATAATTAAACCTTGCGGAAGTTACGACTGATGATTTGACAGAAAAAAGATTTAATACAACCCATAAAGAATTTAAAATTGCAAAATATGCGTCTTGAAAAAAATTATTTTTTACAAGAGGCAACAACTTCCCAATTTGCTGACTAAAGGAAATTATAGGACCCTATAAACTAACTCTGAGCTGACCTGGACTCACGCTGAAGAAGCTTAGATATGAAGTCCTTAGCAGTAGCTGAAGCACCTGATAGAGTTGTCATGTCAACACTGATTCCACCATCACAGTTTTTTGTTGGCACTCCTCCAAGCCTTCCAAAAGATGAGCATATATCCATAATGACAGACATAGGAGCATTGAAACATCTGTGCACCGTTTCATGACACTAAACCAATTTTTAAAATGAATCCGATTGATTTTTCTTCAATTCTTATGAATTCATGGCTGTTAATAGTTTAATGACTTACAGTATATATGCTATGACTCCAATATTCCATGCATCTGATGCAAGAGTTATTTCCCCTGACATAACCTCAGGTGCACAGTACATAGACTGTGGTCCTTGATGTTTAGGTCTGAGTGAGGAATTAAGTAACCAGCCTGCTTTCCACATATCAATCTTCATCTGTGACGTTTTCTTGTCATATAAGATGTTTTCCAACTATATATGGAATACAACAGCGTAGATACAAACGGCTTTGGATCAAAATATTTATAAAGACAATTCCCTAACTACTGTTTACACTACAAGATGTAGGAAATCTGTTCATCTGCCTAGGGAATAGCAGCCATATAAAGAGTTTCTGCATCAGCCACTGATTACAAAAAAACTGTTTTCATAAAATAGAGATCTTTGAGTAATACCAACCAGATTTTAATTCACAATATTAACATGCATTTTGATGAGAATTTAAATATCTCAACATTTCTGAAAGCGGAGTTGTCTACACTTCTGAATAATGTAAATATTTACAGCCACTTTGAAAAACACTTGAGCATCACACTACCATTCCATTAAGTGAAATGTCAATTAAAGTGTGTTGCCTATAAACATGTAGCTTAATTTTTGTAACCTGGTTTTTACTGCGATGAAATGTTTTCTTTACAAAATTAATAGACAAATCAGTGGGCAGTCACGGCGCACCTGGAGGTTAGCGAGAGACACATTGGCATTGTGTAGGTAGCGAGCTATGAGCAGCAACTCCTTGACACAGTGGGCTACGTATGACTCTGTCCAACTGATGTATCCAAACAGTACATCCAACCACTCGGTTGTGTAGCTAAATGAGATGAGGACGGCATGAATGAGAACCTATGGTTTGTATACATGAACTAGTATGTAAGGATTATGACTACACTGAGAAATGTGAGCACAACTCTTGAAAGCTTACCTTAGAAACTAAAACAAGTGCAGTTATCTAATAAACTGCTCAAGCTTGTTACTTTGAAGACGCGTGAAGGAAAGTGTAGATTTGATAATGCATAAGTTAGGTTGTAGAATGAGTGGTAAAAATCCTTAAAGTTATTTACTTTAACTTACATTAGATACAGTATAACTTAACTTTGTAAAATTTATGTATTATCTTTAGATATCATTATAATTTCTATCATCTTCCTTACTTCTACTTGCAAACTGTCACATTTTGAGTAATTTCTGATGGCATGCATTAAAAGTTATTTTGTATATCAAGACAAATAATTTTCTAAATTTCACAGCACACATCAAAAGGTTTGTATGTAAAGGTAGGGTAGGTAGGTATCATCATAAATAGAGGATTGCTTGTAATTATTCTCCAGTGCAAGTTTGAAATACAAGCATTCTTAATTCAATAGTCAAGTTGCTGTTTACATATTTTTTAATTTTACAAATTACTTCATCAAACACGGTGCCATAGCATTTGTTGGCCATCTGCCAAAGGAGATTACAAAGCATCTGCCTGTAAGAAAGCCTGTCAATGATAGAATAAGAAGGAAATATATATATATAGTTATGTATAATAGTATGTATTATGTATAATGTATAAATAATGTGTAGTACGTATGTACTATACATGTAATACAGGTGTAATATACAGATAACATACATGTAACCACACTTTTTACATACATAATACATTCATGCATTATACAGCCCCTACCCTAAGCTAAAGTTGATTGCCGTATATACTCACATCTCATAGAGGAGGACCACTTGTAGAGAGTTCTCTATTACATTAATGAGTTTAACAGTGCTGTCATGAATGGCAGACTGCATAGCCAGCATCTGCTGGTGAGCAGCGTCTCTGACAGCAGGAGATGGATTAGTGAATATTCTGGCATACATAGCAAGACCTGTTGATTTCTCAATAACCTTATGTACAGAGCTGGTCTCCTCCCTGAAAGTTGCACAGCATGCCTCTATTTTACAATTTTCCATTTACCAACAATACACAGAAACTCTAACCAATAGACATGGTCATAGACATGTATAGGAATTTAGATATATATTAAAGAAGGTACTAGAATACAGATCTAAATACCATAGAATTAAAGCAACACATATCTACCAAATGGCGAAACAAGCTGGCAACCTTAGATGGAATAAATCACAGACCTGCCAATGAGTAAATTAAAAAAACCGAGACTTGCCAATTTTGAAATTAGTAGAAAACAGGCTGCTAACCATATATAAGGTGGAATACAGACCTATCATCATTGGAATTGATTGAGCAAACCTACCGACCAATAGTTTGATTGAATACAGACCTGTTGGTGACAGGATTAAAAAAAACACAGACCTGTCAATGACAGAATCACATAAATACAAACCTAACAATGACAGAATTAAAACAATACAAAACCCACTTACCTTGAAATTACTAAAAAGCAGACTGCCAACCTCATAGTTGATAAAACAGACCTGCTATCATCGACGTTATAAGAACAGAAGTTCACCAACATTAACTTGGTAAAATCTACGAACCTTAGAATTTCTTCCACAACATAGTAGTAGTCTTCCAACAAGTACTTTTTAACTGACACTATACCATCTGATTTTGTTCCTTCTGTAACAACATAAGACAGGTTATATTAGTCATATCTATATATATACATCTCAGTGTTTGTCTTTTTGCTTTTTTGTTAAACCGTGTGTCCAATTATAGCACTTAAAATCTAGCGACAAAAAATCCTCCAGCATTGGATTCTATCTCAGGACCTCCAGATCTAGAATCGGCACACTTAACCATTAAGCTACATGGATTACAATGGATTTATTGGAAAAATAGTCATTACATTGGTTAAGATACTCACGCTTAAAGTGCTTGCTTGGGGTTAACAACTAGCACTATTGACCATTACATGTAACGATTGTTAAGCTGGTCCAAAACGAAATTATTGTTTTAGTAAAGATCTAGCTGTTCAGGAAAGTTACTCAAATAAATTAGTAATTATTCTATTACCCGCGCGCAACACTGGGAATTCACCTAGTATATAATATTCTCTTACGACTAAATGTATGCCTGCATGTACAGCACTAATAGAGGTAATTCCATAGCAGCATCATTATGTAAATACAACAATAATAGAAATTACTATGGGAAATATGACGATAACAACATACCTAATACCTGTAGCAATAACAGCTATATCATTGCTTGTTTAAGAATGTAAGCGCTAGCAGGAAATATAGTTGTGAGTTATTTACTCTTTTAAACTGTATGTTTCACTCAGCGGCTGAGTGAGTTAAATGAATCTTGTTATTTGGTTTTGCAACTGATTTGAGAGGTAATGAAATTGTGTTTGTAAGCTGACAGAAAGTTCTGTAGTTTGACATGAACTACAGCAGGCAGCAATCATTCAACTTTTGCTACTACAGTAATCCAGCATGACTACTCTAAAACTTACTTGTATTATAGACCATCATCCTCAAGACTTGTAACTTACCTTCAACCAGGACATTGAACGTTGAATGGATTCTACCAGCCTCATTCTCAGCCACAATCTGATAGTTGCCCGAATCTTTCACGAGTACACCATTAATGGTGAGGCTGTGAGCATCCGGCCCCTCTTGTCGTACAACACACCGGCTAGCGCTAGGAATAATTTGCCAGTCTCTGTAGAATGTCACCTACAGAAGTATTTAGGATTACAATGTATGTCCTGTGAAATATCTTATATAAAATTTTCCTGGTTACAGTCTAGCTACAATATTATATTCACTAGTACTCTGGCAGTCCGCTGTAATAACTATGTACACAGTTATTCGAATAAACATAAGGCGATTGATTGACACAAGTGGCAGTCTACCAAGCCAAAATTTGTTGGTTTGAATTGCGTTGAAAGCAATTGTTTTTCATAACGCTTTTAGCGGGGCTTTGAAAGGGTGGACATGGCGCTTATTATAGTAAAAATTGAGATAGTGTTATGGACAAGCCTTTTACTAGCCATGTAAGACAACCCTGGTATAACAAATATAAACGGGTAAAAAATTACAACTAATGACAAATATATGAGCCCAACATCATAATGCAAAGCTCATCAAAGAGACCTCAAAGCTATGGAGTAAAGCACCTTGATTAGAAAGCTTTGACTGTGAGATTTCTGATAGCAATTAGCATTTATTTAAATAAATAATAGAATCCGCCATGAAAACTTCAACTCCAAATAAAATCAATGTATAGCCGAGGCACACAAAAGTATTCATAAAAAGAGTGTGCAAATTATGTACACAAAAATACTATACACAGACAGTGATGTTACAAAGTTGCAGTTTGAACAACAGACACAGTAATAATACAGCGTAATACATTGTGAAATGCACTCTATTAAGTGCCAGTATCGTGTATTGTGTAGTAATTCTTGTCCTTACAATACTGCGACAAACTGTTCAAAAGACAAAAAAGCTTATCTGTTACTGCTTATGCATGCATTCGTAAAGATATTCCTTGAGTAACTGTGTGATGACATGACCTGAATAACTAACCTTAGGAAAGGGTATTCCATCAACACTGCAGCTGACTCGTAATGAGTCAAGCCTGTTCAGCTGATATGACTTCATGGGTACATCTAGGAAGGTGGGAGGATCAGATACTCGCAACTGCAAGGCTTTGTGTGAAGTACCCCACCTGTTCTGCACCCTGATCTTGTATTCACCGGCATCAGCCCAGCTCATGTTAGAGAACTCCAGCACACACAGTCCTGCAGATTGATGACACTTAGTAAAACGGTCGCAACATATTTTAAAATCAGTCAAATATTTAATGCTTTAAATGTATCAGCTATTATATATTTGTATAACAACTAAATAATCGTAATTAGTGACAGCAAACACACTTTTGAAGTTGTTAGTCACTAGCAGTAAGCTCAGTAATGACTGAGATTTATTTCATTACCGATCAGATAGTCAGCAGGTGGGTGTTCAAGAGCCTGTTTCTCAGGAACCAGACATAGTTTTTAAACCAAGTATTTTTACCAATCTGGCGAAAGGGAGGGAGCATATGCCAGCAAAGTTTGGATAAAATTGGCCAAAAGATGGGGAAACGAAAAGCATTTGCGCAGACTGATGCAAACGCAACGACTAAATAAAATTTATTAAAATAAATTATAACTTGAAAGTAGCAAAATAAAAACCAAGTTATCTCAGCATTGCTTTAATATGTGACATAATTACCTGAAGGGTAGAGGTTTGAGTTGCTTTAATATGTGACATAATTACCTGAAGGGTAGAGGTTTGAGTTGCTTTAATATGTGACATAATTACCTGAAGGGTAGAGGTTTGAGCTGTACCTCTCATCCATGAGCAGCTTTTCTCCATTAAAGTACCATTTGATGTCGGAGTCTGAATGGGTGTAGACATGGCACATAACCTTTGCCTTCCTTCCCTCAACAGCAAACTGTTCACTTGAGTCTTTCGCATCAAACCGAGGTTCAATGGCTGCACAAGACAATATATGGTTTACACACGCTACATGATTACCAAACCTAGTAATCCTGACTCTAACATATAAGATCTATAAAAACACAAAGATTTTTGTTCCGTCTAAATCAAGAAGCTGACATGGTTTCTAAAATCAGATTATCATTATCAACTCGGTAAAGAAAAAGGAAAGACAACTCTAAGTCATTGGTGAGGATGCTCAAGTGCTTATTTTTTCATGTGTGTAAAGGCTACTAAAGAATATTTTGCAGTATGTCTGCTTTAATCATACAATACATCGGTGATTGTCTGTGATAACATTATTAACACTATCAGAAACTCATATGCATTTTCATCAGCAATAATCTGGACATAGAGTTATCATTATACAATGTGGCCGGTAAAACAGTGAAATACTAGTCTCGCTGCGACTATCATGAAGGAAAATATAGATGTAGATCAAGCAATCTACGACAGCCAATCACAGTTGGTTATAACGAAATGGCTCAGATGAAAAATTATAAATTGACTTACGGTAGCCGTCTGCATAGGCTTTCATCAGTTCAGATAAGCTTTTGTCTGAATCAAGATCTAAAAATGTAGCAAAAATAATTGAACATATTATATTGCGCAATATTAATTTACAAGATCAAAACCGTTTTAATTAATAGATTTTATGTCGCTAAAAATATAAATGCTACCTTTTCTCTTCACGCTGTCCCAGTAGAAATTGTCTGACTCCGTACTCGTGTAGCCAGTAATTGCTGACACATTCTCTCCGTTTCTCCTTTCTTCCCAGCCTAAGTAAAAGGAAAACCAAATTATCTACTTATACAAATGTATACTATTTTTGCTGTAACCACTTTTGCAACTCATATTACAGATACATGATTCAGTAGAGCGAATAACCTCTAATGCTAAAACATGCATCAAAGTGGTTTAAAGCAGGTTTAATACACTCTATACTACTCTCTACTAGAAGAAACTTCAAAAATTAACATGGAATTAACATGGAAACTGTTAACAATAACTTAAAAAATATTAACATGAAAAATGATAACAATAACATGGAAAATGTTAACATTAATTTGAAAAAATGCTAACACTCGCATGGAAAATGTTATCATTTAGCTGGAAAGATGTTAACATTAAACATAGAAAATGTTAACATTAAGATGGAAAATCTTAATATTACCATGAAAAATGTTATTATTAACTTGGAAAAATGCTAACATTTGCATGGAAAATGTTATCATTTAAATGGAAAATGTTAACATTAAGATGAAAAATGTTAACATTAACATGAAAAATGTTAATATTACCATGAAAAATGTTAACATTAACATGGAAAAATCAGCAGCTAAATGTAGAAACGTCTACTTACCATTAATGATAGGAAGGTATAACAGAGGTACAAGCAAAAGGATTGGGAGGACACAACTCTTGTATAATAGGATCACCAAGCTGGGAGAATAAGGAAAAGGTTAGCAAACACACTGCAGCCTGTTATCTATACAAAGTTTATTGCTCATCACACATATTTGATGACTGAAAAATCCGAAAAGAACTAAAAATTAGAGCACATATTCACTTAACAATCTTCTTGCGTTTTATGAAGGAGATAATAACTCCCTATGTGTACATCAACGCACTATTTACAGCGTTGCTAATAGTTACTGACTTTTGGATAACTACGAGTCATAATGTCTTTTGCAGCATCATGATAGCGTGTGGTCTTAGATGAAGGTAAACCAATATGCCTAGGTACACTGCTACATCTTTTATAGCGTGAAGTTCTAGGTCTATGGTAAGAGACAGATGGTAAAGAATGGCCAAACGTGCTAAAAGTATAGCCACTAGTGTTGAGATTAGTTGTGTGCCAATCACCAGCGTTAAGGGGATGATAAAAGGTTTTTTTATGCGAATCTGGAAGCGTAACCGCTGTGGTTTCACCTTTTTCTCGAAGGCTGGAGGTAGATGTCGATGACGTGGGCTCACCCAATCCAGACACATTACTCGTTCGTACACGAAATTCATAATCGTACTGGTCTAACTCCAACCCTTTAATTACAGCTGATGTAGCGAGAAGACCAGAAGAGTACGTTTCCCAAAGCAAAGACTTTTTCGGAGCTCGGCCTTCAACGATATACGTAGACTGAATGTCTCGGATAGCCCTTGGCCACGTCAGCTTGATAGACCTGGCTGTCATGTTCAGTTTGGCAACTGTGGTTGACATTAAAGACATGTCATAGAGAGGCAATGAGTCGTCTCCCACTACAAGTACATGTTTACATATAACCAGCCTTTAAGTTTTAGGAGTTATTGTCCTTGCTAAAGAGGAAGAGATCTGTCATAAATAACTATTGACATGTTCATCAACAAAATTGGCTCACTTGGTTGGAAAACTTTTTTATAGACCATTATTATTAAAATATTATTTATTTGTTATTATTATTTAAACAGGTTCAAAACTAAACAATGATGTAGTTTCTCTTTTAAAACAAGATATGAAACTGTTCATACAATTTTCATTCAAACAAAAATAGTTACTATAATAAGAACCGTGCTCGTTCGTTTGAAGCCGCGCTGAAAGCGATGAGAAAAAATTTACCCTTTTTGCGAATTGAACTCAAATGTTTCCTACTACCAACTGCATCACCAACCATCATCCAAAGTGAAGAATAATTGTACATTTATGTAATTATTACTCATGACAATCTCTCACGGCTCATAGGACAGCCAGCGTACTAGTATTAATAATTTAATCAGGAATTGACCAATGATAACAAGTATTGTGGTATTTTGTAATAATTCAATGTAGCCCATAGAGCACGTACACAAGGAAGTTTTATTAGTGAAACCCAGAGCTCAAAGATCAGACAGAATCGAGGATAATGGTACCTGTCAGACCTCTGTGGTGCCTAGATCTACTAAACCCACTTCTGCCATACTGTTTCAAGGTACTTGATATATATGGGTCCACTTCTTTGTAAGACGGGTGCTCCTTGTATGACCTGAGACAAGATATTGGTTATGGTTCGAACATTTTAAAATTTGGAGTTGTCTCCTAATTCTAATAATTTTCATGCTGGTGTCACACCTGTTCACAGGAAGTGGTGACTGCCGATGATGAATGTAGATTATTTTTTTACCAGTTAGCCTACTTTTTATTCAATTAACTGAAGAACGTTATGCTATTATCAGGCAAGTGGTTGACCTTTTAAGCTTTCATAGACCCTTACTTAACAGATCCTATAATTAGTTTAAAAAAAACTCTAATATAATATGAATGCTTTATTACTAAATAAAATTTGTTAAAATTCATACTGCTAACGAATTTAAATCTATAATGTTTACTGTTTATTGATACAAACCATATCATATCATGATTGCAGTACTTCGCAAATCAACAAAATTTGGTATTGTTACTCAATTTATTTTTTTATTAGGCTTGATTAAAAAATAAAACTTTACTTTATCACTTACTATCCCACGCAAGTATGACATGGAACTATTTATGATTCAAGCAACTAGCATGAGAGAAACAAATATTTTGAGAATGAGCATTGGCAGCCAGCCAGGCACTAGCACTAGCACCGAGTGTTTCGACTGAAAGGTCCCTAATTAGTGGCATGCACTGTAAGCCGAGCGATTGCATAATAGCCAGGTCGGCTAACAGGATCAAGTCGGCATAACCTTGGCCGTCCTAGCTGTTTAAGACAAAGAAATCGACTCGGCTATCTCGGCTTGGCTAAACCAGTCACGTTATGACTTATATGCTGAGGCCAAGTCACTACGCAAGGCCAACCGAGCGTAAAAGAGGGAGAGCTAAGCAAAAGAAAAAGCTTTATAAGGAGTCTGATGAGAAGGTCAAGGCAGAGATAGCGCGATCTCTCTGCATGTGGTTATTTGTATGCACACACATTAACTGCATGTATATAGATTGAACAAATATACATTTGCTTTGGTGAAACACCAGTTGTATTTATTCTTGTGGAGAGTAAAGGGAACCAGCAGTTTTCTTTACAACAGCTAAAACGCACACCAATAGTAAACTTGCTGCCAACACTAGCTGTGGCTGAATATACTTGGAGAGTAGAATGTAAGCTAGTACACACCTGTAGTCTGTGATAGAATCCACGGTATCAGAACCTTTTTGTTTTTGTCTTTGTTGAAATAGTAAATCTTTGCCAGAGGCTGACCCTCCACGGGTTACGACTGGTGAGATCTCTCTAGATGATACTGTTGAACATTGTGACAGGTCGGAACTATAGCGCCTGTCGCGAGACGCTGGCCTAGCGGTGAACAGAGGGTTTGGGCTATCTATACAAAGAGTGAAACACATGGACCATAACCGGGTTGCGAGAGGATGCACTCCAGACAATTTTGGGTTGTTTGACATCACAAGACAAGAGGGCAGAGTTTTGCTTCGGGAAATCAAATGTCTGACACAATATTTGATACTGACTGATCTGAAAAACAGACCTTATTAGAAAACGTTTTGTCTAGTGCATCTCTTGTGCCAACCTATTTTATTTTACTAATTGTCAAATAAATTCATTTTAAAAAGTTCATATAACAAAAATATGTTCAAACTAGTTTTCACACTATACCTCATGCTATCTGCTTTTTTGGGTGTGGCTCCAATGAAGTAAAAAAATGAAGTAGGAAATGATGACTCATTTCCTATTTACTGGAGTTGTCTCCTAACAGCTAATTGACACAAGTAATATGCAATCTTACAGTGATGCTCATACTCAGGTTCATCATTATTCAAGTATTACATTTGGCACAAGACATGACTAGGCGTTCATTGCACAGCCAGGAAACCACACAATCATAGAGCTACTCGCGCAAGAACACAATCATAGAGCTACCATGCAATAACACGATACATACTAATATCCCCACTATTCGGAATGTACTTCTTCTCCAGTTTAGAGAAGATGCTGGAACTCTCCTCTTGTCGTCTGCTTGGCCTCACCATCACTGAAACACTTGCTGGGCTTTCCATTCCTTCATGGTTCTGAACAATAACTCGGTACCTCAAACTTTGTTGTGGGTAAGGCAACTCCACACTTGCATCTCTGCAGTACAAGAACAGCAGTTTTTGCATACAATTTAACAGTTGTGTTATAAAAGAAGATTATCAAACCAAAAGTCTAACAGTTACATATTTAGATAGTTCCTTTGATTTATACATATAGTTGTCATCTCAGTCTTATCACGCTGCCACCTAAAGCCTAGTTCACACTTAACCCGAGTAGGTCAGAGTTGTCCTCTCTGCAATTATTCATTGACTATGTGTACTCTAGGACAATGACATCACCGAGGCAATGCAGGTATGTCGAGAAGCACTGCAGCTGTCAAACTTCTCTGACATTTCGCTGTGCATCTACGACATCTTCACAGACACGACACCATTTTGGCAATGGTGAGTGGCTGTCACGGATTGGTTCATCTATATTTTCCTTCATGATAGTTACTGCGGGACTAGTACTTTATCATTTCAGTTACCACATTGTATAAGGAGAACGCTACTTTGTGTACTATTTGTTGATGTAAACGCAGATGGTTTGTGATAGTGTTAACAATGTTATCACAGACGATCACAGATTATCGTGTGATTAAAACCGGCATACTGCGATATAGTGTTAACCAGCCTTTTTAAACATGATAAAATAGGCACTGGGGCATCCTTAACCAATGAACAAGAGTTGTCTCCTTTTTTTCTTTACCAATTTTTTCAATTACCAATAATGATAATCTGATTTTTGGAGCCATTGCTGTGTCTTGATTTTGACAGTGCAAAGCTCTACAAGCCTTTTTTATAACACTGCAAGTGTCAGCAATAAAGAAGTTACAAGAACCGAAAGACACAAGATTATAACGTACTTTATTCCAGATTTGACTCTTCTCCAGTCGCTGCCTGACTCACAGCTCTCAACCAAGTAGTTTAATCCCTCCATGTGATGGCTGTCACTAGGCTGCTGCCAACTTAGAACTAGCCGGCCATTGCTAGACTGTGAAACTATTGGCTTACCCATGATAGGTTTGGGATGCACTGTAAACACACAATCTTCATAAACGGCTGCCTTTAGGTAATCATTTGGTAAATAACAGAGATCAGCATTTAGCATGGTTGAACCGCCACCAATTAATAATAGTACTCAGCACAAGTCCAAATAATATTTTATTGTTATTTTATTGTAAATTTGAGTACGAATCAAGCTTGAAGCATTGCTTGGAAGCAGCGTGCTGTTAAGAAACCTCTGTCAAGAATTAAACTATTAATTGTATGGAGAGTTGCATAAAGACATATGAATATGTTATATGAAAGGAGTTAACTCACTTGGTATCCTGGCATCCTTGTCATTCTACAATACATATTATATTATTATATATTATATATATTAAATTATATTATTATATATATTAAAATATGAAGTAGGTTAATATACAGTGCGACTAATGATAAAGCAATGCAGCTCAAAAGAAGATGAAATATTAACATTTTTCTTTAGCCAATAAATTAACAACAAAGAGTGGGAGAAAAGGGTGGATAATACGGGTATTGTACTGAAGTAAGAAGCACACTCTAAGGTTTACACATACGTGCTGTGCATTCTTTAGCTGGGATTTGCACTGAGGGACTTTAGACAACTTTATGGTGTGTTCAGAGGCCTCCTTATATAGCTTGCTGTTGCGTATATTCTCTGATAGTTGAGAGTTAGTAAGTTCACTACTAGGTGCCACCAGTGAGTCTGTGCATGTTGCAAAGTCAGCAGCATCCTGCTTATTGGCGCTGTCTGATTTTAAGTTGAAATTGTCTCGAACACAGTCAATCATCAATGAAGTGCATAGATTATTTTGCAATGGTGTCACAGTATCCTCAATTGGAGAATCACTTGGTCGAGTGCCAAAATTCAACTGGCTATCATTTAGACTAGAAGTAGCTTCCTTAAGACTGTTGTCTGTCTTCACAGCGATGCCATCATTTAAATGTGCTACTGGTGATGTCGATTCATCAGTTATATTTGGTAAGTCACTCCCCTTAATGTTTCAAAGACAAAGTAAATCATTAGGGAGCACGCTGGGATTGTTGTGGCACAAACAGAAACTAAATTGCTTTGGCACAAACAGAAACTAAATTGCTGTGGCACAAACAGAAACTAAATTGCTGTGGAACAAACAGAAACCAAATGGAAGGTCAACTAAAGGGTAGGTATGATAATTTAAAGGTCCACTTTCACAACTAAACAACTGTCAAACCATCATTAGTGTAGTGGGAATTTCCATAGAGTATACCAGTGCAAATAAATGGGTTAAAGGTAAATTATGCAGCTTTTATAATTAGAAGGGGTGAAAGTATACTTTATGTTGGAAACTAACCCTCCAAAACATTAAACAGATTTTTTGCCAATGTTGATGTAAAGGAGACACCACATCCAACACAGTGAATCCGATTTCCTACACATAGGATGGTAATTCTGCTCTTTTAATTGTTATTTTGTGCAGGTAACATATTGATATATCATCTGTACAAGTTTCATCTGATTTAAATGAATAAGATATATTGAATATTTTAGTAGGGCAGCTGGCCCTTAGTGAAAGTAGACCTTTACAGAACTACAGACAAGACAACTTGTCAGATGTAGGAAAACAAATTCATACCTTTGCTCGTCCATCTCTCTCAGTTAACTGTCCTTTTGGCATTCTAAAAAAACAGTATAAAAAGTATCACTTAAGGATGAGTCGAAACATATTGAGATGGAATAACAGTGAAATATTTTATCAAATTATGTTAATACTCTATAATTTTATTTTAAGCCTTATATGTGAGTTGTTGATGGCAGTTCTAGTGACAGGCTGTTAGCAAAGATATTATTACTATTACTATTATTGGTTTTATTCAAACATAAGCTGGTATTGTTTTTTTGTCATCGACCTAGTTCTACTAGGCTGGAATAAACAGGGCCTTCCTAAGGATGTTAGCCAATCCTAACAGGGCTGTCTGTTGTACCAGCGTGTATTTCTTTACATCAACGCTCAGTAGAGCCAGAGATCACACTCTTAAGGATAATTTCTATAGTATTATTATTATTATAAAGAATGTTTTCACAACAAAGTGGTTGCTAGTAAGTGAACCCAGGCCTTAGTTTAAAACCAAAATGTTATCACTTTAACAATTCCTTCTACTGAAGAGTCTTCCTTAGAATCTGGGCAGTTCCAAGTAGCGCTGTTTTCTGAGTTGTTTCAAAAGACTGTCCAGCACCCATATTATTACTATTATTGTAAAAACTGTAACAATAAAAACGACTGATACCGGAGCTCTGACATCCACTAACCTTGTTGAAATAGAATCTTGGTTAGATTCAAGAGTTGATTTCGAAATTGTCTCCTCGATATCAATAGAGTTTATTGAAACTAAACGTCTGAGAGGAGGCTGCTCAATCTTTCCATCTGAAGCATTGATCTCTTCAACTGTTGCAAATTCTTGACTCGTTTCGTTTAAGCTTTGATCGTTGGAAGCCATTTGCTTAACTGTGCTTGTCTCCTCCCCAAGGAGCTCTACTCCATTCTCACAAATAGTCGCAATATCCTTGTCTGGCTCAACAGTCATGGATGGTCTCTTGGAATCTTTTTGATCTCCAGTTTGGTTGATAGCAAGCCTCTCTTCAATGACCTCTGTAGACATACTTTGCTCTAGCTGTGTAACAACTGAGGCTCGTCGAGATCCTGGCTTTTCCTCCGCTTCGCTCATTGCGATTTGTTCTTCGACAAAGTTGGTCGATTTGGATTCCTCCAGCTCAACTGATACAGAGGGACGTCGCACATCCTCCTCAACATTATTAATAGGAATTCTTTCCTCGACCAGTTCTGTTGTTTTACTTGTGTCATGCTCAACCGATACTGAAGATATCTGCTCTACTGTATGTTCACCAGGGGCTATCATCGTCATATTTTCTTCAATAACTTCAGTAGATTTGACCTGTTCAGACTCTGTAGATATCGATGGACTCCTGCCTCTCTCTGGTATATTTTGCACCTCAGAAAGAGCTATCTCTTCTGTCTGAAACGAGTCATCTATTGGCTTGTGGCTAGTTTTCCCATCAAGTTCTTGCTTTTCATTCGTTTTGGGTTGCTCAACCTTCTTCTTTGGTTTAGGTCTTCGAATATCACCTAAGATTTATCATTAAATTTTTGTAACATAGTTCATTGTTTACAAGACTTACAGTAATATACTGCACCTATATTGCAGTAAATCATGTAGATAATGAACCTACACTGCACTAAAGAATAAAGGTAACTCCTCAAGATTCTAATAGATTCATTTATTATCTATAGAGTATATTCAATGCTTAGCTCTAGTAATCTACTAAGTATTACGGGTAAAGTTGAAAGTCACTCAAACAATCAATCAGGTAGTTACACAATCTGTTATTAGTGAAAAAACTAGGTTCACCCAAGATTACCTGGTCCATCACCTACAGAAAGGAATATTTGATTAGATAACGATTGGCCAACCTTGTCCATCGTATTTATCTTAAAGAACAAGACTCCTTCCCAAGTGACATCAGATTTGCATAACAACTCAAGTCATAAAATAACCTTTACTGTCTTTATGGGATTTTATGTACCAATAAGCATTCAATGCAGACTTTTGTTGTTGGAGTTATTTTACCAGTTTTAAGGTTGAGCATCGACTCCGAGGAACCATGTTTGTTGACAGCCATGACAGTATACTCGCCAGCATCTAGCACTGAAAGCTCGTTAACAATTAGGGTGTAAGTCTCATCATCAATAAACAGAAAGGAGTATTTGTTTCCTCGAGTCGGTAGTGGCCTGTAGTTGTGCATCCTAAAAAGCATGAAATTTTTATCATGACTATAGTCCTTTATAAATGCTTATGAAAAAATCAAAATAAATGACTTGAAACGAGATTAATTTTATAAGGACTAGTATTTAATAAATGTGATAGTCGTATGTGCTCTGCATTTGTACTTTGCTATGCATGTAGTGGGTTAAAATATATTGCAGGCAGTTTATATTAGTCTTAACAGTTCAATTAAGTCAACATTATATTTGATGTTCTAGTCTGTGAGTTAATTAAATTTGATGAAGTGATACATTGTTAAATATCAAATCAGCAGCTGTATAAAGTGATGTGCTAGTCAAGTCACATGGAAAGCTCAAACATTAAACTTTTACTCAAAACTTTTGTTCAACTTATTCAACTTTTATTCCTATTAGACAATCAGACTAACAGTTTATCCTATTTATTTGAGGAAACTGATAAAGACTCAACATGAATTTGCATCAACCTTAATATAACAAAAGAAGCAGGGACTAGCTGACATATACACATAACTTATACTTCGCCATAAGAAAGAAGACTGGCATTCTAAAAGTCTCAATAATGACACCTTCAACGTTGACGACTTGTCATAAAGCCTGGGACACTATGATTTCCAACTGAATTATTCAAGGTTTACCATTTGACATCCGCTTCAGGTTGAGAAGAGATCTTGCAGTCAAACCTCACGCTTTTGCCATCATCTGATACTTCATGTACAACTTGCTGGGTGAAGACTGGCTTGCTTCCTTTTTCTTTAACCTCTTCCTTTGGCTTATCCACGTCTTCTGTAGAGACTCCTGTCACTTCTACACACAATAAAAGAAATACCTACAGTTGGGATGTCATCACGTTTAACATATAGTATTATACAGGTCACTCAAGTGTATAACCAGCACTCACAATACGTTACTAGAGATAAAAATGGAAGTGAGTAGAACTATAAGATGATTAAGTAGAAGGTTACACTTATCTGTTAGTCATGTATTAGTCCACAGCAACCAGTTACATAACCTGTCATAACCTGTCACTGCATAACCTGTCATAACCTGTCACTGCATAACCTGTCATAACCTGTCATAACCTGTCATAAACTGTCACTGTAGACTGTAGAAAACTTTATTCTTAGTATTACTCTTGACTTTAAATTTTGCTACTAGTTAAGAGATTATATTATATTATATAATATAATACTATTATAATATAATCTCTTAACCATTCTTATTATAATTATTGTATTTATCTGATTATTATAATATATTATATGATTATTATATTATTTATATGATTATTGTAATATAATCTTTTAAATATTATAATATAATCTGCATACATATAATACTAATATAGTATTATATTAGTATTATATGTAGGCAACAGCTGAGTAAGGTAGGCCAAGTAGACAGAATATCAGAGTAAAAGCAGTAAAACATGCTTTAAATAGGTTCTCCCACGGCCAGATGTGTTAATCTATTTTACTAATATAGTTGGATTCAAAATACCTAATGGTTTAACTGTTTTAAACATAACTGATAAGTTCAATTCTCAAGTACCACATATTAACGACGGGATGATTTACGCTTTTGTTTTGCCAAAAGACGCATTCAACAATTTTATCGCTAAGTTTTTTATTCTTGTACATCATACATCTAGTATCATAGATATACATGTATATGCATGTATGTATATACATACATATATATACATGTATGTGTATACATGTATCTACATACGTGTATATACATATATGTATGTACGTGCATGTACATGTATGTATGACTAATCTTACCAGATGCCTTGCTGGTTACTTTTAAGTAACAATTGCTTTCCGCCTTTCCTTGGGAGTTCTCTGCTATGACTTTGTACTTGCCAGCATTGTTCCAGGCCAAGCTATCTATTCTAGCCGTGTGCTCATTCCCTAAAACATTGATTTCTACTATTATACGATGGACACCTCAGGTTAAATAGTAAAATTTAGTTAGATTATAGAATTAGAATATAGAATTAGAATATAGAATTAGAATATAGAATTAAAATATAGAATTAGAATATAGAATTACAATATAAAATTAGAATATAGAAGTAGAATATAGAATTAGAATATAGAATTAGAATATAGAATTAGAATATAGTATATAGAATTAGAATATAGAATTAGATTATAGAATTAGAATATAGAATTATAATATAGAATTAAAATTTGGAATTAGAGTATAGAATTGGAATATTGAATTAGAATATAGAATTAGAACATATAATTAGAAGATATAATTGAATATAAAATAGAATTGAGTGATTAACTAGTGCTGGATTAGAGGCAGACTTTTGTACAATACTCATTTATAATTGTTATTATAAAATTTAATCATTTCATATGCGAACTGTTGTAAACACAGTATAGTTTACAGAGCTGACGCATAGGATATAGCTGCTAACTTGAAATGTTAACCAAGGAACTAACAAAGATAAATTTTTTGACCTCCATAACACAAGAAGAATATATATATAATACAGCTTAGTATGTAACAAGAATATATATAATAAAGCTCAGTTTATAACAAAAATATATATAATATATCTGTGTACATAATAAGAATGTATATAATATAACTCGGCATATAACAAAGAAATGTATGCATATATAATCCAACTCAGTATATAACAATAATGTGTATAATGGCTTATAATATAGCTTCGTTTATAAAAGTAAGGTATATAATGTAACTCAGTATATAATATTAGTCAATTTAGTTGCACTGAAGTTTAATACCCTCTTGAGAAAGCTTGATGTTTCCTTTTTTGATTTCTCTGTTCTCTTTGAGCCATTTGACTGCAGGAGGTGGGTTCCCTTCTACAGCTACGGTGAGTTTTAAAGTACTTCCCTCTACAACCACACATGACTTTTAAATGTAAACTTTAGATTCAGACTTTTTCTTCAAGTTCGTCAGCAGACTAAATGGCCTCACCTACTGATAAACACTGCCCGACCTTCAAACACAGATGTTTGTGGTCTATACCACTACAGGAGACATCTGAGTTCAAAAGATAACCTGCTTGCAATGAAGTTGTATGTGTAAGTACAGCTCTCTCCTGATTTACTATATTAATAGCTACTGTCCTGTTTGTGTACACTCAGATTGTATTTGATCAAATATTTTAATATGTTAATGTGATGTTTAAATAAATACTGAGACTTATTATCGTAAGACAAACAAAGACATACAGTTGAAACTAAGTCTAAACATACTGTATACTGTTTAACAGAAGAAGATAGTGCATTTCATAGTGGTTCAGGTTAGATAAACAAGGTTAAATTATTTTAATACTGTTTACTGGTTTCAACTAGCTATCGAGCAAGATAGTGACTATTATGTCTCCATCGAATAGATCTTTCTGAAAAACGATTTTTATGACAATAATAATCTATATATCTAAAATCAAATGTTTGTCTGTCTGTTGTATGTCCAGTTAATAGCGATTTGTTAAAACATGCACGCTTCAGCAGTCTTGTGTGCCTTGAGAGATCATGGTGTGTAATGATTGTATGCACAATTATTTACAGAAATAAACACATTCCTTCATTTAAAAGTTAGAATAGTAAATGCTGTATATGTATATCTTGATTAAAAATAAATTTTTTATGCAAGACTTTTTATTAACCATGCAATGTCGGGCATTCAGCTAGTCATTACTATAATAAGAGCCGTGTCCATCTGTCTGTCTAAAGCAATGATTAGAGGATGAGATAAAGGATTGTTATAAGCCAGATTTGAACTTGCAGCAGTTAGTTTGGTAGACCAACACTTCAACACCTGCACCAATCAATCACTTTATGAAACTTCAGAATAATTTTGGAAACAATTATTCTCTGTACTTTATCTGCACACATGACAATCTCTCACAGCACACTAGACTGCCAGGGTACGAGTGTATATAATAGAATGTACCTCTGCAACTGCTCTAATTACTAACAACTTTATCTGAGAGAATAGGATACCCGAATCTTAGTAATCCAACCATGAGATCTACAGTATTAGGAGTAATCCAACCATGAGATCTACAGTATTAGGAGTAATCCCACCATGAGGTCTACAGTATTAGGAGTAATCCAACCATGAGATCTACAGTATTAGGAGTAATCCCACCATGAGGTCTACAGTATTAGGAGTAATCCAACCATGAGATCTACAGTATTAGGAGTAATCCCACCATGAGGTCTACAGTACTAGGAGTAATCCAACCATGAGATCTACAGTATTAGGAGTAATCCTGCCATGAGGTCTACAGTATTAGGAGTAATCCAACCATGAGATCTACAGTATTAGGAGTAATCCCACCATGAGGTCTACAGTATTAGGAGTAATCCAACCATGAGATCTACAGTATTAGGAGTAATCCCACCATGAGGTCTACAGTATTAGGAGTAATCCAACCATGAGATCTACAGTATTAGGAGTAATCCTGCCATGAGGTCTACAGTATTAGGAGTAATCCAACCATGAGGTCTACAGTATTAGGAGTAATCCAACCATGAGATTTACATTATTAAGAGTAATCTAACCATGCGGTCTACAGTATTAGGAGTAATCCAAACATGAAATCTACAGTATTAGGAGTAATCCAACCATGAGGTCTACAGTATTAGGAGTAATCCAACCATGAGATCTACAGTATTAGGAGTAATCCAATCATGTGGTTTACCATATTAGGAGTAATGCCACCATGTGGTCTAAAGTATTAGAAGTAATCCAACCATGAAATCTACAGTATTAGAAGTAATCCAACCATGAGGTCTACATTATTAGGAGTACCGCAGCCATAAGTCTAAGAAAAAGAGTAAAGATGCAGCTGTTGTAGATAGTGTCACTCACTTAAAACAACCAAGCGTTCCTCAAGATCCTTTGTAAACTTTGGTGCAAGCTGTTGGAGATTCTCAGATTGGTTCTTTGAAGAATCCTCTTTAGGTCTTTTGGTACTGAATGCATCCTCCTCCGACTTCTGTCCTGTGTCAGCCTCAGAGTCTAAGGCTGTAAAGTATGCCGAGCCGTCTGTCTCTGCTGCCGTCTGATACAAATCTGTTTCTGTAATGGAACACCAGCTAAACTTTTGAAAAGATATTATTAACCATTCCTCGGTAGTTTTCATATACTAGGGTGATTACTTCAAGTGCTACTTATATCTTAGCAGCCTTTTCTACATGTGACACTGACAAGAACAGATGCCAAGTGTCACTTCCCAGGTAAGTTACCAACGCCATTCTATCGACGAGGTAAGCTACCAAATCTATTCTATCGACAATAAACACACCATTTGAACGGAGTGTGTTGCAGTGATCAACCGTGTCAAAACAAAACACAACATTTAGTAGAGACCTTAAATTTCAAATGACCAGGCAAGGTTACTGTTTGAGTTGATACTGAAATGAAAAGGTTCTACAGATCTAGTTTTGAATTGTGGAGAACAGTTTGTATATGACTTCCTTGCATATGCTTACCACAGACATATACTCACTAGGAGCAATAAATGCAGCTGATTCTTAAACGCTTGTTAAAGTTACTTGCACGTATAATTCTTGTGAGCCAAGCAATATATCTACATATAAAATAATTTATAAAAATTCATGTTTGTAGTATTTAGAATTGCGCTATCTCAGAAAGCAAAAAAGAAGCGGATAAGATGCAATGCAACTCTACACATGGAGAGCATGCAGATAAAACAAACCTTAAGTGGCTCAAGGTTTCACGCAACCAACAACAGCCCAAATCTTCTCGTCACTAAAACTTTCACAATGATGTCTATTTGCGGAGACTAAGTAACCTACACACAGCCCTGATTAGTGTGTAATAAAAGCAAGAACTTCTTCCCATGTCTATAGAAATCGACTGCATTAGTAGTTCGTATTAGTGCCTGAAGCGATGCTAAACCGATTCGACTACCTTCAACTGGGAATGGAATAGAGTGACTGGTTGAGATACGATAGGGAATATCAATTGCTGAATGCTGACTCTCATCAACACCTGCTGCCTCAGCGTAATGTAAGTATCTTAGCACACTTACACCTGTGACAGCAACAAACCATGGCAAAGCACATACTTCTGTCAAATACTGTAAAACCAAACATAACACAATATTTGAAAAAATAATTAAAAATGATATGCAAACCACTTTAATAAATACAAAGTATGTCCCAAAAGATGTAAAATTACATTTATAAAAATTTAGCAGCTGAAAATTTAGAGCTGCTTGCGTTAATTGGCTTTTAAATTAGTGAAGGCACAAATATTCTGCCTCAATGTGTATACATAAGTATATATAGATATACTAACTGAATGCCCTGCGTTGCACTGGTAATAAAAACAGTTTACAAACATTACATCACGTACTACATTACCTTTCCAATACATTACCTGCAACTGTTTATAAACTGTTTTTATTAGCCTTGCAACGTCGGACATTCATCTTGTGAAGCCATGAGGCCAGCTGGTAATCAATATTTTTACTATTATTGTTGGCTACGCTTAGTTGAACACATAGTCTTATGGAGAAGCTAGACGCCGCCATAATTAGAGGTTCCAAGATTGAGCCCTCTGCGATGTGGATGTTTCATTCCTAGATTTTAATCGCTGCTGCTGGACATGCACATTACACAGACTTTGAGACATATATATACAGTATATAATAGATAAGTGGTCAGGCCTACTGCTAACAGCACTCTACGCTCTAAAAAGTGCGGAGTGTTATAACTAACTAGAGTGTGGAATAGGTTAATTTTACTTATCTTTATTCCAGATTGATGTTTTATTCTGGAGTCACGACAGGTCTGTTTCGTGCTGGTGCACTCTTCAGGTGACTTGTGTTGAATGGCTGGTGACTTGTGTTGAATTCCACCAGCCATTCAACACAAGTCACCTGAAGAGTGCACCAGCACGAAACAGACCTGTCGTGATCCCAGAATAAAACATCAATCTGGAATAAAGATAAGTAAAATTAACCTATTCCACACTCTATACAGTATGTATATATATATATATATATAAGTATATATATATATATAAGTATATATATATGTATAAGTATATATATGTAGTGGGTTATCCTACCTTTTTATTCAAAATTAATTGTATAATTGAACATAAGTAAATGAATAAATTAAAGTAAAATTCAAAGCTACAAAAGAACTCCATAGTAATAAGTGGAGTAATTAATTAAAGTAGAAACTTATCTGGAAAGTTGAATTTTGAATTTTTCCATTACAAATTTCTTTCGTGACCCGATGTCACGTGTCTGGTGTTTACAAACACCTGACATGTGACATATATAGATGACTTTTAAGCAGTTTAGCACACCTGCTAGTTATAATACTGAGAAGCACGTTTGCTTGTGACACGAACATGTACCATATTTAATAGTTTGGATGAGCAATGAGCTAGTACATATCAAATAAATAACATAGTTGCTATAGTTGTTAGTTGAAAGAAAAAAGAAATTGTGCAAATGTCAAATGTCAAAATTGTGGCAAATAGTCAGAAATGAGCACTTCCAAACTTACCAGCTGCAGATGTTGTGGCATTCTCATCCTTATTTTCCTGACTATGGGGGGATAACTTCTTCTTTGTAGGTTGAGAAGTTGCTTGAGACTTTCGTTGCTGGACCAGGTCATTATAGCCTGATTCTGTCAGTTGATAGTCTGAGATCCCTACAATGTATTCTGATAAAATGCTAAGATACTTTCAAAAGGCGACCTGTTATCAGTGTCAGGTCTACAAACAATAACAAATTATGGAGACAAGTGTGGAATGCTACTAAGGCACAAACAATATTCGTCATTTTTATAAAATTAAACTTGCCCTAGACAAACCAAATCATCCACAAATATTTAACGTAAAATCAAAACAATCTAGCACCTGATGCTTTTTATGTACAAGAAGTAGACAACTCCAAAATGTGGTAGACAGGGCAGCCAGTAGATCCTTGTTCAGTAAATCAACTGAATTATTTGTGTTTATTCAAATATTAAAAGAATATCAAATTCAGTCAGTGTTTGTAATTGAACAAAATTTCTTGAGCTGATGCTTTAGATGTCATTTAAAAATGTAATTGCTAGTCGCTTTAACAATCTTCCACCTGATATTCATTGTCTTAGCAGAGAAAGGTATTTTAAACAATATTTGTTAAACCATTTATTTTATTTATTGGCTAACTGTTGTTTTTTTTTGTTTTATTATTGTTGTATAGCATAACTTGAAAAACATTTCTATTTAAAATTAAATTATTGCCAATAAAGTAATATATATACCCATATATATACCCGTATATATATATATACCCGTATATATATATATATATATACCCGTATATATATATATATATATACCCGTATATATATATATATATATATACCCGTATATATATATATACCCGTATATATATATATATCTATATATATATATGGTAGATATATGGTATATATATAGGACAGATAGCGCAGTTGGTAAGGTATCGGGACCGTGATCATTAGGTCCTCGGTTCAAACCCCAACAACTGCACTTTTCTGGTGGTCCTTAGACAAGACCTTTGCTTGTATAATGTCTACAACCTCTATGATGAGTGCAATAACCAAAGCCATGCCGGCTCGGACGTCGCCCGGTCAAACAAGGTCCGCGCTGCCTGTAGCTGAACCAGGACAAGGCAGTGAAAAATGGGCTACTGGTTCAAAACGGATGAAATGGACTCGGACTGATAACACGGACCTCATGCAGTGCTACTTTATGAGTGAACCTCAAAAGTGGGGCTACATGGGAAGGATGCGTCAACTGTGGATAAACATGCGCCCTGAATTGCCACTAACCGCTAAGCAACTTGTAGCTCAGAGGAGTAACATAATCAAGCGGCACCTCATATCACAACTTGAGGTAGATGAAATTAGGGAAAAGTTTACCCAAGTAACCTCAACCAACGAGGAGTGCATATCAACACACACTGTCATGGATACACGATCATGTGTTGACTCACGGGCTGAAGAGGACATGCACTTGGACCTTGACCCAAGGGTGAAAGAGCTTGCGGAAAATATCATCAACAAGATGTCAGCTGCTAATGATTATGGAAGCAGGGTACCACTACGAAGAGTTAGCAAGGCCATACCTAAGAAGCTGTTAGAAGACATTAACATGGCACTGGAGTCGATCTCAACAGGATCAATCAGTGAGACTAATGCCTTAATCTACAGTACAGCAACCGTCATCTTGGAGGAGATGGATATTAAGCCAACAAGGCTTCAAGCCGTTCCATCCTGGCAGCTGAGGCTACAAAATAAGATCAAGGACTTGCGCAAGAAAGTTAGTAGGCTCGGTGAGAGATCTAACCACAGTTTGGAGCGTCCAAAAAGGGAAGCCACAATAGAAGCTCTAGAATCTGCCAAACAGCGGCTAGTAGCACTCTCGGCACGACTGAAGCGGTACACCAAAGAGCGAGATAACAAAAGAATGAACAAACTGTTCATCAATAATCCATCTAGAGTGTATTCCCAGTTCAAAGGTGAACTGCAGAGGCCAATGTCTGAGCCACCCCGATCTAGCACTTCAAAGTTCTGGAAGGACATCTGGGAGAAAGAGACCACTCATAACACCACTGCAAATTGGCTGAAGAGGCTTAAAGAGAACCAACAACACACTGTGGCTCAGCAAGGACTCACCATCAGCAAAGATGACATTAAGTGCAGAGTGCAGCGTATGAAAAACTGGGCAGCACCTGGCCATGACATGATTCAAGCCTTCTGGTTAAAGAAATTGACATCACTTCACACTAGAATGGCTAAGCAGATGGAATACCTAATAGAACAAGGTGACCATCCAGAATGGCTGACCAAAGGACGAACTGTGCTTCTGATAAAAGATCCAAAGCAGGGACCGATTCCCAAAAACTATCGACCAATAACGTGCTTGCCCACCACTTGGAAACTGCTCTGAATAGTTGCAGACAAACTGGAAGAGCACATGAGTCACTATATGACCAGTGCTCAGAAAGGAATTGGGCGCAACACCCGAGGAGCTAAACATCAGTTACTGGTGGATCGGACGGCCTGTCAAGACAGCAGGAAAAGGCAAACCAATCTTGCCATGGCTTGGATTGACTACAGAAAGGCCTATGACTCAATTCCCCATAGTTGGATACTTGAGTGCCTCAGTATGTACAATGTTCACCCTGCTCTTGTGGCATTCATCAAGATGTCAATGACCAAATGGAAGACGGAACTGGAGGCTAATGGCAAAAAACTGGCGAGTGTACAAATTAAGCGAGGCATCTATCAAGGTGACTCCTTATCACCGCTGCTCTTCTGCATATGCCTAAACCCTCTAAGCAATATGCTGGAGGAGACTCAATATGGGTACCAGTTTAAGAGTGGCACCAAGATAAACCACCTCTTCTACATGGATGACATCAAGCTGTACGCTAACAAAGAAAGGGACATTGATTCGCTAATACACCTCACTCAGGTATACAGCAAGGACATCGGAATGACCTTCGGTATTGAGAAATGTGGAAGGCTAATTCTTAAGAAAGGCCATTCTATGCTCACAGATGGCCTAAGAATGCCAAATGGTACCATCAAAGATATAGAAGAAGGGTACAAGTACTTGGGGATTATGCAAAGCAACATCAACCACGAAGCCGAGGTACGTCACAAAGCCATTTCCGAATACAAGAAACGCCTTCGGCAGGTCTTACGGAGCCAGCTCAATGCCAAGAACCAAATCATGGCAATAAATACCTACGCACTGCCAGTAATAAGATATCCAGCAGGCATAATAAAGTGGACTGAGGAAGCCATCAAAGAAACAGATATAGCAACTCGTAAACTGCTGACCATGCATGGAGCACTCCACCCAAAATCTGATACTATTAGATTGTATCTTGATAGGAAAGATGGCGGTAGGGGGCTCAAAAGTGTACAGCAGACAGTGAAAGAGGAGGAGCGAAGCATCAAAGCATATGCAGCCTCCATGGCCATCTCAGATAATTTGCTAGCTGAATTTCAATCGGCTGCTCTCACAACGGACCTATGCCCTGATGATGAGGAAATTGACTGGCATACGAAACCTCTTCATGGTGCTTACCACCAACAAATATCTAAGGTTGGCGATCTTCACCAGACATATATGTGGCTGAACAAAGGAAACCTAACGGCCAATACAGAGTCGCTAATCATGGCAGCCCAGGAGCAAGTGCTCCCAACAAGGCAACTCCAAACGAAAATCTATCACACTAGAGACGATCCTAGATGCAGACTGTGCAAAGATGCACCTGAGACCATCCAACACATCATCAGTGGATGCAGACAGCTAGCAGGGAACGCATACACTGAGCGGCATAATCATGTCGCAGGTATTGTGTATAGAAGTCTATGTGATGAGTATGGCCTTAATAAACCACAACACTGGTGGGAAGCTCCTGGTAAGGTCAATGAAAATGACCGCGCTAAGATCCTCTGGGACTTCTACATCCAAACTGACAAGCATGTCCTAGCAAACCAACCAGATATAGTGATGGTAGACAAGGAGAACAAGAGGGCTACTATAATAGATATAGCAGTACCCAATGACTACAATATAGCCAGCAAAGAAAAAGAAAAGGTAGAAAAATATCTCCCTCTTGGAGAAGAAATTGAAAAATGCTGGAATGTAAGAACAACCGTAATCCCAGTAGTGATTGGGGCACTGGGCGCAATAACACCGGCGCATAAAATGTGGCTTGCCCAAATACCAACAACAATCAACTCAGGTGAGTTGCAGAAAAGTGCGCTATTGGGAACAGCTAAGATCTTGAGGCGAGTGCTCAAACTCCCAGGTCTCTGGTAGGAGACCCGAGTTAGAGCAGAATTTACCACCCATACGGGGTATCCGGGGTGAGGAAACAATTTTTTTTTATGTATACCCGTATATATATATATACCCGTATATATATCATCAGCATATATAACCAATCTGACTTCAATACTTTATTTACCTGTTATAAGTTTGTTTGCGTACATAAAGACAGACACTTACATCTTAATAAATTGCTAACATTGCCTGAGTGATGATATAAGTTTTTGAAAACTTTCAATAACCATGAATCAAGTTTTGCTGACCTCACAGTTCAAGGACGAGTCCATAAACACAGAGAGACCTACCAGCTGTGGCCATGGCATCAGCGATGTTCCTGAGCCACGCATCTTTGGCATACTCATTTTTACACTGTATAATGAACTGCTCCACAACACCCTCATCTGAGATGTGAAATATTTCAAATCTCCTGTCACCCTCAGAGCTGTCGGCGGGGCTGCAGTAAACCTTTACTTTTGGCAGCTACAATGAAAGGGCTACAAATTAGCCCGAACCAAGGCTAGCAGCTACTAGAAGTATTTTCCTTTATAAAACTGCTACTATATATATGAACGGAATCATGAAAAATGTAACGATATCACAAAACTGTAGAGTATAACTACTAGGTTTAATTTTCAAGACCTTAAGTACAAATAAAATGACTTGAAAAATGTTGTCTATTTTAGTTTTTATAACTTACCTAGGCAGCAAAATAGCAAATTTGAAATCAGAATTTCAAAACTCACTTTTGAAATTCGAAATATTTATTACTATATTTATAATGGATAAGTAGTCAGGCCTACTGCTAACAGCACTCTGTGCTCTGAAAAGTGTGGAGTATTATAAATAACTAGAGCGATGGCATAGGTTAAAGTTACTTATATTTTTTCAGCTTGGTGTTCTTCTCTGGAGTCACTACAGCTCTGTTTTGTACTTCTGCATTTTTTAGGTGACTGGTAAAATCCACCAAGTCACCTGAGGAGTGCAGAAGTGCAAAATAGAATTTTATTGACTCCACAAGTACTCCAGTAAGTTAATCTACGCCAACACTCTATTTATTATTATATTTATGTATATTA
This sequence comes from Watersipora subatra, assembly GCF_963576615.1. Taxonomy (NCBI): domain Eukaryota; kingdom Metazoa; phylum Bryozoa; class Gymnolaemata; order Cheilostomatida; family Watersiporidae; genus Watersipora; species Watersipora subatra. Next base: position 58,159,178 of record NC_088710.1, on the reverse strand, counting down.
TTATATATAATAATATATATAAGTATAGTGATCAATAAACCTATCATATATGCGCTTGTTAACTACCTTTAGTCAAGTAGTTAAGCAGTTAAATATAGTAGTATATATATTATTTCATTTATCATTGCATATATCATCATACTTAATTGTATAACTATTTATCTGAATGATGCTCTAGTTGACAAGCACACTTCTGGTCAACTACTCTAATCCAGCCTCTTCGCTAACTCATCAACTTATATTTCTGCAGTAAGCCCAGAAAACACCAGCAAATAGACACACTCAAGCAATTTTACAGATTTTTCCTTTTGTTACTCACCGAATATTTACTTTTGTATTCAAAATGCTCAGCACTACCAACTTTGCCGGGCTTTGTCATTACGACGTCAGTTGGAAATAGAAACACGTGTCGTAGTTTGTCCTTTCCTTTTTCAGGCTCGTTATCCCAAACTGTGACTGCATCCTGGTAACACACAAGATGAGACTTTCAAAATGCAACCTTTTATTAAGGTCAGGTACACAGATAATAACAAAATATGTAAATTTTAGCACTGAAATGTGGAATGCTATGAAAGCACAAACAATATTCATCATTTCTTCATTTCTATAAAGTTGAACTTGCCCTAGACAACTCTAACCAACCTAACCAACCTGACCAACCCAACCATAAATGCTTATTGAAAAACTGGAACAATCTCGCTCTCATTGCTTTTTTAAAAACTAATTGGAACTAATAATGTAAATAGTAATTTTGAGTGAAGAAAATGTTTTCAAACATCAATAGTCATGTCTTTTGTAGAACGATGAGCAGAATCCACATAGTGAAGTCAAATTCTTGCCTGAATGAATCATAAAAAAAGTCATGCAATAAATACAACACTGAATTTACAGCACATGTTATACATCAATAGGGTTGATTTTGCGGAGTTATACTCACATGTCTGAGAATGTTTCCCAGTAACCTCAAATCTTCAGGAGCTCCATAGATGTTGTTCAAGATCTGCTGATCGTCAATAGCTTTGATGATAGACATGAGCATGTTCAGTGTCTTCTCTAGCGAAGCACAGTCTTCACCAGCCCTTGTCGTGTATCGAATAAAATCCTGTCAAGAGAAGACAACTCTCAAAAATTGTTTAAAAAGATTAGTAGATAAAGCAACGCCATAAAAGCAGTGGTAGAACTTGTATGTACCGGATTAAAATTGATACTGTAGACTACCTAACGCTTGAGTTCTGATCTTGTTTCAGGAAATATGAGATGGGAGCTTATTTGAAAACTTTCATCAAAAACATTGCTTCAGGACTCAAAACTGTCTAGTTGAGGGACAATCACACCAGTTGACACCCTTGTAGAAGTGATAATAACATAAAACTCCCAATACCAATACTATAAATTAAAGACATTCTTGTCTTCCAATTTTTTTTCAATTAGAAATCACCATTCCTATCCAATTTTGATAGAGGACAGTTTCCTATAGACTATTCCTAGAGAATACGTATTGTTTTCTTTGGGTTATACATGAGCCTGATTTGTGTTACTTTTTGTAAACGGTTTGGAAACTTTTTAACCTTAAAAATAAAACTCTAAATTTACCTTTAACAATGACTCGTATCTTTTGAGCTGACTTATTGGTTTCGCAAAGTACTTGAGTTTAGCCTGTCGTGTTCCGTCATATTTAGAGTCAGCCTATAAAATTGAGGATATGCAGTGAAACCACAGCATGGTAGAGTTTATACACATATCTTCATTAGGAGCAGACAAATAAATAGATAATGTTGAGAAAATTTTGCCAAACTGTTTAACTTCTTGCAAGTTTAACTTAATGTAAAGACACAAAACATGTCTACAAAGTTGTAGAGAATATGAAAGATTATCTACTGAATATATCAGTTTTCACTAGTAGTTGATACAACTTGATCTAGCATGCCATTCAAACAAAAATCAAGCAAGCTGTTAATCTTAACAAGTTCATTGACAAATACTTCCTCACAATCAATTTGGCTATTAAGCTATTTATTTAATTAAAAAATAATTAAAAAATAATTAAAAAATAGTTCAGAGCAGATGATATGCTTCTACACTATTGAAACTAATACTTTAAAAGTTCACTCGATAAGTTTGTTAGTTTATCAAGCGCAAACTGAATGTGTCGTAGCGATGTGCAAGCAATATCATCCACAAACACAGCAAAAGACAAATTATAAAAAATACAAAAACCAAACTTAGCATGTTGTGTACCTTGACAGCATCCTGAAAGATGAAAATATATTGAAAACAGACACAAGACAATAACTAGAGCCTTGTATCTAATAATTGTTCATGTTCACAATTCAATTTTAATTGAAAGCTGAGGATAAAACTAGAACTGTATTTGGTTTATTACATTTATTAGCTTAGCAATTATACTTTCTATACCATTTGGCAGAAAAGAATACAAACAACTCAAAATATTTCACAGTAAATAGTTTCAAGGTGATATTACACATTGTTTATACCGATAATCAAATCTAGCTCTGTCTATGCAATCAAATTCGTTAAGCAATTTGGTGTGTTTAACCATATAGTTCATATCAGCGCATGAGACTTTTCAAGTTTTTCATTCAAATACAAAAAACAGTTAATTTTACAGTACAGATGATAGGAACCCTATAAACTGTATTTATACACATGATAGAAACTCTATAAACTGTATCTATACAGATGATAGATACCCTATAAACTGTATCTATACAGATTATAGGAGCCCTATAAACTGTATCTATACAGATGATAGAAACCCTATAAACTGTATCTATACAGATGATAGAAACCCTAAAAACTGTATCTATACAGATGATAGGAACTCTATAGACTGTATCTATACAGATGATAGAAACCCTAAAAACTGTATCTATACAGTTGATAGGAACTCTATAGACTGTATCTATACAGATGATAGAAACCCTACAAACTGTATCTATACAGATGATAGAAACCCTACAAACTGTATCTATACAGATGATAGGAACTCTATAGACTGTATCTATACAGATGATAGGAACCCTATAGACTGTATCTATACAGATGATAGAAACCCTATAAACTGTATCTATACACATGATAGAAACTCTATAAACTGTATCTATACAGATGATAGAAACCCTATAAACTGTATCTATACAGATGATAGGAACTCTATAGACTGTATCTATACAGATGATAGAAACCCTAAAAACTGTATCTATACAGTTGATAGGAACTCTATAGACTGTATCTATACAGATGATAGAAACTCTACAAACTGTATCTATACAGATGATAGAAACCCTACAAACTGTATCTATACAGATGATAGGAACTCTATAGACTGTATCTATACAGATGATAGGAACCCTATAGACTGTATCTATACAGATGATAGAAACCCTATAAACTGTATCTATACACATGATAGAAACTCTATAAACTGTATCTATACAGATGATAGAAACCCTATAAACTGTATCTATACAGATGATAGGAACTCTATAGACTGTATCTATACAGATGATAGAAACCCTACAAACTGTATCTATACAGATGATAGGAGCCTTTTAAACTGTATCTATACAGATGATAGGAACTCTATAAACTGTATCTATACAGATGATAGGAACCCTACAAACTGTACCTATACTGATGATAGGAACTCTATAGACTGTATCTATACAGATGATAGGAACCCTATAGACTGTATCTATACAGATGATAGAAACCCTATAAACTGTATCTATACACATGATAAAAACTCTATAAACTGTATCTATACAGATGATAGAAACCCTACAAACTGTATCTATACAGATGATAGGAACTCTATAGACTGTATCTATACAGATGATAGAAACCCTACAAACTGTATCTATACAGATGATAGGAACTCTATAAACTGTATCTATACAGATGATAGGAACCCTACAAACTGTATCTATACTGATGATAGGAACTCTATAGACTGTATCTATACAGATGATAGGAACTCTATAAACTGTATCTATACAGATGATTTTCATTAGCTACACAATTTAAAGACGTACCACTTCTGTAACAATTCTGTGGCTGCAGTAATCCACGTAAGACTCAAACCATTGTTGCTGTAACATAGATAGCCATGCACAAACAGTGGCAAGGTAAAGACATGGTGGCACACAGCGGTAAAGACAGGGTAAGACATTTGGATCGTAGACTTTGTTTCGACTGGGTGCAGTAGCAAAGGTGCGAGCAGAAATAGCTGTGCATCAGCCTAGTATTAAAAGAGAATGTGTTGCCAACAGGAGTCAAGGAGAATGGAATTATCAGTCATGAGTGTGATGTCATACTAATATATACATGAAAGTATGTGTATTCAGAAAACTGAAAGTATAAATATTTAGTAAGGTTATGCAAATTCCCACCAGCCCTAACTTCTGCTAGAAAGTGATAGGCAGAAATGACGAGACAGACAGAGAAAAAAGGGAAGGCAAGACAAATAAAAAAGAGAGAAGTAGAACGAGAAGATAGGACAAGGAGGGCAGCGGAGAGTTAGAGCAGGATAAAAACAAACGATGAACTTGAAGAAAGGGCTAAAGAGAGAGGCAGGTAAAAAATGAAACAAAGAGAAAAACTGAAGAAAATGGGAAAAGATGGAAAAAGAAATAGACAGCGTGGATAAGAAAAAAGAGAGGTCGGAGAAAAGAGCAGAGGGAGAATGTGAAGGAAGGAAAAAAAGATAAGGAGGAGAAAGGAAACAAAGGGAGTAATAGAGAAACAAATAGGAAGAAAGGAGAGAGACAGAGACGGGTGGAGAGAGAGGAGAGACAGAGACAAATAGGAAGAGAGGAGAGAGACAGATGGAGAGAAAGGAGAGAGACAGATGAAAAGAAAGGAGAGAGACAGAAACAGATGGAAAGAGAGGAGAGAGACAGATGGAGAGAAAGGAGAGAGAGAAGAGAGAGAGAGGAGAGAGACAGATGAAGAGAAAGGAGAGAGACAGAGAGAGATGGAGAGAGAGTGGAGCAAGACAGATGGAGAGAGAGGAGAAAGAGAGAGAGAGAGAGAGAGAGAGAGGAAGAGAGATAGTAGAAAAGGAAAGAGAAGAGATAGAGAGAAAAAAATATAAAGAAATAAAAGGCAAGGAGATAGCGAGAGACGGAAAAAAGAGACTGGTGTTGCAAGTGGCCAGCTTTACATGAATGCTAAAAGAAACTATCTTAACGATCATGAATTTAAAACATCCTTACATATGACAGTATGAGATCCTTTTCCCTGTTGGTGGCATCTCATGTAGGTGCTTTGTGAGGTTTCAGTTCATATTTGTTCGTAAAGGCAAGAAAACCATAAAAACACTTAAAAAACCATAAAAAAAACTTTAAGGGTCACTCGCATCAAATTTGAAAATATTTTATCAAAAAGTATACATATTGCGCTATTACTTGTGAGTTGTTTTAGGTGATCCAGCTGGCAGGATGTTTCAAGATAAAATCGGCAAAACCTGATTTCAGTTAAAACACTCCTAAGAAATACTTCTCCAAAAATGGCATCAATAGTTGCACTTCCTGTTTATCTCTCCCGTTATGGCATTGGCAAATTGCATTCAAGTTGCAGTGTTATTTTATTGTCTCTATAAGTTGTCTCTATTGACATATATTTTATTTTGTATTTCCTCATGATTGTGGGAATAAAACTTCAAATTTAGCCTCAGATACATTGCTATAGATGAAACAAATGAACAAAAGATTGGTTGGATAGAATTTGTGTCATTGTTTTCCTCAGAATCCTGAGTCAACATATGAGTACCAGATGCTGATGAGACCGTATTTTTATCGCTTATAAACAATTTACATGACTGTTGACGTCATTATTGAGGAAACCTGGAAAATCCTTTTCTCCTGAGCATTTTAACGGCGATCTAGGTTTTTCGATCTTAATCTTGAAACACCCTGGCAGTCAAATCACATAAAGCCACAAATAAAATGTCAAATTATAGAAAAATATCTATGTTCTTTGATCAAATCTTTTTAAATTTGTCATCGAGTGATTCTTTACGAGTGTAAATTTATCTTAGATGGTCTGTCTGGGCATGAAGCCTCCAGCTCCTTATTATGCTTCATAGGATCTCTATATAAGAAAGGTGCTCAGAATAAAATTGCTTTCCAGTTACTATCTGAACAAGCATTATGGCCTTGAACTTAAGAACTCTATATAATTACCCATTTCATGAATGCGTTAGCTGCATCTGCTGGACATGAAAGGCAGTTGACAAGCTCTGGCATGAATAGACCCTTGTGAAACTCGGCCAGGTCTCTTAGCTCTGAGGCTATGCTAGCTTGGTTTTTAAATTGCACTGGATCTTCTGCATCCAGTTGCTCAATGAGCTCCGCGAGGTCAGTGATATAGTCCTTCTCTGCCTCGATAAGATCTCCCAGGGCATATCTAGGCAGCAATCAACATGGAAGATAATGCTAAAATTTTTGAAAACATGTTCTAAAAAACATTTTGAATTGCTTTTAAAAGTATAATTATGATTTTTTAGAGAAACTTGAAGTAGTATAACTAAAACATCCTCTATAATAATTTAGAGTTATCCTTTCTTACTCTGTACCTCAACTTGCACATTCTTTGTGCATCAAAGATTAACCCAACCTCCTCCCTCATAGCTGCTTTGCTAACAAGCTTGTTGCAAGGGAGGAGAATAGAGGCCAAGGTCAATGTAAGTTCAACTACCCTTATCACATGATTAGCTGTTAGTTTACAACTAGCCTCTTAGAAAAACCCTTGCTTATTATTACTCATACAATGTAGGTTCCTTGAGTCAGTCATTCCCAATAATTATTTTGAAGGTACGATTTAGCGGCAATATTTTTTTTAACGTTCAAAGGCCAAACAGGCAGACAACATGGTGACCCAAATATTTTAATTATAAACCACATGTTTTCGACAAATTAGCTTAAGTCTTATAAATTAATGCATGGAAAAATGGAGACAGACTCTAATTTGTGGCTTTCTACCAGTTGCAGGAAGAGCTGGTCTCCATTAACTGTGATATTTTTTAGTTTTTTGTTTCATTCACATCGATCATAAACAATCTGAAACTAGTAATAATAAAAAAGAGAAAAAAATATATATATGGGTATTTTATTAATTATTAGTACTAAAAACAGTGATGCAGGCCTCAATGCACAATAGCATAGCTAATCAAGGTGTTGGGCCTGAAAGTCAGCGAGACAGAAAACCCAAGGTTGGGCGATCCCAGATTATCCAGTGGATACTACTGCGCCAGTGCCACTTTAAATTTAGCAATACATCTCATCTCTCTGAGATAAACAGGAGGACTGGCCCAGGCCTTAAACATCTGGTATGAGACCTTTCTCTGGCCACAAGTTGACATAGCGGCTGGCTTAAGTAAGGAGAGTTTAGACTGTCAAGTAAGGTAGTATTAGTATGGTGCAGGTTGAGATTCAAAGTGGAAAGAATAGTTGTATGAGCTAAGAGACACAGACACTGTAGGTAAAGTTGTTGTATAGAGAGAACGTCAGCTTTTTTGAATAATGAAGCTGCATGATAAGTAGCAGGTTTTCCATAAATAATTTTTAAAATACGCATTTGTAGAACAATAATTTTCTGAGAGACAATCACTGACATCATTTACGATAATAGTGTGTGTTGAACAAGGAGACAAGGTTTCCATACCCCCAAGATGCCAAAGAGCAAGGTAGCTAGAACTAATTAATACGCCCGAACGTTACTGAGGGCACATCACACTTTTCATAAAGAGTTATAATATTTTATTACTTTCTTTTGACTTTAGCCTCGGCTGCCTTATCAGTGATCTGTATGATGTCTTCCCTGAAGACCTCTCTTGTGTTCCTTCTGTCAACCAAGCCTTCACCATCCTTCTCTTCTAGGTAGCTTGCAGGCATCCAGCCAACCCGACTCGGGTTCACCTAGTACAGATGATGGTTAGGGTTACATTTTGCGATATTGTTTTGTAGTGATAGACATGCCCTGAACTATCTTCAATTTGCTGCTTAAAGACGAACTTGGAAAAAATTGGAGTAGATTTTATCAGGAAGTATTGGTAATTTTCCATCATTTGCGATTGTTTTTGAGGTTTGAGGTGATTCGACTTCCAGAATGTTTCAAGATTAAAATTGACAAAAAATGATTGCGATTAAAACGACCAGAAAAAAACATGTGCTAAATGACGTCATCAGTTGCTATCGTCGTTATAGTTGATATCGGCTATTGCATTCAAGTTGCAGCGTTACGTATTGTAGCGGATTTCCTGGGTCACAGTTATGTTGTCACATAAGGGTGATGAGGCATGGTGTATATTCTATTCAAATTTATTATTTATGCTTGTCAACACCGTGAAACTGCAATAAAACAATAACTTGATTGTCGATGAATGGTTATTGAAAGTATGTTAACTATACAGTTGATCATCTGTGAAGCCATTGGTAACATATAAAATAAAACACATAAAATGAAAGATATAACATTTACCTTAATAACACGTCCAGGAGATTGCTAAATAGTATGTGATTCCCCTTCTGGTTAGTTCTTGATTATATATGTATATGATAAATGATAATGGTGTAATGATGAAACTTATACAAAAATGAAAAAAAGTAACAGCATCGAAAAAAGAGCTGAAAAAAACTACATGTTGTTGGCTCAAAGGCTGACAGAAAAAACGCCTTCAAGGTCACACCTAATCAAATGTACAATACCATGGCAAGCCAGACAGACCACACAAGACCCACAGACCTCCCTAGAACAACAGATCAACTGGCATTCATTATGGGCATTAGCAGTGAATTATACAGGGTGTCTAGATTGTGAAGTGCAGTGTCAAATTAGGAAATTTAACAGAAACAACCAGAACCTTACACCCGTCTCTACTCTGTTAGTCTCTTTGCAACTACATGTATAGACGTCATAATCACATTTTCGTTCGATCTGAGCAATTCGATCGCAATCAAGTTTTGTTGATTTTAGTCTTGAAGCATCCCAGCAGTCAGTTCACCCCAAACATCAAAAACAATTGCAAAAGATGAAAAAATACCAATACTTTCTGATAAAATCTAATAAAATTTTCTGCGGGATCATCTTTAAGGAGAGATCTAATAGGTAACTGTTGAACGCATGCTTTTCCCAGCCAAGTTTCATTAAATAAGTCATCTTCTGCACTAATAGATATAGTATCTAAACCATCAAAAATCATAGTTTATAAATTAAATTTAATATAGTTAATAAGATATCATAGTCAATAAGGCGAATATACACGCTCATTACAATGCATTGGATAACATATACAAATATTGATGATTGTATGGAGTACCTTGGTTGGTTTAGTTTTAACAAGCCACATGTGTGGGTTGGACTGGTCCAGCACCTCTAGAAACTGTCCTTCTCGTACTTTTATCTCTGCAGACTCATAGTCAGCTACTGCCACAAATCCAGCGCTGCTCGAGCTTGACTATATATAAAGAGAGAATATAGATAAACTAATCAACGCATTAAAATAAATTATAATTTTTGCGAGTGAACTTTTGTTTTTAATACTTTGAAAAACTCTTGGAGCAATAAAAAAAGATTATGCTTTGTCAGTTTTAAAGGATATTACACACGTAACAGCTAGCTAAAGTTCAAGGCCTTAAAAGAAGAGGCAGTATGAGGCAATGTTTTACAAAAAAGAAACAGTACCAGTGTTGAATAGAATTAGCGATTGGTCTAAAAGGGCTATGAACAAACACCAATTCACTGCACCTGCTGTCGATGCCATTGGAGACATTTACTGTACACACTGGGGCCTGCTTTGATGTCTAAATCCGCAGGAAACATCACCCTGTGTGGCCACTAATTAAAACTAGTCTATTAGGTATTTCCAAAATAAATAATCACAGAGCTTCATCAATTGTTGTAGAAAATGCTACAACTTGGTAGAATATAAATAACTAACAAATCAAACTTTAAAAGCTGAAATAAGAGAAAAAAATTTCCATCTCCGTCAATACAAAAGTTTGTAGTTACCTCTTTCCCTGAGTCATTGTCAGCCTCCTCGCCAGAAGATGAGTCAAGCTCAGACCCTTTCCTTAGACTCGATGACTTCCTCAGGCCTTGCCTTTTTTGTCTGGACACCTTAGGTGACCCGACTGGAGATGCAGCAGTTTCACCTACTGATAGAGCTTGTCCGTCAGCCAATGATTGGGCCAGATAAGATCTTGGAAGATAAACTACCTGTAAATGAAAAAATAATTTTTTATATATCTATGTCCTCCTAAAACAAGCCTTAGCATAGAAGAAAGGTGGAAGTTATGAGAAGGATGCAAGTGTAGTTGACTTTCCTATAATAATCCTGATCTTTCGTTACTGAGAGCTTTTAATAAACTGAACAGTGTCACTATTACTTGTACAAATCAATAGAAAAATCAATAGAAAAATCAATAGAAAAATCAATAGAAAAATCAACAGAAAAATCAATAGAAAAATCAATAGAAAAATCAATAGTAAAGGGTTAATGGAATGCTCCTCAACTTTTTATAATTCTTAGTATGTTTTATAATAATTAAAAATTACATATCTGTGAAAATCTCTTGGCTTTTAATTTGGGCCTGCAGCAAATGGAAATGTAGTGCAAACCAATGGAGCATATTTCATGGCATAACCATAATCTATAACCTGAATCTGCAGCTGGTACTAAATTTGTTTAACATCTTTACCAGGTAAAATATAAACACAGCATGTACAAAACTAGATACTGACTTGTAAAGAGTCCGCCTTTTTCCTGACCAACCACTTGTCATCTCTCTGAGTGTCGAGCACTTCCACCAATTCTCCGTACTTGAAAGAGACCCCTTTAACTGAGTCATGGAAGTCTCGCACGACGTACATCCTCGAAAGAAAATGACCCTCCTTGTCAGACTGCACATCGGTGGAGTGCTCTTCTTCGACAGCAGATAGATCATGGGCTATAAACATCATGTCATCGCTGTAGTCCGATGGAGTCGTGTCGTGCTCACTAATGACAGCTGGTGGAGACAGAAAAAGAAGCCAGGTACAAAGGGTCACACATGGGAAAGCATTTCTAAAAGGATTAACAGCTCTTACCAAGACCATGATCATGCATGTAATACAGTTATACTGGGCACCAGTTCACACAAGGTTAGGGGTTCAGAAGAAGGCACTCAAAGAAAGGTTATTCACTTGCACAACTGTTGGTCTCCCAATATTGGTACATATTGCAGTAACACATTATGACTTCGGTATTTCAACCTGCGTTAAAAATTTTATTGAAAAACTAGTGGTGGTTACTAAAACCTTCACCCTCTCTTTCTCCATTTGTCTAAACATTTTAGCTATAAGATTTTAAAAATATTATAATAGTTACTTGGATGACTATTTCATTTCATAGAATAGAAAAACTGAATAACCGCAGCAGCCAAAAACTAGGCGTTATACTAAGCATTTGAAAGAACTGTCATTGAAGGAAAAGATAGCCTGAGATTTAATGATATATTCAAAACAGTTTAGAAGATAGGGCAATACCAGCAATGGCTTATTGAAGATCTCACTTTTTACGTTGAAATATGTACAAGCGACGTTTCAAAATGGAAGGAGTTGCGACCTCTCTCAAAAAAGCAAAGGCGCTAAAGCTTTAAGGCGTAGATAACTACCTGAATAGATACATAGGGGTAGTGTCAAAGCTGAAGGAAAATTGGCAATGCTAGCTTTCTTAACTCTTTGTTTTTCTACTTCTCTTTTTTTAATTTTTTGTTTGTTTTTGCTAGGATTATTATCATTATTATTATTACTATTATCAAATTTTTCTGGATGGCATTTGGCTTTGCTTTACAAATATGAGTACCTTGTAGCACAAAGTTTCAACAAATATGAGTACCTTGTAGCACAAAGTTTTCAACAAATATGAGTACCTTGTAGCACAAAATTTTCAACAAATATGAGTACCTTGTAGCACAAAGTTTTCAACAAATATGAGTACCTTGTAGCACAAAGTTTTCAACAAATATGAGTACCTTGTAGCACAAAATTTTCAACAAATATGAGTACCTTGTAGCACAAAATTAGAGCACAAAAATGAACCATGATGAACAGAATATGGCCTTTTTGTTTCTATTTTTATTGTTTTAAAACACCTTGAACTCTGTATAGATGCATAATTTTAGGTTTTGAGTAGCTTTTATCACTGGCAATTGGAGCACAAAAAATAAAGAGAGAAGAGAAAGAAGAAGAAGAAGAAGAGCGCAGATGAGAGAAGAGTAGAGAAGAAAGAGAAGAGAGAGAGGGAGAGAGAGAGGGGGAGAGAGGGGGAGAGAGAGGGGGAGAGAGAGGGAGAGAGAGGGGGAGAGAGGGGGAGAGAGAGGGAGAGAGAGAGGGAGAGAGAGGGGGAGAGAGAGGGAGAGAGAGAGGGAGAGAGGGAGAGAAAGGGAGAGAGAGAGGGAGGAAGAGAGAGAGAAGAAGAGAGAGAGAAGAAGAGAGAGGAAGAGAGAGAGAGAGAAGAAGAGAGAGAAGAAGAGAGAGGGAGAGAGAGAAAAAAAAACGCGAGAGAGCCCGCACATCTCAATGACCTTGCTGTCTCAAGGCCAGAACTGACTGGTCATTGCTGCTGTTGACACTCTCTTTGCCTGAATACTGGCCAGTTGCTTTTTCTGAGAATTATATTTCAAATATTAAAAAATGATAACATTTTTTTTAACACCAATGTTCTTGCTGCAGTCTTAAAACTTTTTTAATTTTTCTGTCATACCTTGAGCCTCAACTATTTTTGCCTAAGGCTCACAGAGTTCAACACTTAAATCATAAGTTCTACACTTCCGAACTGCAGCCGACCTACACTTGCCTCTCTTGTTTTAGAGAATGACACAAATTCTCAAGATAGCTACCCAAACCTTGAATTACGTGCAAGCACATTTCGACACGTGTGGTGATAGGTTTTAGGCAGCCTAGATGGGGTAAGCTTCAAAAGGTGACATCTGCCAAGGTATTCACCTGTCTTTTAGGACTGAACTTCTTTAAAACACAGGGTGAAATATCCAAGACAATACATCTTACTGCAACTCTACCCAATACAAATAGCAGGCTAAACATTGACATAAAGTATGTTTGTTATGGATTAGTCAGAGTGAAGCGATAGACGGCTGCGAGGTTGAAAATAACAGCCACCTGTTAGAGCTCTTTATTCAAACTGGCACAGAGAGGTTAACTCGTGACTTTACAATAAGCCACCAACAGGTACAACATTGTAAGACTCAGTGTTTACCTGATATGGGTTTGCCTAAAACAAACCTCAAAATAATGGATTTGCGCAAAACCAGTTCCTATAATTTTCTAGATGGTTGTAACAAATAAACAAAAGCACCCAAGATGCTTCTACTTGTAGCATATTGGATGAATCGTTACATTAAATTTTTTTTTAATTAAAAGTGTTACATAAAATTGTCATACAACATAGGACGATTTAATATAACAATTTTTAGAGCAGAGCGTATGAGCTTTTATTCCAATGGCATTTGCAAAAGAGTTTTTGAAGTGGTAGATCATGGGAAACACTCACAAATTAGTCTTACAATGAAACAGAAGGTAAAAACTTGTTCCATTATGAAGATTTTTGTTTTGCTCTAATGTGTTACGCGTTTGTCCATCAGATTTAGCAAAAAATTATAAAAATCCATCTTACTCAGTATACCGTTATAAATACCTATCTTACCAAAGCATACCGCTCTGAAGAATTATCCTATCAAAATACGCATACTATTATAAAACTGAAATTACTTGTTTTGTTTATACTTTCTTAAATAACAGCAAGCTTTCAGCGAAGATCTTTGCAAACTACCGAAAACTATCATCTTTTTAATTGTCAGAGTTGTGTCACCTTCAACATGAATGTTAAAACTACAGAAGACGGCGCCTTGTGAGTTCGTAGCTGTACATGTGTACTCTCCGGAATCCATAATCGAGCACCTGCAAGACAGCATCAACAGAGTTAGACTAATATTAGTATATTATAATCTGTCTGATTGAACAAATGGCTACGGTATGTTAGACAGCAATTACACTGGATTAATAAACACACCTTCAACCAGACCTACTCCAGTCTAATCAAACACTGTATTAGTTATAATAATATTTTATATTTTAAGAAGATAAATGCACAAAACAATCGACAAGTAAGGAAACTGGCTTCTGATTTTATTTGCTTCTATTGCATGCTGGAAGGCTGTTATGACTGTGTTAGACAGGTGCATTTCATAGCCTTATGTTTCTTCAGTGAATCAGAAAACTAACAAAGAGACACTATTATAAATATGCTAAGGTTATGATAAATTTACTACCCTGGAATTTCCATGAAATACTCGTCCTTCTTGCTGTAGAGTCGACAAGTTCCGTCTTCTTTTATCAACTTGCCGTCACGAAACCAGGTGACGATTGGTCGTGGCTCGCCTAAGTATCACATTACATCCATTCATATAATTGTCTAAACTTCAGCCCACTTATGTTTCTCTGATGACATAAGAATACTAGTTACACAAAAAAGTTTCTCCTTGTAGGGAACTCACCTCTTATGACCTTGCCAACCTCCAGCTATCTTTCTATAGTCAAAAACAACTTAAATATGGTGAGTCTCTAAGGATCTCAGTAAGCAATACAATTCGGTTATGCATTTGTACCTTGACATTTGCTAGAAACCTTTATCGTCTCATCCTCCTTGCACACCATGGTTTCCGGTCTTTCCAGAAACTTTGGGGCTGACTCTTCACTACAAACAAGGATTGTGTTGGTAGACAGACAGTCATGCAGATCAATTCACACAGAATAACATAGCAATGACCAAAATGTGTTCTTTATCTTAGTTATTATGGATTCTCAGTCTGTGTTCCTTGTGGCGAAAATATTTAAAACATGAAATGGCTGTGCCAAGTCTGACACAACTGACAAACAAAAGTAAAAAAAATAATTGATTACAACAATGTATTCTTGCATTCTAAATAATTAAAGAGTATGTGATATCTTTGGAAAGTCATATACGGTCTAATAAACATATAAGTCATATACGGTCTAATAATTATATAAGTCATATACAGTCTAATAAATATATGTCATATACCGTCTAATAAATATATAAGTTATATACGTTCTAAAGTCATATAAAGTCTATTCAGAACTTTTTGGTCATTACAATGAGATGCTATAAAATTTTGACATGTAGAATTTTAGTCACAAAAATCAGGTTAATCATACTCCTGCTATATCTGTGCTTCTGAAGCTCTAAGTCTAATGACAATAGAGTTTACTTTGTTATTAGAAGTAGAGTAAGAAAAAGTTAAGAGAGTGAACAGTAATAAAAATGTGATTATATAATCAGCACGTTTCTATAAAACAATTCCAAAGTTTGAGAACAAGAAACTCAATGAACTAGACCCTCTTTAAAATTTTTTATGAAATTTTAGAATCTTTACTGTTATCAATTGAAATGAAATAGATCCCAAACAACATTGGTAGCAGATATGCATCCATAACTGTAGAGTTGAGAAAAAAAAGAAGTCTGACCAGTAGAGAAAAAAGTTATTAGCTGAAAAATCAGAGAGTGAGTAGATCATAATAATTTTGAATGTAATATATAGTAGTATAATGATAAGCAATTATAAGCAATATTCCATTTACTATATTTTGACTACCACTATCTCACCTATACCGACTGATTTACACAGTAGCTATTGCAGTTTCCTGAGTGTTTTGGAATTGGAGGAGATGATGCTTCAAGTATAACTATACAGTCAATGGGACTGTTGCTAAGGCGTACTAAGATATAAATATAGCATCCAGGCTCCTTTTCCTACGCATATCTCTGTCTTCCTTCTATTTAAATGTCAGCTTACGCATACGCAATGCCATTACGCTAAATACAGGCTGACTACATTTTTAATAGAAATCCTCTCATGCTTCAACAATCTTCTAATCTAAATGTGATCAATGCTTGTTTATCAGTCACAAAAGTGAACACATCTTTTATGCAAACTCAGTTATATGAAGTATCAGAAAAATACGTTTTGTTTGCTACTTAAATCAGACTTAATCTAATGCATACAGAATGTGAGATTTGTAATTCATACGTATATATATATATATATATATATATATATATATATATATATATATATATATATATATATATATATATATATATATATATATACATGTATATATTGCTCATTATACATAACTAGAGTGTTGGAATAGATTGACTGTACTTATCCTTTTCCATGATGATGTTTCTGTCTGGACCCACTACAGGTCTGTCTCGTGCTTCTGCGCTTTTCAGGTGACAGGTGGTGGATTCACCATCAGTCACCTGATGGTGAAAAGTACAGAAGCACGAAACAGACCTGTAGTGGCTTCAGAGAGGAATATTGCCTCAAAAAAAGATAAGAGCCATTAATCTATTCCAGTACTCAAGTTATTTATAACACTACACACTCTTCAGAACTTAATGTGTTGTTAGCAGTAGGTCTGACTACTTATTTATTATATTAATTATACATTTTTAAATGATGATTTTTTTATTTCAGACAAAGTGCTAAAATATAATCTAGGAACAAAATGTAGGCTTTCTTATAACTCGTGTCACAGATTCCAGCCAGTTCTCATTTGTGTCAGCTCCTACCTCACTAACTAGTAAAAGTCATGAATAACTTACATCTTTGCATTTTCTTCGGCTTCTTCCATTGATGGAGTCATGATGAGAGGACGTCTTTTGCTGCTGGCTACTGACTCCTCTGCTCGAACCAATGCAACCTCCTTCACGGTGGTCATTTTCACTGATTCCACATGCGAGTGAGTGTCGCTCAGGCTCGTTCGGTGCGCTAAAGTCGAAAAGAACTGAGAATATTCAAGCAGAAACACTGCTGGTGGCCTAAAATGGCCTCTATAGCCATTTTAGGCTTCTAAAATGGCCTCGTAAACTTGCGTTATGATGGCCTACAATTACCTCCATGAACATTGCAGAAACCTATTTAATATAAACCAATGAGCTATCCTTCCTTCTATGTAGGTCTACATGTCAGCTTGAATTATCTATTTGTGGTGCAGATGAAAAAGCTCAAACAGCATAGCAGACCTACCACTATCAGTATATAGCAGCAGTGCCATTAAAACTTGTTTTCCAGACTGGTAGGCACATATGTTTAGTTGCATAAACTAGTAGATACAGTAACACTGTTGAATTTCTCGTGTCGATCTGTTTCACTAATAGATAGAACTAAAGCATAGAATCCAGTTCTTCTTGATATAAAACAATTATTATATATCTACTACAATGTGTTATACTCTGTTAACACTCTGTGTTATACTATGTATAACACAGAGTGACTGCACATTTAATACTTATGTTTAAATAATTAAAATTTAACGTTTAAAAACGTTAAAAATATTACCCGAGTTTAGAAGAAAATTAAGAAATGCTGAAGACATAAAAGCGGAGTTTACAGACTTTCGTATTCTGCTAATAGCAGAACTTGTAAACTAACTAGCTATTGCTAGAATTTAAACTGATTCTGTTATTGACACAGTTAGCTGCTTCTAGCCTCCTGCTCACTATATATGGAAGCAAATTCTGAAACTAGAATCCCTTACAAGAGAATCGCTTTAATCTAGCAAAAAATCTAGCCAAACAAGGACAAGACTACAAAACAAGTCTGGTAATCTCAAAAGATTAAAAAGAAAATATTTTTGTTATCGCTTTTTATTTTATACACTTATGTGGTACACTTACTATTTTATACACTTACGTGGTAGACCGATTTCTGCAGCCTTGCTCACGCCTCGATAGCGATTTTAAAGTAAATGCCATACAATTGCTTACTGTTAATAAACTGTTGCAAATCATATCTCGGAAGCATCGAAGAGATCAATGAACTTGTACAAGAAGCAGCTGTGCCAATTAGCAGTTATATTGTTATATAACTATATTTATACCAACATTTATGGTCATAGAAATGCGCAGGGCAGTATGTAATAGTGTATTGACTATTCGCGAGTGCCGACTTTATCAAGTTTATCACGTAAAGGTCAGATACAAGCGCAGCGATTTTTTAGTCAGTCCCGAAAGGGCTAGTTTCAGCTGATGATAATTAACAACATATCTGTTAGATATTGTGTTATGTAACGGGTTGTCTGAAGTTATATGTCAGCCTCAAGCGCTGCCTGCCAAGCATCCGTTTCTTTCTAGGATTCTATAACTGTGTTATCTAATTAACAGCCAACTATTCTAGGCATTCCAAGTGATGAGCACCTGCTGGATGCTGCCTCCCTATGGCATCAGTCGTCTCTTGTGTCTAGTTTGGCACTACCGAGGAATGTTATGAGCAGATTAACTAACTAGACTTACCAATGCATCAACTCTCAGCAATAACTTGTAGCAGCCAAAACTGAACAACTAAAGATAATAACAGTGTCTCAAGGATAAGATATTCAAACTGACCAGAGTTCCATAGAGTTGCAGTAATAGGGATTTCTATACTATTGTATTAATTTGGGATTTACGGTTGGAAAGCTGATATAGGATATTAAAGGATTTACAGGTATTAGTCTAATTTAGCTGTGCCCAACCTACGCCCGTGGGCTGCATCCAACTTATAATGTTGCCTCACTCTTATGCAGTTTACTGGAACATCAAATTATCGTTATGATATTAAAATAACATGAAAAGCGGTATGCAGTACGTAATGTCACCACAGCATCTCCTTCTCCTTCATATATTACACAAGCCAGACAAACATTTTTTAATCCCGATTGCTAATGGACCCTCTTATGTCCATTCATTGCGCTGTCTTTCTCTAAACACATTGAGGCAGATGCCTCTATGTGTTTAGAGGCATCTATGACTCGATGCCTCTATGCCTCTACGAGTTGAAATTTAAGCAGACATTAAAAGCTTTTTTGGTTATTTGTGTGACATTGCGAACAATGTTACAGTTCTGACTTATATTGCAAATGATTGCATCAAAATTTCGCTTGCGTTTTGGCCCACGTAATTTATTCAAATGTCGAGCAAGGGCACAATATAACAAAAAGGTTGGGCAAGCTGGTTTAATTTGTGCTTGAAACTCTCTGATTCTGCATTTCTCAGAAGCCTAGTCACTAGCAGCACTCACAGGAGGAAATTATGGGCTTTAAGCAGAAAAGGTTCAATGCAGAAATATAAATTATCAGTAGATAGATATCATCAAGTGCAGGGGTTGGCTGGAGGCTAATTGATAGGCTAGCTCTATTCAAAGCACTACATTACACTCTTATCTGTTTCAGGGCTGTTTCCAGATAAATTCTATTAGAATGCATCCAAGATCAAATACACCGTAATCTCTTGACTTACAGCTTCTGGGTTTTCTAATTTATGCAATAATGAGAGTTATCTACTCATCACATGGTTCGGGCAATGATTATCTTGCTTTGAACTACATGTATTTTGAATGTTTTGCATGTGACCAATTCATTGTTCGTTTTAAAAATCTTAGCTTCATTCATTGAAATATATTTTGCAACTCAAAATAGCAAACAACTTTATTTTGATATTTTAACAACCTTTAATCAACCATAATACAGCAAAGATTGTGGAGAAAAAACGTAGTAAAGACACAAGAGCGGCTGATAAGCAGAGATGAAAGCAAGAGAAAGCCACAGGAGTGAAGAAACTATATAACATAAATACTCAAGCAACAAAAAACACCCATAGCAATTATTCCGTGCTTCACCAACCTTTGACCTGCAGGTGTGCCGCTGTAATAGCGTACCCTTCACAGTTTTCAGCTCGACATTGATATGTCCCAGCATCCGATAGTTTTATAACTTCAATATGCATGGATACAACGCCATCCTCATGGTTATGAGAGAAGTGATATCTAGGATCGTGTGTGATTTCTATATTATCCTTGAACCACCGAATGTTAGGCGGTGGAAAGCCGATAACCTGGCATTCAAATTTCTTATTAGTTCCGACAAGCGCCTCTCGGACATCCATTTTGCTGCTGAGTTGGCAAGTGTACGTTTTTACCACATACTCTTGAGGGCGGGCGGTAACTACTATGGCTGGTTCTTCAGTTACGCTAGGCTCGACGAGTGTCGATGAGTCGTCTTCTACAAGTATTGGAGAATTTGGTGAACTAAGCGTGTTTGTTAAAGTCTCTGTGACTAAAATTTCATCTGCTAAGGATGGGACTGAGAGTTCACGGCTTCTGCCCTCACTCGCTGCGTGTCCACAGTTTCTGTCCTCACTTAATTCGAGTTGGGCTGCGAGTTCAGAGCAACTGTCTTCATCCGATGCAGACGAGTCAGTTAGTTCGCCACTACTATCCTTAACCGCTGTCGTCGCTGGTAGTTCACAGATACTTTCCTCAGATGAGAGACTTGAAGATGATCCTTGACGAGCGGCCTCCTTTATCTCACTGGCAGCCCGCTGCCTGCAAGTAAAAAATAAAGCAGGATTCTTACTCGGCATATTAAGATATTAAGCTAAGCGGTGGGGAGGATAGATGTACTTGATTAGTGTAAGGATATTTGTATATAATGACTGGTCCTGATTATATACACGGTTATTACATGCAATTGGCTTTCAATCTGATCTCCTTATTCTAATCACTTATAATTTATTTTAAAGAAACTTATTGTAACAGAGAATTTGAAGGAAAAGCTAATTCTTTTTTCTACAAGCAATGTGAAAGGGTATTTATTTATGCATCGACTTCCAAACGCTTGCCTAGCCTCAGTAGGATTTGATGAATCATTGAATAGCATAAAATCCTGCACATTTCCTCAGAATATGCTTAGCACCTTCACGAATTGTCACTTCCTTTCTTTCTGTAACACTTCAAAGACAAGCTGCCCAGTAAAAGCGAGAAATGGAACGGAAGATAGAGTCAGTAGATAAGGGCTTCAGGGTTCAACTCCAATGGCACTTGCCACGCGATAATACGAAAATACAAACAAATAGTGGCGCTATATAGACAGAGAGAGAAGACACCTACTCTACGACAGACATTCCTACCTTTTCTCCCGACTGTTGTGTAAACATAGCGCGAGCATCTCGATCTCTATAACCAAATTGAACTGCGATACAGGAAGAGTGAGATAAGAATGCTAATATAAAGTTCACATCAGCGCTTCTTTATTCTCGCTGCGTTGTTTTTTACTCCGTGAGTGTGTAGGTAGACCTAGAGCCGGGTATTGCAGCCAGCTCAAAAGACCATCAAAGAGGCAGCTGATAGCCTTCAGCATCCAATTTTGCATCGGAGTCAGGGTCGAAGACTCTTATAGACACAATTCTTACCACGATTTAATAGGCATAAACAACTGTATAACTATCATTTTATAATACCTTCTGCCAATTACTGCCTCCGCGAGGGCAAGATATTCAGCAGGTATTTACTGAATGCATTGCTACCTGCGTTCATTATACTCATGAAATCTCACATTGTCTCTCAGCAAATCATCAATAAAAGAGTCAAACCATGTAAACATGCCCCCCCCAGTTGAGCTAGGTGGAGAGGATAGAGGCTAAAATATGCACAGATCAACTCTGCATTGAAATAGCGGTGTGCTTTATTTGAATATTTCTAAATACATGTTGATTCAGTAACTAAATTTAAAATATTTTCAAATCTTTCATTCTATACTTCACTCATACTACTATGTACAGATAATGTTTTGCTGTATATATTGGCTATACCTTATATATTTCGTACAACCAGTAATTCTGTATATTTCTTATTCCAGAAAAGGACAACTGTTAGCATTAAGGAGTATACACTGTAGACTCTAGTGAACTGCTCCACAGAACAACTTGTAATAAGGCACACAAATATATGCTTGTGTGTCTTTTGGAAAGAAGCTGAACTATAACCAATAATAAATACAGGAGCATTATTGGTTTTACATAAAACAGAAAACAACTATGGGTTTGCTGCCACAGAGAAGATAACAAAAACACATACCTAAACAAGACCAGTGGGATGTTGGGCTATTTGTAAGAACCTTGGTCTAACGTAGGTGTGAACTCAAAAAGTTAGTGCATCCAACTTGTCAAAATTAAAAATGAACTCACACAAAATCTTTGTAGATTTTATCAGAAAGTATCAGTATTTTTCTATCATTTGCAATTGTTTGTAATGTTTGAGGTGATCTGAATGCCAAAATGTTTCAAGATTAAAATCAACAAAACTTAATCACAGTTAAAACGCTCAGATTAAGCAGAAATGCGATTATAACGTCTATAGTTGAAAAGAAACCGACGGAATAGAAGCGGGAAATGCTGCAACTTAATGCAATAGACGATATCAAATATAGCAACGGTAACAGCTAGTGCCATCATTTCACAGGTATTTTTATTCTGAGCATTTTAAACTCAATAAAGTTTTGTCGATTTTAATCTTGAAACATCCTCGCTATCAGATCACCTCAAGCATCACAAACAATCGCAAATGATAGAAAAACGCTAATTTTTTTATTATAAAATCTATAAAGATTTTGTGCAAGTTCATTATCCTTGAAACATATCTCTGTATAAAAACACTTTTTGTGTCACTAAAAGTCAGATCATTGTAACGGTATAAAATCCAAAGAATAGCATTTCATATATGAAAGAAGTCAACTGAATACATAGATCCTACCTGAGTGGCTGTCATATTCAAGATAGCTCAAGTCCTACTGCAAATGAGTCTTAACACATAACATAATGTATAGAACAGAATCGCGTTCCTCTTGAAATCCTATCCAGATAAACTTTGCAGCAAACAGAACTGCTGGCTAAGCTCCCTGTATTTGGTAATAGCCTTTAAACACGAAACTAACAATGTCTATTTACACAAAGACCCCTATGAATGGTTTGAGAGCCAAGACGTTAAGATAAGTATGGGCGCTAGCGGCAGCACCCTACATGGCATCAAATAATTTTCTAATACTTGTGTAAACAAGCTGGAGGTGTGAAGGAGATCGAACAGATTCTCCTGAAAAATTAGATGAAACTCCTTCGACACAGAAGTTTATGGTTAGATCCATTCAATGCACTGATAGTGTTTTATGACTAACTCATACAGATCTGTTCAAGATACAACTAGAATAGTTAGATTTTAATGTGACTGTATAAACATTACTTCAAGCTAGTTGCAGAAAACCCAATGTAGGAGGAAGCGTATGTCATGTTTTCGTCTACATACCAAGTTTTAGAAATAGAACAATGGTTAAGTGTAATTTTTTATTTGGTCCACACAGTTGGTTTTTAAAGTTGTCTTTCTCGCAATGGCTGAATGACTTGAGCTGGTATTGTCAAAAAACTTCTTTTTCAGTTTGTGTTTCGGGTTTGAAAACTGATGACAGCTACTAGATGGCAAGTGAGACAAATGGAGTGAGTGCTTCTCTATTGAAATTATGTAGCTAAGAATGACTTTCCAAAATGAGTGAGCCGCATGAGCTGGCGTAACGTTGACAACCTGTTTCTTGCAATCATCGTAAAACTTCTTTATTAACGGCTGTTCTGAGAGAGAAGCTCTGAATGGATAATGCTTTATACATTAAAAGTACCTTGGAATTTGAACAGCTTATATCCAACTCTACAAGATAACATTTAGCTGAAGCTGTAGTAGTAACTGTGTTCTAGTTTGTGAGGATCCTGCCCAGACACTTATATTTCATTACTGGTGTGATTCTCTAAAACTAACTCCAGTACAACTTTTATAAAAAAAATCCAGATCACAGCGCACTTCAAGGCGCTATTGTTTTTAACTTGCTCACAAATTAGGACCTTGTTGGTACATAATATTTCTGAAGCCAGTTTCATAAGCAGAATCTCTTGAACTGGTGAGCAAGCAAAATATATTTTAAACAATCTTTTAATAATTACATGTAATGCTTTATTCATTGTTTTTCAAGCTGCTCACTCTCCAGCTCTTTGGTTTTCTTTAATTTGCTCTCTGCCTTCTATAAAACATTGCTACCAAAATGTTTTCTTACAATTCAAAGTACTTTTACTGTAAATATTGTAGTTCATATTTTGTAATATTCGGTCACGGTTTTCTGTCATAGAACACAGAATTTTGTTTTCACTATTTTCTCCAGAGCAACCTCTGTGATGGGTAAAAAAAGATCTAAGCTTCTATGAAATTTCTAACTAAATCTCTAACTAAGTGACTTAGCATGCCGATCTCTCCAATCATTGGTTGAACATGATGTAAGCCATACATAGAGTGAGAGCACAACTCTAAATAGGTACCTAGCCTCATTTTGAAACTGACTAGACAGCTAAAAATTGAGTTATCTGTTCTTTGAGCAAGACTCTTTATGAATTCGTAGCCATATGTACTTTAACGTAATATCAGTGAATTTTAGTAAAACTGTGACAGTCCCATAAACATGTGATACTTCACAAAGATTAAAATATTTGGAGGAAATGAAACTGTATATAAAGTAGAATGCAGTTGACTGAAACACATTGATTCATTTGTATTCAACATTGAAAATAGTTCTATTTAAAAAAAACTGTTTGTCGTACTAGTAAAGTAAGAGAGTAAAAAACAAAAAAGGGATTAAAAGAGTTGGAGGTAGGAAAAGAAGGGGGTTTAGAACAAAAAACAGCGAGTGATAGGTGGAATAAGTAATGTTGATAAAAACAGAAATATAGGTAAAAATCAGCTAATAAAATTTATACCTGAAGTTAAATGCAGTAATACTTTAAATAAGAAATATTTAGACTTAAGTTCTAAAATAATATTAAACTTACATCAATAAATTTAATACTATTTATTGCTCTATGCGTGAACATATGTAATTCATTTAAAGTGGAAGTGATTGAATTACACTATGGGCTGTGATTAATTCTATAACACTAAGGCTACCGACTATTATTATGATAATACTGTAGAGAAGTGCTGCACTACTGATTAAAGACCTGTGGTTTATTTCAAATACAACCCATGATTTGTACTACATTAAAGTTCACTATCAGGTAGTTGCTCAACAATTCCTTATAAATAAACCCATGTCAGGTATAAAGTTTGGCTATATTCTTAAAGCAAAGATTGTCGATACACGTTGATTGTGAAACACGTTCAAGGCAAACTGGAGAACGACAAATGTTTACTATCACTAGAGTTTTTGCTTTCAAGGTTAAAAAACTCCTAGGCAACAGCTTTTCATTTTTGCCCTATGTATATGATGAAGGTTACAAAATGGTTGTATTAAGGTAAGATATCTGTGGTACTGTACAATGTATTGTATTATACATATACCAACAACAGTTTGAAATTAGCTATAGAGCAATCAGGCCTTAAGGCAGTACCAGGTTGCATATGCCTCCTGCTCATTATTTGGTGAAATGCTAGCTTGATTGTAAAATAAAAACCAAATAAGTAGATTTTTCTGTGTATAAATCTCTACTAGGTAGCGATTACAGGACAGATATTCAGACTGTGCAAAAAGCTGTATAAAGCTGAGTGTGTATGTACAGTACACTTGACTACAACTACATAACAGCACATAAAATTTTGAAGCGCAAACTATGGAAATATAAACTATCAGGATGAAAAAACAAAAAATGGTCGAAAATGTAAAGCACAAACAAAAAAATCAAATATATAACAAGTGTAGCTCTAATATAAACAACTTACAAAGTTTATCGTAACCTTTATAAGATTATGTTCAGTTTGCAATGAGGCTCAACATTTCAATATACTCAGTTCAAAATATTCAGTTCTACAAAACAAGAGTTATCTCCCATTTCATTGCGGATTCGACACTCATATTCAGCGTCGTCACTTAGTCGTACATCACGGATTATTAGTGAGTACTTTTGATTTTCACTCATCAACTCGATTCTGTCATGTAGATGAACCGGCTTACTGTCTTTGAACCAGGATACTTCAACAGAGGACTGACTGCTCACTTCCACGTCAAACCTCGTGCAATCGCCTTCGATTACGTGAATGTCGCTAGGAAGTTTACGAGTAAAAGTAGGCATCAAAGTCATTTCAGAGTCCACTTCTTCCACGATTTCAGTAGTCGATTTTCTGCCTTCATATCCACTGTCCATCGTGTCCGACATGCGGTCTTTTTCATCGGAGCCAGATAAGAGTTTCCGAGCATTACTGATGACAGCGTTGTTGTTCACGCTGTTAGAAAGTTGCTCTTCTTTAGTAGGATACTCAAAGACCTTCGTCGATGTCGGTGTAGCACTGCTGACAGGATGGTCACTGCTGACTGCCTCTTCGTAAGTGCTGATAAGCATTGGCGATTGAGTGGGAGTTGTCTCACTATCGCCGGTGGACTGTCTGACAAGCTTTTTATTTGTGTCGAAGTTGCTTTGGTTTTCTGAGGACAGGCTAGATATCGGCAAACTAGCTTTGCATTCTTTAAATGTAGATTTCATTCTTTGGATAGCCACCATTGCTTTGACAGTTTTCTACAGTAAACATTACAAAATATGGGGATATTCGGGGATACTAGTTGAAAAACTCATAAAACAACTGCAGACGGTGTAACAGTGTTTATGTTGGTTGAAACCGGTGATATTTGCTCTGGCTACAAACAGCTCAACAATCGCTTTTGACAAGCGTTTGCCAAATAATGTACATATATATAAGTATATGTACACATGCGCAATAATAGAAATCATGATCAGTAGATGTTTGCCAGAAAGAAGCAGGGTACAGAGAGAGTAGGGTTTACTTGGCGTATGCAGCTGCTACTGTAGAATTAAAAAGCGAAATAGGAAAGACAATTGCTTACTTTGCTAGGTTTACCAAGAAAAAATATTATAAATCATAAGGTAAAGCCAATCTCATTACCATTATTTCAGCTCAATTGTCATACTAAAACATACCGACAAGTCTCAGCAACTCTGCTCTGCTGACTCCGGCAGCATCATAACTAGCATAACTCAAGCAGTGCATTAACTTTTGTGTTCCAAATACTAACTACATGTGCAAAATAATTCAGAGTGTTTATAAAGAAATCATAAGCAATCACACTTCAACAGTTTGCTAGACAGAACTGCTGTGTTCTGTCTTTCCCCAGCCAACCGCATTTACCAGAATCACCCGCTGTAGCACGTTCAAAGCAAGCAACACAATATCTCAACCCGCAATTGGCATCCAACACTGAAGCCCACAGACACAAATATTGCTCTTTTGTGTATGGCTAGCGAACAGACACCAGATGTCTATGACAGCGGCAAGAGATGTGCCATGAAGAAAGCAGTTAGAGATGATATGGGTTGGTTTATCAAGCAGCAAAATTAAGGTTGAGTTAAGAATACTGACTCAAGACTCGCGTTCAGCTTTGAGTCGATTAAGCGTATGTAAGGCCTTTTTGGGGATCTGAAATTAACACAACAAGCAACAACTAAACAATAAGTACCAGGAAAGCGAATAACAAATTACAGCGCATTACAAATCAGTGCAAAATAATTCAACACGCCTTTTTGGCAACAAAAGAGTATTAAAGGTCTACATAAGCTGACGGATAAATGTTAGCTGGTTAAACAAATACTCCCAGGGTTCAGCTAGTATGTTTAACACGTAAGTGTAGAGTAAATCAGTAACACGATGAGTGGTTACTGGCAGATGGGATGGATTTGTGAAAGTTAAAGGTTGCTAATGTTCTGTAAGTTTTGCATGCAAATGGATAGACTAGTAACAAGTTTTAATCGTGAAGAGATCAGTTCTTTTTGGCGTGTATAAAGCTATGACCTGTTTTGCAGCCATGTAACCATAGCAACTAATGGCCAATGGCGCATGCCGCAACAACAAGAACATGAAATCAAATACAATATCCATTGTTACTGCGGACAGAAATGATTGCTTGAAAAGACCTACAATTACGCAAGGACCATTTGAAGCACAACTAAGAAGCAAAAATCAAGAATTCTTATTTCAAAATGATGCTAATTACATGAAATGATAACAAATAAACTAACTGATACAAGGCTTTCTAGTAAATTTCTATTAGCAAACGCAATTGTTATCATGCTGGCAGCTTCTCCATCACTCGTAACTACACTCTGTCACTAGTAAGTTTTTCTTGAAAAGCTTACCTGCCATTTACGCCGAGCTAAAAATTTCTTCATCTTGCTTTTAGATTTCGAAAGAGTTTGCCCTTCTTTGTGCTTATTGGATTCGACCAGCCATTCGTGTTTCAGTGCAGCGCTTGCTGTCATTCTGTTTCTAACAGGATACCAATATGGAACATGAGGGATGGATGAACGAAGCTTTTAAAAAGTTTGCAAGCTGTGATTGTTCCTAAACTTCGCAGAGTTATGTACGGATATAAAAACAAGCTTTACAGCTACCACAAATTTAAATATCAGCCAGTTTAATAAATAAAAATCTTATATTAGTCGATACTTCAACCAAAACTAACATGTCAATCTTCATCAGGTGCTTTATCACAACAGACTTTACATGGTCACAGGAAATACAGTCATCCATTGCATCTTCACAGCTCACCTTTTACCAGTACTTTAAAATAGTAGGTTAAAAAAAAACCAGTAGGTTAAAATTGTTTGTTAAGAATAAAGAAATATGAGAATATTAATTTTAAAAAAACATTAAAAAATTAAATTACATGAATATTTATACATAAATTACATAAAAAAACAAGCGACTTTCTTCTCACAATGAACCCAATTAACCAAAAGTACAAATATTCAGAACAGATGAAGTCCAAACTGCACCCATACTACGTAAATGCATTATCTGGCTTAAAACACTGAGACTGAAATTGAAATATAAACTGCAAGTCAACAAGATAGCTTCAATATACATACTTATTATACAGGAAATGTATACAATATGTTTAAAAAGCAGTTTAAGTGATCTGGTGGTAAACTTTTAGCTTATGAGTATAATTTAAAAAGTTTTTATTTTGCAGATTTTTACTTATCGCTGGGGACACCGGTCCCCGCAACAAGTAAGGGACTACTGCACTAGAAAGTGAGGAACTACTGCACTAAAAACTAAAAAGTGAGGGACTACTGTACTGAAATACTGAAAAGTGAGGGACTACTGTACTAGAAAGTGAAGGACTACTGTACTAAAAAGTGAGGGACTACTGTACTAAAAAGTGAGGGACTACTGTACTGGAAAGTGAGGAACTGCTGTACTGGAAAGTGAGAGACTACTGTACTGGAAAGTAAGGGACTACTGCACTAGAAAGTGGAGGACTACTGTACTGGAAAGTGAGGGACTACTGTACTAAAAAGTGAGGGACTACTGTACTGTAAAGTGACGGACTACTGCACTAAGAAGTGAGGGACTACTGTACTGAAAAGTGAGGGACTACTGTACTAGAAAGTGAGGGACTGCTGTACTAAAAAGTGAGGGACTACTGTACTGGAAAGTGAGAGACTACTGTACTAGAAAGTGAGGGACTACTGTATTGGAAAGTGAGGGACTACTGTACTGTAAAGTGACGGACTACTGCACTAAAAAGTGAGGGACTACTGTACTGAAAAGTGAGGGACTACTGTACTGGAAAGTGAGGGACTACTGTACTAAAAAGTGAGGGACTACTGCACTAAAAACTAAAAAGTGAGGGACTACTGTACTGAAATACTGAAAAGTGAGGGACTACTGTACTAGAAAGTGAAGGACTACTGTACTAAAAAGTGAGGGACTACTGTACTAAAAAGTGAGGGACTACTGTACTAGAAAGTGAGGGACTGCTGTACTAAAAAGTGAGGGACTACTGTACTAGAAAGTGAGGGACTACTGTATTGGAAAGTGAGGGACTACTGTACTGGGAAGTGAGGGACTACTGTACTAAAAAGTGAGGGACTACTGCACTAAAAACTAAAAAGTGAGGGACTACTGTACTGAAATACTGAAAAGTGAGGGACTACTGTACTAGAAAGTGAAGGACTACTGTACTAAAAAGTGAGGGACTACTGTACTAAAAAGTGAGGGACTACTGTACTAGAAAGTGAGGGACTGCTGTACTAAAAAGTGAGGGACTACTGTACTAGAAAGTGAGGGACTACTGTATTGGAAAGTGAGGGACTACTGTACTGGGAAGTGAGGGACTACTGTACTAAAAAGTGAGGGACTACTGCACTAAAAACTAAAAAGTGAGGGACTACTGTACTGAAAAGTGAGGGACTACTGTACTAGAAAGTGAGGGACTACTGTACTAAAAAGTGAGGGACTACTGCACTAAAAAGTGAGGGACTACTGTACTGAAAAGTGAGGGTCTACTGTACTAGAAAGTGAGGGACTACTGTACTAAAAAGTGAAGAACTACTGTACTGAAAAGTGAGAGACTACTGTACTGAAAAGTGAGGGACTACTGTACTGAAAAGTGAGGGACTACTGTACTGGAAAGTGAGAGACTACTGTACTAGAAAGTGAGGGACTACTGTATTGGAAAGTGAGGGACTACTGTACTGTAAAGTGACGGACTACTGCACTAAAAAGTGAGGGACTACTGTACTGAAAAGTGACGGACTACTGTACTGGAAAGTGAGGGACTACTGTACTAAAAAGTGAGGGACTACTGCACTAAAAACTAAAAAGTGAGGGACTACTGTACTGAAATACTGAAAAGTGAGGGACTACTGTACTAGAAAGTGAAGGACTACTGTACTAAAAAGTGAGGGACTACTGTACTAGAAAGTGAGGGACTGCTGTACTAAAAAGTGAGGGACTGCTGTACTAAAAAGTGAGGGACTACTGTACTAGAAAGTGAGGGACTACTGTATTGGAAAGTGAGGGACTACTGTACTAAAAAGTGAGGGACTACTGCACTAAAAACTAAAAAGTGAGGGACTACTGTACTGAAAAGTGAGGGACTACTGTACTAGAAAGTGAGGGACTACTGTACTAAAAAGTGAGGGACTACTGCACTAAAAAGTGAGGGACTACTGTACTGAAAAGTGAGGGTCTACTGTACTAGAAAGTGAGGGACTACTGTACTAAAAAGTGAAGAACTACTGTACTGAAAAGTGAGAGACTACTGTACTGAAAAGTGAGGGACTACTGTACTGAAAAGTGAGGGACTACTGTACTGGAAAGCTCGAAATTAATTTCTCTGTTTGACTGATTAGAAAAGACTGAATGCTCAACCGGTCTGTTCAAGACAAAAGATAAAAGTAATGATAGTCCATATAATGGTACTCACTGCAGCACGCTGCCAACTCAACTTACTCAACATTTTTTACTAGCAGATTTGAGATGAAGTCTTTTGCGGAGTTCGAAATCTCATCGAAAGACTCATCCTCGAAGTCCCACTGAGTTCTTGTAACGTTTGACAGCGTTTCGGCATCATTATCTCCCATAAATGGTGAGAGCCCGGAAAGACTGAAAGTGAGAGAAATGTGTATTATTTGCTAATACAGGACCAGCTACTTGTTTCTTGTTTGCATGTCACCTATCAGCTTGTCACCGAGGTGCTGTAGTTGATCAGAGCTATACGCTCTGCAGATATGTTCAAAGCGCATGTGTGACTGCAAAGATGGTGAACAAAGTGATATGGTACAAAGCTGTATGCTTCACCTCCCTAATTTCTGCCCATTTCTGAGGCTATCTGTTTTGCAAATATCTAATTAGTTATCTGGTTTATCAATTATAGTTCATACACTTGAAAATATTCCAAAATGATTGAGCAGCTCCCTCTAATGAACAAGTAGCCATTTTATAATGATTTTGCAAAAAGTCTAAAATGTAAAGCATACTAATTCAAGTTTTCCAAATGTATAAAATGAAGGTTTTCCATTTTTGTGGCTTTTTATGACAATCCATCGTAATATCGACAGCTGTAAATGCTTACATCAATTCCTAAAAAGTTATCACTCTACGCATTTTAAAATCTTGATTTTTGAACAGGAGCAAGACTTGTTCAAAAACGTAATAAACTGTTGTTTTAAAGTGAATACTCACAGAACATATGTTATAACTCCAATGCTCCACATGTCTGTGTTAAAAGAAACCGCATCATAACTGATAACCTCAGGTGCTACAAAGTCTGGAGTTCCAAACATTGCTTTCATGTTCTCTCCTGGCGTGAACTTTCTAGCCAAGCCGAAGTCAATCAGTTTTATCTACAAGCACAAGGTACAACCTTAGACTTTATTGCTGATGGCTGAAGTTATGGAATTGAACATCTTTGGATGAGACAAGCGACTTGATAGGGGTGTTTGGATGTGACAAGTGATCTGATAGGAGTGTTGGGATGTGACAAGTGATCTGATAGAAGCGTTTTGACTAGTTAAGTGATCTGATAGGAGTATTTAGATGAGCTGATACAAGTGTTTGAGTGACCTGAAAATATTTTGTGATGTGATCATCCACCAAGAAGAAATGCCTGAGTCGGTGATATGAGTGATAAGAGTGTTTGAATTTGACAGGCATCCTGACACAAGCGTTTAGAGTAATAAGTTACACGATTGGAAGTTTGGATCTCTTATACATTACTAGTGATTGGAGTGTTTCATTGTCACTACTCACCTGATTGGATTGCTTTGAGACACACATGACATTCTCAGGCTTGATGTCAAGGTGAATAATAGACTTGCTATGCATGTACTCTATGCCTTCGCAGATCTGCTTCATGAAGCGTATGCAGTCTGTCTCCTTTACTTCAAAATCATCATCAGCAATTCTCTCGAAGAGCTCTCCTCCGCCCACACTGAAATGTAGAAAAATTAATTCTTTTCACATATTTGGTATAAAAGTAATGATTTTAACAGTGTGCCTAAGTGTCTAAGTAAGCAAACCTCAAATACGCAAAATATTTTTCTAAAAACTGCAAAATAGATTATATGAGAGAAATGACGCACGTAAATTAGGAAATTATGCTTTTAAATTTTTCTTGTATGCTGTCTTAGTTTAACCAATGATAAACAGCCCCCACTGGGGGCTGTTTATCATTGATTCAACTACACATGTAAAGTTGGTCGTTTCTTATCTTTTCAAAAGCGACTAACTATTGTAGTTTTGAATGACTTTGTAGTTTTGATTGACTCAAGGCGTGGATGAGTATTGTTAGAATAGTAAAAGCAGTTGAATAAACCGCAACAACACCCGATTAAAACAATAGTACAAAAGAAATTAGCCAAATAGAGAAGAACCGTGTTAAGAGTTACAATGGTAACTGGAACAAAAAGCCCAGTTAAATCTAAACTCAAAACAAATGCAACTGTTTGTCGTTATGAACTACTAGCAGCTATTGATGTAACCACTAGAAACTATAGATGTAGCTACTAGAAACTATAGATGTAGCCAATAGAAACTATAGATGTAGCCACTAGAAACTGTAGATATAACCGCTAGAAACTATAGATGCAACCACCAGAAACTATAGATGTAACCACTAGAAACTATAGGTGTAGCTACTAGAAACTGTAAATGTAACCACTAGAAACTATAGATGTAATCACTAGAAACTATAGATGTAACCACTAGAAACTATAGATGTAACCACTAAAAACTATAGATATAGCATAGTCAGCGCCAGATTTTTTCAATTAAGCATATCCTTACAATAAATGTTAAGCAGCAGTCTCTGTGCTGTGATACTTACTATTCTTGAATGAGAATGACCTCTCTGCCAAGGTCGAGGACTTCCCACAGTCTCACTAACTTCGGGTGTCTTAGCGTGTTCATGACATCTACTTCATTCATGATGTCAGGTTTTTGTGACGGTCGACACTTTAGCTTTTTGGCAGCCCACTGTCGCTTTGTCACTTTATCAACAACTAAGTGCACGTGACCAAATTTTCCTCTACAATGTCAAGGACACGTTTTACTTTATTCGGCATTGCGCCAAACTTGCACTTAGCTCGGACAGCGTACAATTTTGCTATAGGTTATTTTTTGTCAATTCTCTCTTAAAAACCAGTCATCTATTTACACAGAATACTGACAACCTCCTACAGTTAGATAGGCTCTAAAATTCATAGATACGAGAATATTGGAGTTTGGTGTCTACACACAATGACAGAAGACAACTCCTTAACATAATCATTACTTACTTTCCGAGTTCCTCAAGTACATCATAGTGGTCATCTAATTTCTTATCTTTGGTGATAATAACATCATGTTCCAGGAATGCTTCTAGAAACAGATAGATAGTTGTAGTACTTAATACGCTGCATACATGAACTACCTAGTGCTAGCAATGGGTATAAGTTTAGCAAGTAAAACATGGCCTAGTAATATTTGTAACAGAAAGTAGAATTTGGCTAGTTATGATTGCAAATCATCCTTGCCTTATCAGCCAGTCATGGCTAGCCAAGACTAATTCTAAGAATCCAGGCTAGCACAGACCATTCAATAGAGCTATCTTATTAGTTGGCTGTTCAACTAATGCCGAAAATGAAAGCCAAGGTACTAGTATCTGAAAGCATCAACTACATATAGTAAGTTTCAATGAGGGAATCATGCAACGGTGTGGACATGTCTGCAGATTAATCAATATATAATCACATGATGACCATATTGTGTTAGTATGTATTGTTAGTTAGTTTGTTTCAAGAGTACACTTGAACTCAGGCAAGAAAATCACAATAAATTATGTAAAGTGACTTTAACCTTCCCATGCAAAACTAATTTTCCTGCCTCCATGTGATAAGAGTTTGACAAAGTACTACAGCAATGTGATCCCATATACAGAGTA
Source organism: Watersipora subatra (assembly GCF_963576615.1). Classification (NCBI taxonomy): domain Eukaryota; kingdom Metazoa; phylum Bryozoa; class Gymnolaemata; order Cheilostomatida; family Watersiporidae; genus Watersipora; species Watersipora subatra. The sequence continues at coordinate 58,124,513 of NC_088710.1, read as the reverse complement.
GTTACCTTCTGAGCAAATGAAAAAATAAAAGAAAGTTGATGAGCTGTTCTTTGATGCATGTCATCATTTGCATGCACCCGTGTACTAAAACTTTGCTATAAATCGCACCAAGAAAACTACCAGGCAATTGAGTAACAATTAATTAAGTTGAAAACAAAATATTTATTGTTTTTAGTCTTGATGGAGTTGAACTATTATGGGGTAATCTTAGGCTTACACTACATGGCATTAAAACTGTAGGCAGTTATATAGATCTTCTCTCATCATATCTGACTTTTTCTAACTTGTCAAGTAGCTGAAACTCACCATCAAGGTCAGGGTCGTATTCTGAGTCAGCATAGTCTGAGTACTCAGAGTAATCGACACTCTCACTGTCTCCTATGGTTGATATAGACCGCGTGCTTTCCCTGCGGTCGGTTGATAGCACAGGCTCAGAATGTTCACTAGCCAGACCTTCTCCCACACTGTTCACTGCTCGTATTCTGAACACGTACTCATTTGAAGTCGCCATTTGCGAGACTCGGTAGGAGGTGCTCTGTAAGTTTTACAGGTTGTCAACTATTCGCTTGGTTGTTCATTAATTCCATTTCTTAATTTGCAAATTTGGGATAAGAATCAGGGTTGAGCTTTGAGATGAGAAATCTAGTGTCTAGTAAACAGCTTATTGTTAGCTTAAAAAAAAGCTGAATGAGTTTGTACTTGATCTGACATGGTCTGAAGTTTCACCTGGCCAATCACCAACAAGAGTCAATGGGCAGTGTGGGATATTCAACTCAGCACAGTTGTATAAACCACAGGCTAGGATTAGCGCAATTGCATTATAGGAGAAACAATATAAACAATCAACAAATTTCATTGAGAATCGCTAACACATCTTCCTCACTTTCCTGATCATGTACCATATGATTTCTACCTGTTCGAGGTCTGTTAAGGAGTTTCTGAGAGGAACCCACTTCGATAGTGACGACGAGGTTCAGATTGCAATGAGGACCTTTACAAGGTCAATCCAAAAATTTTTAAGTTGAAGGCATTCAAAAGCTGGCACCTCGAAGGCTAAAGTGTGTGTCATTGCATGGAAATTACTATGTTGAAAAAAATTGTAATATTCTACTCATAATAGAACTCTTTTTGTAAACCAACTATTGAATGCCCGGCGTAGTAAGAGTAATAAAAAATGTTTTGCATAAAAAATTTATTTTTAGTTGGCTAATGTTCTATACTTAATGAATTTGAGTAAATTGAACTAGTCTAAATATTTATTATACGTAATAAGAGGCGTGTACATCCCTCTGAAGCCAGCACTGGGAGAAAAGATTGCGTCCTGAACTCTCACACAATCTTCAAGCATGCTAGCCAGAGTGTGAAACATGCTATTTTAACCAATCGGCATTGAAGATTGGCAAATGTAATAAGTATGTGCACAATTATTCCATACTGTCGCAAGTAGTCCTGTGGTGTAGTGGTTAGCTTGCCTGCTAGCAGAACTGATGGTTCGGAGCTAAATCCTAGTGCGAAGCAGATTTTTTAACCAAGATTTTAATCATTATAACTGAACACATTCATTGAATGGCCTTCATATAAGCCCTGAGAGTTCAAGTCTCAATAATCAGGTTACCTGATGATTCTTTACTCCCGACGAGGTTATCCTCTGAGCGTATCCAAAAACTAATCATTTTTATTTCCTACTTATGCCATGTTTCTAACAGCTATTGTACATAAGCTGATGGTATTGTTCAATGGTTTTATAAAACAACTGCATCAACTTTTATTATTCTGTGCTGTTTTAAACCCTGCTAACTTTGAGTCAACTTACTTACAGCACTAAAATCCAATTCTAAAGTCATTTTAATCTTTTTTAAGTAAACATTTTATTGAAAATATGTATCGGTTGTCTATTGTCAACTATTACACGATTCAATAGATTACACGATTACACGATTGCCTGTTTACAATTCATGACTATTTTCAAAGACAAAGGGCAATAGTAAGAAAGTGCAGATGCATAACATCAGACAAACTTTTCTGCGACTTTAAAAGCATGTTTAAATAGAGTAAAGGGCAAAACTCTTTTCACCAAACATGCTGCCGTGACAGAACCCGTTTCTCAAACAGGCGCTGACGATATTTATCTCTTCACACTCACCTTGCAGAGACTGATGAGAGACTTCCAGTATTTTGTGGGAGAGATGCTAAGGAGACTGACTTTACACATTTCAACCTTGTAGCCATCGGCGCCCTCTACTCCCAACCAATTCACAGTTGCTCCTTCCGATGTCACATTTGTCACTGTAGGTTTGCTTGGCGCTTCTGGCAATGAGCTCACCACATTCAGCAATGGCTCTAAAATACACAAAAGGTAAGAAACTGGTTCTCAAACAGGCATGTTTCTTGCTTCGAGCCTCTGAAAAGTATCAAAGCAAAAGAGTTCCAATTCATAAATATTGATAAATAACACTGCCTGTTGCATCTAAAATAGATCACACTCAGCAAGCAGTGTGTGGGTTAAAATTCAATAAAATATAAATACTCCTACAAGAAAATCACAACTTAGTGACTAACAAACATGCGTCACTTCTGGGCTACTCAGGGGCACACAGAATGAAAGCGGGTTTAGGAATTTGTGTATGACTCGTATACCAGAACATCAGTTGACGCCGTGTCATCGGCGAATAATCTAGTTTCAACCAGAGAAAATGAAGAATGATCAGTTTTTGACAATATGAAAGTACTTGGAGTTTGGTTTAAAAAATCATGTATTGGATGCAATATAATAAACATTATGAATAACATTACAGTTAGTCTAGGAAAACACGCTAAATACAGAAAAGCGGAAATCAAAGCTGACTCATAACGTTACATGCTAATAAACCATAGTTAGTCACACTATAATATCATCAGTGTTTCGGTAGCCTTAGGCCACTATTTCTGCATAGTTTTGTGTAGTTGGAGGAAGTGAATTCATAGCTATATTTGATTGGCTAGTAAAAGGGGATATGACAAAAGGGGTCACATTCGATACAGACTCAGATTTAGACGATGTTTGTGATGTTTTTCCTGTAAATAAAAACAACCAATCACAGAGTAGCACTCACTTGTCACTACATGAAAGTAACAATTCTACACAACAGAGATATGATCACTGTTAACACAGCTGTTTAAAGGGAAATATATATGTATATAATATATATTATATACGATATATAGAATATATATGTATATAATATATAATACATATATATTATATATAATATATATGTATATGTATTTGTCATTACTATAGCTCAAAATATTAATGAAACCCAAGACTTAGCCTTGTTACTACAAAGTTATTTCATCTTACTGTGTTCATCAAATGTTGGTAACACAAACCGGTAAGTGAAGTCTAACATTTCATTATTCTTATTACATAAATTATTCTACAGAGCTTTCTTAGAATTGAGTACAATACATCAGGATTGTATCAACTATCTGGTGATGCTATGATAGGCTATGACAATGCACTTTCATAAATTCAGCCAATAAATTCAAACAAACTTGTGTCATGTTATCGGGATTTATCACCTATTTGTTACCTACTTAAAACAATGCAAGATAGAAGTTACATTTTAAAACTTTTCAACATTGGCAAGCACCAACCTTCTCTCATAGTACATCAACTATGATCAGAGAAAAGCAAGTAGCCACAGTATTTGCTGCTCACAAGTAGGGTTAGTTTAGAGTTATTACAACAATTATTAACATTGTTTATAAGCAATTAATTTATTTGCCAAATATTTTTAAGATAATTTATGTACATCTCTACTAGACACACTCAGTACTCATTAGTAGTACCGAACTACGATAGGAATAACCAGTATGTCAAACAGCTACGTATATACAGGTGTAAGTAATATGTATATGACATGGTAAGTATACTCAGGTATGTAGGTATATTTAATTTAAGACTTACTGTGCACGTTTAAGAAGCAAGAGCAGCTCTTAGTTCCTGCGGAGTTGCTGGCTACTGCAGTATATCTGCCCTGGTCTGCCAGCTCTACTTCTTTGATTGTCAGCCTGGCCAGCCCAGATTCTAGTGTTGTGTTAATATTGCTGTTCAGCTGTGAAGGAGAGAGATTAGAATTGCAATGATGCATTTTATATAAGTGAGTACTCTATCTATACATGAGCTGAGAAGATAGTGAGTAATTTTATTTGATGAAGCTTGTTAAGTCTGTATGGGCAGGTGTCAGTTTGTAGCTTGACCCCTTCTCAGATGATTGATTGACAAAAAAAGTGGTAATCATGAAAATAAATTGATAAAAATGCCACAGCTTCAACATTGCGGTAACATCTACATGATATATGCATAATTATGAAGCCAACCTTCTGAGCTAAATGTCAAACTAACTCACTTTGACGTCCGTATTATTGTAGAGCCATTCGACTGTAGCGTTGGGAGTTGCCTCTACTCTGCATTCGAGCACCGCGCACTCCTTCTCACTTACAGTGTTATCTGAGAGAGCCGATGTAAACCTTGGTGGAGTAGCGACCATATTCGAAGAGTTGCTTTGCGATCTGCCGAATCATTGATATGTAATATTAGAACGATATCCACTACCAGTGTTAATGATGTAGCAGCTGTCGCCCACAGGTGTGTCCACAGCTGCCCTGACACTATGATTGTTTCTAAGCTGGTCACGCTTAAAAGCTATAATTACAGCCCAGCAAGCTGGCGAATAGAAAGCTACTCTCTGACACAATTTCAGCTAAAATTTGGCTTGCTTTCAAGTTACAGGGATTTGCATTTCGAGTGATGACAAGAAAGACCAAAACAAAGTAATATCGATATAAAGAGGTATGTACGAGGTAAGTATGAGGTAAGTATGAATGACATTGATAGAGAGACCGTACCTGGATGATTTGCCCGATCGTCCTGTCAAAGTAGAAGGGCTAGCTGTATAGGTAATGGTGCAGCTAGAGGAAACTTCTCCGTGCTGGTTGCTAGCGGTTACTGTATAAACACCTTTGTCTATGCTCAAGCACTCCTCTATTTTATAGGTGAATATGTCGCCAGAAGCAGTGGTCTGTGGGAAAATAATCATTTATTTCTCACCGCAGCCAGAAATCAGGCACTCTAGAAGAAGCCGGTATATCAACCACAAAAACATCTTAACATACTGATCGTAGAAAGATAACCAATAATATAAGAATCTAACCAATGATGTTGAGGTAGTGTGTGGTCTAATAACTGTTGGTTTACCTAAAAATGATGACTCCATTTTAGGTTTAATAGGCTGATGGTTTTGAGCTAATTACCAGACCTGTCAGTGAATATAAATTATCAGACTTGTCAATCTGTATTATTCAAATGCTGAAGGCTTGCTACATGTATGTATGAATGGGGGTGTAAAAACACCAGCAATCAACAACTAAATATCTGATTGTTGTTTCACAGTTTTCTATATTTTTAAGGATGATTTTACACAGAATTGTATTTTTCTATCATTTGAAATTGTTTTTGATGTTTGAGGTGATCTGACTGCCAGGATGTATCAAGATTAAAATCAACAAAACTTGGTCACAGTTAAAATGCTCAGAAGAAAAATCTGTGCGAAATTATATCCCTAGTTGCTATAGTTGATACCATTGCAAGTTGCAGCGTTACGCGTCTCTATTCTGTCAGTCTCTTTGCAACTATAAACATCATAATCACACTTTTGATTAATCTGAGTGTTTTAACAGCGATCAGGTTTTCTCAATTTTAATCTTGAAACCTCTGGCAATCAGATCATCTCAAACACCAAAAACAGTTTCAAATGATAGAAAAATACAATTTTGTGTAAAATCATTTCAAAAAAAGTTTAAAAACATCCGGTAGTCAGACTGCCGCAAACCAAAAACAATCACAAATAATAAAAATTACTGATACTTTCTGATAAAATCTACTAAAATTTTGTGTAAGTTCATCATTAAAATTAGTGAATTAGTTCAAAGTTTTTAAAGATTTTAATTTAAAGCGAATTAAATTAACATACATTTAATCTGTATGTGTACCTCATGGCAACCTTTGCTTAATTTTCATCCAAAACCTCTAAAGGTTGTTTAAAACCCTAATTAATGATCATTTCAAATCAACTGTTCCAAACAGAAGCCGACGCAGTAGCATTGCAGCTAGTCGAGGCAAAGGTTTACCTCGACCAGCTGCAGTGCTACTGCGTATGTGGGTCTCGTCATACCTTAACGAGTAGGAACTAAGCTTTCATTTATTTTGTTTAACTTAATCAATATTATAACTATATTTTTATTGCTTTATTTTTATTACTAATTGATGAAATGAAATACACAAAAATACACACACCAGGACATCAGAAGCAGAAATCTTGTAATCTCAATAACATTACATTGTTACCAAACTGAATCGTATGCATATTGTTGGAGGTCTTCAAATCCCGGCATCTAAACCAGCATAGCAAAGGTGTCAAATCAGCCACGGAACATGACTGGAGTAGGTACAGTGCACTCCAGGGTTATGATTACCCTGTGTATTATGATTACCTTACAACGTGGAACATAGTTTCTTCAACCCCGCCATGTGACATTTTTTTCGCCATACGACATCAACAAACATTTTTGGCAAAATTCAAATTTGGCAGTCAGTGTGCTGAATACGTTGGAATAATGAAGATGCTAGTATGCTATTCATAGTTTTTTTGACGCCATCACCCTGTTTGCACATACGCTCGTCCACGAAAAAGCCGCCATCTTTGTAGAAAACAATTGTCATTCTCTTGATTAATAGTAATTTTCGGTGTTGTTTTGATACTAAAATAAAAAATTTGCAAACAAAAGCATTCTTTGTAATCATTAATTATAGAAGCTTCATGTTTTTAACGATAAAAGTTGTCCATAAAGATGGCAGACAATGATAGAATGACGTTACGAAAAAATGAAGGAATCATTAAAATCCCTCCCGCAGCGCCTGAAAGAGGTATGATGCTCACTCACTATCAATTCAATGTGATTCGTTATAAGAACACAAAACTGGAAAAAGGTAGGTTATAAAATTTTAGACAATGACAAAATTACAGTTTAGTAAAACACACACTAAAACTTAGCTCTAAATATGTGTTTAGTAATCTTAATTAGTTTAAGTCAAGTTCAGCGTTATGTTCTCCGTCTGTCCCGAAATTAAGAACTCTCTACGGTACGTACTGCACATGGCCCGTAATAGTATTACATTTTATTGCAGGTCATAACCACTAAATACACTAAAGTTACTGTAGGTAACTATAGTTACTAAGGTTAATATACTTTTTTGTTACTAATTTTTAATATGTACAGCAGGTATATAAAATTTTGATATACTTACTAGAGTGTCTGCATTAGATAATTACTATGGGATTCTATACCCGCTACACGTTACCAAAACTGAAACGAGTTAATGTCGTATGGCGAAAGTCCACTGTAAGAGAGGAAGTGCATCTTAGGAGAAGGACCATCATAAAGGGTATTGACGTAATCGTTATCTATAATAATGCAGCCTAAGCATAGTGAGCCTTCAGAGATATCCGTAGACATCAATTGCTTTCTTGTTTGACAGCGCATGAGAGAGAAGACCGGAGTAAAATGGAATGAAAAAGAAAATTAGAGCATACATCTGTCTACACCTGCAATAGTTCAAAGAAGTACTCCCCAAGTCTCACCAACTCGATTCACCAACTCAAGTACGTCTAGTAGTAACTCGGTAAGCATCATCAACATCTAGATACAGTGCCAGACTTTCTGACTAGCTTAGCTGAGTCTCCCAAGCATGATAATAATATTTGATGGAGTGGTAGTACTGTTCCATCAATTTATAGTCAAGTAGTTGCTGTAAAACTATTTAGTAAGCTCTAAATATTTCAGGCCAATTATAGTGCACAATATTTTAAAATAGCCCAGAATTCTACTATGCGCAGTAAATGCTACCCTTAATCTAGCAATACTTGCCGACTAGAGTCTGATTCTGTGTATAACCGATTTTAGCGGTGTGCAAAGACTATGCACCTAGAAAGCAATATCAGATGCTTTGTAATGGCAAATGTCTGATCAGTAAGGCTGGGCAACGGTCGGCATACTGTGTATGCATCATCTTATCTCACCATCCTACTGTCTCACCTGCGTATCACCTTATTGCCCGCCCGTAAGATACTACTCAGTCAAAACCGTCATGTCAGACTGCGCACCGTTTCTTTCTTAACGGATATTGAGCAATACATCAGAATGTTTCAAATTGATAATCATGTTGACGAGGTGGCCGAGTGGTTAAGGCGATGGACTGCTAATCCATTTCCCTCTGGGAGCGTGGGTTCGAATCCCATCCTCGTCGTACGTTTTATTTTTGCTAATCTGACCAAATACAGTCAAACATGGATAACTCGAACTTCAAGGACCCGAGCAAAAGTGTTCGAATTATCAGAGCATTCAAGTTATCAGAGCACTGTCACAAGTCCATATATTTACTTATTTATTAGTAGATACATGTACATATGCAAACTATAATATAAATCAAAAGCACAAATGGCTTGTTTCAAATTAAATGCTTCTAATGTAAAGTTTAAAACGTTTTCATGAAAAAGTATAGAGATTTTTCTATCACTTGAGATTGGTTTGTTGTTTGAGGTGATGTTATTGCCAGGACGTTTTTCAGATTGACATTGGCAAAACTTGATCGTTGTTGAAATGCTCAAAAGAAAAGACATTTTTTTCTTTTGGGGTTTTACCCACGATCAATTTTGCCGTTTTTTCTTGAGGTTTATGCAGATTACCTTACTTTACCTGGGATTCGTTAAGAGCAACACTCCGAGGCAGTTCAATTAGAAGTTTTACGAGGTTTTACGGTACATTCTATATCACTCACGCTTTTTTAATAGATACTTATTGAATGTACACACGTATTCTGTGTTTAGGTCAAACGATGAATAGTTTTTTGTAGCTCAGACAACGTATACGTTTAATTACAACATTTTTTAAGACGTTTTAAACATTCAACATTCCGACGTTGATTCAACACGGAATCAACGTCGGAAAACTATTCGTCACGGGCTAGCCGTGTCACGCACTCAAGGATTTTCGCCACGCACATACAAAACAACATGCGATTTTTGTTTTGTATGTGCGTGGCGAAAATCCTTGCGCGCGTGACCCGGCTAGCCCGTGCTATTCATCGTATCGCAGTATAAATCAAATTTCACCAAACTTTTAGAAAAGTCGTTGACAAAAATATTTTGCCGATGGTGGTAATAACGACGCTTATGAATTACGAAAAGATGAAGTTTACCTCTATGGCTTTGAATAAAGTGATTTTCCAAAGCGATAACAACCGTTTCGGTAGCCGTTGGGCAAAAAAACAATTCGAATTAACAGTGTTGAGTTCGAGTTATCTATAGCAATTTATCATTACGTGGGAACGGACCAAAGGAAATGTTCGAATTAACCATGTGTTCGAGCTATCCGTGGACGAGTTATCCATGTTTGACTGTATACAAACTTTGCATTTTTTTAATTGATCATGTTCATCTCACATCCAATTCTATAAAAAAACAGAGATGCTTACCGTGAATCTGGAACCTTTACGAGCTCTTCTATCATTTTTTGTCCAAGTAACATCTTCAGGGGCTACATTGCTAATCCTGCACACAAGCTCTACGACACTATCGTCTGTAATTGTTATGGCTTCATCCAAAGGTTTCTCAATTCTGGGTTTTAAATCAAGAGGTTTGGCTGTCTCAGAAATGACAGCAGGGCTTTCTGTAACAATTGAAATTACAAACAAGCTATTTACTGTCAGCATCGACACAATGACTCGTACATTATAAACACAGTACCTAGACAGCAACAAGACATTTCTAGCGGAAACCCCTCTATCTTGCAGCCGGTAGTTTCAACAATGATTGTTTTTAGCCACAAGCATAAGACCAAACAAAAAACAAGTATGACATTTGGGAATGCATGCAGAAGCGAGACGAGTAAGAACAGACCTAGCACAAGTAATTCACACGCCGTGTCAGCTTCTCCAAAGTCATTGTACGCCTCACAGATGTAGGTGCCAGTGTCATCAGGGAACGCTGCTGTTATAATGAGACGATGGACATGGCCATCAGACACCTGAACATAATCGGGGTCATCTGATTCCAGCTCGTCTGCATTGTGTACCCACACAATGTCAATGGGCAGTGAACCTGTATTCCATTAAGAGTTATTTGGTATGGTCAGTGATTATCGCTGATAAAGAGATGTCATTTGTCTATACCCTATAGTAATGCTGCTCATAAAATCCTCTCCACAAACCCCAGTTAGCTGCGTTTATATAAACTCAGCACTAATGTTTCATCAATGCATTTCATACGTAAAAAGGTTTATAAGTAACTTCATTGGTTTAGATATTTTTTCTGTTGTTCTAGAACTTTCTAGAGACACTTTAGTCTTTTTGAAAAAGCAAATAAGAAATTTGTCGAACTTATTAAAAATATACCAGCTTATTGGCAAGTCTAATGTGTATTAGTGACATGTCTGGCAGGTGTTTCTGGCAATGATAGCGGGTGTCAATAAGAGGCATGTGTAAAAGTTCATGAGTCGTCACGACATGGTTTTTCCAAAAAAGGAAGCAATATTTCTAAACACAATTGTAGGAGTTATGCTTGTGTTTGTCATTAAAATGACCGGCTTTTTAGAGTAGCTGAACTGAAAAGTTGGCACTGTCCAATTCTCTGTCCTTTCCTTGGCAGTAATTCTCTATTCCTCTCAAAGTGGCTGGCTACGAGCTGGCTTAGTTCTTACCATAGTTTGTCTGGCTTGGAACAGCCCCCAACCCTGCTACTGACTAACCAAGCAGTCTCACAAGCTATACAGGTTTGTGTTCATGAAATTCTCTTGCTATGGGTCAAGGCGAGGTACAGCAACATTGATAAACATCCATAATGATACTGGATGCTACACGTGCAGAACACGGTCGGTGGTGCAATAATGCTATGAAAGAGTAATGACAAGGGAGACAGTTATGACAAGCTTTATAAGAAACATGCAATAAACATACAGAGCACATACTGATAGACAAACATGAGCACATTTTTTTAATAATTTTCATATTTGAATAAAATGCCTTCTACTGGCAATTATAATTGTAATACAGAAATACAAGGACTGCATATGCAGTATATTTATAAACATTTTAGTTTAACCCTGAATGAGTCAAACTACCCCATCTACGAGTTCAGGCAAAGTATTCATCTACTAATTTACAGTATAAACAGGCTAGTCGGCTCTCAGAGTCATACTTCTCCCTATTCTCAAGGCAGTTTAATTAATTACCTAATTTATAGATAGGTATTACTAGCTGCAAGAAACTGCCGGGTGCTGAGACAAGCAAATCGATTCTAATCAACATATTAACTAGATTTTTTCTAGACTCAATTTTTTAAATTGCTAAAGCTAAAAATTCTCTGGTCAGATCTCAGGCTATATCCTAAATACCCTATCAAAATTGAATTCTTGATTGAATGTAATCTGATAGCCTGTGAGAAAGACACTCAGCATTTTTTAAGCTAGGTCTACAGACTTTTGACTGATGTAACGCAGGAGTAATTGTGGTTGGATGCTCTTCCTAACACCACCGATGGTCCTTGCAGCGACCTTGACTACCGACCCTATTGATTATCAGCCAGCAACCTAACCTCTGAACCACGGCTGCTCGTAATGCTACCAAATATCAAGTTCTATCAAAATATGTCATGCTCTTGTGCTACCAAAATCCCTGACCTCATTATCAAACTCAAGTTTGTTGCTCTGTCACCCCGACCACGAATGCTTCTCACTAAAGTAGGTCAGGCGTGTCTGCTGTCTACTTACCAGAGGTCTCCATCACCAACTCAGTAGGTGAGCCGAGGTGCGCAGTTACATCAGTGAGCTCACGGGCTATTGTGGGAGGGGCAGTGTTGGAATAAGAGTCTTCAGTGGTGGGTAGCGTGGTGGAGGTGGTCGGAGAGAGCTGACTGCACTCTATAATAAGTGACTCCCCTTCCTCTACCTCCGCATTGCTCAGCTCTACAATAGGTAACATTTGTTACTATTAGAGCTCACGAGATACGCAGCTATTCCTAGGCCAGTCAGCTTTTCGGCATCTGGTTACTCATATACCAAAGAATTTTTACAATTTTATCACTTGAACACAGCTAACTCAACTGAAACTAAATTCTTTAAACAAGATATCAGTGAGCATTTGTTATTTTTTAATTTACTCTTCATGTGGCGATTACATGGATGCACAAAATTAGCGGATTTTTTTGCAAGCAAGTGAGTCACAGGAGTACATTCACTCCATGTCACTCTGCTGACATCACTTCTACTGAGTCTCTCAGCTCTAGAGATAACTGCAGGCTGCCAATTTGCAAAACACACTGCCTGGTCAGCCAAGAGCAACGCGTGAAAATACTGATTATTTACTGTAGGTACCTACTCTCTATTGTCTACTTTTACTGGTTTGGAGTTCAGTAAAAAAAGGTCATCATGCTAAAGCGAGTGTGTTTTTACCAGACTTCAGTTTAGAGATTAGCAGAAAATAGAGCAGTTCTGGAAGACAACCTTAGAAATAGATATCACAATATCCATGATACAGCCTGCTACTAATCTAAATGGTTGAAATACTTATAAGTGATTAGACGATTTGGTAACAATTTGACAAAGGCGGAAGGCACCTTATGACAAAATCTATAACTTTGCTACAGAAGCAAGTTGACAGCTGAAACCACATTAGAATTAGTTCTACTCTTAATGGCTCCTTAAAACTATGACCAAAAGTGTAGTATTCATAGAATAGACATCATCATTATATTTTGCATATCGCTCAAAAGGAGCTGGTGTTAAAAATAATTGTAACTAGTCCTTGCAGCAAACTTGATCTCTCTCTCTTTCATCCTATCACGGCAAGTACGCAAGCATGAGGATACAAATACCAGTGTCTGAATGCTGAGCAAGTCAACTCTACAGCTACTACAAAGTCTATGATCGAGAAGAGCTAGTGTTAACAGTTACGTAACAATGACAGACCTTTGACAAACTTGGGGGAAGATGACTTTCGAGTTTTCTTAAGTTCTCCTTCTTGTTTTCCTTCTTGAGCCTTTTGCATGGTGTTGCAGCGGAGGGTGAGACTGTCTCCTTCCTCGGCTTCTTGATCACTCAGCGATTTAATAAATGATGGTTTGCACTGGGGTGTCGAAACATCTTTTGCATTCTGACATACGATTGTTAGACTGTCGCCTTCTTCCGCTTCCTGGTCACTCAGTGATTTAACAAATGCTGGCTTGTGGTGCGGTGTCGGTATATCTGTTGCATTCCGACTTGCGATAGTTAAACTGTCATCTTCTTCAGTTTCACGGCTGCTCCATTGTTTTGTGAACTTTGGTTTGTGGGCAGGAAACTGAGTATAGTCAGTACTCTGGCACGAAATAGTTAAACTGTCGCCCTCTTCCACTTGATCGTCTTTCAAAGTTTTTATGAACCTGTACCGATAATAAATTTAGCTGATACATATTCCATATAAGAGATGAGAGGTTAAAAGCGTGTGGTTCCAACAAATCTCTATTCATGTTAGCCCAAAGGTCTACAGATCCGAAGTGTTAAGTTGGCAAAATGAACAATTTACGATCGGATGCCCTTGTCACCACAGGTAGGATTTCAGAAAACCGAACACTAACCTGTTGTTCATGAGTCCCTGATCTAGACCACTAGGCGGTGAATCATATCAGGAATGCCTTCATTTTTAGCACATCTAGTTTTCAAGTTATCATATGCCATATATTTTAAATCAAAGTTTTTAAAAAAAGATTTCAATGCCAATTAAACTATTCACTAAAATATGCCATATCATCTTGTCAGATAATCTTAGCACTAAATAAACAGAAACCTACAGTATTTCTACAATCCAGGCAGTTATAGAGAAGAAAACTTGACACACTTACACTGGAGATGAAGCATTTTCCATCCGCTTGTTAGTCTGCCGGGAAGAATCAGGAGAGGCCTGTGGTCTATACTCAGTTTTATGTGAAATACTGTGGGAGTGGTCAGTGGGCCCTCTGCATTCTATAGTAACTGAATCTCCCTCCTCAACCTTTGACATACCATAATCTGATAAAGTTGGTTGGTTACTAAGCATGCATTACTCTTTAATATAGTATGTTTATCACTAATAGTGTACAGCACTATGTCCTTCCTATCATATTACCAACTAACTTGTGTATTTGCCGGTTACAGAGTCCTTTTTTAAATCAACAGTGTCTGCTACGTTACCTGCCTGCTTTACAGAATTCAGTAAATAGTAGATCAGCTACTATATTGTGTTACTCTTCTTAAGATATGATAGTCACAGTATTGCAGCAATCCCATTACAGTCTAGTATAGTTGGAATTCACTTCAGTAAAAAGATGAGTGACAGCGGAGAGTGATGTAATAAAGAGAAAATATACAATGCCCCTTAACATGTACATTATGTATGTACCTCGTGATCTTCAAGTTTGCTAAGGAAGGCGGGTGGCAAGTATGGAGGAGATTGCGGTGATGCTTTGATGCCATTGCTTTGGCATTCCAAGGTCAGTGAACTGCCTTCGTCAGCCACTACATCTGATAGCCTTCTGACAAATACTGGAGCACCTGAAAAAATATCATTATTATCGAACTTTGCACAGTAAAAATAAAATCGATTTGTAAAGCAATGTCAAAGCCAAGCATTAGCAAACGGCATACTCCAAACAGCATATTTTCAAGAAAGCATCAAAATATAAATTTTGTATACATACAGTGTATATAATTTTTTATATTTTGGATGCATTAATATACAGTAGCTATTGTAAGACTAACTTGTCAACTAAAGCAAAATCAAAAGCGCTGTCATCATCACATATGATGAAAAAGTGCAAGTCCTTCGTGTGCATACCCGTAGAGGAGCCGTGCTGTGAATTTTTGCACTCAATAGTAAGACTCTGTCCCTCTTCTACCTCTTCATCCTTCAGTTCTTGTACAAATCTTGGTGGTGCTGTTTGGTGGTAATCGTGAGAGCCATGCACTTCTATTGTCAAAGAATCTCCTTCCGTCAGCTAAAAGGATCAATGGCGTGTTAATCGGCTTCACTTGTTTTTCATCAAAATTGTAAAACCTTGAAATCTATAGCAACACTTTTTAATGTTTCAAGTAGATACAATGACAGTTGGTGTTAAAGTAAGCTCATAAACATTTAAAGATTAAATTGGATTTGAATGTTTCACAATCTTCTCTAGTCAGAGAAATTTGACAACTGGGCATTCCTCAAAAATTGTTTCCTACGCAAATGATACTTGTCATGATAGAAAAGCTATTCAAGACAGCAAAGGCTGAAGAAATGTTGTCAGCCACTAAATATCCAGTTAGTTCCTGTTCTGAACTCATAGCATATTCAGCAGACCGACTTATCTGATGACAATTGTAAACAGGTGTTTGGTGGTGGCTGACAAAGCTTTACAGCAAACAGACTCCTTACAAAAGAACATCTTCACCTGAATGAATGATGTCTTTTTGTCTATGAAGAATTCAGTTTATTTTAGATTAAAAACTAATGAGTAATCTTGCATTTTACATTCTTCAAGTAAACAGCTTTTCATAGTAAGTATATGACTAGGATTATTGTGATAAAAGTTTATTCATGTGTTGCCTATGGCGCACCTTAGCAGAGAGCGAGAGACCCAGAACAACCAAAAAGATACTTTCTCACACACAAGCTATAAAGCATAAGGAAGCTTTCACGATTTAACTATTATCAAAGACAAAAGCAAACATATTCAACATAACAACCGACTTATAGTGTGGCATAATTTAGCGTCTGACTTCATATAACAGTATTGTATGCTGCAATCATGGCTTCATCATTTTAAGGCAACTTTTTACACAAAAGTGAACATGTCAAGCTTGATACTTGCACTGTAAGCTTAGTACATACATTGTACGTTTCAGATTCTTTAAATAATCAGGCTATGATGCAATATAGTGGTTCAGATCAACATCTCATATTGTATTTTATTATCAAGAGTTGTCTTTTCATGATAAAAGCTGACTTTCTATAGTGAAGCCATTTTTTTGAGTGCATAATATAATTTTGAAAAAGTGTAGGTCAATCTTTAGGGTAATGCTCTTTGCAAACTTGAATACGCTTGCAGCTGTCTGTGTTGCTAGTCTTTCTCTGAAGAGGGAGCTCTTCTTTGTCTATTTACTACATACTCTACATGTGGAGACAACCTCTAGCATGAGAATTCCATTCAATTATTAACTAGAACAGCTTACAAAGTAATCCAACTCAGGAGTTGAGAGGTTGAGCTTACAATGTAAAAAATCTAAAATAAACAAATTTGTTAAAACACCACCCATGAATTTTTGATTAAAATAGTGAGCCAAATTTTTCATTTAAAAATTAGTTTATTAAATTCAGTATTTGTATTGTTAATACTTTTAGCAACCCTTATAAAGAAAAATAAATTTGCTATTCTGGTATCTAATAAACAGGAGTTTTAGGCTTTACTTGGGCTGAATGATCTGTGCACCTTTTACATGGTTATAAATAGGTATTTTGATTAATGAGAAAAACATGCATGGAAACTAAAATTATTTTGTTCAAACTTTTGCAGAAGATAAAAACAGAGAAGTTGTAGCAAGTTTAAAAAATGAAATTACTTGAGATGTCTAAGGTTAGCTTTACCTCCTGATCAGTAAGTTTCTGTGTGAATTCAGGAGCCCTCGTCTTCATCCCGTGGTCATCCTCTTGTGAAGACTTGCAAAGAATAGTCACTGAGTCTCCCTCTACCACTGTCTCATCTTGCAGAACCGTTACAAACTGCGGTGGGCTGTGCTCCAGCCCCGACTCTTCTCCTACAAGTACATTCACACACTATACTTTTATACTTTAGTTTTTCTACTGCATATACTCACTGTAAGTTTAAAAGATTTTCTATTTTATTATAACTACAATATTATAAACCATAGACAAGTATAACATGAATTGTCTGTCAAGTTCATTATAATCTATGTATCTATTTAGCTTACCATAGATTTGGAGTTCAACTATCAAGATGAAGCTGGTGGGACTACTTAGCAAAAAAATTCAAACCTAAATATAGTATTATTTATTATATAAATCGCAAATATGCATATTGGAGTAACAACTACAGCAACAGGATTGACCAACTAAACCTATACTTGAGCTTAGTAGTGTTAAATCTTCCTTGCCTAATTTTTTGTTTTTGGGTTCATGACACCACATGGCAATATCTTTATATTTATGCCATTTATTTTAGTAATATATTTATTTATTACTTGTGTGAAACATTTTTTCTATACATATATATACTATATATACTTTATATACTTATTATACGGTATATAGTATATAACTATACAGTATATATATTATATATACTGTATGCATATATATAGTAAATATAGTATAAGATCACATATATATATATATATATATATATATATATATATATATATATATATATATATATATATATATATATATATATATATATATATATATATATATATTTGACACAACTGATTATGTATACAGTTATATATAGTATATATAGCATATATATACTATATATGTATTATATATATATAGTATATATAATTGAATATAAATGCAGTTGTGTCAATTATATATACATGTAATGTATATACATGACACAACTGATATAATGGTGAAACCTCTATCAGTATCTCAAGCGTTGTGTGCATATGATCCGTACGTATGATCATTATACAAGCTCTTCATTTCTTTTATCAAACTTTTTTTCTTCCTTGATCTTAGGTACTAATTAAATCACATTTGTTTACAACTTGAAATGCTTACCTTCTGTTCTGCAGACCAAGTCCAAGCTCTGCCCTTCTTCGATTTGACAGTCCTTAAGATTGACTGTGAAAGATGGTGGTGAACACTGACTGCTGTCGTGGCCATTTTGTTGCAACTTTGGGGTCAGCGCGTCCAGCTCGGCCATAATTTCAGTTGCCTCTAAATGAAACTCATCTACCTGAAAAAAGAAAGTTGAAATGACTTGAGTGATGATAGGTATGAATATAGTAATTGTAGGAGAGACTATAAAGATAACAATCGGTATGAACAATGTATAGTAACCTCGAAGAGACACCATTCCTAGAATAATGGTAATTTGAAACAGCTATTCATGTCAGAGGTGTACTGTTATGTCTCGCCTTTAATTTTTTAGATGACTGAAATATTTGTCATAGCCAGTGAATGACAGCATTTAGAAAAGATTGGACTTTGTCAATTTTCAATTTATTTTGTCTATGTTAATGTCTATGGCCATAACCCTCTAGCATAGAGCGACGCTATCATTATATGTATCTATAGCCATGTTGCACATATTAGCTAATAAATACCTGCATACGCCCGGTACATGAGGGTCTATATTACACGCATACGTTACACCATAACTAATGCTTGATTACTACTTGGTCTTGATTAACTGAAGCTTGGTTTTCACTAGCCTGAGATTCTTACTGAGACTTTTTTAGACAAAGTGCTTTTACAGATGCTTAAGGTTTGTTAAAATATCCGGGTTGACACCAAGACGGTTTAACACCTAGAAAATTGATAACTGGTTCATATTCGATGTACATTGCAAATTCATTTGCACAACATAATCTTTATATTGATATTAATCCTTTATTAGCATTAACCCTCGATTAACATCAACCCTTTATTAACATCAACCCTTTATTAACAACAACCCTCTATTAACATCAACCTTTTGTTAACATCAACCCTCTATTAACATTAACCCTTTAATTAACAATAACCCTTTAATAACAAAAACCCTTTATTAACAATAATCTTTGTACTAATCAGCAATTCTCATGTTGATACTACTAGCCTCGACTGACTAAAGACATAAATAGCGACGGTGGCAGTTAGAAACAAAAGAGTGTGTTATTAACATTATTCATTTGAAATCAATTTTAATAGAGAAAAACATATTAGTAAAACCATATGACGACTTAAGTAATATTCGCATAGTCTACCCACTTCCCTTGTCATACACAGCTTTGAGTCCTCAAACATCAATAAATCATTTTTCTATTCTTCGTAGGAGCAGCCATTTTAGCCGCATGGAATGCTTAGCATATTTGACAACCTTGAGTTGCGATAAAATCTATGCAACGGAAAATGCAAAATTTGAC
Source organism: Watersipora subatra (assembly GCF_963576615.1). Taxonomy (NCBI): domain Eukaryota; kingdom Metazoa; phylum Bryozoa; class Gymnolaemata; order Cheilostomatida; family Watersiporidae; genus Watersipora; species Watersipora subatra. The sequence goes on along the minus strand of NC_088710.1, from coordinate 58,105,274 downwards.
TAATTTTGAATTTCTGAATACATAGGTTGTCCTGCGATAGAGTGGGTCTTTTGCAAAAGGCAGCTCATATCATTGTCTTTAGCATTCGGCTGCCGCTAATTTCTGCGGTTTGCAGTGAAATTTTATGAGTCAAACCATATGATGATTAGGGCTCCGTTAATGTACCAGCAACTCAATTAAAAAGGCTTGTTATATGGAGCTGATCTGTTTGGAACCACTCACTGATGTATTAGTGATTTGATATTAACCAGACATCATACACTTCATCGTATGTCTCAGTTTGTAAACTTGATGTTACTACAACCTTCAATTCACTATCTCAACTTCTCTGCAATACTATTAGATTACCAACTTTAAAACACATTTGTGTAACTCACTCAATAGTTCCTGATTTCTGTCTTCTCATTTTTGTTTTGGCTCATAACAAAAATATCATTTTGTTGATGACTACTAATAGCTATGAAAAGCTATACATACACAAAGCCTGATTAACACATTTTTAGTCTCTGCTCTGATAGTTCTAAGATTTGCGTGCATTAATGCCAGTAGTACCTGCTTGCTGATGCTCGCCAGTCTTCTGTTTGAATCCTTCTCTTCAGATTTAGAAGAGCTTCGAAAGGCTTCTCCTAGTTTAGGAGTTTTTCTTAGTCCGGTGCCAATTTTCTTTGCAGTAATTTCAACCTAAAATTTGAGTAAACAAGTAAAGCGAGGTGGGAGGAAGCAACACCTTACTCCTACTGAGTACGCTATGTCACTAGAAGCTATACGCTTGTTTCAAGCTAGACTTTAGCTATCTGGAAAATGCAAATTAGATGGATTATTTTTTCAGTGTATTGATAATGCGTTACTAGCTATAAGGCTATAAAGCAGTCGAATTTCTTTAGTTTTGTTAGAATATGATATGTGTGCACTGCAGCGCATGTGAATTAAGCACCTGCATGCCTTGTCATTTGTGACGGTATGCTATCGGCTGAGAATGATTGCCCTATCTCCCTGAATATCTATTGGTCATGAGCTAATCCTACCAAACTCAGTGACTATATGATCATACTGTACATATACATGTATATGTCTATATACATGTACTAGCTGTGCCACCCGGCGTTGCCCATGTAATAGAAGAGTATTTGGACAGAAAATTGATTTGTATTTAACATATAACAACATTTGCCATTCTAACTTTCAAACTACATATCATGAGAAAAGTTTTTTGTCTTATAAACAACGAGAAGTAGTGAGAGTTTTGCTATTAGCAAGTTTAATAATGTGAGCGAACAGCTTCTCGTGACGTTATGCTATGACCCGCGTAACACGCAAATCAGTTAGGTTTTGCTCTGATATAATGACTTATATTGGCAGGCTAACAATTCGACTTCCGTAGTCTTGACTGGTGAACGGCTTGGTCTGAGATCGAGTCCTCTTCGGTACGGAATATTTATTCCAAGATTTTAAGATCTATAGCCGGATTTTCGACGAACACACGGATACACGGACTTTGAGAACTATATATATAGATATGTATGGATGTTGAGCAAAACTTGCTGTATGGCAGTTGCTAGCAAAAACATGCAAGAACACTACAAGATGCTTGGAACTATTTGCTATATGCCAGTTGTCGGCAGCGTGTAAGTGAGAGTTATATGCAAATTTCCAGTCACATAGTAAGCACATACATCTGCTGAGCAATGAGAGTTTCCTTTGGAGTTGTGGGCCTTGATGCTGTATCGGCCAGAATCCTTCTTTTGTGAGTCTGAAATCTGAAGGACGTGCTTACCCTGTTCTTCATATTGCTAAAATAAGAGTGAAAAGGCTATTAAAGGTGTACGATTCCATTAATTATCCGTATTTCTCTAGTTACGGTCTCAGACCTTCCCTTTTTGTTTATGCAGCAATTTGAACTATAATAAGAGCCGTGATCATCTGTCCATCCTACTGTCTGTCCAAAGCTAAAAATTGGAGGTTTGGAAAAAAGTTTGCATTTTACAGGATTTGAACTCGTATCATATAAAGATATGCATATATATGGATATATAATATATATAAATAATATATTTATGGATATATAAAGGTAAATCTCAAACACGATTGGTATAAACACAAATATAGTAAAACACTTCATTCAATGCAAAAACATGGAAGAACACAACACTACAAATAAAATATAGCTGCAATTAATTGAAGCATATCAAAAATGTGCAAGCAAGCTTCCATTGAGTCCCGACAACATTTGGAGTAAGAGCTCATATAAATTCTGTTTATCAATAATTTAGTGAAAAAATAAAATTTTTACAATAATAAACAAACTATGTACCAATGTATATTTCAATAATTATTGTAAAATTTTATTATGCTTTTGACCCAACTGAATATAAAATCACGAACTAAAATATTTGCATGTGTGGGCCTATGGGAAATTGTCGCACGCAGTTTTACCACAGGTTGTTTGTCACAGGCTATTTGTCATAGAGAAACATTACTTTGGTACAGTTGTCTGTAGAATATTTGTTGTTCTCATGTTCTCATCCCTTTTCTTTTAAGTTTTACATATATTTTATGCTTTTTAGCAGTTTCTTACATTCAACTTTTTAAATATTATAGTTCATTTCCATTATCCATTTCCCTCCCTCTTTGCTATTGATCCTTCCGGTGCTACTTTACAGAACAAACAGATGTGGTAGTAAAATCTACTAAGCTTATAACTTACCTTGATTCGATCACTTTCTAAGAGAGGCTTTCCTTCCTTCAACCAGCTGACAACTGGTGCGGGCTCACCATCAACGCAGCACTGCAGTTTGATGGTGTCGCCTTCCCTTCCGTAGTAGTTGCGAAGTTTTGTCGTGAAAACAGGGAGTGTGGTGCGTCTGGCAGCTGATTTCAGAGGAGTGTTATATGTGGTGGCTCGCCACTTCATGTCTTTAGGAGGCTCTGAATTGACAAATTCAATGAGTAAAATATGTAAAAGAACAGTGAAAATGATAGAGAATGGTTAGTTAGACAGCATTACAAAAATGTCAACTGTAGCAAAGCACTGTAAAAATTATAATTATCGTAGCAGAACATGTGATACACTGCTTAATGCTTCGGTCTCCCGCTATATCTAACATACCTGTTATCCCGTTGTTAACACTTGAGCTCTTTCCTATATCCAACTTACCTGTGATGCTGTTTTTAACACTTGAGCTCTTTCCTATATCCAACTTACCTGTGATGCTGTTGTTAACACTTGAGCTCTTTCCTATATACAACTTACCTGTGATGCTGTTGTTAACACTTGAGCTCTTTGCTATATATCCAACTTACCTTTGATGCTGTTGTTGTTAACACTTGGGCTCTTTGAGTTGGTGGCTGAGCTCAATTTTGAGCTCGCATTGATTTTGTTGAATTTCTCTTTCGGTGCTAAAAAAGAAAGGCGACTACATGGCTGACTATTATCTACACAGCAGTAATATATGCATAGTTCTCAAGCTGCTAATCAACTGCTGCCGCACATGTTTGTTATTATAACTATAATTACATCTACGTGCTGTCTACATTATTCAGAGATAATCTATACTCAAAGCTATTGCAGGAGTGGCAGTAGTGTCGATAGATATGGCTCTGAACAACCTTACATATGCTATTACACAAGACTAACTCATAACTTTGTAAGCATTATGAGTTGTTTAATGCTATAACCAATAGAAGACAACTCTCTTTATGTCACAAGCTGATAGATTATCATGGTCACTCACTCTCAATGAATAAACTATGTAAATAGCGATAAGCAATATTAAAACTAAAAACTACAGGGATAGACTGCCACATAGAAGACTTGGGACTCTTAGAAGAGAAAAGGAGAAGACAAATAACACACACGTGTATTGATCTCTAGAAAGAGAATCATTTGTGAAATGATGGCAGAAGATTGGGACACACAAACTGGCACACTGCCAAAATCAGTCTTAGGGGCAGACGGGGTAACTCCCACTCACGGACAGTTGTAGCCTCATGTAGAGCTGTCTGACCCATTCCAGCATTGAAGTTTTCTCGTATTAGCTTCAGTTTGAGATCAGCATAAAACTCTTTGGGAGTTGTCTGTTTACTAAACTTTTTAGCACAGGAAGCTGACAATTCTGGAACTAATTCATGGCTAGAATCAACCGTCTCAAAGGCTTTTACACCTACACTCTCATCAACTACCTCGCCATTATCCATTACCGTAATATCAGGCGACTTATTTGTGATGGGCTCTAAGACCTGGGCATAGTTGTTTGGAGTTATTTGATCTTGTATGAGCAGAGCTCCGGCTACTTCAGCCATCACATAATTATCATCATCAATAGTCTCAGGCGTAACACTTAACGCTTCGAGAGTGGTTGTGAGACCACAGCTTTTCAGCGACCAAAACAAAATCTCTTCATCAATAAAGCTAAGTTCAGCCAGGCAATTGTTTGTATTTTGAATGGCAGATCTATTTCCAATGTCTTTATCAGTATGTTCACGCAAATGACTGTGTGCATTGGTAGTCTTCAACACTTCAATACTAGCACTCGTAGCTGAGCACGTACTAAAAGCTAAGTCTACTGTCTGAAGATTGGGAGTTATAACTTGCGCATCTTCTGTAGATTCAGATTTTTCCAGATCACTAAAGGTATAGTCTACCCTTGGACTTTCACAATATAAGGAATCGTCAGTTGGGGCACCCTCGTTCTCAACCCTATCAAGAGTTGCCTTCTCTTTATCACAAGCTGTAATAGTCTCAGTACTCGGGATACTTTCACATACTTCTATATTGACCTTGTCATTTGCTCCCCTAATCTGAGAACTCACTTTGTCTGACACTCCTAAAAGTATTTGTTCTTTAGTGCTGTCGCTTTTAAAAAGGCTACTTTGAATGGGCAATGCTGACAATCGTGGTGATTGGTCACCCAAATCAAGACAATCAACAAATAGATTTGTTGAAAGATCTTTCTGCGGAATAGTGTCAGGCAAGTTTTTATCGGTCTTCTGCGGCAAAACAACATCACTCTCTAATTTCTCAGAACAAACAGAATCCGCACGAGAGATTGCTTGCTCCTGCTCTATAGTACTCGATTCACTCGGTGATCTGAGTGTCTCTATGTCAGCCTCAAAGACAAGGCAGATACTTTTTGAAACTTTTGTCTCTATGTCTTTGACGAATAATATTTGACTGGCACCGTTCTCTGCTCCAGAAGTAATACTTGCTCTTTTCGTATCTGCCAACAATTTAAAAGTTTCTTGTTGTATTCCACTGCAGTCATGGTTGAAGCCACTATCGGCAAGTTTGTTGTTCAAAATGTCAATATCCTTTTCGACGCTCAAATTTGCTGCCGATAGCTTGCATAATTCAACATGGCTGCTCGAAGGATGTACCAGATCTTCGTGTGCGTATGAAGTTCTCACATTGTCTTGTGGTTGAGAACACATCTTAAGTAGGCTGAGTTTGTTGGCGGACATGTTGGAAGAAGTTTGACCATTTGTGTGCGGATCCTCACTAATCACAGAGTTTGATTTTATGGCAGACAAAGGAAATGATGTCAAAGTATTGGCAGGCTGCAACTGTTCATGTAAAAGCTTCACCTTCAAGTCAGCATAAAACTCTCTTGGTGTTTGGCCTGTAGTCAGCTGTTGACTATCTACCTCAGGTGAAGCAACTTTGTTTTGATGTAAATCGTCATATTTGCAATCGGGCGGAAGTTTTGTTTGTTTAAACATAGATGACTCAACAGTATTGATGCTTTTCAATTCTTCGTATGACACAGAGACCTGGTGTGAGTGAACCTTATGAATATCCAATGAACATGTCTCTGAAGCTGCTGTGACAGGACGGTTATCTTCATATACCTCACACATGCAAGTTTTCAGGAGAGCCTGAGCAGTCGCTAGCAGAGCCGTTAGGTTCACAGCATTTACTACAGGGTCAGTGCATTTAACCTGCTCACTATCAGAGATATGAACAGTTTCCATGTCAACTTTGTTAGACACAATGGTTAATGTGGTTGCTTGTTGTGTCAAGTCATTTGACGACAATGCGCTATAATCAAGGTGTGTTCTGCGAGTGGGTGTGGCTGTTGGTACAGGACATCTAGGCTGTGAAAGATGAATTTTGCTTTCAACCGTTGTCATGGTTACAAAATATTGGCAAGGAAATGTAGGACTTCTTACAGCTATTAGTGGCCAAGTACATGAAGTTTGTAACTTTGAACTTCCTGAGGCACAAGTATGGTGGCAGGTGGCTGACTGTAGCATGTCCCATGACTGTGTGGTACATACTCTCACCAACTGTTGAGATTTGCTGGCAATTGATTTTTCAATCTTTGGTTCGTATGGGGTCAGTGACCTTGTACTAACCTCTTGGAGGCCATGGACAGCGGTTAGCGAGTCCTGTCCTAAACGTCGTGAACCAACATAGCACACAGTAGATTTTTTGATTGCCTTAGTGACATCTCTGTATATAAGTTGTTGTACCTCTTTTGGAAAACAAATGAAAGGATTTGGCTCAATAAAATGGCATCCTTCAGCACCATTCAGTTCTTGAGCATCCGTATAACATGCTCGTGCCATAGCCGATGCTTGGTCAGAAACTAATGTACAGCTATCTGTGTCAGCTTTCAACGGAGAACAAATTGAGACACCACACTTTCCAACAGAGCAGGACTCAGTAATTACACAGTGCTCTATAAGTGGAGGAAACTCTACAGCAGAATTGAACGGAAACGCGCTAGTAAAATGGTCAATAACTGCAAAGTCTGTTGCATCATAAGACACTTCTGAAAAGGAAGAAGCTCTCTCACTAGAAGTTGTAGAATAAGACTCAGAGCAAGAGTCATCCTCTCTTGCTTTTATTGAATAGGAACACAGGCTAACAGTTGGCTGCATAGCGACAATTGGTGTGTGTCGAGCGCATGAAGCCAACAGTGTTTTAGCGCAGCATACATCAACCTTGTCAATAAACTGTTGAATATTATCAAAGAGTACGCATTCTGACTCCGTGAGAGCACTCGTAATCACAACCTCTGCGCATTCACGCATCACACAAATGTTGACAATGTCATAGGTAATTGGTATATGAGTGTGTTTCATCAGATTGTCATGCAAAATACATTGCGATTTGCCTTCTGATATTTGAGCTGTACAGTAAAGCAGCTCAAAGCAGCGAGATGGAACATTTAATACTAATTCAACATCAATGACTAGCGGAGGGATGAGTGGAGGAATGAGCGCATTGTTATCTCTAGTTACTAAGCCACAGACTTTCTCCCATAGGTGTAAAGTTTCTGTCTCAGTATATGTAATACAAGCTCCTTTATCAATGGCCTTTTCAACAACATTGACATACGATATGTTTGCAGATCCAGCTTTTAGCATCGCTTCCGCTTGCTCTGACTCACCAGGTGCGCATTCTACAGGATCAACCTGCACCATGCTGTCAATGAAAGATTCCCTATGTTTAGACTCTGTAACTGCAAATGACATGTCAAGGAAACCACTATCCGCAAGTGAAGTGTTACATCGGCTAGCGAGGATAGGTTTTTGCCAATCGTTAGTTTTAATCAACTGCATTCTATCGAAGAGCTCACTGTCAGATGCAATGAACAATGACCTCTCCAGAAAAGAATGGTCAATATCCTTAGATATAGTTTGATTATGAGAAGATTTTTGCTTTGAATCTAGAGCTGGACAAGTAATAAGAGTCGGGGAGCTTGTGAGAGGAACCGTTTGAGGGGTCAAAACATCAGCAAACTCTGAGTAACTGGAGAAACCTTCATCCATGCTAATGATATGGTTATGGGCCAGACAAGCACTCGTTTCAACAGGCTGGTCTGACCTGTCAATGGAAACAAACACATCATCTACATCAGCTAATTGAAAATCCTTATTGTTTGCACAAAGATCTTTATTATGTAAATTGTAAATAGCAACAGGTAATTCAAACACAGCCGTCTGAATGTCATAAGTATAGCGTTGTCCTACTACACGCATGATTTCTGGCGATGGAGTTATTTTTACTGGAAAAAAATGGCAGCTCTCTAACGACTTAGCTCTGCAGGTGTGATATTCTTGACTGTCCAACTGTGAAACCAACTGCGTAGAATTGTCGGCATCACTTGTCTGAGAAGTGTGAGGCAGAGAGTCATCAGGAAACGACTCCTGTATTTGAGAGGTTACTCTAGCAGCGATGTCGAAGGGAATTTCTTCATCGCTTTCTTCATTTATTTTGTAAATGTCAAAAGAAGAGCGAACACTATCTCCTCTGCTTAGCGAGGCAAGTCGGAGAACATGGGCAGACGACTCCATCACCTCATCCTCCTTAGACTGCGGATGAACTGCATTATCGGTGGCTCCAGCTGGCAAGGTCACAATAGAGTCAACAGAATCGTTAGAGTTGCGTGCAAAATATTCTAAGAAATTGCTAATCCTGGCGGCGTGGCTTAACTGAGAGACTTCGGAATCAAGTGCTTGAACATGAGAATGATTGAAGTCTTCGACATCGCTCTCGATGGAAGGAGAACGCGTAGAATAGTGAGGACTCGAGGTAGCAGACATATGATCAGCGGACCAATCATAAGCATCGTCGTACTCTGATAGCTCATCGGCTGTGTTAGCAGATATAAATAAATATTCGTCGTGTTCAAAAGATAGAATAGCTTCATCTGCAGTAGTGAATCCATCAGTTGTCTCCCTCATCCTATCAGAATATGAACTTGAATCAGACATAGCGTAATCTGAACAACAATCCTTATTTCTAGTAACCAAATTGTCGGACAACTCTGAAGGGTTACATGAATCAAGGACTGAATGATTATCAAAAGAGGATGTTATTGCCATGTGCTCTGAAGCCAACTCATTCATGCCCCAATCAAAACTTTCATATGAAAGAGAACCCTGATGAGAATCTCTACGAATGACAGTGACAGCAGGAGTGGCTAGGTATTTATCATTCTCAGAGCTTTTGGCACTTTCTACTTTCACAGTAGATTGGTAAAAGCTTTTAGGCATTTGAGTTGTTACCTTTGTTACAGATTGCTCTTCAGCCAGCTTCATTGACTCTCTCTTCTTCTTCTCTTCTAGGCTTACGTAGATAGACTTTGACTGCTTTGTTAATTCCTCTAGTGGTTTTGTGGTAGAAATGTGAACACCAAACTCCATTGGTGGGCTATCATTGCCAGTTGAGTTAAACATTTTGAGCTTGGCGGCTAGACCACCTCCAGAGGCTCGTCGAGGTGCTGCAGATTTTGCGACTTCTGCTGAATCATGAGATTTGTTCGCCCACGCACTGGAGTCAGCTGTTTTACTCATACCGCTGAGCCGTCGCCGTTCCGGCTTTTCAGCTTCTTTTTCTTGTTCACTCGTAGAACAAAATGACTTGCTTAACTGAGCAATTCGTCCAGTTCCTAACTTTGGTTTCTCCCCTTCTGCTATAGCAGACGATTCCTCGCCACTACTAATGTGATCACCTTCTTCATTCATGGTCTTGCTGCAAGCTCTGTCACTTAGTGTACTGAACTCTGTGTATGGTAAAGGTTCACCAGTCACAGAATCCTTAATTTGTGTTTCAGCTACGACTGAGTGCTCAACCTGAAGCAACTGTTCCACTCGACTGGACTGGTAATCCTCTGTTACTTCAGTGTAACCTAGTTCAGCATCATCAATCAACCGTGGAGCAATAGAAGATAGTTCTTTGGCAGAAGGTTTGTTGCTAAGCTGAAGCAATATCTCTGTACATGCAGATAATTCATCCGTAGCAAAATCAGAAGATGTCGAAGATAATGCCCTGTCACCGCCTTCGTAATCGAAACTTTCAAATGAATCAAGTTCTTGCGTTGGAGTTGAAGTTACGATTGAAAAAAACGAACTCGACCTTGATAATATCTGTTCAGAGGAGACAAGGTTTGGACAAGTATTAGAAGCAACTGTCGCACCGCTAGTGTCAAAACTAGACAAAGAATGGAAGCTATCAGAACTACTCAATAAACCAACTAGCGACGTATCGTAAGACCCCTCTAGAGAAGACCTCGGAGAATTATCAGGAGACGAACTTGAAAGACAAGACTCAAACTCAGATACAACAGCTACACTACCTGAACACACTTTGGACACATGTTTTATGCAATTCTCTTGAGAAGAAGTTGATTGGCTCCTCTCGACAGAACCTTCTCGTGAATGGTCACTCTCAAATGATATTGGCTTACATTCTTTTGTGTGACTTTCAATGCCTGTAAATCGTATACAAATAGAGACACAAAAAACGTTAAGCATAACACAATCTAGATAATAGGCTTTGTCTAGGGTTAATCATGCTATTATACCAAGCGCAGTCAATGGTTTAGCTGCTGGCATCAGTAAACAACAGGCTTTACAAAGAGTCTAAAGAGCAGCCATTTGGAACTAAAATGGTAGCCCGCGCTTGAAAGAATGAAACACAGACATGCAACATAATGTATTGCCTTTTTTTAACATTTGTATGAAAAAAATTGGAAAGGACAGAGATAGCTGACAGCTTCGTCTAACATGTAACGGAAGACCAACATACAGCTGTTTAAGCAAAGCTTGCGCTTACCCATGGGCGTGACGGATTGGGTTTGGTTTGGCTCTCTGGCGGATCTACAACCACCAGTAAACAACTGTCGCCTACACAAACCACACAGGATATATCTTCTTAGCAAAGTGGTAGCAGATAGACATTTATAGTAATACTTCAGCCATTGTAAAAAGAAATGAAGAGGTTGTTTACGTCACCCATGGTATTAATTATGCAAGATATTATAAGCCTGGTTAAATATTATAGAACTCGAAAGGGTCAAAACAGTTATTTGTAAATTTAGTCTGAATCATTTTCCATAACTCAATGGGACCTCCATGACTCAATGAGAATTATATTCAATGGATTGTGTTATCAAAGAACAAAGCCTAATTTAATTAACACGTATAAATGCCAACAGCTTCATTGTTGAAAGACAAACATTACACTAAGCCCTGACAGTCATAACTGCGAGAAAGATTGACAAGCTTAGTAAGGCTAGTCCTGGTTTAACGAACACATGTTATACAAGCCATGGCATGATTATAATTAATGATGATTACGGCATGTTGCCTTTGCCATAACATCATTTTTGACGGTTTTTCTTGACAAGATGTAATGGAATGGACATTACTAATGAAAAAGCAAATGCAAAGCAAGAAGAACAAAGCGTACTTGTTGGTGAATGATGGCTGAGAAGGTGGAGGATTGTCTGAACTGTTGAAACGAGCTAGTCTATCCTTGATACTTGAAACCCCTGCTAACGGGCGTCGCGGGACAGGCTTGATGACTCGCTCTGATTTATCTGGCGCTGAGGCTACACCTGGAGATGCTGGCTGCAACATCAAATATGAAAATATTAGTTTACATTGTTATCTTCTACTGCTGGTCTGACCATTACCAGTTCTAAAGCCTCACGACCCTGTCTTTTGCATGTAAACACTAATCTTTTTACAAACATAACATTTTACTCGCCGAAATTAAAAGATTCAAATTGGGCTAATGAAACAATCTAATTTTCTTTCCCATTTTTAGATAAGTTATATTTATACAGTACTAGCTGTGCCACCCGGCGTTGCCCGAGTAATAGAAGAGTCTTTGGACAGAAAATTGATTTGTATTTAACATATAACAACATTTGCCATTATAAATTTCAAAGTACATATCATGAGAGAAGTGTGTCGTGTAGTTGAAATAAATTAAGAGAAAAATAAAAACAACTGTAAAGGTTTTGAAACTTTGTCAAACAACTGTACATTTCAAGCTAGTAGCCTGGCATATTGCCAATGGAAAACTCCACTAAGCTAGTTAATAAGGTTAGGCTTCCAATGACGGTAAGCCATGACTTTGAGTTTGTATTGTTGTCCAGCTCAGCTGTTCTAATAATAGCTATAGCCAGATTTCCAACAGACGGACTTTGAGAAATATATATAGATAAAGATAATATAAACATGATGGCATATATCGGTGTTGGACTATAAAATTTAAATGCTTTTTCATAAGGATGGCTTACAAAAATGTATAGGGCTATAATATTTACATGTGTCACCATTAAAAATTAAATACGATATGAATTGTTAAGATTACGTGCCAAGGAATCTAATCAAAGGTACTCTATAGAGTTCACGAGTTATTGCTCAGTTATCGCTTAGTCACAGTATTTATCTGTCATGAGTTATTGTTTAGTTTGAGTGTTTTTATAAACATAGATATGGGTGTTTTTAGTGCCAAAATCATGTGATGCTTTGATAGATAAAAAGTTTTATGTTGTCAGAATAAATCAACCGTGTTACCTACCCAAAATGATTGATGGAAAATTAATGCTTCGATGTTATGTATTCACAGTTTCAAGTCAAACTAGAAACGAAGGAATATATTAAGTTAGGTTTTGCTTGGAACAGTAAGCCTGAGCTCCTACTAGTTGTATTTATGGAGAACTCTAACTATTCGTGATTGTAGCATTAATTTACGAAAGTGTATATATCAGTTCAGTTTGCCAGAGAGAGTAATATAATTACCGGTTTTGATTTTGGAAGGCTCGCTGTTTGCTCAGATGATGAAATCCTCCCGAGAGACTTTTTTAGGCTTGGTGCTGCCTCAGTTGACTGCTCTTTTGCTGCCGTAACTATCGACAATGGGGCTCTGGCTGTCTTTGAATCCAATTTCAGCTCAGAAGTGAAAACATTTTCCTGTTATATAAATCTTTATTAGCTGTTGATACTAAACGTTTATCTCACCATTAGACACGCAACAAACTAATCTGTCAGCGTAAATACCATAAAGAATCTAGAAATTAAATTGATTAGAAATATTTACCTGATCTATAAGTATTTTTCAACCAATAGAAATATGTGTAATATCAGATCTTCAATTTTGTAAATGAAGTCAAATGCAGTTAGATTTTAAACTGGCCACACTAAAACATCCTCAATAATGGTGTGCCAATGATGCGCACAAAAAAGTAGAAAAACTATCACAAGGTTGAAAAATATTTGTTCAAAATCTATAGTGATGAAAGCTGCTTGGCCTAGAGTGTATTTTAGTACACATAAAGCTCTTTGCTGCGCTACACACAGCATACAATGTATGAAGGGCTACCGCAAGTGTCACATGAGTTTTAAATACAATCAAAGTATTTTAGCTTATTATTCAGTCGTAATCATATATTTCGGTCACCTGATAAGTAAGCAAATTACAATCATGTATATGACTAGCCTGTCTTGACAAACTGCTGTTTTTTTGCGGAGTTGTCCCCCGTCGAGCGGGCGAGCAACAACAGCTTGTCACAGGACATACTGCACCTGATACATCAGCTGCACTTATAAGGAGTTGTTCTCATCCGTCTACGCGGCTTGGCTGCGATGTTATTTCGGTCGCTCCATTGGTAATCATAACGGATTTCACACAAAAATTTATGTAGAAAAATTAAGATAAGAACGTTTAACTGGCGACCCCTCTCTGCAGTAAACTTTTTTAGAATTTGAGAACTTAGGCAGCAACAGCGACTAAACATGTCGTTATTTGTGCGCTCAGTCAGTTTTATTTCTATTTTTGTATCAGTCAGTTTTATTTTTTTTTATGGATTTTATTTTAAGTTTATTTTATTCTTAAGTTCTACTAAAGTTTATCACAGAAACTGGTCTTTGGTTAAACGTTGTAATCTTGTTTTTTTTCTACATAAATTTTTGCGTGAAATCCGTTATGATTACCAATAGAGCGACCGACAACATCGCGGCCAAGCCGCATAGACGGAAGAGAACAACTCCCTATAAGTGCAGCTGATGCATCAGGTGCAGCACGTCTTGTGACAAGCTGTTGTTGCTCGCCCGCTCGACGGGGGACAACTCCGCAAAAACAACAGTTTGTCAAGACAGGCTAGTATATGACTTAAAATAAGCTAATAAAAATGTATGTATGTGATCATATCTGTACAGATTATGTTCAACCACTAACAAAATGAAAAGTTCAGAATTTAGCCTACAACCATTCACCACATAATTTTACAGCTGTTTGGTTTACATATTTGAAATCAGGACAAAATGAGGATTAGTTTAATATATAGCTTATGGCTATTGACTAAATTCACAATAAGTAACAATATTGTAAATGAGGATTTAATTTTCCACCAAAGAGGTTTAGTTTATTTTACACACTGCTGTACATTTGTAGCAAATATATTTTAGTAGAGTATGAAGTTACCTTCAGCTGTGCTGCCTGTAGTTTGTTGCTGAGTAAAGCAACTGCTGCCGCTTTGCTGCCTGGAGCTGGTGATTGTCTAGTGAAAGCTGCACTTGTATGACTCGCTTCAGTTTTTGATTGGTTTTCTTCTCTCAGTATACTTAACCTTGACTGGGCTTTTTCTTCTATTTCATTAGTCTTAGCAACATTTGACTGCGGTAGCGTCTTAGCTACACTTGGCTGCGGCAGCGTCTGAGCTACACTTGCCTGTGGCAGTGTCACTTCAAAACTAAGTGGTTTGTACGTCGGGGCCGGCCCTTTTACCTTCCAATCTACTTTGCTCACAGCTCGAAATTCTTGTGTTTCCGTTTTAGGAGTTTTCACACCATAATTTTGAGAGTCAAGGTTTTCTCGAGCAGTCTGGCTAGCAAACCTTGCGGTCACTGAGTCTACCACTTTAAGGGAGTTGCCCTGATTAGCGATAGAAATGGGAGTTTTGTCTAATTTTTTTTGGGAGTCTTTTCGTGTGATAACTGTTTTGGGTTGAACGGCGGAACCCACATCACTGGTAACTCTGGCTGGTCTGCAATTAAACCAATACCATATTGTATAATCCTGCTGGATGAGTGATACACTGATATACAGTGATGGGTGCACAGTATGTTTGATGCTGCAAGCATCAAACATACTGTGTTTGATGGATAGATTTAGAGGCTACGAATAGTATGAGCACAGAAAACATTTCTTAGCGTTTTTGAGCTTTTAAGAGCTTGTAATCACATTTCCACATATTTGGCACTTTCAACACAACAGAGTAAGACATGGTGAATCTTTTGATACCAAATAACTGTAATGTGAATTTTTTTGCAAGTCAACCTTTAAGAATCTTAATTTTCCATTTCAAATCATTTCAGGTGGACACCGCAAATATAAAAAAAAACATTTTAACATAATGTGGAAGATACCTATAAACAAAATACAAAGTACTTTCCAGTGATATAGGTAATTGGTTACTTGATAAACCAGAATACAATGACTGTGAAGTAATAAAATATGACTCTGTTCCGGTGAAATAGAACCTTGCTTTGTTTGCATGACTTATGTAATGCCTGAGAGGCCTTACCTGGCAAAGAGATCAGATTAAATATTGACTTACGGGCTAATCCTCGGTTCACTTTCTTCAGCTCTGCGGGCTAAAAATAGACAGAGACGCGAAGGTCAGTAAATACACATCAAGGGATAATAACTTCCTGATAAAATTTTGCATGAAACATTAATTAAAAACCCTATTTATGTTAAAAGTCATTTTCATGCTAGAACACAATAACATAAACAATCAATGATTAGTGCATGCCACCAATCCAAAATGGCAGTTACAATATCTTTCCTTTTTTGGTAAGCATGACTAGGTTATACAAAGTCACTCAAAATCAATCGCTCAACCTGATAATAACAGGCTGCATAATAAATTTAATTACGAAGTAAAAATTTAACAAAACTATTTTTATCAATAATTCACACTCTGCAGTCAGTTGTGTGTGACAGTTTATAATCTGTAGTTAAACTAAACCTACGTAGGAGTTTGTTACTCTCGTCTGTGAGGTAACCCGGACTAGCAATAACATAGATCTTTTGTACTTCTCGTTGAATGACTACAACAATCTCATGCGCTTCAAGTGTTGGAACTTCGTCGAGGTCAGCGATAAGAATGATGTCATACTGTTCTTTTATGATGTCATCGGTTAAGTTTTCTATGTCATGCTCCATCAGCCTACTTTCTATCAGTGGCCTTAGTTCCTTATCGACGGTGATGTGTCTGTCTTTGCTTGAGATCAATTGCCTTGTTTCCGCAGGAAGCTTCTCCATGTGCTCATGCACTGTGACTTTTGGTTCCTCAACTAAAATGTCACCATCTTCAGTAAACTTCATTACAGGACTTTTGTGGTTAGCAGCTTTTGAACCTTGACTAGTGGGTGTTCCATGTTTCTTCTCCGCATATAAGCGTCGAGGTTTGGTGGGAGGTTTGGTAGCGTGAGGAAGGTGTGAGCTGGGATACAGCTGCCTCCGTGAAGATACAGGAGAGCTTTTTACCGCCTCACGAAATTTAACATCTTTTGTAATTGATTTGTTGAGAGATTCTGCAGTGAGAGACGCTTTGGAATCTTCAGCGGGGCGCCATTCAGCTTGTCGCTCAAAGCTTACGCTGATCACTTCTTTAACATTTGGGTTTGTAGTAGTCGAAGATTCTGTCAAAGGCTCTTTATTCTTCAACTTGTTATATTTCTTCCGTTTCTTTGAGAAAGGTTTGCTCCTCCTACTTGGCTTATTCTTGTCAAAAGGTTTTTTATCCTCATTGACTCCTTTTCGCTGCCCGCAACACGCCGTCAGCTGGTTGCCCATCTTCACCGATGCCGGCCCCTTTGCCAGCTAGCAAACGACTGGCCACTCTCGGCAGCTGACTCCGAGTGAACTGAGTTTTGCAACTTAACTCAACGCTAAGCCACTAAGAGGTGTAGCGTCTATTACATTACTAAGTACATAGAGATTAATTTAGTAATTCTAGTGCAAACTGCAAGCACTTGTGATTTGTTGACAATGTTACATGAATAGTTGCTGACATCTCGAACAGGTTTGTCATGCTAATGGAACAGGAAGCTAATGCACTTTGAGTCTTCACAATAATTGTACGCATTTTACAGCAAAAACAATAATAATTAACCTGTATAGATATCAGAATCACTTTAAAAACCTGGCTTATGACTTTTCAATGTAATGACAAAATTATTTCTAAAACAGGAATAGCTGTTAAGAAAGCCAATAACATTAATCCAACTTGCCAATCAAACTCAAATTGACTCAACCTGTCAACTCCTATCAATATCTCCTGTCAATTCATCTCTATCTACTCAATCTGTCAACTCCTATGACTTAACTTGTCATTCTAACTTGCCAATTAAACTCTTGTCTATCCAACCCATCAACTTCTATCAACCTAACCTGCAAATTTAATTCTTATCTCCGCAGCATACCAACTCAACTACAATTTTGACAATTCTAGTTTTGACAGAATATACCGTATACATACATGTATAAATATATGTATAAATGCGATGTATACATACATATATTTATACATTGCAACTATCAATAGATCCGGTTAAAAAGATCCAAAAGCTTTGAGCTTGATAAAAAGCTCTAAGGATTGCTAGAATTCAAGGTCTGTAACAGAATGCAAATCAGTAACAAACTTCTATGGGGCCTCTAGTGTTTTTAGAGACGACTCTTCACTAAATCATCAGAAACTAAAGAGAAATGTTGCTCCAAAGTACAACTTCCAAATTTACAAATCAAACTGCAGAGTTGACAATTTACATTCGGCAGCTGTACACACCTATTTCTATTTGTTAAAGCTGAGGAGTCATTTTCTCCTGGTGTCTAATGACCTCAATACCAATATTAAACATATTGGTTGTTGACCTCGACTTAATGCTTGTTGTGATGTGGAAATTTGTTTTACGCTTAGTGAAAGTTTTTAGTTCAATTTTAAGTCAAAGAATCATGAAGTTGTATTAGGTTTGTTTATATCCACACAACCATAGTACGTGTAGTTAACAACCATAGTACGTGTAGTTAACAACCATAGTACGTGTAGTTAACAACCATAGTACGTGTAGTTAACAACCATAGTACATGTAGTTAACAACCATAGTACGTGTAGTTAACAACCATAGTACGTGTAGTTAACAACCATAGTACGTGTAGTTAATAACCATAATACGTGTAGTTAACAACCATAGTACGTGTAGTTAACAACCATAGTAAGTGTAGTTAACAACCATAGTATGTGTAGTTAACAACCATAGTACGTGTAGTTAACAACCATAATACGTGTAGTTAACAACCATAGTACGTGTAGTTAACAACCATAGTAAGTGTAGTTAACAACCATAGTACGTGTAGTTAACAACCATAATACGTGTAGTTAACAACCATAGTACGTGTAGTTAACAACCATAGTAAGTGTAGTTAACAACCATAGTACGTGTAGTTAACGAGCAGGATTTTACTGTTGTAGCTCTTTGATCTGCAAGTCTACGTTTACATCCATTTAAACCAGACATCTTTTCTCCACTTAAATATGAAAAGGAAGTATTAAGTTCAACTGTGAATCTAATATTAACAATCAATAATTTATAATGACGATGTGTCATCTGTTCGCTTAATTTTTAATATAATAATTACAAAATGTTATACGTTATAACTAGTAGTTTATGTTTAATTTACATAAATATATTATTGTTGGGTACACTGTCGAGAGTCAGTAATGTAGTTTATGTTATGCCACAGACAGCGTGTGTTTGTTATATGATGACAAGCAGAAGTATAACTATGATGCAAGTGAGAATTACACCTGATTATCTGTACACATTTTGGCAGAAAGTTGCAGTCGCAACTTTCTGATTTTAAAAAGTTAAAAAAGGCAAATACGTGAATGAAACTTGAATATTTGCATATCTTGGAGGTTCCTTTAATTTTTAAAAGCAAAAAAATGTATTGAAACAAAGGTCATACATTTTTGTTGCAAGCCAAACCAAGCATGGAACTCAGTAATAAAACGTACAATTGATAATTTGGAATTTATTTGAACGAGCTGTAAGTAAGTTGGATTGAATCCGACTAAGTTTAAAATGACAAAATAGAAATGTATATGACAAGATCGCTCACCTGACATGTTCTTTATAGTACCATTGAATTTACTTGCTCTATTGGGTTTCCCTGCAAGAAAAAAGGTTTTCTATAGCAAATGTTCATGTCAGCTAATACAAACAGTTACGAAAAGCAATGTGATATTTTAAACATACGTTTTAAAAAGTATGACGATATTCAAGCAAAATAGATTATTGCGGTTGAGGAGTTTTTGCAGAAGCATGCATAATACAGTATACAACAGTTATCTGATCAGCATGCAGGCTCTGGTAGGGAAGGTCGATTAGGAAGTGGGCATCTAGCTAACATTTAGGTGAGTTTAAGCTGTCTGTGAAACAGTGCTGTGCTATAGAGCAATTCGTTTTATATTCATAAGTTAAGTGAATGACTCAACGTAAAGGAAAGTCATAGATGTTACATACAATGTAGATTATTTGAAGCAGTCTGCGCTATGCAGATACAGCGCAAGTTTGTCAGACCAAGCAAACAATGTGTGGCTCATGTATTAGCAGTTCCTGAACTTCTTATTTATGTATGCACAACATAATCAAGCTGCAATGCATAATCCCAAAAGGAAAAAGAGCACATAGCAAGTTTAATTCTCAAGTGGTTTTTTATATACCTGGGAGTCGTCGCCCCACACCAACTGTAAGGTAAACAATTCCAAATGCATGAAAGATTTCCCAGTGGCATGGATGTACACGTGTATTATACATCAAGACATGGCTGACAGATTGTTGCATTGTTCTGAATTGATGCACAAAAAATAGAACGCTCATCCATAACGCAGCTGCTATGGCCAGCACTAAAACTTTGCTAATGCAGAAGATACCGATGCTTCCAAAGCTTCAACCACAGGCTAAGAAATAATGTAATGCGGGCTATGCTTGTAAGCCTAAATATGCTTGATGATTAAGTCTACAGCAGATGCTCCTATAACCTTCTACATGTATAACATAAATTCCAGACAAGGTAAATAATTTTTTGTGAAGTTTTTGCTTCGTGCTGTGTAAAAAATGTCGTACAACTTGAAGTGTCAAATCAGAGCAAAGTTGCAAATTCAATTTGAATGATAACCTGCATATACTTGCTGCATATGTGAGTAAAATATGACGTAAGTATGGCTTTATATATTATATATACAACTCCCGTGACATTTTAGTTCATCGTGATAGATCATCAGACATGCCGACAAAACAGAGAATAGGTAGCTGCGCAATTGTTTATTAATACTGGTGGAGGTGGTCGATTGGTGCAGGTATTATAGCATTGGTCTACCAATTTTGATCTGAATGTCACGAGTTGGAGTATCGTCGGAAGTTATCTTATATCCTAATATTGATCCCTGGATACAGGTAGATGATGAAAAGGTAGAGGCTGCTCTTTTTATAATAAAAATATTTTTTATTTTGCTTTATTGTTGACGTATAAAATATTGGTTATTATTTTTTCTTTACAGAATAGATTTTGCTGTTTAATGAATGCCGAAGATGTGCGCTCTACATCAAGTTATTGTAAATTACCAGAATCATAGTCTACAAAACCAGTGAAATTGATCAGCAAAAGGAGGACAGTTGTTGATGCAAACCAATAATACTGCAGTTACGGTACAGCCTGCAAATTAAAAAGTCAAGTCTAGTTTGTCTTTTTTGTATGGCCAAAGGGGTGAGTTTAGAAAGATCTTGAAACTGGATAGGCAATTTGTATATATTTTACTGTTTGTCTAACGGAAATTCTTTATAATGTAAATGCCTCTGAAACTGATTATTTACGTTGTTGGAGCACCTACTGTACTTGAAATACACTGTCAAGTAGTTCCTCTTGCGAGTTGCTGAGAGGCTGAGAAGAACATGAAGGATGACAAGTAGGCTACTCATAAGTTGACCATCAACAAGAAAAGTCTTGCGAGAGGTTTCGGAACGATAACAGAAATTTGCAGCACTTTTAGGGCATCAGTTCAACAAAGTCTTTTGACCCACAATGCTGCCAATTTTCAAACGCAGCAGTCCAAACAAAACATCAAATAAGGCTAATAAATCTGACGACAGATATTGAGGTGCACAATGTGTCCGTGCATATCTTATAGGACCAGCTTGAAGAGTGGAAGGCTTTTATCAAAATTGAATTACACAACAACATAATTACATTAAAACCAGGCGCATCATTTTTTGTTTAAATCTGATGACTTAAACAACTAAACAAGTTGTACGAGTAACATCGCTGCAGTTTACACCTTTTTAACTACTGTATCTATTTTACATTGATTAATTCCTGTATTTGTGTAAAAATATAAGCATTTTAAATTTTATCTAACAACTAATGCATATAACACTTACCTAGAAGCATATAACACTTACCTAGAAGCATATAACACTTACCTAGAAGCATATAACACTTACCTAGAATCATATAACACTTACCTAGAAGTGTATAACACTTACTTTAAAACAAACAAGTAACTTTTTGAAAAAGTTCTTTTGGAAAAATGATATTTACCTTATCAATAAATGAAATGAGAGATTGTCGAAAATGTTTTAAAAATTGTGACAGCAAATTAGTACAAAGTTTTAAATGAACATTAACAACAAAGAAATATTTGTAGTCGTTTAGCTGAAAAGAAAGCCTTAAATAGTTATTGTAAACTATCAATAAGGTACAATACTCTAATTTCATATGTTAGACCAGTTATTATAAGTTTTATCATTGGATCAAAGCACCTAAATATATCTTGAGAACATCTTGAGAAGAAGCTCAATCAACTAAACTACACAAAGTGTTCTCATGAAATTCAAGCACTGAGAAAATGTAGAAAAATCTTGCAGCATACTGTAGAGGTCAGTGTTCTAGCTGGCGCTAGATGTTGAATGACTGTGTATTAGGAAGCATGCAATCTGACCACTACCGACAAAGCATCTCAAAGCTTTGTAGTTTGTATATTTATATCTCTATGTCTCCAAATCGTCAAACTCTCTGCTCCAATCTCAATTAGATGTTGTATGTTTGTAAAATAAAACTATTTTCTCTATGGGATGCCGTGTTCAACAATTTGACGGTATAACTTACAAATAGTTCTAAAAAGTATCTGTCACTAATTTTATTTACTGCTACAAGTCTGATATTATCTCAGAATGTCTTAAATTATTGAACAACAACCAAAAAACGACCTACTTTCTTTGTACGCTGTCAAATTACTAACTTGACAGGTTTCGACAAGCAAATAGTGTGGGCTGTTCTTCAAATATATCTAACAAGAGTTTTACAATTGAAATTGATGATGATTCTTAGGTAGATAAAAGAAAAACCTGCATTTTTTACATGAGTTCATAATATAGTTTACCGTGGAACAAGAAAATCAGTAATGAAGTTTGCTAACTTTTATCCCATTGCAAATATAACATAATACCATCTGTCACTATGGCAACCGGCAAAATACTAAGAACAAGATTATCTGTAGTAACGGATTTCTGCATTCTTGTCTAACATTAAGTAATCTTACACAGGTTTTACAAATATATTCAATATTATAAATTCTATTATAAATTATATTTACATTTAATTTACATTATACATTGTTAATTTAAATTATAATTTGCATTATAATTTATATTTACAATTATATTATAAATTGTGTTATAAAGATTATCGAACTGCTTCAGACCGATCTAAAACTCGTACCAAGTGAACAAAGTGAAGTCTGGGCTCTAATGGGAAGGCAGCAAGAAGGTCATGTAGTGCCAATCATTTTCGTAAAACTTTAATGAGGAGTTGTCTTCTAACAACCCTTGGACTCTAAGGGCTGGCTCATATATACTTCCCTCTCTAGCATGGAGCATCCAAAATCTTATAGCTATCTTGAAACGATTGTGACAAAACCTTGTTTATAACATTCAAAAGCACTCCCTAGTCAGAGGTGAGTAGTAGGCATATCCACACATGTGCAATATTTCACAGTTGTTCGAATAGGAAACAGGAATTAGTGCAGCACAAAAGACAGAAAATCTACCAGCACCCCGCCATATGGATCCTGGAGCATTTGTTATTACACAACATCACAATACTGATTTAGGGTCATCTATACAGTGTCATGAGTGGCTTCTATGCTCTATGACCACGCGTTCAGATGAATCGCTAATTATGCAGGACCTTTAGCGGTTACGTTGTGAACCAGACTAGGAGAAGAGAAAAACAAAGTTGGTGCTCACTATTACTGTGGCATGGTATGCCCGAGTGTGCACCAAACACCAGATCATAGGCTATCCACCAAATATGTAAAAAAACTTACCCGGAGCTTGTATCCAATAAATGATTATAATACAATAACCGTAAAACCTAGACGTGGGACCAACTAGAGGGATTCTAATTGAACCCCACCTCTAGTTGGCCGCCAGTATAAGAGAAGGATTAAAAAAGAGAGCGGCATGGCGTTCAAATAGAGATTTTATGGTAATAATACAAATATTCACATTGTAACCGCCGTATGTTGCGTGTCGGTACGCTTTACACTGATTTCTAAGAGCAAACAAAATATTGTTGCTATCTCCAGTGTTTGTGACACACTGAACAACCATGAACTCTCTCAGGTTGATTGAAAACATTGAAGACACATCAACACAAAATGTTGATGTTTTCAACATTTTGTGCTGAATCTGACAAGGAAACTACGCTGGAAGAGCCAGGAGATGCCCTGGTCCGAGGTGCTTCATGTAACACTGGTAAGAGATGTTTGTAACTGTTCAGTGTTTGTTGCTGTCTTCTTTAGTTGATACCGAAACTATGTGAAGTTTATGTCACCTTTCGTGACCTGTGATAAACACAAGTGTAACCTACACTACATATATATATATCTGACCTTTAAACTCTCTAGAACATTATTTTGTAACCGCCTATCTACCTTACAGTTCCTCCACTTACTCAACCTAAGCTGTTCATTGCCAGCGCTGAGTACAGACAATGACGATGATAGCGCTGCTGAATAGTCATAGATCATTAGTATACGACCTTGCTGACCTTGCATACAGCAAGCCGCTGTTTCAATTGGTACAAACATTTCTATGTATTTCCAGAGAGCAGCATCATCATAGAAAAAACTTTTCAATCATTGCACTAACCTTCAAATGCTGGTAGAACCTCGAGACGACAAGATGTAGTTTCCTTGCCATGTTGGTTTGAGGCGACGCATTTATAGTGTGCGTTGTGATCTTTGCAGGCTCGATGTATGGTAAGAAGGCATGTAGACCGAGTCTCGTGTATATTCATATCCTGCAGGCAACGGAAGGAAGTTAAGTCATCAAATGACAATGAATGAGAATGCATATGCACCCATTACATCACCTCTGAATAATCACCTGATTTCTATGCTCTTTTATAGGAGAGGTAAACTAAACAAATGGTATTTTTCCCATTCCATTGTTTGATAGGCAGAGACTTACCAAACCTCTTGAATGATTGCCCTAGCATGTTCATTAAGCCACTGTCCATGGCACAAATCTATTAACAAGCATTCTATAAAAATATAGCCATGAACTGAGCTAAGGTCGAAAGACACCAGAATAATACGATTTGAACAATCCTTCCTGTGCAGAAAATGCTGCTTATGAAAATAGTTGGCGCTACTGTGCGAAAAATTTTGCTTAACCTTGCAACCCAATAAATATGGCTGACAGTTTGCAGACGTATGTCATTTATTGTTGCTAGTGACCTTGACATACTGTTTGGCTGACCATGAGAGTTATTACTTTAATGTTCATCAATGCACAAGATGAGAAGCCATGGTTTAGATTGAAAATAATCGATCTTGGAAGGTGTAATGACCCAAATGATGAATATCACAACTACGGATTTTACAAATATTGAGTTTTAAGACGATTGATAAAATTTTGGCAATGGATAGCAGGTAAAATGATATGGTGTACCCATTGGTCGCTATCACCGTGTTATAACCTGAACTGACAGTTGTTACATAAAATCCTGAAGTTTTTTATGCGGTGATAGCATTATCTAGTTTTTTAGCCACTCATCTACTTTGTGCCAAAATGGGTGAAATGAACCAGGACACCTTCTGTGCACCATTACACAGAATAATAGGAGTGTATATTGTTACTCTCTGGTCTAGAAATTAATCTAGTTGAAGTTCGCCTGCTAGTTTTTGTCAGCAATCAAAACACATGACTTATGGTAGTGGAAAGAAATAATAAAAAGCTGTAAAAATAATAAAATAGAAAACAACTCCGAATGCATCAGGTGTGAGTAGCTTTCTGTTATTCTCTTGTAAATGGTTTGCTTAAAATTTTAATAAAATAAAGTTAGCCTATGTAAGACATTTTTCAGCTTGTAGCTTGGAAGAGAACCTGCCAAGACCTGCCAAGCGATAAATTGTTATGCAAGTTGGTCTGTTGAAGTACAGTCATACATCTACATACAAGTGCCCCAACATGTGAGCAACTCGAGATACTAGCTAACTTTCGAGCATGTTTCTCCCTTGAAATACGAGTAATCTTTGAGATACGAGCATACGAGCCGGCTCTTGATGACTACTATATGGCCAACTATGCGAGGGGCAGCTTTTGGGAACAGCATCGCTTGGTCTTTCTCTTCGAATCGGTTTGAAAAATTTTTGAAAATGTTGGCTGAAAGTTATAGTGAATGCGAGGCAAAACTCAGCTAACCAGAAACGGATACTAGAAAATAAGATGATAAAATTAAATCAAGTTTAGTAAAAGATTAAAACTTAGTTTCAAGTGTGTGTTTAGTGAGCTAAATTCACTTAAGTTAAATTCATGATTTTTATTATGTAGAACTACAAAAGTTTAGTGTTGCTCTCAAGTCTCCCAGACGGCCGTTATCCACAATGTCTGTCTCGAAGGTAAAAATTCCATAAAGTAGTGTACACAGTGATGTTACATTTTATTGCAGATCATAACAGCTAAACAGGTATTTGTCACTTTTTTAGTACATGTACTGAACTACAACAATTAAAAACACGTTTTTTCTGCTGTAATATTCTGTTTAGGTGCTTTTTCATAAAATGCTAACGAATTAATTTGTACTTAGATACTTTACATAAGAAATAGTGCCTTGAGATACGAGAGAATTGACATACAAGCTCAATCCCAGAACACATTAAGCTCGCATGTCAAGGTATGACTGCGCATGAAGTGCAACTTTATTACAATCTATACTGTGAAAATGATTCTTTAAGGAGTTGCGCTACCTTTGACTTGTGCAGGTGTTCCATACAATGCACCAATAAATCCAGATTAAATTTTTGATTTAAGAGTGATGTTTAGGAGTGGTTGATATAAACTGACAAATTGGCTGATGAGACTGTCTCTGTCAGTGTGGAATCTACATTAACTTTCTCATCTGGCGGTTTCATATTACTTTTCTTGATTATCTACGGATCAAAGATCAAGACTATAACTTTTTTCAATAGTGACATCAAACAATATAATGAGCAATGGCTGGCTAGTGAGTTAAAGGTGCCGAAACAGCGGAGGTGTGATTTCTGAATATCGGCATGGCAGGAGAGCGCTTCCTGTTTCTGCCATAATACCAACAGCTAAAACTAAAAGATCAGCTGCATGCGCTGACTAAAATGGTTTGTAAAGGAAACCTGTCGCTAATAAAGCATGACAGGACTTACTTGACTTTGACTTATTTGATAGTAAAATTTACTGGTAAGCTCAAAGTGTCAAAATAAATCACTCAAATTTATTGGTCAAACAGACAGCATATCCTACCAGAACTAGCATCACCAACTACGAGTATAAACCTACTGAGAAATGAATAAACCTTAGCGATGAGAAGATGACAGGTTGTGGAATTAAGCTACAACTATTTTAAAATGAGGTAGCCAGAGCAACCACAAACAGACTACATGTAGAAGTATTCTTGACAAGCCTTAGGAAATCACGGTATCTCCTCTTTTGGTGTGATGGAGACTAAGCCTACCGACGAATAGCAGCTGTCAACAGAGCGGCACTTGCAAGTACGTTGTTCTACTAATATAACTGTGTATCTGTGGCAAATAATAAATTATTTACATAACTTATATAAGTTATATCAAGTATCTGAACAAATTGGCGGGCGACAGGAAGGCATTGACAGAAATAAAATGCATCATTTGTGAGAATTAGCCAGCGATTAGACTAAGTGATTTGTAAGTGAACTAGTAGTGACTACAAGTTGAATATCCTAGCCAAGTATGATTATTGGGTAGACAGTATGACCAGGGCCACGTTGAATCAGCTTCACCAACCTGCACTCACTTGTTTAGCCAGACGGAGCTGGACGGTACCATTTCTTATACCCAGATCGAATGAGCAATAATATGTCAGATGATGATAGGTGTAATCATAAAGGAACTGATTTGGTTAATAGTGAACTATTGGTACCCGACTTCACCAGGAAGAAATGATTTTAGTAGTTAGTCACAGTTTGGAATTTGACCTTTAACCTAGGCATATCTTCACATTATATCAGCAGTTTGCCGATTCTATTTAGTAACTGGGATCGTCAGATCGTAAAATAATAAGACTTGTCAATGAGATAAACAATGATGACAATATTTATCTCGAGGTCACCAGGTTATGCTAAATCAAGCAAATATGCAGCCAGGTTCTATATGTGCTACTTGTGCTATATGTACTATATCTACTGTACGTACTACATTTACTACATATACTACATTTACTCTATGTACTATATATACATTATGAACTGTACACACTATACATACTGTATCTACTGTATGTACTACAGTTATTCTGTGTACTATATGTACTATATCTACTGTACGTACTACATTTACTACATGTACTACATTTACTGTATGTACTATATATGCATTATGAATTGTACACACTATACGTACAGTATATGCTGTATGTACTACAAGTGCTGGACATACTATATATAAATTTTGTACATCATACACTATACATACTGTATGTGCTATACGTACTACATGTGCTAGACATACTATATGAACTTTTTGTATTGAATACACTATACCTATTGTATCTACTGTATTTACTACATGTGCTGTATATACTGTATGTACTACATGTGCTGTATCTACTGTATGTACTACATGCGCTGTATCTAATGTATGTACTACGCGTATGTACTATATAAACATGTACTTTTGGGAATAGCCACATTGTTTAGAACAAGATCGCTACAAGGGTTGGAATTGTGCCAAAGTCAGCCCACAAACTGATGGAATGTCTCCGATCACATAAGGTCATATTCAGGCACCTACTTTGGTAGAAAATACGGGTATATCGTCCTTTAGCCATGCTATTCTAGTATGCCCTGTCCAGCCACATTGCAGAGTGACTGTAGTTCCCTCTTGCCTGCTTGTCAAAGGCTGCTTCAGTTTAGGCCTTTCAGTGGGCCGCAGGCTACAACAGAGAGTGACAGAGTATTTCTTAGGTTTGCAGAGTAGTAATTCAAATAATTTGTTTTAAATTTATGTATTCCGATCATCAGTTCCTATGATCTCTTTAAAAGCAGTAATTGACTCTGTTCATGAATCATGAGTGAGCAAAACTGCTTTATCAAACTAATTCTTCCATGAAGATTACCAACCTCTGGCAAATAAACAATGAAAATGTGAGATTTTATGACAATTAAAAACAAATTTGACATCTGAAGTAACAAAAGCCAAAAATTATTTCAAAAAATTGAGCCAGTAAGCTCCGTCATGCTAGAAGACAAACAATGCGCAATATACAAAACATTGACATGTTGAAATATTTGACAAATGGTATAGCCCAGGGGTCAGGAACCTTTTTGAGCCACATATGGCTAGGGAGCCATAGGTTCCCTACCCCTGGTGTAGCCTGTTTCTAGATTTCTTTTTGTAAGTTGAATTAATCCTATAGTAAAAGCAGTTGTGGTTAGTAATGGCAACTAACTACCTTTCATAAACATCTTCTGTCATCAAGTACATCTAGGTCAACCGGAATACCATACAATCATATTATGATGGAGCCATGCGTTATTGATATATCTAGGTCTGGTGCATGAGCAAACTTAAAACTGCCTATTCTAGTTTTATATATAACTCACCTCATTGTTTATTTTGCTTCTTTCAGAATTCAGGGAGATTTGAGAAAACCACCGAACAATAGCTAAAATACAAACAGATTAAATATAAGAGCAGAGAGAAGGAAAGGGAGGAGATGGAGAAAAGAAACGATCATAAGTCGGCCATAGCGCAGAGCAGCAACGTGAAATCAGAGAAAGAATTTCTTAATTTAGCAGACACCCTTCAGTTTTATGACTGCATAACTGTTTGTTTTTAACATCTTCTGATATAATAGTCAGGTGACTGTGTCACATGACCACAACATATGGCCTTATTAATTTTCGAGCAGCTCAACTAATTTGTAATCAAATCTTAAACAAAAAGTATCTGTGTCAAGCGTTACATGTAGTTCTTCATTATCCTTAAGGCTGTTTCACACTATATCGTGATTTGTCAGCATTTACCTGTCGGCGTTTATCGTCAATTATGTGAACTGTGAACCGATGGCATCGACCAAGCAACACGGACACGTTGGGATTGTTTGACAGCTGCGAACTTTCCGATATTTTGCCGAGCCTCGACGACCGCTTTTCTAGTGTGACCCATTTCGGCGATGATAATTCGCGGTCGCAGATGGCGTGATTTATTCATATACGTTTATGATAGTCACTGCGGGATTAGTATTTAACTCTAGCACGTGAAAAAAAATAGGTTTTTTCGGGAAAATGTAAAACGAGAAATGGGAATACTACGTCACGAAGTATTTCCTGATACAAACCGAATAGGTTTGTGATAGTGAACATTGTTATCATCGACAATCACCGAAAATTATTGTGGAATCAACACCGAGGTACAGCGACATAATATGAACCAGCCTTTAGCTACTTGATATTGAATGTTGTTAGTCAGTGATAAAAGTACACCACTTATGCTTAGTAAGCCTTTTACATAAATGGTTTAATCATTTGCTAGCTTACAGCATTTGATTGTGAAGGTTACACCCTCAACTTGTAAACCCACTTTTTGACTGGCTTAACAGATCTTGGGCAACTGACAATAACACGAATGTGATTGACCAAAAGATGATACACCAAAAAGTTAATAAAAATATAATATAGCCATAGCAATATAATATAGCCATAGCTGGACATTACGCTGGCAAGACCAACAGAAATTAGGTTGATGCAATTAGATTGATACAGTTGGAAAGATCAGTCCAATGAACAGAGTTATTGCGTATGGTAAAAAAGCTGAGCCGGTCCTGAAAGGTTGACACGATTGTGCCAAAATATAGCCCTAACATCGTAGAGTAATAAACCTGGCGGTTGATTTGTACATAAAAAGGGTGAAGTCTGCTATCACTATTCATGACCTTGACAAACCCTTTGTACGATCGCTACAGTTACCACCTTTTCATTGATCACTACACAGAGTGAGACGTCATTGATCGGATTAAAAGACGTCGTTAATTGGATTAAGAGTCGTTGTTGGATTAAAACAAGATCGATGCTGTTAAGTTTTGAGGTCTGCTTATAAATATTTATCTTTAGATTTAAAAAGATGGAGTTTTTAGAGGGTTGATCAAATATTGGTCATGGACAGCTGCTAGTTAAAGGAATGTGTTGAGCTACCCTCCAATTTTGAGATACTTGCAGTGTACTTTTAGCAAAGATAAAAAATGATCTACTGCACTTTACTCTGAAGCAAGATGTATTTTTTGCCCATACCTACTTGTGATGCTCTCTTTGACAACACTTCAGCTGTTTAAGATTTATATCAGGTGTAACAATACCAAAGCATGATTTAGCCCTTGCGCTAGTTACTGATTATGAGAAGACAGATGGGTGATTCAGATCACCTTTCCTGCTCATACTTGAAAACCTTTTAATGAGATGCTCAAGGTAGCAATAAATCTTAAACGACAATCAAGAAGCTCTCTTTAGCGAAACAACCAGACCATGAGTGGAATGTCGTGTTTCCTTAACCGCACAATAAAATTTGAAGCAGATAGTCGTGCAGATACAGTAAATAGAAGGGATGAGTTTGAAACTGTGCCATTTTGATTCCCCAAATGAGGTTATTCTTTTAGGGATAATGATCTACAGAAAATGGGATTATGTATTCGTAGAAAAGAAAATTTATCTATGGTACAAGGAATAAAAAGTTGATGCACTACTTGATTAGATATCTCAAAGTCAAGCGATGAATTGGGTGATATTGAGATCAGTGAATAGTGTTCATTAGGAATAATACTGAAAAATAATTACACTGCACAAGTGAAGTCACACGAAATGATGAAATGTGTTGTTTGTGTAACCAATAGGCAGATGCCAGACACGCTGGTTACTGACTAAACCACATTGATAATGGCTTCTCATGGAACTAGTACTATGTTTTCATGACACGGATTTGGGGTTGTGCTTTGGGGTTGTGCTTTGGGGTTGTGTTACCATGCAACAAGAACATTCCCTTGTTGTGGATTACTGTGGGCATTTTGTTAAAAAAGATAAGATATTTTATGCCAGAGGTCATAGTGGCGCATTCGAAACTGCTTAAATCGAAATAACAACGGATGAAGGGAGAAAATTGTTTAAAATGGGGTAGCTTGCGCAACCTTTCTTGCGCATCATTCGCAAGTGCCGTCTTCATCTTTGAAAGCATTGAACATTTGGTAAAAATTTGTGAGTAATAAAACTTGCTTTACTTGCAGATTTTCGCGATTTACATCTTACGGAAGACGCAAACTTGTGGGTTAACCGCATCATGGAAAACATCACTAACCGCATCATGGAAAAAATCACTAACCGCATCATGGAAAACATCACTAACCGCATCAAGGAAACATGCACGGTTTCCATGATGTAGAAAGAGCGCAACTCCGAAGTACTGCGCATCATGGAAACATAGTGTAACACTGGCTAAATGTGAATGATTATATCGGAAAGAATTCGGTTTTGAGACCCAGATGTGAGCAATCAGAGATTCATCACCCTGCACAGCTATTGTTTCTTTTGATGGAAATATAACAATCAAATATTAGTGAAATCTCTACAATGATAAGTAACTCTTCAGCTTCTATGATGAAGAACCGAATATTCGACTCTGAAATCGGAGATAAAGTTTTAGAGGCGATAAACCGCTTACAATTCTAGCATGGGATATCAAGTCCTTCACCCCACTAAGACTAATTCTAATTGGTCTATTATATTGATACTAACCAATTCTTATTGGTCAGTCTATTTGCTAGCATCGCGAACCGCTATTTGTAGCAATAGCGAACATCCGTATATGCATTTGCAACAACTTAGGCCTTTACCATCTCGCAAATCATACTGTCTGTAACAGCTTCGAAGGAGAAGGTCAACCAGGCATTAAGTGTAACTATGCGTTTAAAAATCAACTACCCATCAAGTTTAAAAAGGCAGTATTTCCGAGAGTAATGTAAACATTCTACTTTTAGCTGAATAATGTAGAAATAATCTGCGTTATTCGGCCAACGTCTAGATAGTTAGGAATAGCATAAGCCTAGAAAAGAGAGATGATGATTCTCTTGTTACTGCTGTTTCAGGTCAGCAGGGCGTGCTTAAATATTTATATAGAGTTGTTAGAGATAACAAAACGAAATGTTGGTACTGGTTTGTTGTGACCCTTATTGGACCGACTGAGTCAATCAACAAGAATGAATGCTGCGTGTGTTTACTATATTGCCTAACGTATCCGTTTGAAAATCAATGTAAGCTTTGAAAAGTGCTTTGAGCAATTATTCATAGAATATTCATTACTTTCATAAAATCTGCCGTTTACTCATTGATGAATGTGAACATTGATCAATCATCTTTCTATACGCAATCACTGACAAGCTGCTGCTGCTGCGTATGTACTGGGTAGAAGCAACCTGACAAAACAAACATTGCTGTGGTTGCTGCCGGACCAAATCTGTCAACTGAATTCTAAATCAAAATGATGTCATAACAATGTAATCAATGGTTAGAAGTCTGTGGTAAACGTCAGCCGTGTGGTCAACTCACTTTAATGTAGAATAGCCAAGATGCAATTGATTCATCACCAAATAGCAAAGGCACTATTGTTTAACACAATATAATGAACAGCTAGGTGCAGCAAATCTAGGGCGTGATTCCATAGAAAACACTTTGCTAGTTCTTTTGCAAAGAAGTGAACGTGAAAATCGCATTATGCGTACCCTGAGACAAACCGAGAGACGCGATGAATTCATTTCTACTAGTTCAAACCAAGGCACGCACTTCTGCCTAAGCAAGACGAGCAAGGTAGACCAAGCCACAGGAGAAAGCTTTAATCTCAAGTGATTTACAAGGAATTTGTCGCAAGGCTGTGAATAGAGGCAATCTGAGTCATAAATCAATAGGGTTACATTCTTCAACGTTAGCGCCACCGGGGTAGTACGCAAGTTGCTAGGGACTCGACTGGCCACCTGAGTATCTGATCTGAAAGGAATTGCCAGATCTGGATGATGTTACAACCTAGTTTGTATAGCGTCATTAAATAATCGTTCAAAATAACTGAAAGAGAGATATTTTCAGAAGTGTGTTTAAAGCAGTATAATTGGCAGACTATATATTGAACTCAAGCCAGACATTCATGGCAATACAGGAAATGCATTGCTAGGTGCCGTCTGCTTCCCATTGTTTCCTAGCTCACCTAAATCTGATCTCTCCCACTTTTGAATTACAATAGGTAATATTACGATTGGGAGTTGTCTCTTCGGCAATATTTCTCAGAGCTGTTTACGTTGAAGTACCTAGACAAATGTGAAGGAGTTCCCAGCGATCAGCTGACTCTTCTGCTAAGTAAGGAGAGTGCACTTCTTACACGCCGGTCACTATCCGTTCACTATCTCTTCATCACTGGAACTATTACATGCATGGATCGGTCAGTAGTAGAGCTCGAGTGAAGAGTGTTTCTGCTGGAACCTAGTGCATTGCGAGCTTACAGGGTGGGAAAACAAAAAAATTATTCTTCTGAAACTGTGATAGAAGCTAGCTCATTGAACTTAAGTTGATATCCTCTTTATCCCCTACTCTAAAGCCTGGTTCCCATATATGCCGCAAGCACCGGCGACAGCACTGTAGGCTATCAGCAGTGAAATGTGAACCTACGCGCCGAGTACCGCCGGTAGTTGCCCGCGGTCATCGCACGAGTTTAGCACTGTTCAAATTTCGCGAAGGGGGCGCAAGCAAAACCTTCCCGAAATGCACTGTACAGCTGAAGTCAGCATTATCGAAACAGCATGGCGAGTGAACATTTCTATGTGATTATTAGTGATGCAGCTTTATGTGAACAGAAGCCGCCGAGCCTAGCGTCGCAAGTGTTTCGCTGCGCAAGATTACCGCCGGGGTCTCGCAACCGATATGGGAATCAGGCTTTAAACGCCTTCCTTATGAGAGCGTTGAGCAACTTTGGAAAAGGGCCGCAGTAAACAGAGTACTACGAGTCATCCATTAGTACAATCATGGTATAGCCTGTTGACTGATCGCGTATCAGCTGACAATTGTAACTCTAACAACAACATATAAAATTCGTTATGAAAACCAAACATTGTGGCAAATGTTTGCTAAGAAAACAACTGCCCATCTTTGTTACTGATAAAAATGAACCGGAGTCCTATGAAAGGGGTTAGTAATTGAAAGAAAGCTATTTAATTAGAATGTTTGCAGACATTTTAGGGCTGAAAGAATGAGAGGGCTTTGTGGTAGTGAGGCCTGACTGCCCATACGATTAGCTAACAAAATCTTCACATTTTAAACAAGAACATACACAAAAATTTTAGTTGATTTTATCAGAAAGTATCGGTATTCTGCTATCATTCGCGATTGTTTTTCATGTTTGAGGTGGTCTGACTGCAAAGATGTTTTAAGATTAAAATTGACAAAACTTGATCGTCGTTAAAACACGTCGTATTTTTTTTCTGAGTTATTTTTACCAGAGATCAAGTTTTATCAAATTTAATCTTGAAACATCCAGGCAGTCCGATCACCTCAAACATCATAAACAATCACAAATGATAGAAAAGTACCGATACTTTTTAATAAAGTCTACTAAAATTCTGTGTAAGTTCATTTTCAAGTGTCAGAAAAAAGTTTATAATTATTTTGCCATAAAGTCAACCTTGACGTGTTATTGACTCTAAATATGAAATTCCCAACTTGAAATTTTAGCAAATAATTGCCTCGACGTTCGAGGTAATTAGTAGCATATGAAATCTGAGGTTTCACAATACATGATTGTTTTGTAGAAAAAAATAAAAAAAGGGAAAAATAAAAATAATATAAAATATATAATTAGTTTAACTAAAATATACTTGGGTAACTTAAAGGAAATTAGCCAACTTACTACCAAGTTCTATATTATTTATCTATCTTATCCAAGTTACTAAGAAGTTCCATCACTTGCGCCACCTCTGAAATAAACATTGATGAGGTAAAGTAACCACGAAAATCTTTTTTTAGGTGTTTATACATTTAACCTTATACATAGTTTTATATGATGTATTTGTTTCAATACTGTATGTATGTACGTACATACGTATGTACATACATACGTACATACGTATGTACGTACGTACATACATGCCTATGTACGTACATACATATGTACATACGTATGTATGTACATACGTATGTATGTACGTGTGTATGTAGGTATAATAGGTTAACATACTATTATATTATCAGTTTGTAATATGCACAGTACATATGTAAAATTTTGATGTTTTTTATCAGGGTGTGTTTGCATTAGATAATTACTATGGGTTTTTATACTCTATACAACATTTTTGCCTTAAATGTCAACAACAGAGCGAATTAATGTTGTATGGCGGGTTGCACTTTTCTACAAGCTAAGATGAAGATCACCCTTAAAAATGATCAATTTTACACTGCACCGATTATAATCATCCTTGATCTAACTTTGCTGAGTAGGAACAGGCTGTTTCTGAGAAATATGAGAAACCATCTCATAACCACTAACAGAGGGAGTCAATTCGTTTGTATTCATTAGTATTGGAGCTGCCCATTTATTATTACTAGTAAATTGGCAGCCTTGAGCACCATGAGAGATCAGCATGAGTAATAACTAGGTGTATAATTAACACACTCTTTAGCTACCAAATTAATTTCTTTACCAGAACATAATTAAAGACCTAATACTTGATAATACCGCCTATAAATGGTCATAACTTTTGAACCCCCCCCCCCCCCCCCCCCGCAGCCTATAATAAAACATTTTTTACCAAATTAATCATCAGAAAATTTTACACTAGCGGATACCATGAAAATTACCACAAATGAATTGCAGAATGAGAACAAACACTTTTTTGGCTGTTTTCGTAAAGACCGCGGAGAGCATTTCCGAGTTGGACGATTTATCAATATTATTTCAGTTTATGGATATATTATTACCAATAAAATATGAATAATAACTTTTGTTGGTACTATTGTTCAATAACAATCACCCAAAGTCCATAGATTTAAAAGTAATAAAAATTTGTAGCTGTAGTATGTCTAGCATGACTGGTCATTGCTAACAATAGCGATAAAAAATAAAAGCTCTTGCCAATCAAAACTACGCTCAGACTGGTTTTGATTGGCAGACTGGGTTGTTGACTTATTTTTATTCGCTCAACACATGCACATGTTTTCTTTAGTTTACGTTTAGATATGAGAGGGTAAATTAGTGGTGCTGTGGTGGTGTGATAGCGTTACTTCCTGTGAATTGGATACCAGACATTCTAAAACTCTATATTAATAAAGTGCCGTTTGGTCATTGTGTCTGTCTGTCTGTTAGTCCGCATAACACGAGCCTTGACACATTTTTGGCAGATTCCATCTAAACTTTGCACGTATGTGATCCGTGCCTTCCAACGGGTCATTAAAAATATTCGGTTTTAAAACTCCATCTGGTTACCCAGAACCAGCCTCTTAGAGACTCACCTACGAGCTACCTGATTAAAAATGAAATCTTGGCATGGCCCAACTTACAGCTAGATGGATATGAGTTGAGAGCTAACTCTATCACCATCGGCTGTATTGAAGAAAAAAATGAACAAATCCCAAGTGCAAACAATTTCATCACCAACATTTTTGTTGCAAAACCACTGTAAAAGAGTCTATCTTATTATGTCCTACTCTAGTGTTGATCTGGACAAACATTCAGCATGTGACCAATTAATAATTATTTAAACCTGGTCAATTTAACATGTCATTAGTTGTCTGGCAATAACAATCACTAGATTACAGGCTAAAAGGTCTTTAGGTGTCCAAGTATGGCTCTAGGCAAATGAACTCTATTTATATGTACTGTCAACAACAGTATTCTAAGATGTGCTTAGTCATCATGTCAAGGATGTCAAGGAAGAAGAAAATACTGTAGATAGAAGCGACAGACAAACACACACGGAGCAGTGCGAGCGTATCTGAAATGTAATACGTGAGATTTATATAAAATCTGAGACAGGTAAGGCATCTTTAAAACTAAAAATCCGTTTTTCTATAATTAAAACATAAATTTCAACGTAAGTTGAGGAATTTCATTTCGCAAAAAAATTAACAGCCGCCCCCAAATAACAGCTTCACATTTGAGTATTGCAAACATGAAAGAACTGTTATGATTATGGTTCATCTTAGCCTCAGAAACAGCAGGCACAGGGAGCATCATATTTCACACATAAGAGTATTAAAGATTATAATTGAGCTATTAAAGTATTGAGCTGATCTGCAGTCTATTGTCTGCAGTCTATGGACAGCAGACAATAGCCAGAGATGAAAGGAGCAGAGCGGTTGTCCAATAGTAAAACAAACTTGTTGATAAATACTTTTTGATGCACTTTATTTTATTACAGCTATAAAAGTAAAATGTAGGGTGATAAGTGCCATCTACAGTTGTGTCTGTATCGGAACAAATCATGGGTAATTATATGTAACAGCTCTGTCTCCAGATGTGAGGGCGTTACTCAGGCACAAGCCATTTGTTTAACTAAGGGAGGGTGAAGCTGTCGTAGATAAGATTACCAATGTGAGAAAACACAACGTACTCCAAATCTCAGAGAAAGAATCTTTGAAAGGTGAATAACAAATAAATGCTTGTCTGGCAATATTGGCCAGTAAATACTAATATGAGAGGAAAATTAATAATATAGTACAGTAAGTAGTAACAATATAGTACAGCAAGTAGTAATAATATAGTACAGCAAGTAATAATAATATAGTACAGCAAGTAGTAATAATATAGTACAGCAAGTAATAATAATATAGTACAGCAAGTAGTAATAATATAGTACAGCAAGTAATAATAATATAGTACAGCAAGTAGTGATATAGGGCAGTGAGTGATAATATACATGTATATGACAATGAGTACGTGTAGTAATATAGAGTTCATAATATATATGACAGTAATAATATATATGACAGTGAGTAATAATATATGAAAGTGAGTAATAATATATGAAAGTGAGTAGTAATATATGAAAGTGAGTAATAATATATGAAAGTGAGTAGTAATATATGAAAGTGAGTCATAACATATGAAAGTGAGTAATAATATATAACAGTGAGTAGTAATATAGAGTCAGTGAGTAATAATATATATGAAAGTGAGTAATAATATATGAAAGTGAGTAATAATATATGACAGTGAGTAATATATGAGTAATAATATAGGAGCGTGAGTAATATAGGACAGTGAGGAAAAATATACGGCATGTTTAGCAAGTAATCAACTACATGTAGAAGCCCGTGACAGCCTGGTGACTAAATCACTCATACAATGGATGAGTGGAGACCTGGCATTTCAGTCTCACAGTAATTACTAGTCATGTAAGAGCATTGCCAAAGAGAGTGACCTAGGATTAAATTTTGCATGCCAAATTAGTGACATTCCAGTCGAAACAGTGGTTCGTTACAGGTGCTCTTCAGACATACACAGCCAGGGGTAACGCAATACAGTTCCTATGTGCGTAAGAAACAGCCTGTATACTAACATGAAAAAAGCAGTCGATGTTTAACTAATACCCACTGACTGCACTAACAAAGAAGTGAAGCTATTCAAATGATTGTAATGTCATTGCCCAAGTTATCACAATGTACGATCTTTCAAGGCCAGGGTCGCCAATTCAAGTGGAATAGTTAACAAAGCCTCTGGTATATTCATAGTCAGAGGTTTCCCTACTTTACCAATAGATATTACAGGCCATTATTTATTGTTAAGAGTGAGAAACTATACTGATTGCTGGCTTAGAGTCGACCAGTACAACTATCTTGCTAAAGGTAACGGTGATGTAATTGATGTGTGTGATTCTTTGTAATTGATCACCTACTGTTGTAGGCATAATAGAGGTCATATAGCAACACAATTTTTTCCTCTTTGTAATACTATTACAATCATTTAATAGATCGCAAATCTAAATTACCTTACTCGAATGATGTCATCCAAGCGTCTGATCACATATCCCTTCAGAGCATTCTGACTAAACTAACAGAGTTTCTATGATATAACGAATGACATGATCTTATCAATTCTGAAGGCACAATCAATTGGGGAACATTTTTTAAACATTTTCAGAGTTTAGTGTGTCTAGATGTACTACATATTGAGTTACTTGTAATATCAAAAAAGTCATATAGGGACTATTTAAGGAATAGCATTTCTTTCTCACTGCAACAGACCATGTCACTGTCTCCGCTCCACCAACAATTCAAGGCTAAAGCTCAGACTCACTTTTGGTAGGAGACTCAAAAGTAGAAGCGTTCAATGGAAGACTCCAGGTACTTAACAGTGCTAATTATTGATAATGTTCCATATACCAGCCTGTTGGTCATGGGATCCTCAATAGAGGATAACAATGCATTGTTTTCTATTTGGTTACTACACATACTTTCCTTAGACATAAGAAGAGAAATCGAAAGACAAATATAGCGTCTATTCACCCCTGAATAATAGCCAAGGAATAGATCTTTAGAAAGTATGCAAGATTTTGTAGCATCCCAATATGAGGTATTGAACAATCGATGGGTCAATGCTACACAGGGTATTGAGACAGAAACATTCTCTAGTTCACTCTTATATATACTTAAACCAATGTGTGGGAAATTGCTTGACCACATGCAGACGTCAGCAAAAGTAGTTGTGACAAGATGTTGACACACAGTAAAATAATGCAGCTCAGAAGCAGAAGGACAGTTGATAACAATCAAACCCGAAAGCTTTTAACCCCTGTCTTTTGTAGTACTCATAGTGGTTGCTAGAACTAACAGTTTCAAGTTGACAAATATGTCTTTTCAGCAGCTACTTATAAAGCACTTGCTAGCACTTGCGCCAAACATGATTGTGCAGCTTTTACGACAGTTTATAAGGCCACAAGCATCAATAAACACGCAGTGTATTTTTAGGCAATGCGTTTCATCCATTGTTCATTCTAGTAAGAGTTGTTTGTTTTGATCTACTGCTATGACATCATCGAACCTATCTGTTTACATGTATACTGACATCAATTTGTCAATAGACATGTCACAACAGCTTGGGTGACGGAGATATTATGCTATTTTGCAAACAAATTATCGGGCGATTTGTTTTAAGAGATCGACAATAGATACAGATAAATTTTAAGTGTAAAAAGATAAGAGACGTTTACGAATCATTTAAGAACAAACAATCGACTGCTTATCACAGCCATAAACCTAAGAGAGCTGCTACAGGCTCGTACAACAAATCTTGGGACTCATTCTCAGAATAAAACCATTGAATTGGTGTGATAGTGAAGCATGCCTAGTAGAAACGGAAGGTGAAATTATTAAATTTTCCCCAATGTAATATGAGATTTCAGGGGAACTTTCAGTAGAAATAAAGTGGTCAAAAATGACCTGCTTTGTATGCGGGTGTATAAATGAAATTTCAACCAATTTAAGTTAATGGAATGTATGGTGAACCCATGAAACATCTTAGCAAAGAAAATAGAATTTAATTCTTCAAAAAGATTACCTGAAAGTATTATTCTGAAGTCTACTTTATGCATTGAGTGACTATGGATACTACAGCTTAACTAGCAGAGCTAGTAGAGTTGTCGAGAATTAGTTTAACTAAAGAACTTTACAGCTTTTATTACAGAGAACAGTGAAACAACCAGAAGTTGTTTTACTGTTCTTTACAATCAGACCAGTAAAACAACTTCTGGTTGTAAAGAAACTGGAAGAAAAAAAGAGAAGGTATAAAACGAACAGGCAACTTATAGTGGGTACAATTTTTCGCTTTTGAAACTACTGTATCCGTAGTTGTATTGCAAGGTGAGTGATTACAAAACATTATAAAGAGAAATGCTACACGAACTGTTTTCTAAAGTAACACAAGTCAAGACTACTTGTAAACCCGCATGCAGTCATAATAGAAATAAGAATACTAAAAGCATACCTCTTCTCTCGCTTTGCTCGAAGTCGTATTGTTTTCAACTGTTAAATTGTGCAGACTTGCATCAAATGATTGCATGTCCATTCTATCTTGAAAGCGTGCTTTGTTGTTAATAACTGACCAATGAAACCGCGGCATGCTTCACATTGGCCAATGCGATTAACTGATCATACACTTTAGTCGTCATGCTGATAGATCAGAGAGTGAGTAACTTCTAAATTAATTTAACCACTCGCAACAAAGGACAGGAAATGGATACTTTACCTGATGAGTAGAGATAGCAAAAGCCAGTTCCACACATGAGTCAACATGCATTAAGTTCGTCTACCATACACACATGCATGTCATTTCTTATCTTATGGGAGCAGAATGTGATGAGTTGATGAAATGAATGCACAAATAAAAGGATGCTCAAGTGCATAGACATTTTATAGTTCAACTTATTATAATCTTAGAGCTTGAAACAATATTTTGCATGTTTTATCTAAGCCTTGTTTGTAGTAAAAATGCTCTGGTTTGTATTATATTTTGTAATGTGCAGTATGGAGCTGTATTGTTTATTCTGTAAACACCTGTTAACTTAACAAATTTGTGACATTTTGCAGTAAATCATCAAACGAAAGTAAAACTACTGAGAGCTCCAAAATACTTAACGATTTACCAAAATTAAAATCGTCAGTAAATTAAATACACTGACATACCAATGAAAGATGAAAACTCAACACTTTTAAAAATTTTAAATAACATCTGGAAACATATAAATTGATTGCCTAGCTTTACTAAAGTAGAGAAGTAGATACAGACAGCTAACGAGAGACAACGAAGATCGAAGAACAGAGCTGTATCAAAGTCAGCGATACAGTCAAAACCATGAGTCCTTGTCGACAGCAAGAGAGACAACTTACATGAATATCAGCAGAGATTAGCTTTGTTGTTGATAACTAAGACTAAGATCTTGAACAGCTTCAAAGCAAGGCAACGAGGTAGAATTTACAGCCATGAGCTATATTTGTTGGCACATTGTGCTTTACCAAGCGTGCAGAACGTGCATTAAACTGTGATGCACCGCAAAGTAACAAATATTATAAAATAAATATCCTGCAACTTTACAAAAAGGCAATACCTCCTCACATACTAGAGTTTTGTGTTAGTAAAACAACGTTAACATCATATAAACACAAAAACATCATATTTTCTCATAGAACAAAGTTGAAAAATAATTCTTATTTAGAAACTACAAATTGTTGGCATGTAAAATGCTGCCACTAGTAGACAAATAGGAATGCTACAAGCAGACGTAGGAAGAGATCAGCAGTAGGTAGCTTAAAAGCGATTAATAAAGAAAAAAATGAAAAAGAGAAGACAATCCTTACATTCTGTTGAACTAAACTAAAAACAAATTGCTTTTAGCGTCGAGCATCTGATTTGAACTTGCCATCGACATGCTGGACAATAGCGTCGATCTCCTTCTTGTAGCCCGTCTCGCTCAGCCACTCTTGGAACTGCTGCTCCACAAGCGTCTGAAATGCTTGCTTTTTTTCTGCGT
Organism: Watersipora subatra; assembly: GCF_963576615.1. Classification (NCBI taxonomy): domain Eukaryota; kingdom Metazoa; phylum Bryozoa; class Gymnolaemata; order Cheilostomatida; family Watersiporidae; genus Watersipora; species Watersipora subatra. The sequence continues at coordinate 58,062,353 of NC_088710.1, read as the reverse complement.
CTTGTGTCGAATCATTGACTGACTTTAGCCAGAGCTTGTACTCCTTTTTCCGCACATCTAGTGCTTTCTTATAGGCTGATGGCAAAGTACATGGTATCGCCGTCGTCGATCCTTCCATCTCGAAGGGAATGATGAACTGTAGAAAATCGGGTGGTGGCAAAAGAAACCAAGAAGGCGAAGAATGTTCCCCATGGTGTTCGTGGCTCCCAGCGACAATTGGTTGGTCCCATAGATTCACTGATGCCGGAATCACCATTCGTCGCATCTGTTCCTCCAACTTAGGGTAAAAAGTGTTGTAAGGAGCGAGACTAACTGCCTCACAGCCAGGCAGCAAAAGGGGTCGACAAGGCGTGAGTAGGTAAAGAGAGCAAAGACTGCTGTTGCTCACAACCATCCTACCACATGGGGCAATTACAGTTACATGCTCACAGCCTGATACCATGACAGCGACATCGACTGGCCCGAGAACCACGGTTATGTTTTTACATTTTTCGATGCTGACGGAACGCAAGGGTGAGAGAAGATAAAAATAACTAAACTGGCATCTATGAATCTTAATGTATGCTTGCTCGAGTGTCCCTGAACTGCGTGCCACCATTTGCTTGCCCACTTGGGTCATCACTATAATCTTGTTACCCTTAACGATGTCCTTGCTGACCAAGTGGCCATTTGTGCCAATCTTCCCACGCTTAACAGCACTTGTCGAATCGATAGGCAGCCAAGAAAGACGCTTACCATTCGCGATGCACGAAGAAATACCGAATGGACTTTGAGAAAGATTAGACCGGAACCAGGAATGTAATGCTTTGAACAGGAATGTCTTTGTACCCTGCAAGAGTCATACGGAATAACATTACGGAGTTGTCTACTTCATTAACACTATAATAAATACATGTCACTAGAAATACCAGCTAAGTTGTTAGCAAACCAACCTCATTAAAGCCTGATTGTGCAGCAATTTCTGGTCTCATCGCAACCTCCTCTAAGGGCTGTATTGACCTACAAATACAGACAAGGAACACTCTCTTATACACTCCATTGTTAAGTAGCATATTTTATACCCCCGGCACGAGCGTGAACACCTAATAGCCTAAAGTCACGGAGAGGGGTAGCTCTTAGTAGTAGGCTTACTCAAACTAACCATTGGCAATTTGGCAGGCTAATAGCAAGTGGCAGGCAACTCTCATTACCTCTCATTGTTTATAAGCTGATTTTAATACCCAGAGAACACTGGGTAGCACAGCTGGTTATATATAAAAAACAAACGTAAATAAAATTACTTCATAAAATTACTACCATGCAAGGCTGCATCCATAAACTGTAAGATGTGACTATCTTTGTAGCATGTAACAGTGACCTGTAAGGAAACTTATATAATATTACAACGTACAGTGACCAGGTTGCTTTAGAGAAAGTCAGATTATGGTGGCAGCCTGATTAAACCAAAACAAATAGATCTAATGGTTGCGATAAACCAATCAGTACTGACCTGTTACCATCGATAGAAGCAGCAATTAGAAAGCCGAGAGCTCTGACAGCCTCAATATTCGCGTTTATCTCGCTCAGACCTCCAGAGCTAGAAGAGGGGTCAATCATGAGCTCCATTAGGTCATTCAAATGATGCAAAACGAAAGTGAAGTGGGCATTCTCATCCAGATTTTTACCGCTTGTCGCAGCACGGGCAGCTTCCAAATCAGGTGAGCGAGTCCTAGATGGCCATTCATCCCCGGTTACTAGCGATGACTTCATAGAAATCTTATGCAGCTGTTGAATGTACAAGAAAAGGACAAACTGCAGAGTGTTAGCCTTCATCTTCTGTCGTATAATTGAACGATCTGATTGGGTGTTGAGGTGGAACATTTCAATACGTTCAGCGGAAGATAACTCTCCAGCAATCATATGATATTGCTCAAAGTACATCCAGGCTATCTCTTCGGAAAGCTGGAGCTTGTTACATGCTATGTGCTTCCATATCGCATACTGTACGTGAGGGAAACCTTGCGATCCTGCAAGATCAAACATACAGTGAGTTCAGTATCACTAGAATCTTATCGTCATTAACCAAACAAATACAAGATAAACGTGTGCACTGAATACTGCTTCAAAGGGTAAAATACTAAAGTTTAACTCACAAAAAAATATACATATTAATATTATTTTAAAATGAGTTATTATTTTTATGGCATCTACTGTTATCACCATTTGCTACTATGTTTCAGCTGATAAAAGAAGTATAATTATGCTAACGAGTACTTTAATGATGTTACAAAATGAATATAACAAAGCTTGGCACTGCGAAGTCACATTTAGAAAGTTTTGTTCCACTTTTTAATAATTACAAAACATATACGTTAATAATTGTGGCCACTTTATGAGTTAGGGAAAAGGGAGGCGTAAATAATATGCATTGAAAAAGTTATTGCAACCATACAATATGCATTAAAAAAGTTATTGCAACCATACAGTGTGCATTGAAAAAGTTATTGCAACCATACAACTTCTCAATCAGCTGTGCAAAATCAGTTTTAAGCTAGAAAATTATCTGAATTGTGTCTTATCCATTTAATCAATCTATTCAACGATGAAACTGACTCTGGTGCCCTGCATAACACGTATGGACAAGAGTGACATCACTTTCCATGCCAGTTTAGTTATTTCTTCACCAAGTATCTCTGATAACCAAATGTTAGCAAGGTTAACACTGATCATTTCAATTTACTGAGTTCTTCAATGTACGCAGTTTAACTGAGCAGTTCGTAGGCTGAAGAACACTGGAAGCAAAATAAGAGGAGTTGTCAGACACCAGTACTAGCATCAGCCTTGCACCAAATGCTCTACGCAACACAATGGAAGCCTCGGCAGCGAGCCTAATCTATTGTCATAAACATTTATAACAATCAATATTTATTATGAAGCGAGTAATATATATATATTGCATATTTTATAGTATTGATTTTTGATAACTTTTATGAACAATATTTTATTTAGAAATGTTTTAGAAGGACTGAATTTTTATTTCAAGTCGAATTAATTTCTTTCAGAGAGTTTCGGATTTCATTTTAACATTTTTAAGACATACCATCTAATTATCGGCTAGCAAATCATGACAGAATGGTAATCGGAAATAACAAACATTCCTTCCTTGTACAGATAAAAATGTTAACATTCACCCTCAGTGTCAATGTCGATATTTCTGTAGGATGCTCCAGCTTTCATAAAGTGATTTTTCTTAAACGCATTGAGATGTATTGCTGATGTTGTTTGACTTGTTGTATCGACACCCTATCTGTATTTTGTTTACTTGGAAGCAGAACTGGCATATTATCTAACGAACACTAGTAATACCTTTGTTTTTACAGTAGGCAACCATCTTTCTAATGTTGCTGAAACCCAATCGAGGATGAGGTGTGCCAGACACAGTGCCAAAGGTAAACAACTCTCCCTTAACCCAGAGGGTGACATTTGAAGGACTCTTCTGCCGTTCGGGTTCACCTAAAGGTGCCATGGCTGTTTTTTGGTCTAACTCAGAAATGCTCCAATAGCACCCAACTCTGCTACAGCTTCATCTCAACCTAAAACACCCATCGAGAGGTAACGACTAATCTTCAAATTGCACATTTACAAAATGAGTTGATGATTTGGTGAAAACCTAATTAAAATGTAACATTTAATTAGGTTTTCACCAATTAATTAATTAGGTTTAATTTATGTAAAATTGCTCTACATTAAATGGTAAAGTTATAAGTGAAAATGTTTACTTTCATCTGAGAAATTCTAGTAGAAATGCATAGATTATAATCGAAACCGTGACTTTTAAATAACAGGGTCAGCAAAGAGATGGTCCGACTGATATAAACATAAAAAGATGAGTAAATTGCAAAAAATATACTTCAAACTTTAAGCCATCATTAGCCACAAATTACATTAAATTACAGCAAAATATAATTTTTGTTAATCCCAAATTTATATCAATATTATAATTCCAATGTATTTGGAGCTTTGCCAACTTAAAAATCCCCAATTGTCGTTTTAAGAGATGTGTGAGGTGCGATATTTAATGTGAGCATGTTATGAGCAATGTAACTTGAGTTTGCTTTATCTTTCTGACAACAAAACAACAAAATAAAACAATAGCAGCCTAAATGTGATAAAAACTTATGTTGAAAATTACCAATGAAAACTTAAATATTGAACAACAATCCTAACAGACAGGTCATGCCAAATGCGCTAAAAGAATATCTGTGCTCAAACTATTTCATCTATTACATATCTTGTAAACATATTTTAGGTTAAGTACTTCTATTTATTTAAAAAATCTTGATATATTTGATATATCAAGATATACATATTATATATATATATATCTTGATATATATATATATATATAGATATCTTGATATATATTTGAAAAGCACTTGATATTTTTTTGCATAACCAATGATAAAATATTTTTATAAATGGAATATATTAATTTTCTATCTATAAAAACAAAGTTTTTTGAAGGATTGTAATACCAGTGGAGTCTTTACTTACAAAAAAACTCTACATACGAAATTTTCAAGTTACGAAATGTCTTTTGGTAGAAATTTTGCTTCAACTTATAAAAGATATTTCTAGATATGAAAGGCCTGTCGTGTTCCACCCCATCTGTTATTTCATATTTTTGACACTTGGCTTTTTTGTATTTTCGATTCATTTGCTTCCTCTGGGTATAGCGCACAACGTGTCTCATTATTGCATTTGCTTTAGTGAATGTCAGCAAACAACAAGTGTTTTGTTCGTTGTATAATTGGGAGTTATCATATATCATATGATATATCATATATCACATGATATATCATATATCACATGATATATGATACTTTTTACTTGCTATTACTTGATATTTCAGAGCAACAGTGAAAATTGACTGTGCTACGTACTGCTAAATTACTGAAGACGAAGATATTTTTTTAAGTTGCTCTTATGGCAGTATGCTAATAAACGCTTGTAAACTTGTAACATAGGCCTGGCCAACCTTCCTACCTAAGCCAGTTTTGGTTGGCTGAACAACTGTTTGCAGCATCTCGGCTACGAGTACTCACAACAACAACGGTTACCTAAGACTGGCTGAAAATTTAATAAAACTTTCTAACGCTTGTCACTGCATAAAATTTGTCTTCCTTATATTGATCATAAACAAACATCTACCAAAAAATAAGCCTAGATCTTGAACTACCAATACTAATTGTTGGTTGTCCCTCGAGAGTTCCCAGAAAAAATGAAATATGAAAGAAATTTTTTTTTCCGTTTTTTTTCATTTTTTCTTTTTTGCATAACAGACATTATACTTCAGTTCTTCTGTGAAAGCAATTGTAAGATGGTTTCACGCAATTCCCTTATACTTTTCGGGAAAAAAAAGTTGCAATATACTGAGCTTTTTATAGCAGGTAAATACATACATTGACGTTGTCTTGTATTATTAGAGTGATCAGTTTCATCAATACCAGATGGACCCAAACCAGATTGTTGTACTCTCATGAAAAGATTGCGACCAGTTAATTTTCTCCTTTCCTGTAGTGAATCAATACCTGTATCTTATCTAAGTTTTGAGAAGCTAACAATCCCTTTAATGTAAAAGACAAACTTTTTTTAGAGGACTTTTTCTAAAGGACAGAACCTTTTTTAATTGTTTAATATTTTTTAAAGAGTAGGATCCCCATGTCTGACACACATATTTTAGCCCAGATCTCACTAGGGTCTTCTAAACAACAACCTTAGTTATAGTATCTGCTATTTTTAAATCTGCAGCTTTGCCAGAGTTCTAAGTGCTTTGCGTGCAATATTTTAAACATGTTCAGTAAAAGAGATTGTATGAAAATTCCACACTTAAATATTGGAAGCTGTGACAGTTTTTGACATCATCTCCTTTTATTTGATAAATAATTTATGAGTTCTTTTTTCTGACAGTAAGCATTGAACATTTGTTTTTATTAAAAGACAGTTACCAGTCTTGGGACTACTTTTTTAAATATCTCTGCAGAATATGCCGCTGCGATCTAACATCGTAGAACACAGCATCATCTGCCAATAATCTACATTTAGAAATAAGTTTTTACGCAAATAATTAATGTATAATAAAAGCAAAAGAGGTCTGCGAACCGATCACTGGCGGACACCAGATGATGCATGTGTTGCACTTGACTCGTGACCCTCAACAACAACTGTTTGCTACTTCTCTGCCGTAAATACTATTTTTCACGAAACCAGCTGATCACTGATGCCATATCCACGTAGTTGAATAATCAGTTTTCAGTGATTGACTGAGTTTAAAGCCTTGAATAATGAAATCAGTGATAAGTTTTTTTTCTCAAGATTTGTGGCTAGATCATTGTAGAGACATACTAGCTAAGTCTTGCCAGATCTGTATTTTCTAAAGCTATGCTGATTTGCTATCAAAAGCTCGCTGCCTTCAAAAAAACTGCAGTTTACTAAGTATTACAAGCCCAAGCATTTTATATAAAATACAAGTTGGGTATATTGGTCTAATGTTTGGAGGGTTGTGTCGGTATACTTTTTCATAAATAGCTTTTACTTTAGCTTGCTTCCACACCCTTGGAAGTTTGGCAGTTTGTAAAGAATCGTTGAAACGTGAGAAATTGTTTTAACAACATAGCCAAAAAAGTCTTAATCATCGCTATGGTTATTCTACCCGAGCCCCAAAATTCACTTGTGTCGATGTCCTGGAAAAGTTTAACTAAGCATACCTTTGTTATTTCTAAGCTGATTGAACTTTCTTGTAGTGATTGGGGTGCAGAGAGAATGGGGGAAATCTTCCCATCATCAACAGTGAAAAGCTGACTTAAAAAGCATTTAGACATTCTTTTTTTTCTATAGGACAAGCTGCTTTTTATAGTTAAATGAGGAACACTGTTGTTGGTAGCAACTCTTGCTTTTGTTAAATTTGTAAAAGGACTTGCTGTTGCTGTTAAGAGGTGACTTGAACAGTACTCCATGTAGATAAAAGCTTTTTGCATGTTCAATTACCTTTTTATTTTTCACAAAGAGTGTTATACTTGTTTTTGTAGAAGGTACTGTTACTTTGTTTCATTGCTGAATACAAAGAATTCTGTTTTTTTTTGGAATTAATTTTCCATGTTTTGTTTAACCACTTCAGTTCTTCAAAAACCTGTATAACCTTTGAAGGCACACACTCAATTTCATTTTCGTGTACACTTTGCAGAAAAGCATTACATATTCCATCAATAGAATGTACATGTATGTGCATTATTTTGCCCAAAATTTTAGACTGCCAATTGCCATACCAAAAGAAAGCTAAGCTGTCTTTTTCAAGTCAGCTTCTTAAAAAAAGTTTTGAAAAAACTTGTTATTTTTGTTTGATTTGATAGCTAGTTCGATGTTTGTGATTACGTGCCGTTACAATTTTACAAGTTCATATAAAATAACGCAACAATCCATATAGGTAATAATTAGAAATATAATTGATACACATTGCTAAAATCTACATTTCTAACTAGGTCAATAATACCTAAAAACCTTTTGAAATTCAATGGATTAGGTTTTATTCAACAGTTTAAAAAAGAGCTTTCGGAATGCACAAGACTCACGAAGAAAATAATATAACGCAGCATATTCAGAAAAGCATATTAGCCAGTGTTTTTTAAAGCACGATTTCGTGAGCAAACCTTAAAGAGCGTCTCGCAAATGATCTTGCAAAAAACATGAAACATAGGCATTTTGTAGCGATTTAACTATGCTTCGGCTTGGCAAAAGCAAATTAGCGATTGCAACAACACCTTTTATGGATACTTGAAAACAATCTACGTTGTCTGCGGGATCCGTTGTAAATACTTATTTAGCGTCCAGACGACAGTCTCTAGTAGAGACCCTCTACTGTTTTGAACGCTTTTACTAAGGCAATTTTTGTGTGCACACATTGCGCTCCATCCTGTTGAATAGTGATGAGCTGAATTTTGGGTCTACAATATGTGTTGAATTGTTAGTGTTTCTATTTTTATAATCTATGTTTCTTGTTTTGTATAAATATGTCTTTACTAATACTCAATAGTAATCCAATTTACTTTAAAAAATAATGTTAGTGTTTTTACTTTAATATCGTATTCGTTTGTAAACTTTGTGTATGTTCACTGAATCGGACGACATCTAATTAAGCTTTTCTATAAAATTAACACATGAGTTCAAGCAACCAATTACAAAAAGTGTAAAGAGTGTGATCGTGAGCAATTTTAATTTTGTGTTGTTTGTTATTCCGAAATATTTCCCTTTTGCATGCATTTATTTTATTGCAGTTGATCATGTGTCGATCTAAAAGAATCTGAGACAGAATGAGTTCGGTGAAACTCAAATTTCAAGAATCTTCTGACATCATCTGGGCCGATGGATCACACATTTCATCATTGTGTAACACTGGAGACGTAGCCAACCTGTATATGAAACTGTTGGATGACAAGGAGATTGTGACTCTTCCAGAACCGGTTGGCTTTTCTCAGACAAAACATCTAATTAGTTAGAGCGCGACATTAACTCCTTTGTTTGTTTAAAGTTTGACTGTTATTTACTCTTCTTTACTATTTAGCATATATGAGTTATTCGAGTTTTAAGGCTATATTACTGCTGTTGAATACAACTTGCTGTATTTGTATGGCTAGTGAATAATAGTTGCCCATCTCGTTCTAGCATTCTCACTAGACATGTATAGCTAACGAGCTATGTCATTTGAGGTGTATAGTTCTCCTACTGATGTGCTTGAGTTGATTGCTAGCCAGTCATTTAATTTTTTGTCGCCATTTTGCAGACAGTGGATATAAGGGGACCGTTAGCGCCAGAGTTCGAAGATGGCTCTACGACTGCAGACGACCAGGAATGCTTTCTTGGAGAGCTACACGCAAATCAGCTGTCACTAGTCAGGTGTGTAGTATGAGTTTTGATTTATACTGCTTTTGATTTATACTGCAATATTTGCGGCCACTTGTTTGATAAAATAAGAGTTAATATATGCCGCTGAGTGTTTTCGTCCGAGTTACAAAGACTGCAAATTACAGACCTACTTTCTAGCATAGAGTCATTGTTTTGTATTTTGCAGGACAGTGTGCAGTGACTCTTCATTTGGCTCCCTTCTTCAGAGGAGACTGATCATAGTGCATCGAATATTTGATGCTATTTCTACCCGTTATCACGCTAAGCACGTACCGCAGGTTGCTTTCAAGATAGTTCATCATAGAATAAGTTTATTATGCATTTATGTCAACAACAATTAGAAATTTTGTGGAGAAAATGTTCTGGTCATTTAATTATTGCTTGCTAGCTATTATGATGCAGTCTTTTAGAGTATGTTTGTATTTGGAATTACAACCCGCTCATTTTACTCTTCTATACGCGGCACTTTTCATAGTGATTGAGCGCGCAGCCTTATCCAATCCTGTTACATAATTATCTTTTGTTATGCAATCACATTCTGTTTATGTAATCAATAGATCTTTCTAGACAGTTATAGGTATAGTTTGATTTTAGGATGCCTGGTGTTATTAATGTTATACATCTTTGCTACTGCCTTGTGCAACTGTCGGCAGCTTTTCCCATAAATTATGTGAAAAATTGCTACTGGTTTTAAATTTTGAGTTTCAAGCAGTTTAGCATTTAGCGCTAATGTATTCAGACTTGAGCAGTGCAAGGTGTCAGCACTGCATAGAGCACATGCAGCATACTATTTTTTGAGAATTTTCCCTCACTTTTTTCCAATTTTTCTGCCTGGCATTCTTTTATTTGCTTCAGCAAAAATTACTTGTATTCTTACCTATGTTTAATGTTTGCTCTGTTATTTTCTTTAAAAAGTTATGGTCTCCAGCAGGTCAATTTCAATCAAGTATTTACCAGAATGAATGGGAGAGTGTCTACGTTTCTGTTTTCTAGCCTCCTCAAACGGGATCTTGCGATGAGTTGAGTCAAGAGACAAGCATTGCACGCGCCTCCTCTCCCTCCACGAGCAATGATATTCTCATTGAGATTGCTGTCAAAACCGGACTGAAGCTCATTTTTACCCTACTTCTCCAGAACTGGATGCTGAGTCGGTAGGCTTTACTATTTTCTTTACTTACAGAAATATTGATATTTTGAGTTCCTTGAAATCAGTTTCTCTGAACATCACGGTATCACTTGAAGTCAGGTGCTCTGAACATCATGGTGTCACTTGAAGTCAGGTGCTCTGAACATCATGGTGTCACTTGAAGTCAGGTGCTCTGAACATCATGGTATCACTTGAAGTCAGGTGCTCCGAACATCATGGTGTCACTTGATGTCAGGTGATCTGAACATCATGGTGTCACTTAAAGCCAGGTGCTCTGAACATCATAGTGTCACTTGAAATCAGTTGCTCTGAACATCATGGTGTCACTTGAAGCCAGGTGCTCTAAATCTCGTGGTGTCACTTGAAGTCCGGCACGCTGAACATCATGATGTCATCTGAAGTCAGGTACTCTATATATCATGGTGTCGCTTGAAGTCAAGTGCTCTCAAATGCTCCAAATGTTACAGTTCTCATCATTAGATGATGTTTTAAAGTACTACTCCATGAAACGCAAGTGTTAGAATGTATGAAACGCAACAGTGTTAGAATGTATACTCATATTTTTATAATACAAACACATGGTTAAACCATTTTAACTTTAATTGTTTTAGTTTTTTATGGATTCATAAATTATATGTGATTAATAGATGTGATTGTTTGCAGCACGGTAGGCATGAGTGTTCTGACTATATCTAATGATGTTCTAAGGACAGCACTCTCTACTCTACACTCTTTACCCTTTATGGCACTCTCCGATGAGCGCAAGTTGAACAGTCTTGGCTCTGACACTCTCGAGCAGGTGCGTTATGTCACTGATTGAGATGCGCACACATTATGGAGACTTTGGCATGGCTTATTTGCATGTGCTATATTGCACAATGTAGTGATATTATCCACTTAGGAACAATATAATGACAAAAGCAAGTCTGAGTCCTCAGCTGCTGTTTCTACCTTTAGTCTTCCGATACCATCGCAGTTAAGATAGATTTCACATCCTGGGAATAAAATTTGTAAACAAATGATGTGATTATTTTTGTTGTGCAGGTTTGCGAGTTTTTGGGCAGCGTGACCATGCCAAGCTGTCCTGCTGACTCTGATGGGAAGGAATTGGCTTCTCAGGTTCTGCTGTTACTGTCGTGTCAAAGAGGATGCCTCAGGTAGTCTTACTGAATTTATCAGTTCTCAGCTTAGGCATCTATTTTACCATACTTCAAGACTACATGACCGCGTTACACTAAGGCTAAATGTGGTTTTAACAATTATGGATCCCCAGAAGATTAGTGTGGGTGGTGGTTATAGCGAAAAAGGCTAAAAAGCTATGATTTTCTATGAATTAAATTGAGAAATAATTGAAAGCATGAGCAAAAATTTCCACATCATTTTTTTATTCGCCGAGGCTGGTAGTTATCAAGAGAAAATATGGGAAGGGGATGCAAAGAAAAGAATGTCTGAAATTAGTTAAAATAGATCAACCGGTTGTGATAATTAACTATGAATTGTGCAGAATCTTCAGTATAACAATATGTAGAAAAATAACTCTATATCTCTAATAGCACCTCTCCTTGCATACAGTCCATTTTCTGTCAAGACTAAACCTTAATTCAAATGCCTTTTACATAACAGTGTGGTGATATTAACGACCTGTTTATTGATTATCACTTTACAGCCATAGCTTGACAATATGAGCTTAATGCATTTTGGGACTGAGCTCGTATGTCAATTTTCTCGTATCTCAAAGCAATATTTCTTATATAAACTAATAAAACACAAATTATTCCGTTTCCATCTTCTGAAAAAATAATCTTAAACAGGATAATTAATCGAGAAAATGTGTTTTTAATTCTTCTAATTCACTGCCCTACACTCACAAAGTAATATATACCTATCTAGTAGTTATGATGTGCAATAAAATGTAACATTATTATGTACAGTACTAGATAGAGTTCTTGCCTTCGAGACAGGCAGTAGCGACTAACGGCAGTGTGAAAGAGACTTCACGTCAACACTTTCTGTATGATACACTTCTGTGGCACTACGTAATATAACATAAACTGTGAATTTAATAGAAACAAAGAACTTAGCTTACTAAACACTAACTTAAAGATAGGTTTCAATCTTACACTAATCTTAATTCTTATTTTGTCTCTGTTTTTATCTTTTATTATTTTCCGGCTTGGCTCTTTTTACCTTGCTTGCACTATCACTTTTAGCCAGCCTTTTTAAAAGTTTTTAAGTTCATTCGGTAAGAATGAACTAGCGATGCTGTTTTGAAAGTGGTCTCTCACACACTTGAGATACAAATTTGAGATACGAGAAGATTCTAATATGCTTGTATCTCAAATTTGTCTAATATCTCAAGGCGAAATACTGCTGGAGATTTTGCTCAAATTTATTGTATGGTGGGGTCTGACTGGTATATACATGCATGTAATTCCTTACATGCGGTATTTTACCCAATGTATAATGGTGCTGGTATGTGGCTCAGTTGTTAGGGTGGTTAGTGTGCGGTGTGGCTCAGTGGTTAGGGTGATTAGGTAGCCTGTCTTGACAAGCTGTTGTTTTTGCGTAGTTGTCTCCCCGTCGAGCGGCGAGCAACAACAGCTTGTCACAAGACGTACTGCACCTGATGCATCAGCTGCACTTATAGGGAGTTGTTTTCTTCCGTCTACGCGGTTTGGCCGCGTTGTTATGTCGGTCGCTCCATTGGTAATCATAACGGATTTCACGCAAAAATTTATGTAGAAAAAAAACAAGATTACAACGTTTAACCAAAGACCAGTTTCTGTGATAAACTTTAGTAGAACTTAAGAATAAAATAAACTCAAAATAAAATCCATAAGAACAAATAAAACTGACTGATACAAAAATAGAAATGAAACTGGCTGAGCGCACAAATAACGACATGTTTAGTCGCTGTTGTTGCCTAAGTTCTCAAATTCTAATAAAGTTTACTGCAGAGAGGGGTCGCCAGTTAAACGTTCTTATCTTAATTTTTCTACATAAATTTTTGTGTGAAATCCGTTATGATTACCAATGGAGCGACCGGAATAACATCGCAGCCGAGCCGCGTAGACGGAAGAGAACAACTCCTTATAAGTGCAGCTGATGCATCAGGTGCAGTACGTCTTGTGACAAGCTGTTGTTGCTCACCGCTCGACGGGGGGACAACTACGCAAAAGCAACAGCTTGTCAAGACAGGCTAGTGATTAGGGTGCTGGCCTCTGATCAGTAGATTGGTGGTTCGAGTCTCCCAAGGACCATTGGTGGTGTTAGAAAAGACATATATAATCACAACTGCTCCTGTGCCAAATCTCATGACTAAATGGTTACAATAAATCCTATATCAGGAGGAGGACCATTTGTGTTTGTGACCTTTCGTGACCCCTCATGGATGAAAGCCGAAAGAAGATAAAGGTTTTGATATACAAAAAATTGGAATGGATAAATTTCATGTTGAAGCGCTATTGTATGTTGAGGTGTTGTTGTATATTTATATGTTGAGGTGTTATTGTATATTTTATATGTTGAGGTGTTATTGTATATTTTATATGTTGAGGTGTTATTGTATATTTTATATGATGAGGTGTTATGGTATATTTTGGTCACACTCTAGGAGTTTGTTCTGCTGGATTATATCAATTGATGATTATCTGCTGTCACATAAGAGCTCACTGTTATGATATAGCGAGCTATATCAATCACGGATGAAATGAAATTGTTCAACTAGCATTCTGTAACACTTCTTATGATGCAAAGGAGAAAACTAAACACATTGTTTAAGAGTAACGCTAACGTAGTCAGTTGTGACTGTTAACGAACCTAGGAACATCTCATTTTTAGTTGATCAAAATAAATTAGGAAATTTTAAATTGGAAGATATTATATTTTTAAGTCTGATATTCAAACATTTCCTAAGCCCTTGCAAGGGTTGCAGGAACTAAATCTTGTAACGCTAATACATAACTGCGCTCATGGATTATTATTATTGCTGTTATTTTTGCAAGAAGCATCCATCTCCACTTCCTTTGTACTATACATCGTAATGCGTTGCGTGTGACACGATATTACTAAAAAACCGCTAATCTGATGCATAACCCTTTCACTTTAACAAGAGTCGTGGATCGCCACTGTAGTGCGGGCAGTACAAACACTTACCTATTGCAAAAACTTTGAATCAGCCTAATTTTGAGCATAACCTTTACGAATGAGCTATGATTAGGATTATGTTCCTATTTGTAATTTTTGTATTTGATGTGACCCACCGCATGCAATAGCCTAAGGACCTAGAATAACAAGTTGTTATGCAGAATTTTGCACAAAATCCAAATAAATATCTGCTTGATGCAATGAACTACTTTTAGCACACACCGAATTATGCTTTATGTACCTTCATGTAGTCACCTACATCGTTTTTATATATAAGCTATTCGTTGTAGATATCTTCTGCAGTGGGTAAAGCTGTCTTTAACCTCTGCTGCCACATGCAAGGCTGCTGGTGCTCCTGTGATTGCCTTCTCTAAGCCATTCATCTCGGGGATTATTGGTACTCTCCGAACAGCCATCGTATGTTTGCTTCTATTTTTTATTTTCAGTCTGAACGCTTTGTATGTTCCAAGATGTTGCTTTATGCCAAACAAAGTCGTGTTTAGGGCATTTGCACTAACTCTGGCTCTAAACATGAGGCATGCTCGAAGACGTGGCAACCAGCAACTGTCTGGTTGGGCCTCAACAGTCCGGGTTAGATATCCAGCTATCATGTGAACTGCTCAGGGGCTCACAAACATCAGATCTTTGACTATTCACAAAATTATTAAAATCTCACATAGTGCACCCTTTTGAATGACAGGCCTTGTCTATTCAATTTGTAATAATACTCTTCATATCATAAATGTCCTGGATTGTGGGTCAGTACACTTAGACTGATTTCTGTACTATGTAAGTCAATAAAAGGTTTAGAAGCATTGCTATTTTCATAGCTGTTGAAACACTGTGCAACCATGAACCTTCTCACATCAATACAGACGTTAATGCCTCAAATCGAAACACTGCAATGACATATATGTTTAAGTGTTGCGTAAATATTAAAAGAAAGGCAACATAACTTTTTTAGTAATGGGATCGGATTTGCATTGAGCTTCCAAGTTTTGATGTCAACCTTCGGTACCCGCAATAACAAATAAACGGTGCCAATAACACTTCCTATCAACTGTACTGACAAGTGGACGACTGCTATTCACAGCTATTTTTAGAAGTTCACATCACACTTTCTATCTTGTTAACTCGCTGAATTCACAGTTTATGGAGGGACATCGGGGGTCGCTGATAGTTTCTTTTTAACAATTTAACAACAATCTTGAAGTTATGGATAGATGAATTCTATTACCGTAGAACTATATCTGTAGTAACAACAATGGCATTATCATTTCTTATTCAATAGACTCACAATGTTTTACTTCTGATTTATTTTGGCCTCTGGTGTACTGGTTTTGACTTTATAACCATACAATAATAAAATTGCACATCTGCTTAGCATTTGGTGTTTGTGTTTATACAAGTGTATTTACTAGGAGCAGTCACGTTGCAAGTATGGAAATCACATAAATGAACTATACCCTTGTTTTCACTGGTAAACTCAATATTGGCATCTACTGTAGGTTTTTAACTGGTGATCTGGTATCCCTGATTGGTCCCTTCTCGTTAAAAAAGCGTCATGTCTCTAATTATTTATTCTGTCTGGTACACCACTGAGAGTGGAGTTTGTTTTGTTGTATATTGTTGACTATTGATCATGTGAGGCTAGTTAGATAATATAACACGAGGTCTTTGACTCATTATTTGTATCTGCAACATTATTCTTTATAGCCTTAGTTTCATGTAAAACTGTGACCATCTTTAACTGTAATGAGATAATCAGTCTAATTCTGTTTTTCTAGAGTGTACCCAATACCAGCGACTGCTTCCGAGACTGTGAAGATAGGATACCCATAGACACGGTAGCCACAAAATTTCTCAGTGAACTGTCGTCACTTGGTCAGGCACATGCCAAGGTGAGTTTCCTGCGCAGATGCGGTATAGGTGAGAGGTGGGAGTTTCATGAACATACTATGTAATGTAATATTTTTTTGTTGAGAATGCTTGCAGGTGCAGGTTTGTCAATAAAGCGTAAATTGCTACTTGCTACTGTACCTTCATCTATATATATAAATATCAGTGTTTGTCATTTGTTTGTTTGTCATTCTCGTTCGTGTGTCCGATTATAGCCATAAAGTTTTAGGAACAAAAAATGCTTTGCTCTGGATTTGAACTTGGAACCTCCAGGTCTATCCAGAAGGCCAAGCGGCTACTTCGCTATGCAATGGAATACCTGGGGTCATACTCATTACTTGGTACACTTAAGGCACTTGGGAAAATACTATTGGTTACTACTAGCACACTTGAAGATCTTGATTGTGCGAGAGATCACTACATATAGCGTAACGATTATTTAGCTGGCTTCATGACTCTCACTATAGGAAAGATTTAGACTAGCTTAATTTGCTAGCTTGAGCTACTTAAATTCATTGAGAAATTATTAGGCCCTATATAGTTTTTATTATATAGCTGATAGCCAATCATATTTCAGATAGATCGTTAGGAAAACGTAAGACACCCGCCTGTTTGGGAGAATAGATCGAAATGGCCATAGTACACAAAAAATGCATCGTTACAGACTGGCTGGAGGGCATCTAGAGGCACCACGGAGGCGTTCTCTTGGGGAAGCAACTCCAGTTCACAGATATCACAGGGTAATGAGGAGAAATACCTTGAGCCTATTACCATCACTAACTTTAAAGCTAAGCTATTACAGGTATGTTCAGTTTTTATGTAAACATTTGCACTGTTCTTCAGCTGTCTGCTAGCAAATGTTGGAAGCGTACAACTTGTTGTAAGTTGCCATAGATATCTTATTCGAATCTAATATTATAATAGTTTATTGATTTGTGTAAGTCTTTGCAGTTGTAAACTTTTGTTATGTAAAGTCTACGACTGCTCAAGTGGCTTTGGTTATTACACGGAAAGCTGATGTTTCGATCCATCTCAGAATGCTTTCCTTTGGCTATTCTTAACCGCCATGCAATTAGCTGATGAATCTCTAGCATCACAACTGCAACTGTGATGTCAACACACAACACATACTCTTCCTTCAAGTTTTTAGTTTAGTTAAATAGATAGTGAACTGTTAGTGTTACCAATAGTTTGTTAACTGTTAGTGTCACCAAACACAGACCTCGAGTAATACTATGGTTTATCCCATTACTTTACTTCTAAATATATACATCAAAATCAATTGGTATCTTTAATTGTTTTATTGGATAAATACAGCTTTTAACACATTTTTCACAACTGGAATCACATAAAAAATAGCAACAAGCATCTGTTAGTAAAAAATAGTTCTTGATTAGCCAGGAACTATTTTAAAAAATCAACTTTCGCTTTTCAAAAGGTTTTTTTTTAGGTTTTTCATTACACACTCGTTCCTGAGGTGAGAGATGATGCCGCTGATAGTTGAGTCTATGGTGGATAAACTATGTGTACATTATATGACTCATAGTACTTTACATTTGGAATTTCTACTATACGTTAGTTCTAACTACTAAGACAATAATCATTAGTACTTGTACTATCCTGAACTTATTGTATGCTACTAGTGAATCCCCAATACCTCTAGCGCCTCCCCCTCCTTTGTCCCCCTTCTCTTAAGCGCTCTGTTACCATCTTAAGTTATATCGTATAGTGTGAGGCCGGACAGTACTGCACATTTCTCACTTTGTCCAATGGGCAACTGTATGCTGTCGGCAAAGGCAGCTATGGCAAGCTGGGCTTAGGAGACTCAACAAACCACTCCACTTTTCAAAGGGTGAAATTTGGGGAGGACGATGAACATATTAGAATTTGCAAGGTAAGTTCAATTTTGCTCGCGCTCACTTCACTGTGTCACTACATCTTCTATTGCTACTCGTTACACCCTGTCTCTATACCCTTTTCCAGGTTCTGCTATTGTATTTTATTTATATATCTATTTAGAAATTTATAAATACCTATTTATAAATATTTATCAGGGTACATATTTATTTTATATATTCATTAGTAAAACTATAGCTATATTTGATTTTGTGCTCTAATCTATTAGTCTAGGGTGTCCATAATGGATGATCAGCAGCTGTTTTTTTATCCGTGTTGTTTGCAGATATAAAGATATTGTCGCTTTGTCAGGCCTCGTTTTATTGCAAATTTGCAGTGTCAACCATCTTTGGTCTCATTTTCCATAGGCTATTGTGAAATGTGACACTGAATCTTAGCAATTCGTTATATTTCGTCAATTTTGTTTGCAGTTGTGGTATACAGTAACCAATGAAAACAAAACAATCATCTACTCAATTGCACAATATATGTAGTTTAGACATGCACTTTAAAAAAACTCCGTTGCTAAAAATTTTGTGTTGAGTAGAGTTAGCATACCCTAGGACACTTATGTATTCGCGGCATCTAACTTTCGCGTTTTCGCGGCAACAGCCTCTTGCGAAAATTTCATGAGCGAAACTAAACTATCATAACGAACGAGCGAAAACGCGAAAATAAATGGCTTTCTTCATTGATAATCACAATAAAATCGTCATATTAGAAATGCAGGCAATTTTCGTGTGTGGTTGGCTCATTGGGTAAGTTTTGCTAAACTCATTATAGCTAATACACCGACTGAGCAGCTTGGCAAAACAAATTAAGATAATAAATTTTTTTTGGAAGCCTAGACAAATGAAGAAGATGATGATATTAGTTTAGTCATTGAATTTGTAACTGATGAGGATGACAGTCTGGTAGGGAAAGTCATAAAATTGAATAATAATTATTGTGGTGATGAATTTTATTACCAACCAAAAGCAATAACAACCCGGGGCCATGGCCACCGCGGCACCGCGTGCTATAAATACTTGAATTCTAATATTGGTACCAATCAGTCACTGCGGCAGGGGCTTTGACGTCATTGATAGTCTAGGAAACAAATGGCAGCAAGCGATCAAATTACATTATTGATCTAGCCTACACATTTCTACCTGCGGTTCACAAATACAAACTACCGTACTTTTCGGACAATTAGCCGCTACTTTTTTCTGATGATTTGAGCCATGCGGCTTATAGGTAGGCCTACAAGGGTGCGGCTAATCACTGTGGCTTATTCTGTGGCTTTTTCTTTCACCGCTAGGGCGCACTAACGGGAATCTCCAATTAGTGCACTTTTAGCTGTGAAAGAAAATACGAAACAATGCCTCACGGTACTGTCCCGTTAGGCACTAAGTTAAAAAGCGTCGGATAATACGAAACTGTGCCGTTCTGCACTGTTCCGTTTTAAATGGCAAAGTTGCTGCCGCGTTAAAAAGCACAGTCCTTAGTTCTGCGGCCTATAGTAAGGTGCGGCTTATGTATTGTTTTATTATCGTTTTTGGAAAATAAAGCACATGTAGCTTATATAGAGGTGCGGTTTATAGTCCAAACAGTACGGTAGTCCCAAATTGAAAAATATTTCGTACCAGTGAACTGGACCTGAGGAATCTAATGTTTGTTCCACTGCATTTATTTTCGCACTCATCAGAGCTGCGAAATTAAGTTCCAGCGAAATTTTACTCTGTATGCTACTCATGAAACTAAATACTAGCGAAATATAAGTGTCCTAGGGTAATGATTAACACAATTGTCTGGCATTACCACATGAGTTGGTGTGGTAATGCAATCATCTGGTGTTACCACATGAGTTGGTGTTATGGTAGAGTCATGAGGTATCACTACGTGTGTTGGTATCATAGTATTATGGAGTCATATGGCATCACTACGTGTGTTGGTATCATAGTATTATGGAGTCATATGGCATCATTACGTGTGCTGGTATCATAGTGCTATGGAGTCATGTGGCATCACTAAGTGTGTTGGTATCATGGTATTGTGGAGTCATATGGCATCACTACGTGTGTTGTTAGCATAGTGCTATGGAATCATATGGCATCACTACGTGTGTTGGTATCAGTGCTATGGAATCATATGGCATCACTACGTGTGTTGGTATCATAGTGCTATGGAGTCATGTGGCATCACTAAGTGTGTTGGTATCATGGTATTGTGGAGTCATATGGAATCACTACGTGTGTTGGTATCATAGTGCTATAGAGTCATATGGCATCACTACGTGTGTTGGTATCATAGTGCTATAGAGTCATATGACATCACTATGTGTGTTGGTATCATAGTGCTACGGAGTCATTTGGCATCGCTACGTGTGTTGGTATCATAGTGCTATGGAGTCATATGGCATCACTGCGTGTGTTGGTATCATAGTATTATGGAGTCATATGGCATCATTACGTGTGCTGGTATCATAGTGCTATGGAGTCATGTGGCATCACTAAGTGTGTTGGTATCATGGTATTGTGGAGTCATATGGCATCACTACGTGTGTTGTTAGCATAGTGCTATGGAATCATATGGCATCACTACGTGTGTTGGTATCATAGTGCTATGGAGTCATATGGCATCACTACGTGTGTTGGTATCATAGTGCTATGGAATCATATGGCATCACTACGTGTGTTGGTATCATAGTGCTATGGAGTCATGTGGCATCACTAAGTGTGTTGGTATCATGGTATTGTGGAGTCATATGGAATCACTATGTGTGTTGGTATCATAGTGCTATAGAGTCATATGGCATCACTACGTGTGTTGGTATCATAGTGCTATAGAGTCATATGACATCACTATGTGTGTTGGTATCATAGTGCTACGGAGTCATTTGGCATCGCTACGTGTGTTGGTATCATAGTGCTATGGAGTCATTTGGCATCACTACGTGTGTTGGTATCATGGTGCTATGGAGTCATATGGCATCACTACGTGTGTTGGTATCATAGTGTTGTGAGATGGGTAGTTATCACTCTTATGTCACTCATGAATACTATGTTATTACCTTTATGTTTTAATCTATACATCAAAAACACGGTACTAAACATTTGAACCACAATACTTTCAAGCTTTGCTGTTTCATTTTTATATTCGGTATGATGATTGTCTTTTTTTGGCACATTATTTGTTACAGCCTGTAACATGCAGTCTGCAAATTATGATTTTATATGGCCGTTAAGTGCAAGAAATTAAAAAAAAGTCAAGCTAAAGCTTGTAAGTCACTAACACTGAAAGGTGGCATCACTAGCATTTTGATGTGAAATGCAATAAACAGACCATTTGCATGAGCTAATGTGAGCAAAAAAAATCAAATTTCTCAAAAATCATAAAAATTCAAAAAAATTGATTTCATCAGAAAAAAAATCATGATTTTTTGCAACTTGGTTACAGGTATCCTCGTCAAAAGGCTTTGATGGACATACGTTGGCTATTTCATCTAATGGATGTCTTTACTCTTGGGGAGATGGTGACTTTGGCAAACTTGGACATGGCACTCGTGCAGTGCAGAAGGTACCGAAGCGAGTGCTTGGGAGCTTGACAGACAAGGTATATAACTCTTATTTGTCAGTTCTCCAGTTTATGTATTTAATTTACAAGGTAAGATTATATTATAAATTTTATGAAAAAAATTGTATGGTAGAACCTAGTGAGATCGACTCATTTCTCTACTGGCTGCTTGACAACATAAAAAGGTGAATGCAGGTGCTTGTGTGACACACAACAGAACTGAAATAAATGTCTGTGCAGAAGAGGTAAATAAACTATCAATGAACAGTAAAATTTTACTCATGTGTGGTATCCATTCTAAATTTCAGAATAATTATAAAGCAAGTCCAAATCAGGCTCTGAATTGCTAAACGTCCATTAATGACCAACATTGACCAACCAATTAATTGGCGAACATGACTTTGAGATTAGCTAGATTCATCAACAAAATTAGTTTAGGCAAAAGAAATAAGCTGGAAGAGTGATGAAGTCTATAATACGTAATAGCAAGACTAGCTGTGCTATTGCGTATTATGGGCTTCATCACTCTTCCAGCTTATTTCTTTTGCTTAAACCAATTTTGTTGATGAAAATAAATCACAAATCACAAAATCAGATTCCAATTGACAACGCAATTGCCGGCTTTGAGGTTTTTTGCGTGTAAAGCCAACCAAAGACTTAAGCCTGGTTCCCACAAACGCCGCAAGCTCTGGTGACAGTGCCGCAGGGCTATCACCGGTGAAATGTGAACCTACACGCTGAGTACCGCTGGTAGTTGCCGGCGATCAACGCAAGAGTTTAGCGCTGTTTAACTTTTGCGAAGAGCTGCAAGTAAAACTTCTCCAAAATGCACTGTACAGGTGAAGGTCAGCTAGCGGCCATTTTTATGCAATCACCAGTGACTCAGCTTTATGTGAACATTAGCCGCCGAGCCTAGCGCCACAAGTGTTTTGCTGTGCGTGATTACTGCCGGTGTCTCGCATTTGGTATGGGAACCAGGTTTAAGACTTACAGTGTATTCATTAGAAGTTGCTTATCTTGGTAAATCATACTGGTTGTAATCAACTATGTACATGGTTTCACTCACTAGTCTATACAATATATGGTAAATCATATTAGTTGTACTCAACTATGTACATGGTTTCACTCACTAGTCTATACAATATATTGGTAAATCATATTAGTTGTACTCAACTATGTACATGGTTTCACTCACTAGTCTATACAATATATTGGTAAATCATATTAGTTGTACTCAACTATGTACATGGTTTCACTCACTGGTTTATACAATATATGGTAAATCATATTAGTTGTACTCAATTATGTACATGGTTTCATTCACTAGTCTATACAATATATGGTAAATCATATTAGTTGTACTCAACTATGTACATGGTTTCACTCACTAGTCTATACGCTATAAAAGTTGTTTACTACACTATTTTATCTGTAAGCTCAGCACATTCTATGTGTCTATATTAAATTACTATCCAATGTTGCAGTTTAAATATTCTTGGTTTTACCTGTATTGTACTATTTTAAACAGTCTTTATTTTTTTTCAAAGTTGAATTTCTCGTCTGTAAAAAAGTACCCTGTATGATAAGTTTGATGCATTTTTATCTATAAAGACAAGTGTAATTTGTTAAACTGCGCATTAAAAGAGAACTTACATGAAAATATCTATGTTTTTCTTAAGATAAGACACAGATTTGTATGTCGATGTTAGAATATTCCAATTGAAAACATTATTGTCAGCCATTAGTTAATTTCACTTTGTTGGATTTATAGACTGCTGTGTCAAAGGTATGTATAGTGCTTATTCATTCTACAGGTTGTAATATGTGCCTCTGCCGGTTACCGCCATAGCGCTGCTGTGACAGAAGACGGCTATCTCTACACCTGGGGAGAAGGAGACTACGGTAGGCTTGGTCAGGGCACTGGTGAGAGCAGGTGAGGCTTTGAATATTTTCTATTGTCCTTTTTATGACGTTAATGGAAAGTTACTTACTATAAGATCATACGCTAGCATATAATCTGTTGTATCCTGTTCATGGGTGTGATACGGCTATCATATGACGAATCATTCATTAGATTACATGCTATGATTATTGTGTGGCTGTGCTAAGGATATACAAATATTAAACTGATAATGGTTTTTCTATGAAAACATTGATAGTGGGAGTATTCTAAGCAATGAAAGTATTAGATCATACAGTGTATGTCAACATAGCCAGCTCGCTTTAACATACTCCACTGACTGTTATTATTAAACATAAGACGATCTCCTCACAAATATTTAGGGCGTGTGTAGTCATATATTGTAAGATTCAAAAGCAACGAGCAATTCATGGCATCTCCGTGTCAACGCACAGTATAGATTGTTTAAAACTGAAGCAGTTTTCAACACAATAAAATCTGATGGTACTATATACTATATATACATATAATATAACATACATATAATGTACATAATAATACATACAATATGCATGCATACACATGATAATAATATATACATGTATGTTGTTGCTTTGCACATACTAATTTTTGTGTAGGTATTCATTACCATAAGCTATGATGGTTACTGTGTGTTACAGCAATTGGCCATGTGTTGTGCCAGACTTGTCAAATGTTGGGCAGGTAGCTACAGGATCTAGTCACACATTGATCTTATCGCAAGATGGTTTCACAGTCTGGTCTTTTGGAGATGGTAGTAAAGGTCTGTTTGCTGTTAGTTTGATTATTTATTTATTTGAAATAATCAACTTAACATGGCTCATAAATATTGGTCTATTAACCCAAAGACTACGTTTTCAAGTTTATAAGTAAGGTGAATTATTTTCTGTTGTCTCCAACATTGCTCACGATTAATCCATGAATTTATGCTTGTCACGGTGACAATTTAGCAGGATATGTTACACAGCTGAAATTGTCTCTTACCACTCTTTTATCTGTTGGTCAGTAACATGTGTGTATGATAGTAATCTGATATTAGTTCACTCCTTCTCTAAGTTATAGGCCATGAAAGAAACTAGATAGGTCGTGTCCGTCACAATATCTAATTTATACGTATGTGGAAACTGTTTTCATTTAAATTTATTTTTTGTCCAAAAGCTGTTCTAAAAAGCATTAACTGGCTGAGATCTGTTCTGAGATCTGAAAAATAGTTCTTGCTATCCTATTTGTACTCTCAGCCTAATAAATGTATTATCAGGGTATGAGCATGTTTTGTGAAGTTGGAGTTGTCTTCTCATCAAACAAAATTTAGCATAGACTCCACTGTCACAAACATAAGGATCTTTTAGTTTAGCATTTATTGACGTTGATCAGGTAGAGATATGCATGTACTGTGTCTTTTAGGTAAACTTGGTCATGGGGACACGTGCAGAGTTTACAAGCCAAAGGTCATTGAACGCTTACTTAATGTGCATATAAAGAAGATAGCTTGCGGTAGCCAGTGGTCATACGCTCTCACCTCAACTGGTCAGGTAGGCTGTTTGTTGCCAGATTAGTCAAAGTGTATTGAATGATTGAAAGGCTAGGTTTATTGTTTAAACTTTTTTATAGCTCACAACAGATTGTTACATATTATTCTTCCATAGAATAAACATGACTGACAGGATTAGCTACTTATCTCTGATTTGGAGCATATTTAAGGTTGGATAATTAGAAGCTATCGAAACTTGACCTTATAGCTAATTAGCTGTTTTGTACAGCTGTTAGGTAAAGATTGTGTAATGGTGTTAGTTACCTTAATACCTTCCCTTTTTCACAACAACTATTAGCCATTCCGTGTTGTTGCATTCTCATCACTTACTTTAGCTATACAGTTGGGGTGGGAAGCTGTGTGGTGGTAGCGATTGTGACACGCTGGTTCCCACGTTGGTAGAGGGATTGGCTGGGATGAAGATACTAGACATATCATGTGGAGACAGTCACACGCTGGTGGTGCGAGACAGTGAGTTCATGTTATGCCTCCTCAAGTATCATAGACAAGTCCTGCCCACGGTCAATGTGTAATCTTTTCAGAAAGTTATTTTCTCCAACTCTTGTTCAGATAAATTCCTGCACAGTCCCCTGTGAAAAGATATACACTTGAATTGCAGTGAGCATCCTAAAACATTAAATTACTGTGTTAAATAAATTTCAAGTGAGCTTATAACATCTTTATAGAAATGTAAATTGTCTTCACAACCCTCTGTCAACTTCCTATAGTTAAGAATCAGCGCTAATTATAGTGGCTAAAATAGCAAGTAATTTATTTCTGTTTTATGTAGATCATGAAGTGTATGCATGGGGAAGCAATTCTTATGGTCAGTGTGGTCTCGGCCATATTGACAGCCCGATTGTGACTCCAACCAAGTCTGTTCGTTTAAATGGCAAACCCATTTATCAGGTAGAAACCTACAATTCTTGAAAGGTTCCAGGGTGTAGTTAGACTAAAGCTTTGTGATTTCCAGAAATTACCAGACGATTTGATATAGCAAATTAGCAACATCGAATTGAATCGTGATATATTGCGATATTATTATGTTAGGAAGGCTTTTAAATTTCTGTCAAGATTTATTTGTATATTTTGATTTTAAAGAAACTGTTTTGTGTTCGTGATAATTAGAAACATTTATTTCATTAAGGCCCGTGTGTATGGATGGCCTTAGAAAGAGACAAGAGCTTTAGTTTCAGCATCTCTCACTCTGAAAATCGCCAGGTGTGAGATCGATCGCTGTTACATGATTATACTGTTTATATGATGTTGTGATATGTCTTTAAATGGTCGCAATTTTCATAGTCGTCATCAAATAATTAAATTGTCATATCGTGAAGCTCTAGTTTAGATATGGCTCATCCTATCACCTTGTATATGCTCAGGTTTTGCATGTTTCGGAAGGTTTAGTCCTATAAAGCTGGTCTCTATACCCTTAGTCCAGTTCACATAAGCTCTAATCTTAAAAACAACTCAGGAAAAAATGGAACTAAGTAGTCACGCTGCACCAAAACTTCTTTGGCCATTTTGTCTAAGTCACTGTTTCAGCCAGTGATAACGCAAGCTATATTATGTGTGAGTTTGAATATTATTTCTTTCCTGCCAACACTTGATCAGTAGCATAGATTTAGCTTCATCCACTAAGATGAAAAAAATGTTCCACTACCCAGTCATAAACATCGATCCTCTTTTAGGATTTTATGAATACTTGTTTGCCACGAAACTTCAATGAGTCTAATGTTTTAATCCAAAGGAATTTTTTTCCGAGGTTGTGTTGAAGGTTCACGCCTGTGCGAGCTTGTCCTTATTCACATTTAGCTTCTGCTCTGGTCAGCAATGATCTCTATTTTGCTTTAATAACAATCTCAATGTTTTTTTTGTTGTTAAGGCACTTTTACTCCTTCAAAAGGGAAACGCCATTTGTCAAAACACTCAATAGACCGCCTAATGTGAAACATTACAACCCAATTTCATTGTTAATATTTACCTGCTGTTGATCATGTGAAATGATTCTTTATGCCATGGCTATCTGAGAGTGGCAGTTTGTACTCGTTAGTTGCATGTGATCATATTCGGGTGGCAAAAAAATCAAGTTTGAAATTGCGAAGCTTTGTCGGTTGACTATAAAAGTGCCTTTCTGTCAACATTCAACACTTTAGATGCATATACTCATGGTAATATATAGTTGCATTCACTTGCTTACCTCTGCACACAGAAATGTTGCTTGAGAGAGCAAAACTTATCCTAGTATCCATCTGTCCAAACTCTTATCATTACGGCTGCCCAGTCAACATTAATTACTCTGTTTGATTTGTATAGATATCGGCTGGTACATCTCATAGCCTAGCTTGGACCACACCACCGTTTGAGGGGTCTCTTGTCAGTACAACTAAGTCCTTCTGCATAGACCTGCATCATTTGACGTTTGAAGTCATCCTCTCTTTTTTCAACACATATTGTCAAGGTTTTACAAGCAACTCTCTTCCGAAAGTGAGTTTATTATTTCCATTCTAATACTTATAGGAGCAAAGTCTTTCCACACTTATCTTTTTTAAACTTATTCAGAACTTGATATTTGAATATTTTTTCTAGCTTATGTAATCTGATGGTTATAGATGAACACTCGGACAAGCTGACTAATTATAACTAACACAAATAGTAATCATCCAAAAATGCCCTAACCAACTTATTGTTTTGCCCAAATTAGACTGAATCAGTCAAAAAAGTATGGCATGACCAAAATGTTTGTGTAATCATTAAATTTGTCTGCCCAGTTGCAAACTTTTACAATTATTGCACTATGTGTTGACAACTCCTAACCTGAAAATTGTGTGCATGCAAACCTCCACTTATTTTCGTCTCACCTTTAATTTTGTATGTAGAGGTTTAACTGCGTTTTTTTTGCAAAAACTATGTACATGTGAAGATTTTAATGGATGTACTTTTGATCAAGTGTTAGTTAACTAGAGTTGCCTCAGTGCATTGGAGAAGGCAAATCTGATGTCAAGTGGTTGATTTTGTTAAATTCTCATCAGTGTATTATTGGTGGATGGTAAAAAGGCTACTTTAAACTTATCAATATACGTACAGCGCACCCCTGGGTTACAATGTTTCTACTCTGATTTTTTCGCCTTAAAATGTGGAACACAATGTTCTTTTGTCATCACCATACAACATTTTTTTGCCGTATGATATCAACAAAGATTTCCCTCAAAATTCAACTTTGGCAGTCGTTGTGTTGAATACATCGGGATAACGAAAATGTCGTTATGCTAATCGCTAAAATTTTTTCCACAATGCTTGAAAGAGACACGACGCTCGCTCTCTTAGTTCAATGCTATTCGTTATAAGTTCTAATGGAAACGGATAGCAGGTTAAACTTTTAGACGAAGACAAAATTGAAGTTTAGTTAAATACAGACTAAAACTTAGCTTCAAGTGCGTGTCTTCAAGTGCTAAGTGCTTCAAGTGTGTGTCTCGTAACCTAAATTCAAAGTTTAGGTTATACGTCTGTCTCGAAGGTATGAACCACCTACAGTATGTTCTGCACATAGTACATTGTAATATTACATTTTATTGCAGATCATAATTACTAAATACCCCAAATGCAATAAAGTTACAGTAGGTAACTACAGTTAATAAGGTTGACATACTATTTTGTTATTAATTTTAATATGTACAGTTTGTACACAAAATTTTCATTTTTTACCAAGGGGTGTTTGCATTAGATAATTACTATGGGTTTCTATACCCCTTTGTACGTTATTTTCACCTTACGATGCCAACACCGGAACGAGCTAAAATTGTATGGCCAGGGTCTATTGTACATTAATATAAATCACATCATATGTATAAAAACAAAGCATCTGTGCAACTGCTTCATATTATTAACCAACTGCACCCACTCAATCCTGTGTTTTCAAATATTCGGACTTTTAGTGTCTTCTCCAATTTGTCTGGTTGGAGCAGCTTTATTCTTTTATTTCAATAATGTTTAGTCAGGGCCATCATCTGCATTGACAAGGGTAGCAAGTTTTAAAACATAGTATTAAGATTGAATACGGTTACCTTAAAAGTGTGTGAATGCTCAGGCTAAAGACATAATTTTGCTGCCAAGGAAAAACCACATTCATGAAATATGTCTGGTTTGAAATCTTTAACCCATGTGTAAGATATTTTTAAAGCAACAATATTTTGAGTTCTGGCTTTTATATGCTCTTTTAGTCTGTAGTTTAACTGGAGGTGTGTGACTAAAGTGTTATCTCCTTACTATGGTGTGAAATTTGGTTTTCTCTTACACGCTTTACTATAAATGTTGATTGTTTCTCATATGATTTTGTGCTGGTTTGTGATTAGCTTCAAAATGGTCATCCTAAAATGAACATTATGAGAATTCTATTCTGAAAAAGTGCCGGTTTGGCGGAGGACATATCAAAAGTTACAACAAATAAACTGGGCTATGAATTAGTTTTATTTGTGAAGGGCCTTAGTCTTTTACTTTCAGTGCTGTTATAACTCTTTACATTCAAAACAAAGATAACAATATTCTAAAGCAAATTCAGTGTATAGTAATGATTTATTATAGTTTATGGTTAAGATTTTGATTCCTTCTTGTAATGTTAGCTTCCCGTGTGAATTCTTTGTAAATTTGATAGCATGTTACATGATACAATTATCGTTGTAAGTAATTGTCATTAAGTCTCTTGTTTTGATTAGCTTCCTACATTACTCTTGTTAAACACTAAATGGATCTCTGTAATTAATATTAGCAATGATTGTATTTTATGACTAGCAAGCCAATAGACAATTTCTCTGATTGACTGGAAGTAGGTTTAAAAACGTATAACATAGTGTTATCAATAATTGGTATTTGTTCTTTTATAACTGCTTCATTGAACTCAATTTACACAAAAATAATTTTGTTTATGTTTAAGTTGTACTTTTATTAATGGCATTAAAAACCGGTTTTATCTTTAGAATGTCAAATAGGGAGCTGGCTGATTACTTGCTCTGACTGATTACTTGCTCTGACTGATTACTTGCTCTGACTGATTACTTGCTCTGACTGATTACTTGCTCTGACTGATTACTTGCTCTGACTGATTACTTGCTCTGACTGATTACTTGCTCTGACTGATTACTTGCTCTGACTGATTACTTGCTCTGACTGATTACTTGCTCTGACTGATTACTTGCTCTGACTGATTACTTGCTCTGACTGATTACTTGCTCTGACTGATTACTTGCTCTGACTGATTACTTGCTCTGACTGATTACTTGCTCTGACTGATTACTTGCTCTGACTGATTACTTGCTCTGACTGATTACTTGCTCTGACTGATTACTTGCTCTGACTGATTACTTGCTCTGACTGATTACTTGCTCTGACTGATTACTTGCTCTGACTGATTACTTGCTCTGACTGATTACTTGCTCTGACTGATTACTTGCTCTGACTGATTACTTGCTCTGACTGATTACTTGCTCTGACTGATTACTTGCTCTGACTGATTACTTGCTCTGACTGATTACTTGCTCTGACTGATTACTTGCTCTGACTGATTACTTGCTCTGACTGATTACTTGCTCTGGCTGATTACTTGCTCTGACTGATTACTTGCTCTGACTGATTACTTGCTCTGACTGATTACTTGCTCTGACTGATTACTTGCTCTGACTGATTACTTGCTCTGACTGATTACTTGCTCTGACTGATTACTTGCTCTTACTGATTACTTGCTCTGACTGATTACTTGCTCTGACTGATTACTTGCTCTGACTGATTACTTGCTCTGACTGATTACTTGCTATGACTGATTACTTGCTATGACTGACTCAGGTATTTTCCAGTCAAACCTTTGAGAATAAATTAAAACTTTTACATTTTAAACTTAAAATGGAAAAAATTTTAAACTAACCTTTGCGATATGTTATGCAGTTTTCGGTGCTGGTCAAAGCTAGACCCGTTATTGCGAATAAAACAGTCCAAGTTATATGATGTGCTATAATATTGTTGCAGCCGTTCGAGAGCAGTGCAGAACATGAGACATTCATATTGACTTGTGTAAACCTGCTGCACACTCACCTTCACATGGCGAGTAAAAGTAACACGACGAGTATCACTGGTCAGCACGCTGCTCCTATGATGAATCTCCTTGTAGGGTCGGTGCACTCTTTCTCCTTCGCATAGAGTACCAGTGTCTGTATATATTATACCAGTGTCTGTATATAGTGTACCAGTGTCTGTATATATTATACCAGTGTCTGTATATATTATACCAGTGTCTGTATATATTATACCAGTGTCTGTATATATTATACCAGTGTCTGTATATAGTGTACCAGTGTCTGTATATAGTGTACCAGTGTCTGTATATATTATACCAGTGTCTGTATATAGTGTACCAGTGTCTGTATATAATATACCAGTGTCTGTATATATTGTACCAGTGTCTGTATATAGTGTACTAGTGTCTGTATATAGTGTACCAGTGTCTGTATATAATATACCAGTGTCTGTATATAGTGTACCAGTGTCTGTACATAGTGTACCAGTGTCTTTATATAGTATACCAGGGTCTGTATATAGTATACCAATGTCTGTATATAAAGTAACAGTGTTTGTATATAGTGTAACAGTTTCTGTATATATAGTGTATCAGTGTCTGTATATAGTGTACAGTGTCTGTATATAGTATACCAATGTCTGTATATAAAGTAACAGTGTTTGTATATAGTATACCAGTGTCTGTATATAAAGTAACAGTGTCTGTATATAGTATGCCAGTGTCTGTATATAGTCTGTATATAGTGTACCAGTGTCTGTATATAGTCGGTATATAGTGTACCGGTGTCTGTATATAAAGCAACAGTGTTTGTATATAGTGTAACAGTGTCTGCTTAGATGTGTAGGTGAGGGTCCCAAAATTTATCAATGAGGGATAAAGTTAAAATAAAACATTTTACAGATTACTGGACACAAATGTTCCAGCAAATGTTAGAACAGCCATATTGGATTTGCTTATGAAAGAGGCCTCACTGTTGCTGCCACCTCTCTTTGAAAGAATGGAGCTATTAAACTCTTTGCTGCCGTCCGAGGACAAGGACTGGGCATCACTTAGTCAAGGCCAGGTATGTCGTTTCAATTGCTGTATCTCCAGCGATAGTTCCTGGCTTCCTTTCTATTGTTTTAAAAACTCTTTGATCTCGACTTAGTTTTTCCCTTTCTCTGACATCATTAAAGCTTAACTCATTCGCACTCGACTAATTTTTAGGCGATTAGCCCCAGATACTGCTAATTTTTCAGGAAGTTGCCGTAATTCAAATTACTACTACAGGAGACAGACTTGAGATAATTTACTCATTCAAATTTCACAAAAACTAGCCAAATCTCTTCTTTCAAATTATATTATATTAATATAGCCAACTCATATCTCTTTTATGTAAATTCGTGCCTCAAAGAAGGTTGTTTCAGGAAATCTCCAATTTTGAAAAAATTGTCATTTGCTGAAACAAAGTTAGATTTGTACCATAAAAGTTGCAAAATATACAAAGTTTGACTGAAATTACTTTTTTATTACACACAATACATAGTTATGAGTTTTATTGATACATATGCAGTTAGTCATGTTCATGAAAATCATGAAACTCTAACTTTTCCTCACGAGTATCATCCTTCAAACAAAAGCATAGCAAATCTATATGCCATTATAACTCAAATAAAACGTCATGAAAATGTTTCAAATAATAAAAATATGTTCAACAACTCTGTTCTTGACTTTTCAGAATTCAAAGACAGCTCTAAGAATCAATATGATCCTATCGAAACTGAAGGATAATGTTAGTCTGACTGCGGCTGGCAGCCTGAAGATTGCATTTTTATTTAAGCATAACGATTCAATTTGGCAAAATTAAAAGTTGATAAAAACTTTGTAACATTAAAAATAATGTTTTAATTTAATTTATGCAGTCTTTCAATGTCTTACCACTTCTGAATCTGCATATTTACTTCTCGAGTTGAAAAAAAATGATCGCGAACGATAGAATTTCAAGTCGGCATAGTGATTTCCGGTTTTGGCAGATATTGAGATGGGTGTAATAATTTGGTTATAACTTTTGCCAGGGACGCCATAGAGGCATAATTTAAAGTTTCTCTGATTGGCCAGAATTTTTTCTTTTCAACTAATCAGAAACTATTTTTGATAATTTGAAAATAACGATGCAAGGAGTCGTTAAATTTCAGACCCGAGTTAACTGGCGTTGGGTGCTTAGCAACGTTATAAATAGGCGAGTTAACTCGCGCCTTGGTGCGAATGAGTTAAGACTCAATATTACATAGAAATAACATCTTTTATTAACCTGCCATAGTTTACCTAGCCAGTAGCTTAATGTGATTGACTGGCCAAAGTATTTAAACTCATTAGAGAGTTTTCTCTTATCCACCCTCTCTTTTCTGCTATAAGTTTTCATTATTAATTTCAGCAAGATGTATCTAGTAATGCTACAATACATGCTATCGGTGACATTCAACATAAAGGTTCTCACAATAACATTCAATTAATAGATTGTTTGTCACTTTGCTAAAAGTTTACAAGATTTCTGTGGCATTTAAGCTTCACTGTCGTCATTAGACATACAAGCAACCGAACTTGGCGTTGCCTGGGTTACAAATACAATTTGAATTTCGAATTTTTATTCTTTTATAGTATTTTTCAAACAGTTGAAAAAAACAAAGCTATAAATAAACCATCTTTATCTTTGATCAGCAGAATTATTCTGAGGTTTTCACAGGAGACAGGTTAGCTCAGCTTCTTAGATCGTCAAATAACTTGCGTGTCATAGGTTCAAGTCCCATATTGGTTTTACTATTAATGGTTTCATTACGAAATTGTATTTCGTACTATTTTCATTTACAAAAAGCTTCTTTTTTTGGCCTTAATGCCCCTCGCGGATGGTGACCCTAAAAATTCTTTTTGGCCTAAAACCTGGGAGAGTATCAAAGAAACCCAAATGCAAATTTTCAAACACGCCGTTTAATTAGAAGTTAGTTTCTGTTAAGGACACCCATGGATAAATGACGCCATTTATATATGTATATAAACATGTATCTATTGTTCAGTAAATTAGAACTAGTCTTTGTTGATTGTATTGATTGTAGATTGTATCAACCTTGTAGTGCTTTTGTCATATTCAAATTAATTAAACTACGTTACAAAACTATTGATGACTTGCGTGAAATTGATTGATTCATCACACAAAATAACCTGCTACAAAAGTTTTATTTCTGCAGTTTATGGGGGAATAATATGCAAGTGTTCTTATCCAGTTGCAAATACCATCACATTATTATTTTAAATCTGGCTGCTTTTTGCTACATTGCTGACTGCATGTGGGAAATTTCTCGTAGCTGGGTGTGGATTGAAAACTGCTCCTCTTTTGATTTGAAAGTGTCTATAAAGATCTTGTTCTCTTACCAGTCTGTGATGTTTTTGTATTATTTTTTTACACTGCTCGAAACATTTTGTTTAAGCTTGAAACTAATTTTCCGGAGGCCAGATATAACTTAGCTTGTTACAGCTGCCCTATAAACATACATGTAGATGGAAGATGGTTTTTGCTTTGTATACTCGCTTCCATTCGCTTCTCAAGATGATGAGAGTTTATTAAATGTTAGCGTTGTTACTGTTCCCCATATTTTAGGTGGTCCAGTTGCATATAGTTCTAGCAAGCGTGAGGGAGCACCAGGAGGTGGCCTCCATTCTCAACATACACGATGAGTGGCAGGAACAGCATGCATGCTTGTCTCTTTCCCTCATGACATCCATTCTGAAGAATCTCTGCTGTACAGTTGTATGTCTCCCTCTTGCGCTGTATTCTGATTGGTTTTTCTTGTATTTCCTAGTCCGCTGATTGCGTAGTGATGCATCTAGGTAGCTGATTGGTTGTTGGTATGCATTCATTGCTGATTGATCTATGGCTTTTTGCGGTTGATGTTTATGTAATGACTATGGATTGGCTGTCAAGACATGCAGGCTACTGACTGGCAGTTAATATGTGGGGACTGCTGATTGGCTGTTAATATGTGGGGACTGCTCATGGGCTGTTAACATGTAGGGACCCTTGATTGGCTGCTAATATGTGGGGACTGCTGATTGGCTGTATGTATGTGGGGGCTGCTCATGGGCTGTTAACATGTAGGGACCCTTGATTGGCTGCTAATATGTGGGGACGGCTGATTGGCTGTTAGTATGTGGGGACTGCTCATGGGTTGTTAATATATGGGGACTCCTGATGGGCTGCTAATATGTGGAGGCTGCTGATTGGCTGTTAATATGTGGGGACTCCTGATTGGCTCTTAATATGTGGGGACTGCTGATTGGCTGCTAATATGTGTGGACTGCTGATTGGCTGCTAATGCATTTGAACTGTTGATTGACTGAACTAGTGACATTTTCAAATCGCTGATTATTTGTGCACACCTTTTTACAAAGTATTATCAAGGTAATATGATACTTTACTGTTTTTCATGCATGCTCATAGCTGTTTGTTAAATGATATATTTACTGACTTCTGATTGGTTACTTTTGCCTGTTTGACTGCTGCTTCTTTGTTCATATTGTGGTGGAATGTCGGGTGTGTGCCTTGATCAATTCATCCTAAAGGTCGACTTGCAACAAAATTCACATTACCGTTATTTGATATAAAAAGATTCACCATGTCTTACTGTGCTGTGTTGTAGGTGCCAAATATGTGGAAATGTGATTACAAGCTCTTAAAAGCTCAAAAACGAACAGTTGATCGCAGCCACATGAGACCGCCGTAGTTTGGATTCCCTTTCCAAAACGGCTCAAATAGCTGTGCGAGATGGTTTCTGTTTACACTTTCTTGCAAGCTTATTCGTCGGAATATTTTCACAAATATACTTCACGCATTCAATAAAACCATGTCTATTGTTCTTACGCGTCTATTTTATCGTCGTTGTAATGCTGTCACTTTTAGCACTGATATCTTATAACTTACCGTAAAAAATCGTTAAACTTTTTAACCTTAGCTCGAAGGAGTACATATCATTGTCTGATAATCATGACGAGCCTGTTGGTCACCTGTGATAATCGAAAAGTCCTGCAAAAATAATTTGCGAAGTATTGGGTCACATGATCAGATTACGACTTGACGATTGAATAATGCCGAAACAAAACTGTAAAGTAGCGAGCATCTATATTTAATACGGGGTCTTCGGTAAAACCCGAAGTGTTTGTCATGAACTAGTGCTACGATAAGTTTTATATTGAGCTTTGCATTGGCCTTTCAATTCACGTGAGAACATATGTGACAAGACGATAACCAAATTTCGTGGTTACATCATCGAAATAAAGAGATTCCAATCTACGGCGGCTTTTCGTTTTTGAGCTTTTAAGAGCTTGTAATCACATTTCCACATATTTGGCACTTACAACACAACAGAGTAAGACATGGTGAATCTTTTGATACTAAATAGCTGTAATGTGAATTTTGTTGCAAGTCAACCTTTAAGTAAAGATTGTGCTCAATTATAATATAGTAATGATAGTAATTATGGGATGTCTCAAACTAAACAGGTTATTTGTTATTGGTTTGTAGTTTGTCAATTACTTATTGGATACATTTTGGCAATATGCGCATCAATGAAAACTAAGGATGCGGTATCTGCGCGTTATGACAAAATGTGCTATGCAAACTAAGCTTACATGTACATTCATCAAAAAAATTAGTCAAATTTTAAATGGTTTATGAACATACGTATACATGTAACTACTTACACGAAAGAAAATTAGTGGTCTTTAAGCCTTAGTAGCATCTTAATATTTAGTTGGTCAGACATCATTGTTAATCCCTGGATAGAATAAAATAGGTACCCAATAAATAGATTATATTTCTTGAGAGTACTTTAGGCAGCAAAGTGTTTACAAAACATGCTTCTCAATTATTTATGTTATGTGTGCTTTGAGATAATATAGTAAATTTATGTAGTAGATAACAGAAAGATTACTAGGTGGTCCCATAGTTACGATCACCACAGTACATATGAATAACAGAGGTACACACATACGTGTATGTATGTACCTTTGTACCATGTATGTGTACGGGAAGTACAAATATGATTTTTTATGCTCATGAAAAAGAGCTACGCACTTCATAGTTCATTGTTACCAGAGGCAGGAACTTTTCTTTCTGTAGGAGAAGAAGATTAATTTATTGTCTTCAAGTTCCTCGGCTTCAGAGGTGAAAGTTGATGAAACATGTTCATACGATATCACATCAAGTATGTACAAATTACTGCGCGACCTTCAACTGCATCTGGTAACCTTTTGTGCCCTACCGCATCATAACGCTCACTTTTCCTGGAAGGTTGGTAACTCTCAAACAAAACTAGACTTGTCCGTAAGGCATGGGAGTTGCGTTCTTATGAGTTTCATACATTGGTTGGGTAGAAATTGTCTGAATATTTGAATGCGGAGTTGAGATAGATGATAGTCTTGGAATAAGCTACGCACAGAAATAGTTACACCACGCTTATCAGTATATTTATCATTTGTTACTGTATTGAAGGTACAAAGTCCAGGTATTTTAGCTTGTCAAATTTTTGTTAGTTTAGAAATTAAGGCATCAGCTACTGGATTTAATTTTTATTTATTTTTATTTATTTAATTTACTGTTAATTTTTTTATAATTTGTATCAGTGAGATCTAATGGCTGCTGCCGTGACAAAATAGTTGGTTTTACGCCCTTTCCAAATCTCTCCTTAGTCGAACATTATTTATGAACCAATATACTTCCATACTAGTTGAATTGATTGTACATCAATAAACTTTGAGACATTAATGGAAGATCTTCAACTCGCAATAAGCTATGAACATGTGATAAGCCATTGTCAATGTGCTTTTAGAATACATATCGGTTCAAAGAAAAGCTAAATCAGATGGAAACACTGTTAGTTGATTACCTCGATGTGTTATTTGTTGTGAGCAAACAACTCCTCGTGACTGTTGCTGCAAAGGTGAAAGAACTTTCACTGGCCGATCTCTCAGTCAAGGAGCAGCTTTCCGGTAAATATATTCTGAATGGTCAACATTTACCTATTACCTGCAATATTTGTAACTGTAATGAGGTGCTGGAGTTTTAGCTTATATTTTTAGCTTTATAGTATTATTTACTTTGAGTTTTTATGAAAACTGAAATTAAATATAAAGTAAGGGTATGTTTCTGTCATGCAGTGTTCTCATGTTCTCTAGTAGACAAACACACCAACTAGTTTTTTTATAAGCTACCTTGGGTTGTTCTAGCACTTATCAAGGCTTTTTCTGGAATTGTCAGATTAACCCAAAGGGATGCATTTTGCAACACGTTCAGTCCAACAGAGCTAGGTAGCCATTTCACTTGCCCGATGTGCAAAGGACAGAGGTGGATCTTTAATGTTAGTTTGGTACGCAGAGCCTCCAAGTAATGGTGTAGATCCGAAAGAACCAGCAATTTGGGATTGAAAGCTTGCTGAGAGCTTTTTCAGATTGGCATTAAGCGGGGTTCAAACCACCAACCCCATAATTGATAACCAAAGACGCTACCGCTAGGCCACCCTGACACCCCTCAAATTAAATATACAGTACATTATTTATATGAATAATGTAAACTGCTAGCATTTTTAATAATATTTGTTTATAACATTAAAATAAATGATATTATTTTATTTTTTATTGATGATTTTGATGTTAGTAGAACAAAAACTAGTTTTGAAGACAAAACAACGGCAAGGCAAGCCCTTAGTTGTGATGTAAGCGTACCATTT
Organism: Watersipora subatra; assembly: GCF_963576615.1. NCBI lineage: Eukaryota > Metazoa > Bryozoa > Gymnolaemata > Cheilostomatida > Watersiporidae > Watersipora > Watersipora subatra. Next base: position 58,023,485 of record NC_088710.1, on the reverse strand, counting down.
TTTCAGCAAAGCATATTTGTGTAAATCACTGTCAATGTAAATGCTGCAGATTAGCCAACGCTGCTGACCAATTGTTGACCAAAGGCCAAATGCTGACCATTACTTGTAACGCATCATAGCAGTCATCTTTAGGCTCATAAATAGACTAAATAATAAAAGTAAAATGTATTAAAATATCGGCCAACAGAAATGCTTTTGTCTTGCGTGTTCACACATCGGCTAATCATCAACATTGACATTGTACATGGCACGTCTGTTGTTTGCCAATAATATGATCTTTTTATGTCACAGCTTGGAGCTAGCATCGCGAGTGCTTGTGTCTCTAAGACTGGTTTTGTTTCTCTAAGATTAAAATTATTTTGAAAAATTGAAATATGATTATATTGTTATAATCGGATGCAATCTTAAAATGGTGTCAGTTAACCTTGAACTCTAACTACAGCATTTCGTCACCTTTTCTTTAAACGTTTTTGTATGCCAATACATTTAGGAAAAGCAAATTGGACACTTTTTGGGTCTATAGACAGCAGATTATACAATCACCAAAAATACTGTATACTGGCATCAATGAGCACTATCATGGAGCAAATGATTGAAATAATTGTCAGGAAACCTACATACAATCCATCTTGACTAGCTGAGGCCAGTTGGTACATCTGTGCACTGGTAATATAAAAGCTTGCTTTAGTAAGAAGTTATTTCTATAATATTGCTATCCACTTTTCCCAGAACAACTCTTCATGTTCCCAGTTTTTTCTAGCTCTCAATATCTGACTTGGCTATGTTCTAGTCAGTTTTTCATTGTTTTGCAGCCCTGCTGATTAACTCACCCGCTGGCAGCATGCTTTTGACCTTGACCCATGCTCTCCTCCTTCTGCCAGTCTCAAGAATTACACCACTGCTTGACAGTCTACTCAATTTACTCGAGCAGCTCAATGTGGTCAACAGGAGCTGCATGCTGAGACATGATAGTCTCAATTCAAGTATGTGAGATAGCAACAGCGCTGTGACTGGAGTGTGCTGTGTAACAGTGCTATGGGTGGAGTGTGCTGTGTAGCAGTGCTGTGGCTGGAGTGTGCTGTGTAAAGGGGTGGTCACACGAGAGCCGAAACAATATAAACGACGCAAAACAACGTTGGTGTCATTTGTAAACTGTTCGGCCGAAAACATTTCTGGCCGAAACAAACCATTTTGGTCCTGCTCGAAATTTCGTGGCCGAACCCTTGCTCTTATTGGCTGGTTAAAATTCTAGTGAGCACGCGTCACATTTCTCCTTACGTGCGTCTGAGCAAAGTTAAAAAGAAATGGAACGATCTTTTTATTTTGTTAAATAAACAACGTGAAGCAATTTACGACAAGGCTCACCCGGACTTGTGATTGTGTTGCATAAATGTAAGATGTTGCACTTAAGTTTTGCACAAATGTAAGAGAATGGTTGTGGTTTTTTCGTGTAGAATAGAAGTAATGTGTCATACTCATCCTGATGAAGAATCATTGACTGTTTTATTTATGTAAAACCACAGTACTTTGATAAAGCTGTTTTTGTTTGTTATGTACTCAGCATAGAAAAACATTCATATGTTAATAAAAAATATAATTATGTTGATGGGAAGGGTTGGCAAAATCTTTGTATCGAGTGATTTATTTTGAGCTGAACGATCTTCTGATAAATCTGCTGCGTAATTATAATTAATAATTGTTCCTCAAAGTTTTTTGTTTACAATAGAATTATTTAGCTCAAATACAGAAAAACTACCAATGAAACAGTGTCTTGTCTCCAAGTGCATGGTATCTAGGAAGCGAAGTGACTTCAGATGCCGTGTGACATGTGGCTTAGCCGAACCGAACTAAAACAACCTCCGAACCAAACCACACCTAAGTCGGTTCGGCCATCGAGTGACCACGGCTTAACCGTACTGTGGCTAGAGTGTGCTGTGCAACAGTGCTGTGGCTGGAGTGCGCTGTGTAGCAGTACTGTTACACAGTAGAAGTAGAAATGTGCTATATGATAGTATTGTAAATCTAGGTATGAAGTTACTAAACATGAAGATTATTTGTGCAACAGTTCTGTGTTAGAGGAATGCATGATGTTGTTGCTCATTTACCACTTGTGTTGCAAATTCAACTTTGCTTTTCGTTCCTCCGTTTGAAATGCTCAAGTATCAGGATCGTGCTATTGGTAATTTTGTTGATTTCTATAGAGATTGCTTGGCTTCTCGATGTGGAAAAATGCTGCTCGTTTCTGATTGGAAGAATTCTTGGCAACATGCTTTTGGCTGGCACAAGTAATAGTTGTGAGGGAAGTGATACTGCCGGGACTTGGCGAAGCATGTCACTTTTTCGAAATGGCTTGGAGAACAGCAGCACACTGGAAGAAAGTGGTGAGTTTTAAATTAAATCATCATTGTTATTCCTTTATCTGTAGGTGGCAAGGCAGATGCTACCATATAATCTAAGATAGTTACTAAGATTAAGATCAGTGTATTCACATCTGCAAACGTCGACTCCGAATAGCTAAAACTGACACAATACTGTCAGTGCAAACAGTTTCTATTTCCTCAACTCTTAAACCATGGAAGGATTGCCTTAAACTTGCAAAGTCATAACTCGCCATACACGTACGAGTGTGTCAACATATGAGAACATCGAAATACGAGCAAAATTGCGAGCAAGTTGCTGCCTTGACATATGAGAAAACTTTGAGATACAAGCATGCAAGCCGGTTCTCTATGCGGCCACTAAACAGTAGGTATGCTTGAGGCTGATTTTGAGGCAGAACAGCATCGCTCGGTATTTTCTGCCGAATCAGTTTGAAAAAGTTTCACAAAGGTTGGCCAAAAATTATAGCAAAAGCGAGGCAAAAAGCGCCAAGCCGGAGGAAGACAAAAAAATTAAAATAAATACAAAATTAGAGTTAAGTTTAGTAAAAGATTAAAACTAGCTGTTTAGTAAACTAAATTCATTCGAGTTAAATTCAAAGTTTTTGTTTTGTTACGTAGTGTCACTAGTATAGTGCACTGAATGCATTGCTGTCAAGTCTCTCTTACACTGCTGCTTGCCACTGTTTGTCTTGAAGATATAAATTTCATACAGTACCGTACATACTAATGTTACATTTTATTGTGAATCATAACCACTAGATGGTACTTGTTACTTTGCCAATGTAGGCAGTGAATTACAACAATTAAAAACATGTTTTTCCAATGTAATATCTTGTTTTAGGTGTTTTTTATAGCGTGAAGACAGATTAATTTGTATTTCATTGTTTTATACATTAAATATTGCTTTGAGGTACGAGAACATTGAAGTATGAGCTCAGTCTTAGAATGCATTAGCTCGTATGTCAAGATATGAATGTACATACTTCTGTGTTTAACTATGTCTATGTACAGCAAATGTTATCAGAGTTAAAAGTAAACAGATTTGAGTAGTTTTCTAGTTTCAATTTATTATTTTCTTCTAATTTTTCTTCTAGTATCTAATTTAATTAAATGGTTATTGTGTGACGATATATGCTGCATTTTATAAGGAGTTATGTTCTCTATGTTATAATACTACTGAATCTGTTTCAATGTTTAGCAGAAGTTAAAAATGCTGAAATCAGAGAGTTGTTAGAGTTGGCCGAAGGATCATGTGCGGAGAGTACACACGTTGCTATCAGCAATGCCTACAAGTACGCTAAGAAGAAAGGTGGGTTACTAGTTGAATAATTCACTGCAATCAGGGTTTGCATAGACTGAGTTATTATAGGCAATCAACCTTTAATAGTGCTTCTCTTTGTTTATTCATGTTTCTGAATTAACTCTTGAAAATCTCACCATCTGCTACTTGATCACGGAAGTAATTTATACGATAAACAGGGATGTCTCTATCCCTTCGTCTATCTGTATGTTTTTCCAAAGCCAGAGTTAGAAATTAGAATAAAATAAAAACTATAAAATATAATATGCCTTATAGTAGCCATGCCATTCACTCACACCTATTTACTAATAACATGGCTCGGGTTTACTATGTGAAGTTTATATCCTTTTGTGAGACATGTGAAACACATATGCATACACACATACTTGCACATGTTTGTACATACATTAGTTGTCATGTGTACGCAGTATTACGTGAGTATTGCATGAATTTTATTAGTGAAAATTATTTTTTGCAGATTTAGATACGGTTAACCTAAGAGATGATTGGCTGCTGGAACGAACTACAAGATTTTTGTTAGCAGCATTCTTTAAGCACGCCAATGTGGTCCAAAAGGCTTTGGCTGGTGACCATGACCGAGTGCTCTCCGAGGTCTACAGGTAAGTCATCTACAGCAATCTCTTGAGTTGTATGTATGATAGACTATGTATACCTCCGTTCGCATAAGATTGTAGGTACACATCTAAAAGAGGCTCACTTGTAGCTAGAACTTCACGAGATGTTGATTTAACTGGTTGCTGGCGATTTTTCAAGTAGACAGTTTGAAAATTGCCCCCATTTAAAGGGATATCGCCAATTGTATAAACGATATAATCATTTAATGACGATAAATCTCACACCTGACGATTTTCAAACATTAAGTGATACTGGAACTAAAATACACGGGCCTTACAATAAGCTCATTCATGAAATAAATGCTTCTAATTATTACAAACACAAAAACAGTTTCTCTTAAAATTAAAATATGCAAAAAATATAAACAAAATTTTGCAAGTTTTTCTACATAATAATATCACGATATATCGTGAATTGACTATTTGCAATATCGAATCGTCTGCTGATTTTTGGAAATCGTGAAGCCCTACTTGTAGCCAGCTCATAAAGACTTAAACGGACTACAAATATGATATGGACAGAAGCACCATTGAGATTTTGTTATGACTTGCGATATTTCAGTGGTAGATATGGTAGATATGCTAAGTGTAGATATGCTAAGTGTAGATATGGTAGATATGCTATGTGTAGATATGGTAGATATGCTAAGTGTAGATATGCTAAGTGTAGATATGGTAGATATGCTAAGTGTAGATATGGTAGATATGCTAAGTGTAGATATGCTAAGTCTAGTATTCATTGGGTTTACTTATGTTGCAGCCCGCGTGTTTGCAATAAACAAATCTTATACAGAGGTTTCGCGTAATGCATTTATGTGAGATTCTTGTAACACAACTCAGTCTTGGTAAATTTTTGGTTTTGCCCAAAACAAGTTGCGGTTATTATTGTGAAACTGGATTCGTTTAATTTTTTCCAATGTCCCAAAACCACAATGTATATTTTACCATAACTTCTATGATCGGTGAATGCTGAATTTATGCTTGTCAGTCAAAGTTGATATCGTGATTTTTCATAGTTATTGCCCACGCCACCTCAGTTGGTCTGATAATTGGTGGACTAAACTATATTATTAAATCTTCACCCTAACAGTGTGTCTTTAGTTTTTCATCTCAAGAGGACACAAGTACCAACTCTCTACGTACACAGTCAGCCGCATGATGGTTGTATAATGGTTGTTTTAGACAAGTGTTTAAAATTCGACGCAAACTAGTGACGCTGGGACAGAAAGTTACAGAGCAGTGCAGTACCGATACTCCTGTTCATACTGGCGGAGATCACGCTGCTCAGTCTGACCTTACTAGTGAAGAGATCAGCTTACCATCTGATTATATATCAGTAGATGGTATGAGAGTTAGTGACACTCCTCAAAATGAACCGGTGAGCTTGTTGTTTGCCAGTTCTATTTTCCTGTTACACCGCTGCTCATGGTACTTGGTCAAGGACTTTTTACACTGACCATTGCTTGCAAACTTTCTGTGCTAAGTTCTGCTTTCTTTATGCCATCATATGTCTCAGCCCAAAACATTGTAAACTGTAGCCCTCTTTTTGATGGATTAACCTGGTACAATTCAAAGTGCCATTATTGAAAGTCATTGTTGTTACTTCACCATCACAGAACGTCTAATGCATTTCTTGAAGCTGTTGGCGTCTATAGTCTCTTTTTTATGCACTTGACAAATGAGAGTAGTGCCCTCAAGTTGTCAGGTTCACTTTCTATGGCTGAGTCTTAAGTAGTGCTTGACAAGTGAGAGTAGTGCCCTCAAGTTGTCAGGTTCACTTTCTATGGCTGAGTCTTAAGTAGTGCTTGACAAGTGAGAGTAGTGCCCTCAAGTTGTCAGGTTCACTTTCTATGGCTGAGTCTTAAGTAGTGCTTGACAAGTGAGAGTAGTGCCCTCAAGTTGTCAGGTTCATTTTCTATGGCTGAGTCTTAAGTAGGGGAGGCTAGTATGCAATGTATTTAGCAGTGAGCTTGCTGGCACTGACCTTGGATCTTCATGTTCTTTAGTTTGCTATATCTGATCCTATTCTCTAATATATGCGTATGCACTAGTTGGCCCTATAACATACACCTCTTACATAAATTCCACTGAACATAAAGAATTTATGTACCGTTTCTGCATCATATTACATAAAAAATTATTTATAATGTAAAGCATCAAGCTGGTGCAAGTTCTTAAATTCGATATGAATATTGAGATTTCTATAGTTAGTCTTGAAAGTATTGTTTTCTCTCTAGCCATGCTTGGGAGAGACGATGACATATAGGGGTATCTGAGATATCTATGTACTATATAATATATATTTTTACTTTGTTTTAGACATGTTAAATTACTTTTTCTTTTGCTTTTCACCATGCACCATGCTGTGGAATTTTTTTTAATCGACATTGAAGGTGTGTGCTCTCTTTAACTTGATGTAAAATCACTGTAAACATGAACCCTAAACTAAGTGTGAGTGATAAGAAAACAAGGAAAAAGTTGTCAATACAACAAACCAATGATACCAGTTACTGTACAGTCTTTAGATTAAGAAGTTAGTTTAGTTTTTTATTTTGAAGTACCAAAGAGGTGAGTTTCGAAAAATCTTGGAATGTAGTTTATGCTTTGTATAACATAAAATCGCTGTAATGTAAAAAATTTTCGAACGGATTATTTATGATGTAGGGCCGTCTACTGTAAGCCAAAATAAGATGATAGCATAATTTACTGGAAATAATAATGCTATTTTTACTTTTCATATATCGATATTATTGTGTGAGAACAGTTTGTATTGTGTATTTTGAATGTTGCATCTTCTAAAATTGAACGAGGCAGTAATCTGTCTACAGATGCAAGCATCAGCTGACCACAGTCAATCTGAAAGAGGTACCGAAGTGCAGACATCACTTAGTTTCGCCGAGGATTCTCAAGCCACTGATCAAACATCAGTTACTCAGACAGAGTTGGAGACTGAGTACGTGCCAGCGTTCATTGTTCAGAGGCGGACTGAGCTGACGCAGGTGATAGACCGTCTCGAAGAACACAATAACATCCACAGAGCCACTACCAGCAGAAGAGCCGAGACTGTACCATCTGATATTGAGTTCGAAGCCAACTTGGAAGGTAGATTTAAGAGTAGTTTGCTGGTAGATGTTAGACAACTGTTCATCTCTTCTGAAATTCAAGTTACAATCTCTTTATATCGTTTTGAATTTAAACCATGCCTTTTAGCTGTTCGATTTCAACCCTTAATTTAGCGCAAATAAGTTAGGCATACCATTGTTGTAGCTTGTTTACCCTGAAGATTATTTCATTAAATTCTTATATAAAACAGTTTTTAATACCATAATGTCAACCATATTCTTACTAGAGCCAAATACCCAGTAATCTAATTTTCAGGAGCTTTATGTTGATCATGTTGTTGACTATCTCATCCTAGTAAGCCTTCTGTGACTCTTAGTGCACCTTTATTACTGGCACTCCAGTCAGAGCAGTTCATCAGACAGCATATGGACAGGCTTTATAACTTGCAAATATAGGTGCAATATTTTAAAATGTCACATCTGTAACTTTCTAAAAAGGGAGCCTGCGATGTTTAAAATATTTTAAATGGTACAGTTCTCTATTTATTGTAACTTGCAATAGCATTCTATTATTTGCATTTATGCTTCATGTTGCCAATCCATCGACTTAGTATTATGATCTATCCAGAGATTCACACACCTCACAGAGAGGAGACAACTGCTAACCAATCAGTGCAAGACATCTATGAGAAGGAGTGCAACTCTATAATAGACAAGTGTCGGTTTATTATCACAGATGTCATGGCCTACCTCAAAGGTGAGCTAGTGCTCTGCTGGCTTATGTCACTGCTGGTTATTAATAGCCAACAGCTCATAGATTTTAAAATCTACTTTCCTGCGAATATTTATTGTTTCTTTATTTTGCTCTCTTTATATGTTTTAAAAGAAGGCTATGCTTTACAATTAAAAAGGTGAAGTTTAGCAGGTAGAATACATATTAAAAATAATATATATTCTAATACTAGTTAGTACCCTTCTGACTATTTTGTATATAACTGTTGCAAATGCTGAATTAATCAAAGGTGGTTTTTCACCTTTCTCTGCCACAAGCCGTGTGGCATGGCTCAGCAAAATGTTTTCGTGTGGCCAAGAGTCAAATAATGCTTCGTACTCATTGCTTCTGATTAGGGAGTAATTAATTATTCTATCATATCTGTACTTAACCGAAAGGAAACCATCATCTGAATACGTTGAGCCAATAAAAAATATGGCTACAACCCATCCTGAGCGTGGTTTCACTTTGCAACAACTTTCATTTTTTATTGCAATTTCTTCTTAGCAGCGACCAGTTGTGTCAGAAGCATTAAAGCGACAAATTTTTACTAATTTTAGACTTGTAAACTTTGGGTGCTTTGTATTGAACAATAGTACTACTGAGAGTGATTATGTTTATTTTATCAATAATAATACCGTAAACTGTAATAATACATGTATTGACAAATTTCCCAACTCAGATCTTTACATATACATGCCCCTGTCAAATATTAGGTTTTACTGAATATGTAATCAAGTCCTAGTAGAGAAATTAATTTGGTAGCGAAAGAGTTAATGCATCCATGAAAGTTATAAACAAATCAAGTCCATATATCACTTTCAGTTCATTTGCGAAATATTGTTTTTGTAAAAATTCACGGTGTTATATGATGAGGTTTGTCTATGCACCTTAACTTGTTAAATGCTGCCTATATAACATGGATGGAACTGATCACGACTCATATGGTTGCTGCCACACTCTGAAACCACCTTGGTCAGCTATTCGGTAAACCTTACCTTCATGAGTTCAATTAATGAAATGGTTTAATATATTGGATATTTAATAACTTTCCTATCAAAAACGGCAGCGAAAAATCTTTATTCATTTGATATACCCAACCAATACATAACATTATAACATATTTTTTAGCATGTCCTTTTTTGAGGATGTATAAAAGTGGTTAACAAAAATATTTTTTAATTTTGGTCCAAAAGGAAGATTCAATGATTGGCTAGAGTCACTTCTAAAGTAAACAAGTTAGCCTGAGGATCTGAAATCTTTACTATAATAAAAGCTGTGTCTGTCCGAAGCCCCGTTAAGAGCGGTAGGAAAAACAGATTGACTCACACAGGAATCGAACCCGAGGCATATGATTTCTGAGCAAGCGCGCTAGCGGTACACCACTCAACCACCTTATTACTTTATGAATTAATTATACTCATACTGATCACCCATAAGGATCTCCCACGGTGCCCGGGACTGCCGAGCATACTAGTAACTATACACTAGAAACGCCTTAAAGGCGTGCAACTCCGACTTATTGTTTTCTTTATAATACTACAACCTCTGATACAGAACTTCATTGTTGACTGTCAGTAAAGGTATTGTTTATAAAGTTTTGAAAGAAAACTTTGTCGTTTTACAGGCAAATTTTATGGTTAATATGACTTCATTTGGCATATTATAGTAAAAATCTTCTGGATTTTTCATCCATTTTGTCCTTTGTAATAGTTACACCGTGGCCTCGTAACTTCTTGCAACTCTTAGAGCATGGAACTATGACATTTTTTTAGACAAGACTGTTACAACTTTAGTTCACTGATTTTCAGTCATAAATTTTAGTTACCGTTCAACTAGTGCATACTATGCTACTATAGTTGCACCTGGCAATCTCAAAGAATGCACGATGATTTATGAGATCAGCACCATTGGGCTAAACTCATTGTTTCTATCCTGAGATTACTTTACCAAGTGTATATGATTGTCTTGTTTTGTTAGTAGCTATGCATTATCTCATGGAACACATTGTCTTACCTAAATCTTTTTCAGGAGCTGTTGTGTGTTTACATCCTTGAAGTCACAAATGTGGTATTCTGCAAATTAATTAGAATTCTCATATTAATTATAAATGCAATTCTCATATTGCATAAGACTTTTTAGATTTTGCAATTTTTTCAACTGGTTTTAGAGTTCAACAAGTGACTCTAGAAGTTGTCTATTTATTACCCTTTGTATTTTTCATTCCAAAAATATTGTTACATTTTTACTGCTATTAAAAGTAATCTTTGCATAAACTAAATTAAAATATTTTTTATAGAACTGTTGTTGTAGTCAGCTTATCATCTTTTGCTGTATGCACATGTAGCAGAGAATGATGACTCTGAACAGCTGCTTTCTGAAGTAAAAGATCCCGATGAATCTGATATTTCAACATCCAATTCAGTGCCACTGTTTAAACATTGGAGTCTATCACTGAAAGGATCTCCTGGTCTCTACACTCCTTTGGAACGATCTAAGGTGAAGATGCAAAGCATTTCCAAGTGTGGGCAGATAGCTCCACCTGTAAACTCAGTCTATTTGTCGTTAGTTTGTTTAGACTTGTCATAAAAAGCTATTGACTAGCTATAACTAGTCAATGTATGTCATGGACCCATATTGATCTGTCAACCAACTAATTATCTGAAATTTTTCATATTTTTTTTTTTAAATTCAAGCGATGACCTGGCTTACAAAGCTTGAAGGAGAATGCTTTCATAAAAATATAGCTTATCACTTTGAAGGACATGCACAAATGTATCATAACAGTTGCCGTCTCGAGAGTTTCCATTGAATCGATTAAATTAATTGCATTTGTATTGTATTTTTATTGTACTCGAGTCGTTGTCAGAAATACTTCTCTTTGCACCTTTGTCGGATCAGCTGTGTCATGCAGCTCCGCCATGGTTGCTGTAAGGTTGTTACTGTAGGACCTTGTTTTTCTTTTGTTGTGCAGAGATGTCTGTCAGAGGTAGGAATATCTCAGCACCACTGGGACAGTAATATTTAGTCTATAATCTCCTCACTAGGCTCACTTTTAATTGTTGAATCTGAATGAGTGCATCATAGTTTGATATTTCGCCAAGAGTCACCTACCTGGATTATAATAACAGGCAATAAAATGTGTTTGCTAGATCACAGACAAAGAGACATGTAGCTGTGGTATGATATAGCACGAAGAGGCATCTACCTGCAGTACATTGTCATCTAAAAGTACGCCTACCTGGAGTATAATGTCACACAATGAGATGCCTACCTGTAGTATGTTGTCATATGAAGAAGCACCTAATTTTAGTAGAATGCCACACAAAGAGATGCCTACTTGTAGCATGTTGTCATACAAATAGGCACCTACTTTTTGTGTAATATTCCGCGAAGAGATGATTACTTGTAGTGTAGTATCACATAGCCAATTACCTCCTGTAAGGTTAATTGCACCATCTTATTTCTTATAAATAAGTCTTTCATAGAAATTTTCCTCTAAAAAGGTGTGTAATTTTGTCTGCTTCCGTACAGGTCGTTGCTGATGCTGACAAAGCCCAGACCACCATTACTCTGCAGGATGTTCAGAAAGCTCTTGGGAATCTCAAAACCCAACAGAGCCAATCACCTAGTTCTAAATTGAACAACCTTATTCCTACAAAACTAGTTCGCGAACTGACCGATTACCTATTCAACAAGGGTGAAGATACTCTTCCCTCACATATGAAGAGTACTTTGAGAAATGAGCAGCAAAAGGCTGAGGTAGGGCTTCAAGCATTTTTGGAAAGTTCGTCCTTTTGAAACTTATCATGAATAGTTTAAACTATATATTCATTTTCTTAAGCTTTTTTTGACCAATATTGCTAAGTAAAGGAGGACATCAGGTCACAAAGCTTTGATACATTACTATGGTGGTATTGTTATGCCCGAGTCTGTGTTGAGGTTTTCAATGTTTGCCTTCTGCACTCCTTCTAGGAAATGGTTTACACCACACAGTTGTCTTTACACCACACATTTGTCTTTTTACCACCCGGTTGTCTTTACACCACCCGGTTGTCTTCACACCATACAGTTGTCTTTGCACCACAGAGTTTTCTTTACACCACAAAGTTTTCTTCACATTGCATGGTTATCTTTGGCAGACAAGACTGAAGGCACTCGAGTACATTCGAAGGCTGCTGGCACAGAGTCCTTTCTTGCATACCGACTCACAGGATGGTGCTGCTACGGTCAATTCTTGTCTCATCCCATCAGTGGATATTCAGTGGCTCATCGGCTGCTTTAACCTTCACCTCCTTCACTCTGACCACGAGGAAGCAAACACACGTCAAATTCACCACTACCAGGTCAGCAGTGCCACGACTTGACACCTCATCTTTTGACTTTTGTAATGTGTAACCCAGGGGTCAGGAACCTTTTTGACTGAGAGAGCCAAAAACCCGAATGTTTCGAAATTTCATTATAGGAGAGTCATATGTATATTTCATAGGAGAGTCATATGTATATTTCATAGGAGAGTCATACGTATATTTTGAATCTTGAAAACATAAAATAAATGGAAAAAGGAAGACCAGCAAATTTAGTATGTTTAAGCAATTTTAGAGTATAAGAAAAATGGATTTACTCTGTTCGTTTATTTTGTATTAACTAACTAACAAACCATTTTGTTCGACGTTCAAACAAAATAAATTCGACGTTCATTTACACGATTTGCTTATTTTTCTAAATGGTAAAGTCTATTTCACAAAGTAAAACTAATCCTTTGTTTTTCGTGATGTTATTCTATCGTTGTCTGCCATCTTTATGAACAACTTTTATCGTTAAAAACACGACGCTTCTGCAATTAATTATTTGCAAACAATGCTTTTGTTTGCAAATTTTTTATTTTGGTATCAAAAAACACTGAAAAATACTATTAATCAAGAGAATGTCGATGGTTTTTTACAAAGATGGCGGCTTTTTTTGTGCGCATGTGTAAACAGGGTGATGACGTCAAAAAATCGATGGATAGCAATATTTTATACGTTTACTAGACAGCAAAACAACAAATAATTGTACACAAAGCGGTACTACCTGTTGGTCGTCAGATGTATCTAGGGTCAAGGTTATGATAAAAGAGAACTTTTGACGATACTCCAACTCGTGACATTCTGATTGGTGGACCGGCGCTGTAACATCTGCACCAATCAATCGCCTTCAAGTATTGATTAACAATCGCGCAGCTACCTATTCTCTGTTTTGTCGACACATCTGGTGATCCATCACGACAAACTAAAATGTCATGGAAGTTGTATATATATATAATAGATATAACGCTATACGCATGTCGTTTTTTCTTTCACAAGATAAATTATCATTCAAATCGATATTGAGATTTTGCACGACATATAGCGCTTCACGTTAAATGAAATTTTTAACGTAGTAGGAAGCAAAAACTTCACATAAATCCTTTACAGTAATACTTCAACTTACGAGTGCTCCAACGTACGAGAAACTTGAGATGCGAGCCAGCTTTTAAGCAAGTTTTAGCACTAACATACGAGCCATGTTTGAGATACGAGCACTTGAGTCAGTTGTCAAGTATGCCGGAGGTGTTTTATGAGAACAGCATCACTCTGTATTTTTCAACTGCTCAGGTTATACTGTTGTATCGTGTTTTTTTGAGCACGATTTTCTGTGCAGAATTATGTGAATTATACGTACTGTGCGTAGACCGAAAGTTTGCCAGTAAAATGAAAGATAATACAAAGAAAAAGCAAATGATAACAATTGATATTAAACGGAAAAATATTGAAAAATATGCGAAATGTGTATGCGTGATTGAGCTAGCTCAGCAATATGACAGAAATACATTCATAATTATCAAACAGAAGAATTATATTCAGGGCATTTAGTTCGCAAAAGGACTAACCATAGTTTCTAAGCGGTGCAGCGATCTTCACGACTGCTGGTGGCATTGGACAAACAATTGGCCGGTGACAGCGTAACTGAAACGATGCTATGTGAAAAGTCCGGTGCTATCTATCCAAACTGTTTAATAGACACTCGGACAAGCTGGCTAGTGGTCGTGCATTAACCATTTGTGACGACACCTGTGTTCGTCCTAATCGCAACATGTTGCAAGGGCGACAAAGGCAAACGTCCTTAAATAGGTTTATCTTAAAACGGCCGGCTAGTCGTGAGAGCGAAAAAAAGGAAAGATTTCTCGCTAACCAGCGAGAAACTTCAAACTATGAACGCCGAAGAAATTTTAATTACATTTAGTTGAAAATGAAAGTTTGCTTTTAGGTTTGCTTCTAAGTTTGTCTTTTAACACTTTGATAAAATCCAAATTTATCAAAGTCAAGTGTTGTAACGAAGGATAACTTATATCTCCCTCCCTGGCAAATGCGAGTGTTAACTGCTATTGTATGTATTTAATTTTACATTTTAATTAATCACATTTCCTTGCATTATTTTTTATTTGTTGCTTTTTGAAAACATGTAGTATGTAAGAACAATAGCCAACATGTTCTTTCTATTACAATATCTTGTTTTGAGTGTTTTATTTGCTTTTTTAGAGTAGGGAAACCAATCAATATATATTTAATTGTTCTATATATAAATAAATTGCACCAACATGCGCGTAAATTGACATACGAGCTCAGTCTCGGAACGCATTAAGCTCGTAAGTTGAAGTATGATTGTACATTATTTGTAATTTACGTTTTAGGAGCTATACGTTATAGGAGCGTCTACTGCATTTAGTTAATTAAATTAAAAGCAAAATTATGATTATTTTTTCCACTGATTTATCAAAGAGCCAGATGAAGTCATCAAAAGAGCCACATATGGTTCGAGAGCTAAAGGTTCCCGACCCCTGGTGTAACCTGTGACCCTCTTTGATAAAGGTTCACAAAAATGTGCTGTTTTCAAAATGTCATTGGCAGACAACTCCAGTGTCATTTGGACATCATAATTTTGAATTTTCACCATAATCATATATTTATCTTTTATATAATGTATTTTTCGGGCAGATTAGTAAAATCGGGATGCTTAATAAATCTGCAACTTGTCTGCTCACATAATTAAAATACCAAAAGCTGGTCATTTGGTGGTATGATGCTGGACAAGCTTTCAACAACAACAACAATAATACAATGTTAGTTTACAAAGTATCAGTTGTCCTATCTTCACTGCACTCACACAAACCTTTCATGTGCTTTGGAAAGGTTTGTGTGAGTTGGCAAACCTTTCCAAGCACATGGCAACATGGCAAATATTCCATTGGCAATATGAAAGCATATGTGCTTTCATATTGCCAATGGAAAATTTGAGTAAGCTTACTAATAAGAGCTAACGCTTCTCATGATGTTGTGCCATAACTTTGCGTTGTGGCCGAAAGCGGTAGCGTATTTGCTCCCATATACCGAAATATATTGCCAAATGAATCCATCAAGCTTGTGTAGCTGAATTGGGAAGGCATCGAACTGGCGAACGGCAGGGTCCGAGATAAAGTTTCTGCGATATGGATTCTTTATTCCAAGATATTAATAGCTATAGCTGGACATGCCAAAGGATGACAGAAAACAGACGACAGACAACCAACTTTGAGAAATATATATGGTATATAAATCTCAAAGTTTGACTTTAAGATTGATATGTATAGATATATATCTATATTTATAGATGTATATCTCAAAGAGTAGATGTCAAAGAGTTTGTCATGTGTTCGGATGTCTGCCTGTCCAGCTATAGCTATTAAAATCTTGAATGAAGAATCTGCATCGCAGATTGGATCTCAGAACTTTCCGTTGCCCAGACGATATGCTAATTTAATTGTGCTAAGCGAGATTGATGGATTCATTGGGCGAAATATGTTGCTATGTGGGTGAAAATATGCATACCGTTTTGTGTTACGGTGCAATGTCGTTTTATGTGTGCTCTCACAGCACTTATTAGTAAGTTTAGCAATACTAGTTTACTCAAATTAGCCATTGGCAATGTGCCAGGCTAATGGCAAGTGGCAGGTAACTACGTTACCTGTCACTGTTTATAAGCTGATTTTTAATACCCATGCATCGCCGGGCATGCTGCTAGATCCTCATTGCTTAACCTTGTATGGTATAGGAAACCCTCTTATACTAGTGTAAAAATTTGCCATTGTTTTTTAGGCTGGAATAGAGTGTTCTCGTGTTGGGACACGGCTGGACATAAAGAGAACAGTGCACAGCATGTATTCTACCCTCGTAGAGCTGCTCACTCATTCCCACCAGCTGCCTTCTAAGGAATCTATTGTCTCTGTTTTACTCTACGCACTCAGTGCCAAGTACAGGTCAGTCCACCTTTCTGCTTCTCTCAATTTAGCTTCATCCAGTGTTGCCACTTATACTGTTCTACTAACTTAAACTCTAATTGTTTTAACTCCAAACTTGACCCAACTCCAGTATGATGCCTGCAAGTCTGATCATGGCATTAGTATTTTCCAAGTGCTGTCAGGTTGGCCAGCTTCTAAATAACTAAGGGTATGTTTATGACTCGCATTTTAGTAGGAATCTTTTCACTACACAATCTGTAGTTGTTTTTATAACAATTTCAGCCTTTTTCATTATGATTAGTTTTTGTCGAGTGACAAGAAATTGGTCCAAAGTTTAAATGAGAAAAGCGCAGTCTGCCTGAACGGTTTGCGCTTATTAAAATTATTTATACCTATAAATACATATTTCATCTTTTGGTTTGATAATTGCTTTTATATTAATTAACCATATACTTGCCTACATTCATAAAATGTAAGGCTGACTAACATTTTACAGTGCTGCCGATGTAGATCTTATAGTGTCCCATGGGCTGTTGCCAATAATATCTAAGATAGCCAACCCGAGGAATGTCTCTCCTCAGTATGTCACACAGATTTCTGCAAACAGTCTTCCTGCTGGTGAGCGATTCACTCTGCTCAGTCACGCTACAGCTCTGCGCCTTCTCCAGATGCTATCACTTAACGCGGGGTAAGTCAACTGTTGATACCTGGAATTAAAGATCTTCATGTCTTTAGGGTGATGATAGACGGAGTAATGCAGTTGTAATCAAGTAGAAGTGTGTTGACACTATGAACTATGACAGCTCTACAACTTTTTACTATAATAAGAGCCATGCCTGTTCATCTGTCTGTTTGTTCACTTGTTTGTCTGTCCAAAGCCAGGGTTAGAGGTTAAGATAAAAGATTGCTATATATGGTACGCAAACTCGTAACATTCAAACTTGGTAGACTGACACTGTAACACCCACACTAATCGACTGCCTTTAGACATTTCTGAATAATTGTGCAAAGTATAATTCTTGGTGCTTTATGGCCGAAAAAATGAACAGATATAATACAAATGAAGTTTGAAAAATACCTATGATAAATAATCTCCTACTGCACACTTGACGAGCCCCCACAACACACTAGACTGTCAGAGTACTAGAGTACATAATGTTTAATATATAAATTACACGCACTGATGAATTATCTTATAGCATGTATATATCATTTTATATGTATGCCTGACTACTAAAATAATTGTACAAATACATGACTCCGAATTGAAATAATGTTGTCCGTTTTGTCACTGTTTTTGAGAAATGGTTGCATTTAGCCACTGCCAAACCTCCTTTAAGGTAATTTAAACTTCAATCATGCAAGTCATCGCGTAGTAACGTGACAGATTCTCATTTTCACTACAGAGCTTCACTTTTGGATTTTGTCTCAACTAGAGACAAATGTTGCTAGATTGTTGATTACTTTTTAGTTGCTAGCGGCGGGTTTTTTATTGTTCTATTGTCAATTTTCTTGTTTTTACAGAATTCGTGCCAATCAGCTTAAAGCCTCTACCCTACAGATTATAGGACTAACTCTTCACTCTCACCTTGACACACTTTACCAGCTCTGCAAGGAGTCTCAAAAAGGTAAGCATTTTACTGCTTGCGGTGGTGCTGATTGTAATAGTATAATTGGCAGTTGTGTGATCCTTAGTGACATTTGGTAAAAATATTCAGTTTATTTGCAAGCCAATCTCAAGTTATATAGAAGAGTTAATGACTAAAAACCTTCCCATACAAAAGAGACCATTTATACCACCAGCCCTTCGTGTCTAAAGATGCAAATATCTTGATATTTAGATGTACAACCACAAAGAGTTACATTTAGATAGACTTGTGTTTGTTATAACGAATGTGTTTTATTTCAGAATGAAGACCTACGCAATGGTAACTTAATATAAGGTTATTTATTATATTTAATTTTAAAGATGAACTTACACAAATTTTTAGTAGATTTTATCAGGAAGTATAAGTATTTTTCTATCATTTGTAATTGTTTTTTTCATGTTTGAGGTGATCTGACTGCCAGGATGTTTTTGAATTAAAATTGATAAAGCTTGATCGCAATTAAAATGCTCAGAAGAAAAATACATGCCAATGATGTCACTAGTTGTTATCATTGCAATAGTTGATATCAGTTATTGCGTTCAAATTGCAGCGTTAAGCGTCTCTATTCTGTCAGTCTCTTTGCAACTATAGAAAGTAACTTAACTAAAGTAAGCTCGTGTGAAATGACACCACTAGTTGTTATCATTGCTATAGTTGATATCGGTTATTGCATTCAAGTTGCAACGTTATGAGTCTTGGTTGGTTTTATTCTGTTGGTCTCTTTGCAATCATAAACATCACAATAAACAACTATAGATATCATAATCACCTTTTCTGATTGATCTGAGCGTTTTAATCCGCGACCAAGTTTTATTGATTTTAATCAAGATTGAAACATCCTGACAGTCATCAGATTACCTCAAACATCAAAAACAGTTGCGAATGATAGACAAATACCAATACACTCTGACGAAATATCAAAGTTTTTTTGTGTAAGTTCATTTTTAATTCCTTGTCCAAGAGAAACAATCAAACCTCTAATTTCTCTAAGGCATTTGGATTGAAAATAAAATGCCATGGCCAAAATGTCTTTCTAGGTAAATTCAGTCATTTGTTAAGTTCAGTGTCGTTGTATTGACTTTGAACATTGTGTTTATAAACTGGTTTCTTTTTAGCTTTCACATTATTCACTGCTGCCAATATTCTTGTCAAACACAGTAACATGTTGACGTGTCTGTATTATGAGATGCAACACAGCAATGATATATTTGCTAGTAATGGAACTCTAGCCATTTCTGTGACAGTTACTACACTTCACTTAATTAAATCAGAGGTAACATCAGTTTGTAAATAGAACTGATTCTTATTTCTATGTTGGTCTGTTCAATCCACACAGGACAGCATATAATTATTCATACACTACACCACCCACTATTTATTACACATGTGTGTGGAGAATAGTGCTGGTGAACGAGTCAACTGCTCACCCGCTATGGAAGTTTCTAACAGTTTTAGTAGAATGTCCGCTAGGCAAGTTGACCTGATTGAAAATGCACTCCTGCACTTTCTTATGTACACCTCATTTACTAATGGAGCAACTCTCATTTACTCATGGAGCAACTCTCATTTACTCATGGAGCAACTCTCATTTACTCATGGAGCAACTCCCATTTACTAGTGGAGCAACTCTCATTTACTCATGGAGCAACTCTCATTTACTCATGGAGCAACTCTCATTTACTAATGGAGCAACTCTCATTTACTCATGGAACAGCTCTCATTTACTCATGGAGCAACTCTCATTTACTAATGGAGCAACTCTCATTTACTCATGGAGCAACTCTCATTTACTCATGGAACAACTCTCATTTACTCATGGAGCAACTCTCATTTACTAATGGAGCAACTCTCATTTACTAATGGAGCAACTCTCATTTACTCATGGAACAGCTCTCATTTACTCATGGAGCAACTCTCATTTACTAATGGAGCAACTCTCATTTACTCATGAAGCAACTCTCATTTACTCATGGAGCAACTCTCATTTACTCATGGAACAACTCTCATTTACTCATGGAGCAACTCTCATTTACTCATGGAGCAACTCTCATTTACTCATGGAACAGCTCTCATTTACTCATGGAGCAACTCTCATTTACTAATGGAGCAACTCTCATTTACTAATGGAGCAACTCTCATTTACTCATGGAGCAACTCTCATTTACTCATGGAACAACTCTCATTTACTCATGAAGCAACTCTCATTTACTCATGGAACAACTCTCATTTACTCATGGAGCAACTCTCATTTACTCATGGAACAACTCTCATTTACTCATGGAGCAACTCTCATTTACTCATGGAACAACTCTCATTTACTCATGAAGCAACTCTCATTTACTCATGGAGCAACTCTCATTTACTCATGGAGCAACTCTCATTTACTCATGGAACAACTCTCATTTACTCATGGAACAACTCTCATTTACTCATGGAGCAGCTCTCATTTACTCATGGAGCAACTCTCATTTACTAATGGAGCAACTCTCATTTACTCATGGAACAACTCTCATTTACTCATGGAACAGCTCTCATTTACTCATGGAGCAACTCTCATTTACTAATGGAGCAACTCTCATTTACTCATGGAACAACTCTCATTTACTCATGAAGCAACTCTCATTTACTCATGGAACAGCTCTCATTTACTCATGGAGCAACTCTCATTTACTAATGGAGCAACTCTCATTTACTCATGGAGCAACTCTCATTTACTCATGGAGCAACTCTCATTTACTCATGGAACAACTCTCATTTACTCATGAAGCAACTCTCATTTACTCATGGAACAACTCTCATTTACTCATGGAGCAACTCTCATTTACTCATGGAGCAACTCTCATTTACTCATGGAGCAACTCCCATTTACTAATGGAGCAACTCTCATTTACTCATGGAACAACTCTCATTTACTCATGGAGCAACTCTCATTTACTAATGGAGCAACTCTCATTTACTCATGGAACAGCTCTCATTTACTCATGGAGCAACTCTCATTTACTAATGGAGCAACTCTCATTTACTCATGGAGCAACTCTCATTTACTAATGGAGCAACTCTCATTTACTCATGGAGCAACTCTCATTTACTCATGGAGCAACTCTCATTTACTCATGGAGCAACTCTCATTTACTAATGGAGCAACTCTCATTTACTCATGGAACAGCTCTCATTTACTCATGGAGCAACTCTCATTTACTAATGGAGCAACTCTCATTTACTCATGGAGCAACTCTCATTTACTCATGGAGCAACTCTCATTTACTCATGGAACAACTCTCATTTACTCATGGAGCAACTCTCATTTACTAATGGAGCAACTCTCATTTACTCATGGAACAGCTCTCATTTACTCATGGAGCAACTCTCATTTACTAATGGAGCAACTCTCATTTACTCATGGAGCAACTCTCATTTACTCATGGAGCAACTCTCATTTACTCATGGAACAACTCTCATTTACTCATGGAGCAACTCTCATTTACTCATGGAGCAACTCTCATTTACTCATGGAGCAACTCTCATTTACTCATGGAGCAACTCTCATTTACTCATGGAGCAACTCTCATTTACTCATGGAGCAACTCTCATTTACTCATGGAACAACTCTCATTTACTCATGGAGCAACTCTCATTTACTAATGGAGCAACTCTCATTTACTCATGGAGCAACTCTCATTTACTCATGGAGCAACTCTCATTTACTCATGGAGCAACTCTCATTTACTCATGGAGCAACTCTCATTTACTCATGGAACAACTCTCATTTACTCATGGAGCAACTCTCATTTACTCATGGAGCAACTCTCATTTACTCATGGAGCAACTCTCATTTACTCATGGAACAACTCTCATTTACTCATGGAGCAACTCTCATTTACTAATGGAGCAACTCTCATTTACTCATGGAACAGCTCTCATTTACTCATGGAGCAACTCTCATTTACTAATGGAGCAACTCTCATTTACTCATGGAGCAACTCTCATTTACTCATGGAGCAACTCTCATTTACTCATGGAGCAACTCTCATTTACTCATGGAACAACTCTCATTTACTCATGGAGCAACTCTCATTTACTCATGGAACAACTCTCATTTACTCATGGAACAACTCTCATTTACTCATGGAGCAACTCTCATTTACTCATGGAGCAACTCTCATTTACTCATGGAGCAACTCCCATTTACTAATGGAGCAACTCTCATTTACTCATGGAGCAACTCTCATTTACTCATGGAGCAACTCTCATTTACTAATGGAGCAACTCTCATTTACTCATGGAGCAACTCTCATTTACTCATGGAGCAACTCCCATTTACTAATGGAGCAACTCTCATTTACTCATGGAGCAACTCTCATTTACTCATGGAGCAACTCTCATTTACTCATGGAGCAACTCTCATTTACTCATGGAGCAACTCTCATTTACTCATGGAGCAACTCCCATTTACTAATGGAGCAACTCTCATTTACTCATGGAGCAACTCTCATTTACTAATGGAGCAACTCTCATTTACTCATGGAGCAACTCCCATTTACTAATGGAGCAACTCTCATTTACTCATGGAGCAACTCTCATTTACTAATGGAGCAACTCTCATTTACTCATGGAGCAACTCTCATTTACTCATGGAACAACTGTCATTTACTCATGGAACTACTCCCATTTACTCATGGAGCAACTCTCATTTACTCATGGAACAGCTCTCATTTACTCATGAAGCAACTCTCATTTACCTCAACAATAACATCTATTTATTTGTTCCATTTGCTAGAAGTACTATATTTGTGCTCACAGATTCAGCTCAGAGATTGGAGACAACATGGCACATTATCAAAAGCCTTTGTTGCCTCAGAAACTATTTTTTATAAAAAAACAAAACAAATTGATATTTAGCTTTTAATATAATTTTATTCACTCATACCGTGTGCCTGTCCTTTTTAGTTGGCAAGCTCATGTTCATGTTGTGGCCATGTAGGACTTAAATGGCGTTTTTTAGCTGAGCCGTTTATCTGTATAGCTGTCATTCCACAGTGCAGGAGTCAGGGTTGGAAAAGACCACGGTTTTTATGAAAAAAACAGGTTTTTTGGTTTAAAACGGTTTTTATGGTTTAAACCGGTTTTTATGGTTTTTATAATTTTACCAAGGTTTTAGCAATTTTAAGTCTAATTAACATCACTTACCATAGCTGAATGATTGAGTATTGAACATACATATGTGGAATCATCTGTTAAAGATGGTACTGTGGGAGTTATGGGAAAAAAGAGAGAAAACATGGAAATTTCAAAATGAGTCTTAAATCAAACATGATCGATGAAATACAGAACAGACATCTTATCACATCAAGTGAATATTTTACATACAGCTTTATGTATAAGTAGGAATTTTAATCCAAGTGATTAGTCATGTGGTAGTGTAGAGCAGAGCATAATGCAGATGCATTGCTAGTGTTTGGAGCAGTGGCAGATGACTCAACTTTTATCACCTGAATACTAGCATCACTGTCTAAATTGGTGTTTTCAGCTTGACATTTTGCTATGTGAGCTTTAAGCCTATCTGCGTGACCTCGCGTTACGACAGCACACCTATTACATTTTGCCTTAAAACCTTTGCCTTTTGCAGTTCGAGTGAAAAGCTGCCAAACGGAATCCTGCTTGCGAGGCATGTTGGAAGTTTGAGGCACAACTTTAACTTTTCAAAAAACAAAAAACTTGATAAACTGAATTCTAACAATCCAACTACATTGGCTTGGGCCCAATAAATGAAACATTAGTTTGCAAATTTAAAGCTTTTGCCCAAAAGGATTTTATTGTTTTAATTTGTAAGTATAAGTAATCTTTTTTCACTGGCCAGACTTGAGAAAGTATTCATTCATTATTAGAGATGATGATTGGATTAGTACATTTCAAATGGTTTTTATATTTCATCAGTAAAGAGATCATCATATCACTTGATAAAACCAATTGAAAATGAAATTCACTAAGTCATTGTTGTGCTAGGATTTCTTGTAGTTTCAACTTGAGCTTTGCCATCAATTTACTACTGTGTCCTAAATAAACTTCCACAGCTGATAATTACATATAATTGCATTTCTACCGCACATGAACCACTAGGACCTTAAAATACTGTTTATCACAAAAAATAATGAAAAAACCGAAAAAATCATAAAAACCGGTTTTTTCACTCTGGTTTAAACCACTCGGTTTAAACCATTGGTTTAAACCAAGCCAACCCTGGCAGGAGTGTATTTTATACATTTGATAAGTTAACCCATTCATGTTCTTCTAAATTGTATTTATTGTGAATAGTGAGTTATAAACATAGGGATATAAACTTTCTTACTCTCAACCAAAAAGTCATCCCTTGCCAGCCATAGCCTAAGATCTTAGAAAAGTAGCTCTGATGATGAGTAAGACTAGTGAATGTTGCAGACATTGAGGAACTGGACCGAGTTGAGCATCTCATAGCCAATCAGCTGCTCTTCATCTCCCAGCTTTGTACCTGTTCCAAGGGATTTAAAGAGAACCTTTGCTCCAAGATTTGGATTAACCTTCTCATGAACATTGCTGGACAGAATTCTCAGTCCGGTTGGTTGATACTCATAGAAAAATAGGAATTGTCATACCGTCTTATTCTCAACTTAGTTCATTGGTACTCATCAGCTGCTTGACCTAATTATTAGACGTAGCCACTCTATACAGAGAGCAGGTGTGTAGATAATATTAGTTATCAGCCATTCCTCTGCAGATGATCACAGACACAGTTCACCTTTTATCCTCTAAACTTGTCATGTTCTAATGTGACCGAGCTTAAACAGATCTCATGTCCTTCCACTCCCAGTATCTTGGTGGGCTATTTGCGTTGCGCAATACACTCAGAAGGGTGGCGTGTTTAATTATTGAAATATATACAGGTTTATTGAGTGTCATCATTACTATCATATTTTATCTGTTTTATATTTAGCTCTCATAGTAGAAGACAATGTACAGTAGTGTAATATATCAATGTACCACAATATACACTAATAGATTATATCACTCTACCACAATGTACAGTAGTTTAATGTATCACTCTACCACAATGTACAGTAGTATAATATATATCTATACTATAATTTACAGGAGTAAACCATTGTTTTACGATTTACACTAGTAAACTATATCACTGTTTCATAATATGCATCACAATACCATAATTTACAGGAGTAAATCATTGTTTTACGATTTACACTAGTAAACTATATCACTGTTTCATAATATACATCACATCGGGGTAATTTATCACTGTGTTGCAATACAAATACATGTACAGCATGCCATATTTGTATATTAGATATTAACATTGTATTTTAATATTTTCGCTTACCAACCTAGTTTAATTATTACATTAATACTATCAATCTGCATTATTTTGTTTAATACATGTATTTCCAATTTTGAAAGACCATTGCAGAAACTGTCACTGTGGGGGCACACGAATAGTTATTATCTGATTATCCGCCAGGTTAATGAGTGGTTATAAGTTATATTGCTCACTATGGGGACACATGACTAGTTATTACCTGATTATCTACCAGGTTAATGAGTGATAAGCTATGAGTGATTATAAGCTACCGTATATCGCTGTATCAGCAATACTTCTAAGATATCAGTTCAAGGAATTATTATCAGACATATAAAACCTGAATGGAGTTGTCTTACCTATATAATGATAACTCTCAAGTTATGTACTAATAATTTTAATGGAATCTTTAATTTTTTGTAAATTGTTTAGCAAGTTCACGATTTACTTTTAACCAATATTATGAATGAAACACCATACTTAATGTTAAGTAAACCATTTTCATTGGTTTAAACCAGTTTTGCTTATTTTAACCAGTTTTTATGGTTAATACTGCTTCTTTGAAATTAACTTAGGAAAGCACTATCTGGCATATGCCTAGTTATATGGTTACATGAACTGTTATGCCACTCGTTATTATAATATAACAAGAGAAGTGGCTAAAAATGCATTTTATTTTACTAACAATTTCATCACCAAATTTATGATACGTAATATATTCATGTATAAAAACATTTTCACATCAATTATTGAAGTATTATGGTATAAAAATACTATTTTTCATGTAACTTGCAAAATAAAAAATTATATAGAAAAGGTTGTAGTAGTAGTTAGTAGTTGCTACAGGAGAAACAACTCTCAGA
This sequence comes from Watersipora subatra, assembly GCF_963576615.1. Classification (NCBI taxonomy): domain Eukaryota; kingdom Metazoa; phylum Bryozoa; class Gymnolaemata; order Cheilostomatida; family Watersiporidae; genus Watersipora; species Watersipora subatra. The sequence goes on along the minus strand of NC_088710.1, from coordinate 57,997,182 downwards.
GCATCTGTTCAATTCAGTTTAATATAAAGCGCTGAAGGCAATGTACTGTGTGGTTGTATTGTGAAAAGAATTAAACGCTGTTATTTCTCATCTTGACCTAATTGCAGAGCCCAATGTTTACAACTTGAGAACTAAGTTGGCATCTCTTCATTTACTTGGCATCATGTTACCAAGTTACCAGCCAGATGACTTTGCAGTGAATAAAAAGGTAACCAGGTTAATCACATGTAAGATACTCTCTTAACCCCTAACAAACTAGGGTTGGGCTCTAACCACTTTTTAAAGAGGTAGTGAAAATGTGTCATATAAACTTAGGGAAAGCATTCAAAGAAGTGAAGCTGCCATTTTTTCACTGGATTATGTTGTAGCAGTAATTTTGTAAAGCTATAGTAGGACAATACTGCATATTTACATAAAGTCTTTGGGTTCAAAAAATTGGCTTGTCTTAGCTACTTTCATAAAAAATTCTCAACTGGATATAGTTTTTCTTTCAACAAACTGAAGCTGCTGTGTCATTTATCTAGTATTAAGCCAAACGTTGAGTAAAAAGTGTAAAATAAATGTAGAAATGTTTTGATAAGCAGTGAAGATGTCCTTTGATGGTTTTAGTTACTCGGTAGTAAAGATGTGGAAGTTACTGGTAGAAACGGTGACACTTTAGCAAAAATCGCTAGCTTATACTTTCTTTCAATTAAGCCATCCACTAAATAGCCCCGATTTTAGTGCTACTTCCTTTACGTTTAAAATGTCAGCATTTAAGATCGATTTGGCGTACTACAGTATGTGAAGTACTATCGTCTTAAGCAGCTGGTATTTACTGGCAGGTGGTTGCTGGCCTCCTGCATAACATGTCGGAGAGCATGTGGTCTTCGTCTCGGTATGTTGCGAAGAGATCGTGTGACAGACAAGAAGCTCTTCTTGACTCTAAGCTTCGCAAGCTCACCTCTGCTCAAGATGGAATGAGCAGCATGGAAGATCTCTCGGGTCCTATCAACTCAGCCACGGTACAAGTGCAGAATCTTTTTACATTGTTTTTGGTTGCTTACAAATACAGTCAAACATGGATAACTCGAACTTCAAGGGACCGAGCAAAAGTGTTCGAATTATCAGAGCGTTCAAGTTATCAGAGCACTGTCACAAGTCCATATATTTACTTATTTATTAGTAGATACATGTACATATACAAACTATAATATAAATCAAAAGCACAAATGGCTTGTTTCAAATTAAATGCTTCTAATGTAAAGTTTAAAACGTTTTTATCAAAAAGTATAGAGATTTTTCTATCACTTGAGATTGGTTTGTTGTTTGAGGTGATGTTATTGCCAGGACGTTTTTCAGATTGACATTGGCAAAACTTGATCGTTGTTGAAATGCTCAAAAGAAAAGACATTTTTTTCTTTTGGGGTTTTACCCACGATCAATTTTGCCGTTTTTTCTTGAAGTTTATGCAAAGATTATCTTACTTTACCTGGGATTCGTTAAGAGCAACACTCCGAGGCAGTTCAATTAGAAGTTTTATGAGGTTTTACGTACATTCTATATCACTCACGTTTTTTTAATAGATACTTATTGGATGTACACACGTATTCTGTGTTTAGGTCAAACGATGAATAGTTTTTTGTAGCTCAGACAACGTTAAAGTTTAATTACAACAATTTTTAAGACGTTTTAAACATTCAACATTCCGACGTTGATTCAACACGGAATCAACGTCGGAAAACTATTCATCACGGGCTAGCCGGGTCACGCACTCAAGGATCTTCGCCACGCACATACAAAACAAAAACAACATGCGATTTTTGTTTTGTATGTGCATGGCGAAAATCCTTGCGCGCGTGACCCGGCTAGTCCGTGCTACTCATCGTATAGCAGTATAAATCAAATTTCACCAAACCTTTAGAAAAGTCGTTGACAAAAATATTTTGCCGATGGTGGTAATAACGACGCTTATGAATTACGAAAAAATGAAGTTTACCTCTATGGCTTTGAATAAAGTGATTTTCTAAAGCGATAACAACCGTTTCGGTAGCCGTTGGGCAAAAAAACAGTTCGAATTAACAGTGTTGAGTTCGAGTTATCTATAGCAATTTATCATTACGTGGGAACGGACCAAAGGAAATGTTCGAATTAACCATGTGTTCGAGCTATCCGTGGACGAGTTATCCATGTTTGACTGTATGTAGTTTTATCTGTGAGGCACCTGGTCAATATCAAGCAATGTAGTATGTACATGCATACCTACCATTCAAATGTAAACCAACACAATTTATAATATCTTATCTAGCCATAAATTTACATATATTTTCAGTTCTAAAAATGTATTCATGGGTTTTATATAAACTGTTTGTGCATATTCTGTTTATGCGCTGCATGTTAGTGTTATATAGAATGACTTGGCTTTGAAAAGTGTGATTTTAATGCGTTTGCTATAGAGTTGAAGTTTGACTTTTTCAGATAGATACATATGTAAGTGTATATCTCCTTTGCAGCAATTGTCATTTTTGGTTTAAATAATAAAATTTGTTTTTGGTTCAAATTTAATCCACTCTATGGTATTCATGTTTTTATTGTAAGTGAACTGATTGTAATGGATTTCATTGTAATGGACATTTGTAACAGGATCAGACAACTCTTAGTCTTATCAGCTTAATCATACGACTGATTTTCTCCACATGTTAGCATATATCTTGATTCATGCATATACATGTATGAATGTACACTGTGAATCATTGTTTTCCATTAGCTGTCTTTTACATCATCTCATTGTACATTTTAATGTGATAAGATCATCTGCCTAAATTTATGATAATACCGCTATACTTAAAAAACATGGAGGTAAGCATTTTTAAAGCTCTTTGTTCCGTTTGTTGCAGGAAGCATTGTTTGATCCAGATAAGAGTCTCTGCTGCACTGTGGAATCTGGAACGGTGCTTACACATGGTAATGGAGGGAGAGGTTATGGGCTTAGTTGCTCACCAATTACATCTGGTGTTCATCAATGGAAGGTAAGCCCGGCGTTACAGCGTTGATGTTTGAAGGCCACTGACCAATATTGGCTATCATTGGTCAGTAGTTGATATTTTCATTAGACCTGTGTACACATTCCATTTTTATATCTTACCGATTCTCTTTATCCTCTTACAAATAACAAAAGACTAATGTTGTTTGCTTGTAGTTCTATATAGCTCGTGAGCATCGAGGAAATGAAGGCACTTGTGTCGGTGTCTCAAAGTGGCCCCTCATCGAGTACAACCATAGAATTACTGTGGACATGTGGCTCTACAGAGCCTACAGGTACTCAAGCCAGGTTTCAATTACGTAAATTGTCTCTGGAGTAGCGTATTGCACTTTCTTTTTTTAAGTGATTTTTTTACAACCCAATATGGTATAGGTTAGAGTGCTCTGAAACTAGGCTTGGCGCAATAAGTTGTTAAACTAAAACTGACTATAAGTGTTGATGATAATCACCATTGCAAACAGGAAATGGTTATTAATGTATAGGCAATTTGATAGGCTTATTCTAGTGTTCCACAGACGTTAACATATCCGACTTGGTCGGCTCATCAAAATAGGTTTTAACACTGAAAGAAACTGCTCATACTGCATTTGAATGCAGCTTCAAAATAACTAGATACTTGCAGGTTGTTTTTAGTATCCAAACATTTTTAAATTGCACTTTCGTGCTTATTATCTATAATATTTTTAGCATGTGAGTCTATTTACTTCATGTTGTTATTTTTGTTTTAATAATCGACCTCCTGGATTACATTTGATGTTACTGGCTGATGCATGGTCATTTCTTGTATAACTGTTTTTGCTAAACAGTGGAAACCTTTATCATGGTGGAGAGCAGGGCACGACTCTACCAAGTTTTACTCAAGGAGACACAATTACATGCATTCTCGACATGGACTCACACACCTTATCATTTGGAAAAAACGGAGAGGTATGCGCTTACTCTGTCATAACTAGCCAACCCTTTGTCACCATCATCAGATTTCTCAGTTTCTCACACTTGATCTAATACTATTGATTATTAAATTTGCACTAAGGCTATGCCGCTAATAGGCCCTCCCGCAGTTTGATTATTATTCTATATGGTGTCATCGACAACCTTCATTGGAATCTTGTCTATCTGTGACACTTACACTGGTTCAGCACTTCATGCCTTTTACTTCTTAGAGCATCTCATTTCTCACAAATTATCTAACATGCATTTCTAGGAACCAAGGCTAGCATTTGAGGACATAGACAATGTTCCTCTCTATCCTTGTGTGATGTTCTACAGCACAAACCCTGGAGAGAAGGTAAGTTTCTAGAAAAAAAATATAAAAGATGGGTGTTATTCATAGCGATGTCAACGATGCATTGAGTAAGAAGGTAGAGAGAGTTTAGTAATTGGTAAACATATAAGAGAAGTTGACCAAAAAATAATGCCAATGATTAGCATCGAGTGTAAATAATAACCCATCAAATCACAGCAAGATATTTCAAGGTAGCAAATTTACGTATTTGTGCCAGAGATACATTTAAATTGTCCTCAGAAAAATTGCTGATATCCTGTATTTTTACCTGTAAAAAGATTTAAATGAGCAATGCAATGTTAAATTATGTGTTCTTAGATATGTGCAATTAGCATTCTTGAGTGGTAGAAAATACATATAAAAAATTTCATATTGCTACAAGTGAAGGGCAGTACTCGCAGCGTTGCTATGCTGTAGGTTAAAATGACAGATGTACAGGTGCTGGAAACAAGTCATAACATCACTCCAGGAGAACCATACTGCGCTCCTGAGGTTGCCACCATAGTAGAAGCTAACATCAGTGTGCTGCAGAAGCTTATGCCTGTGGATGGCTGGTCTTCAGCTCTTAACACGGCTCTTCGAGAAAGGTTGAGCCAAGCCAAAGGTCTTATCAACCTTATTTCTCCTGGTGATGCTCCTGCTGAGGGTAAGTTCAATTATGTTATCAACAGTGTTAAAATTTTATCAGTGACAGTTAGCTTTTAAGAATAGATGTCGATGATAGCTTTGTTCCTGCGGTCAAGGAAAAAGAATTTCTCAACACGATATTGACTTAATATTTTCAAACAAGAAATAACAACTAGTCATCCTTTTTTAATCACATATAGATTATTCTTGAACATCACTTCAGCATGTGGTGAATGATTAGTTTTTGTACAGATGAAGTCACATGTACTTCTTTCCCTGCTTTTCTAGAAACAGCAAAGGAGAGAAATACCAAAATCTCTAGCCTTTTAAAAAAAATTAATTTCATGGAGTGTTTTCTCGTGGAGATTGGAAAGACAACTCCAAATAATAATAATAGGCTTGCATTTGTAAAATATTTTCGGGTAGTTAGATGATGCTCCATTGTCTTTCCTTGGTTTTTGTATGAATTTTGTTAATACAGTAACGGTTGATGGTAAAACTTGCTTCTATAATTTCAGCTGGTTTTGAAACTCTTTCCATGTTTTTTATTTTGGATGTGTTGGTAATTGTTAGTAACTGAAGGCGTATAAATTAGTAAAATATAGACTGTTCATAACTAGTCATTAGTTGCATGTAAGTAGGGACTCAGGTAACTGTAGTTGATTTATAGAGTAGGCTAATACTTGAGTAATTAAAGCCAAATGACGGGTTAGGTGAAGGATATGATAGATGTATGAGTATAAAGGGTAGCCAAAGGTAAGGCTGGGCGGTTTTGGGCACCAACTGTATACCGAAACCGCACCTGTTTAAACCGATACCGTACCGCATACCGACATTGAGAGAAAAACTCCCAAAAACATACGGTTCGGTTTACACACCAACAAATACCGCAAAGCGAGACACAACCGCATGAATTTTTGGAAGTTGTGTTCTACCTACCATTGCTACGCAGCACTAGCCAGCTCTACTTGAGTACAGGGTCCCTTTGTACAAGGGATGGCATTTAGGTTGCACAATCCACCTGTTGGTTCATTCCACCACTCTTAACTTTGAAGTTGGATATTGTGTATTCTTTATTTTAGGCGAGCGTGTAGAAAGCGAGTATAGAATACAAAATCACAGACACACATAAAATCATGTACCATGTTTGTTGAGAATAAACCCAGCTCTTCAGCAATGAACGACAATTTATTTTATTTATATATGTAATTACAAATACCGTATATAAAACAACATTCAACTTGACAGCGTTTACTGCAATTCTACATACATCTACAAATAAATTGCGTGCTTATTAATAACTAACATGGAAGAAGTAAGCAGTGTGGTTTCTACATCTAATGTAGTGTATCAAAGCATTGCCAAACATCGGATTTCGATGATGTTGGTGTTAAAACTTCCAAATCTGCATCTTCGGTAGATTTCAATGATGATGATGTCGGTGATAAAAACCCCAAATCAGCATCCTCGGTGTCTTCACCTACCAATGATGATAAAAATCAATTAGAGTACGAACTACAAAGTAAACAGAAACAAAATATAGAGCAGTCCGCGAACGTGAGGAGAGTGAACAGCGAAGAGTAAAATTTTGCAAGCAACAATGTCTATATCAGTAATTGTCATTCTAAAAGCTTTGAACAATGTCTATATCATAAAATTTTGTTCTTGAGAGCTTCAAAGAAATTACGCACATTATTAAAATGATAGATTTTATTTAAGTTCAGGCGGTTAGTTATGTGCAGACTGAAAACAAAACTCCTAATGATAAGGAATTAATTATTACAATTAAAAAGATAATGCAACTGACAAAGTGTATGGTTTGGAAATTATCATTGACAGTCATAACAAACTCGAAAATTTTGAGTTCGAGTCTTGAATAAATAATATTCTCATTAATTCTGCTGCCTAGCTAATATTTCCTCTCCATTTAGATTTATAAAAACAATAGTACTCACACTAAAACTGCAATAACTGGCATGTCAATGTTCACCGCTGTCCATCTGATTAGCATCAATCTTTATTGAATCAAAAATAAAAAAAATGATGATCCGCACCCATGCATACGATAGATTTAGACTTAGAGAGTAGAATAAAAAATCAAATGCCTCCCAGCCATACCAACTAATGCACCAAGTACCGACACAAACCTTAAGTGTACCACTCGTGGCCTAACATCGAGTATAATAAGAAACAATGAAAGCATTTACCTTCTGCGATACTCTCGCCGTACATTCTAGCATGACGACTCTTCTTCCTGCAAAGAATGGCCCCCTGCGACGAAACATCATATCCATCCACCAATCAATCTGCTCTATTTTGGCGCCACTTTTACCATGTGACAACAGTTGCTCGGTCTACCTGAGTGCGTACCGATACCGAATGAATGTTCACATAATTGTTCGGTATTCTCGGTGCGTGAACGACCGAACCGCACCGCGCGGTTTCATTGTGACGTTTTTACCGCTCGGTTTTAAAAGCAAGTACCGCAAAAAACGGTAATACCGACATACCGACCAGCTTTAGCCAAAGGTGACAAAAGCACTAGCACAACCCATCACAAGACTACTGGTTGACAGTAATGACTCACCCGAGGTCCCCTTGCACATATAATGTAAAGGATTAAAATAATTATTCAACATATTTTGTGTGCAGAATCTGACAGTTCTGAGGTATCAGCTGAGGTCAAGGAGAAAAAGCCGGAGGGAGTGGCTAAGGATATAGCGATTGAAGGTTTATGTAAAGAGGTTGGTAAACTAGACTGAATGTTTTTGCATGCTTACTTTAGCATGTCTGACACACCTTTTTGTAATCAATGGAAATTGTCAAGTGACAGTAAGAGAGTGCGTCTTTCACTTAACATATATTATTACTACTTGTTAGGTTTGGCCAGCTCTTGCGTTAGTTGGTGGCGTTGACCATGGTTTGAGAGTTGGTGGTAAGTGTGTCAACACGACTAACCAGAGAGAAGGAGTTGTGCTTGGCGCTTGCAGGCCTGGTTCGGTTAATGTCAAAGTACAGTGGTTAGATACTGACAGGGCAGTCAGGTAAGTTCTCTACCGGCCATAAACTTCCCTCGTCATTGTTAATTTGGTGCACATTAGCCTGTCATGTGGGCTCAACTGTTGTAATAGAAAGATTTGCTTCACTACTCATTCACAAATATGTCTTGTGGTAGTATTTAAGGAGTACATTAATTGGTGTAATCGTCAAGTTCTGTTGCAGAGTAGTATCGACTGGCTATAGTTGAAGAGCTGTCGATGAATACTCGTTATATTAGTGCATAACTATTGTTGCTGCTTTGATGTCCAACTCGTACCAATGATTAGTGTGTGTGCATGCTGTTGTTATCGAGTTCTTGTTATTTACAGCGATGTACCTTACTCAGTGCTGGAGGCTGTTCCCTATAGCATAGAAATCTCCAAGTTGGGTATCTTTGATGCGCAGCTACTCGCAGACATTGCAAGGTTGTCTAGCATTCAACTGCCCAATGCAATACACCGGTACCCTGCTGATCGTGCCTCCAGCAAGGAAGCTGATAGGCTGACAAGGCTACAGAGAGAGCTCGATAGAGACATTGCTCAGGTGAGTTTCATACAAGTTGTCGCAATTATCTTAACCTCAGTCAGGTTTAACTAAAACCAGTTTGATGTCGATTCTGCTTAAATGTGCTTTTATCTTTTTGAAGTTTCGCGTGTTGGTTATTACGAGGAAGGTTGGCTATCAGCAGTACACTCTACCTCATTTACCGGAATTTTTTGATATTTGCGCAACATCTATAAATCACTGGTCTGTAGAATTAGCTCAAGTTCACAAGCTTTGCCATTGTGAAGACTGTAGAAATAACAGAATGTAAGTCATAATTCTGAGACATACTCGTGTGAACTAGTTTGCGCAGCCAAAATATTTTAATGTTTTCTACAGCATTCATTCTGTTCGTATTTTTCTGAATAACTTTGTAAAAGTAGCTTTAACAGTTCTTCATACCAACAGCTCTATGATGGCGACCAAGGTGATCACAATGCTGACAAGAAATCTGCAGCTTCAAGCGCTGCTGATGAAGACTCGGATTCGGAAAGGCAGCAAGAATTGCCGTCTCCAAGGGAGACAACTCCTCCGCTACCACCACTACCCGAGCCACCTGTTACAGCGGATGAAGAACAAAGGCCTGGCACAAATGTGAGGACTTGGAACTTCTTTTAATTGATGGTTTAAGATGTAGCTAATTATAGTTGTGGTTTGTATGATGGCAACCTAGACCTATTAACTATACTTAGTATAGCATACTATAGTAGTATACTATACTAAGTATAGTTAATAGGTCTATGGATGGCAATCAATGGGTGACCTCTAAAGAATTTCTCTAATATCCTTTAATAATCTTTCATTATTTAAACTTCTTTATTATTGCTACAACTATTATATGATTATATTTTATTTATCTCATTGCTGTGAATGTAAAGGCTTTCAAGTTTTCATAATATAAGAAGCGTAGCAATGGTAACAATCGGATGTAACAGCGGTGACATGTTTACAAGCAGGCAGTTCGTAATTTCCATCAAATATCTGTATAACGTTTAGTGTTTGTGTTAGTAAGCTTTTAAAAACTAGACAAGTTAGTTTTTATTGATGTGCTGTTTACCAGATCCAAGAGTTTTAAAGATAAGCAACTAGTTCTCGAACATGCATATTTCTCTGATGTAGCGCAAGTCAAACACTTACTAGAAATTTTATCAGTAAAGATTAACTTTAGCCTTACATATTATACATCATTTGAAGGAGCTTGTTGATCGCTAATAAAATGCTTGATTTCAAACCACCTTATGTGCTATACCATTATTTTATAATTAATATTCTCCTCCAACTGTGATCATGGATGTATTCTATTATTATTAGCAACTACAGTACAAGTAACTTAAGGTGTTTCAGTGAGTCTTACCAGCCAGTTTTAGCTCACTGACATCTTGCTTTTTCGCTGTCTCAGAATCCTGTATTTCTTACTGGTAAACACGGGTGTTGTCTTTCAGCCTCCTTCAAGCCATGGTGAAGCGATGCTTATGCAGTGGAGTCTGCTAAAAGTTGCCTCTTTACGTTTTCTGTGTGCGCTGCTATCTAGCAACAGCTATACTGACTTGCTGGTGCTACCGAAAGGCGCTATTGGTAGTGCAGAGAATGCTGATTTGAGACAGGTGCTCAAGTCCATTATGAAGTCACTTACTGAGCGAGCACTCATGGTGAATCCACTTAGTAAGTTTCCATTCAACTCTTAGTTATGTTGAAATACAATGTCAAACCTGTTTTGCATGGGGGTTAATGATTAGTGGGTACCAGTCTAGTCATACGGAATGTAAGGCAGAAATCTGGTGTTTGATAGAAAGTATTCTTTACTAAGATATTTTCTGACTGTTTTCCATTATTCTTGGGTGTTTTTTAAGTTGTTGTCATCAAGTTTTACTATTCTTAGACCAGATTTACTGATGGTCATTGTGTTTTGTATAATAAGTGTATTGTTTTTTGTCTGGAAGGTTGAAAGCTTCTCCAGCTTTGACAACAAGTTTTAAAGATTCTTGTACACAGCTTTGATAGTGAGGTTTACGTTTGGAAAAAAGCCTGAAAATGTCTCTTATATCTAAACGTAATTTATTGTAAATGTTTTTTTCTAAATTTTTTTCAGACATGAAAAGTTGCTGTAGTTTTAGATGCTTATGAGTGAAAAAATGGAGCTTAATATCTTGAAATGCATAATTTGCTTTTGGCAACTTCTAAAATTAGGTCGTTGATATCAGACAGTCAAGTACTTACAAAAACCCACTTTTTATTTAAATGGAGTAGTTTCCTAAGAGATGTGTTGCACATCTTGACTTAGTTTCTGGCCTGTGATTTTAGAACCTAATTATAACCTTAAGGACTTGGAGAGAGTATTAAATGTTCTCTATCACATGTCAGTCGTTGCAGAGCACAACTCGAGTCTGCTTTTCAAACAAGGTAGGTATCTAATACTCATGTTTCATATTGACAGTCCTTTATGACTGTCTTTCTACTATTTTCTCCTATCATACTATAATACTGGTAGATATTATTTATTCACTTGTGTAGGTTTGAAAAAACAATAGACGGTTTGACTGCGCTGTCTCCTTCTGTAATTATGTTTAGCTGGTCTATTTACCTCAAATTCTTGTTTGTATATTGACAGTGTTGTTCCAACTTGCAATCAACACAGCTGCATTAAATCTACAGTATATGTAGTTGCAGTGGATTACTATATTGAAAATATTTGATATTTAATTACTAAATATTGTTTGTTGTAAAATGAATTTTAGATATAGATTAAGATCAGTCAATTTTTTCAATCCAATCTTCACTCAATCTTCTAGGGGCCAGATATTAGATATTGGGGATTGTTGATCTAAGCAAAAATTATTAGATGGATTTTCAAGATAATATCTACTAAAAATTCCTCTGTCATACAGCCCACGACCAAAGTGATAATGGAAAAAAGAATGGGTATCGTTGGTTGTTGAAAAAGTAGTTCTCAGCAAGAATTGACAGAGTATAGTGTAAATGAGACTTGTTTGTAATAGAAATGTTCTAGAAATAGCTTAAAAAGCTTGCTTTAATACAATAATAAATCACACCTAATCACACAAAAAATCACACCTAATCTACTACTATCTCAAACCTGTTTTACAATGATAAAAAAATATTAATTTAAGCTGTAGGCCTAACCTACTGTAATGTATGTATTTTAACAACAACGATACGGAAATATGTTTATTATAACTCTGAAATGCAAAAGTAGAAGTAAAATGGCAAGCTACCGTGTACTATACACAGTTTGAAAGTTGGTTATGTTGAATGTAGAATGGTATTGATAGCGATCTTTAACAGAAAGCAAGTATGAACGTTCACCCGTCTGGAAGATTTCTGCAAACTGCAGCAAAATAAAAGCTGTTATAAAAGTGTTATAAAGCTGTAGGCCTAATCTACTGTAATGTATGTAATTCAACAACAATAAGGAAATATGTTTATTAGAACTTTGAAATGCAAAATTAGAAGTAAAATGGCAAGCTACTGTGTACTATACACAGTTTGAAAGTTGGTTGCGTTGAATGTAGAATGGTTTTGATAGCGAAAGCAAGTATGAGCATTCACACGTCTTAAACTGCAGCAAAATAAAAAATGTTTTCGTCATAAAGAGGCGTTGTAGTTCCGCCCTAGCTTGTACATAAGTTGTAAAGAATTTCGGCTAACGTTTTAAATAATGAAACCTTCGGTGATTGGACAAAAAACATAGGCTGGTAAACTGGGTACCACAATTTCGTACCTGTAATTCGGTCTACGCCTCAAACGGTCTACGTTTATTACAGAAACCTTCGATTACAAGTAAACAATGCCATAGACTGGTGAAATGAGCACAGTTTTCTCGTGAAATGCGCACTGCTAAATAATTCTACTATCTGTCGCACGGTTTTATTGGCGTATCGTAGGCCGGTCTTAACTTTTATTAAACCAAGCTTTTCAAGCGTTTTGTGGCGATTTTCGTCCAAATTAATCTGTCTATTTGTGTATAATCCGATCAGATGGGTAAGTTTTAAGATAATGCCGACGGTTTACAAAGACTTGATAACATATTTAAATAGGCTTAAATGTGTTTTGTATCGTTATTATACTTTAACGACTACAAAACGATGGCTAAATTTGTTGATGAGATTTCAAAACAAGGGTTCGTCTCATTGTTGATGAATAATTTTCGTAAGTTGTGTGCACATGCATTTATTATAAAAACTTTCAAACTTCGCTCTGCTCGTTTGGTCGTGGGATTATGTCTAGTTGTCCTTATATTACCACATGTGTCTAGTAGTCTTTATATCAACACATATCTCTAGTAGTCTTTAAATCAACACATCTGTCTAGTAGTCTTTATATCAACACATATGTCTAGTAGTCCTTATATCAACACATCTGTCTAGTAGTCTTTATATCAACACATATGTCTAGTAGTCCTGATATCAACACATATGTCTAGTAGTCCTAATATCAACAGATATGTCTAGTAGTCCTTATATCAACACATCTGTCTAGTAGTCTTTATATCAACACATATGTCTAGTAGTCCTAATATCAACAGATATGTCTAGTAGTCCTTATATCAACACATCTGTCTAGTAGTCTTCATATCAACACATATGTCTAGTAGTCTTTATATCAACACATCTGTCTAGTAGTCCTTATATTAACACATATGTCTAGTAGTCCTTATATCAACACTTGTGTCTAGTAGTCCTTATATCAACACTTGTGTCTAGCAGTCCATATATCAACACTTGTGTCTAGTAGTCCTTATATCAACACATATGTCTAGTAGTCCTTATATCAACACATATGTCTAGTAGTCCTAATATCAACACATATGTCTAGTAGTCCTTATATCAACACACGTGTCTAACAGTTCATATCAACATGCAGTATATACGTCTAACAGCCCTGAAATACTTTTGTTACTGAAGGAGTTAAGCTACAAATTTAAAGGAGTCTGTTTCATTAATACAAATTTTTGTTGTTTAAAACCATATTCTAAACTGAACTTCCTACATTCTGTAATAATCCTTGAGTGGCATTCGGAAACTAGTGTTTTGTACATGCGTGTCTAGATGTTTATCCATGGTTTGATGATAATCAATCATTGTTCCTAGTAGTCACATAGGCCTTATGGTTATTTCAATTCTGATGGTCATGCCTTGTATGATGACTAACAAGCTAAGAGAAGTTGGGTTGGGTGTCCTTGTAAGAGTAACCAAAATCTTTGCTGAATGTATACATTTTCTTTCAGTACCTTATCCATTGATCTGATACAGTATTTTCCTACTCTACTCTGTCCTTTCTAAGCTATGATATATATGTATGTGTAAAAACTTATTTTGCAGAGGACTATGCCCGTCGCAGTGGAAATTCTGCAACAGAAGTTGTGTCAGATGAAACCTCATCCTCACAGGCCTCTATTGCACGGGGCACAAACTTTCGTTGGGGTCAAATGAACTATGATAGTAAGTTTATGGTGCATTCACCGGTAGATTCTGTGTTCACTAGTTGCACATTGCACGAGGTTTAAGGTTACAGGTAGGACGAGGACACAAATTCAACATTGTATATGCTGCAGTAGCACAAATTAACTTCATGCTTGCAACAGAAATTTTAGACAAAGAATGGATGTGGTTTAATAAATTCTTACTGGTCAACCATAGCGAGTTATACCAATTTGGTGATTCTAGTTTTTATATAATGGACCAGAAAGTAAAAACATCTTTGCAAAAAATAAGTGTAAACAGTATGCATAATTTTTTAGATTTAAACTTTGTAGGGTATGATATATTAATCAACTCATTTTATTTATTACAAGTGTTATGGATACACCTACTACAGTATTGTCAGGTGATTAGTCTTTTTTTACCATAGCAAATACAGGTCTGAATGCTCCTACCTCTGTCATATAAAGTTTACTAAATATCATAGCTTTTCATTTGTTAATTAGTGCGCCTTGAAATGATATGGAACTCATATAAATATATTTTTATAGTATAATATTGCTTATAAGTACAAAACAGAGTCTTTGCGGTGTTACATGTCCGCATCTTCATCCGTCTCCAACATTGCTTACAACTGGTCAAAAAATCAATTATTTTTAGGTGAGACTGAGCCTGACTTGATGGCTGACATGTCCCTCCCACAGCAGGTGCAGATGAGAGAGTTGATGGAGTCCCCAGCTTACACTAGTCGAATTACAGCTATGTCAAGGCTGTTTGGTAGACATCTGCCTGGCATGTATAGTTCGAGGTATAGCGATGACATTTACAACCGAACAATTGCTTTTTATTGTACACTGTAGAATCGCTACATTCCTTTTATTGTACACTCTAGAATCGCTACATTCCTCGTGCTCAATACTATTTTCATATTATGTCTTCATCCTATCTAGCATCAACTGTCTAATCACTGTCTCTATAGCAAGACCTGGAAGGACGCCTCCCAATGTCTAACTGGCTCAGATACATTTTATAAGCTGTTCAGAGGAACTTAGAATTGTCATTCTAATTTTTCATAAAACTGGTGAGAATGAACAAACCTCTATTATAGTAATAACTATATTGCCTGTTCATTGCGCTGGTAATGCTCTCATTGTTCGTGGTAAAAAAAGTTCCTTATTCATATTTGTTTTCAACAAGTTTTAGTTGGCTGTGTTAACGTCCAACCCTTGGTTTTTCTTTCTATGCACATATGCATTTTCATTAAATTCTTTGGACCTCTTACTAGATCCACTGTGATATTCCTTTTGTAGCATTCCAGACACAAGGTTTGTCTGCGTCATGCTCCATGCTCGCTTTTGGCTTCACTCATGTCCAAAGATTTTTTAATAATAATTTAGCTATAATTCATCCTTCTGTGGGTATAGAGAACAATTAAACACAAGCTAGTCTGCATGCAAAGCACCTAACCCAGTGCTAGCTTGTGGTTTGGAAAATATGGTTTTGCTCTTGGAAAATGGTGCCAATTGGTTGCTCATTAGAAATACTTACGAATTCAATTACCACAAAAGGGCACAACTCCACTGTAAGATTAATATTAACAACTATCGTTGTTTTCTGGTATCCAGTACATGATCAGTGTGTCAATCATGTTTGACATTTGGCTAGCATGTCAATTATTGGCAAAGTGCCAGCAAAAGTATCTCAACACATCTGCCTGCTTGTATCGTTCAGTGGTTCTTTGATATGGCTTATATTTGTTACAGGCGGTCGTCTGTTCGATCTAGCCGAGCTTTTAATTCTAACACAGAAGTTCGTGGGTCTCAACGCGTGAGCCGTCTCGCTGAAACCTTTGGTAGAGGTCGTGCTCGGTCACCACCACCAACACCTGAAAGTCCTCCACCTGAAAGCGCAGCTGCTGAGAGGCCAGAAAGTCCAACAGTTCAACCAATAACAACACATTTGTTAGAGATGGGTTTTACCGCTCCACATATAAGGAGGGCCGTGGAAGCCCTTGGTATGCACTCCAGTACTAACAATTGCAAATCTCACATTTATCGTCGATGGTATTCAAAGTCTTGTCATCACAAATCGTTTCATATTTTAGTTTGAAATCAAGAAATAATTATGCATTTGATTTACTTGAAAGCTCAAACCAGGTGTATTTATTTTGGTAGAGGCATTTGTGTAGGAAAAGCAATATGAATAATTAAGAAGATTAGGGTGTTATTTGCCAGCAACACTTGCTGCTAAACCCACAAGCTATACCAATTACCGTCAAACCTCTATTTGAATGCCGAATATAATAAAAGCTACTATAGAAAAAGAGTTTATAAAATACAGCGCCACCCTTTAATTGAACAACACCTTTATTTGCCCGCCACTTTGACATTTTTTTGATCTTTACGAGCCCATAATAGAAAGTGTGAGCAGCAGAAGTGTTCACAAAATAGTACTAGTAATGACTCGGTTACGTCAATAACAATTAATTTTTTAATGTTACTACTGTGGTTGTACCTGAAAAGATCGATCATCACAATCGTCAGAACTACACTGCTTCGAAATCATTAAGGTCTAAATCTGATCCATTGTTTTCAGAATCGCCCAAAATGTGGTTTAAAATCTGACCTAGACTTAAAAGCGTTTTAACGAACGATGAGAATACTCCTCAGGAACATCATACGATGTAATTGCAGCCATTGTTGAACCATACCTGTCACGTACAACTTATATCGTGTATACTAGGTAAATCAGACACATTGATTCCGATTTTGTACTCAAAATAAAGATTGGTCCACTAACTTTCAGAATAATGAAGGCTTTTTTACAGCGTTTTAATATCGGTCTCGAAAACAACACGATTGGCACAACAAGCTCCTCCCATAAATACATGACGTAACCTAGCTTTTTAGGAACGGAAATTAGGGATGTTTAGACCGATTTAGAATAATAGAGACGGGCGTTTTAAAATCCATTATTATCTAAATGCAGCCTTAAAAATAATCTCAGTCCTTTCTGAAAGGTAGATAAGCTACTTAACATTGCATATTTGAAAATGAGCTCAAAAAAATGCGATAACTACACTAGCTTGTGATAAAACCGCGCTTTTGAGCTATTTTTCTTGGCGTTCAGCCTATTTAAACATCATGTAATAGGCTACGAGTAATTTTAAATAGTTTATCCACCTTTCATAAAGGACTGAAATTATTTTACAGGCTGGATTTCGATAATAGTTGGTTTCAAGATACCCATCTCTATTATTCTAAATCGGACTAAACATCCCTAACTTCCGTTCCTGAAAAAGCTAGGTTTTGTCACATATTTATGGGCGGAGCTTGTTATGCCGATTTTGTTGTTTTCGAGATGGATATTAAAACGTTTTAAGAAAGCCATAATGACTTACAAAGTTAGTGGACCAATCTTTATTTTGAGTACAAAATCGAAATCAGTGTGTCTAATTTATCTAGAAAATACAATAAAAGTTGTACATGACAGTTATGGTTTAAGGCGCATTCTACCTTTAAAACATTTAAAACATATTTTAAAATTAAAAACTTAAAGTGTGTTTTCTAACTCCAAAGCTTTACGGTTTTTTTTAAAAACTTTGAAAGCGACACCATCAAAATAATTAATAACAGTATGAGGCTAATATTTCATCAAAGTAGCTCCTTGTTTAACTCGGTTTGATACTTTGACGCATATGACAAACGGCTTAGCAAAAATGCTGAGGCCGACGGCATTATTGTCGATGTCGATTCGCCCGAAGTAGATTGTAAAATATAGGCAACATTAGCATCGTTTCGCCCGTAAAAGGGTTAAATTTATTTTTCCAAATTTCTGACGAGCAAGTCGAAAAATACAGTGCCACCCTTTATTTAAATGCTACCTTCAATTAAACGCCACTATATGGGAAGGGCTGAAAAATAGAGTGTCATGGCATTCAAATAGAGGTTTTAGGCTAACTGTCATGGCTGCCAGTGCTACGGTAGCGAGGAGCCAAGATAGAGGCTACTCATTAGTATTAGGTCAAGCCAGCAGCCATGGCACACTTCTGTTTGATACCCAGCTCTACCTAGATGTCACTAGATAGAGAATGTTTCTCTAAAAGATTTCCTTATCCTTTTGTCATATTATAAAGATTGCTAATTTAGTGTATGATAGAATGTGCTAGAGCGTAAAATAGCACAATTCTTTACTCAATTATGATTTAAGTATTTGTTCGTTAAAACATATCGACATGTCGTAGCATAATTGAGTATAGCTGTAGTGATGCATCGTCAATTCTGTCATAAACATCTGAAGCAAACCTGAAGTTTTAAAGAACTTTATTTTGCTCCATGAGTTCTTGTACCTGGGGTTGTACTATGACTTTATTCTTTTGAGCGGCGCTTACAGGTGTTACCGGTGAAGTTACTGCACACGCCAAGAATAACTTGGCTACATGGATGCTTGAGCATCCTTTAGAAGACGCAGATGACGATAGTGACAGCTGCTCGGTTGCTGCTGGAAGAAGCGGCATTATCAGAGCTGAATCCTCAGAGGGGAGGCGGCTGCCAAGGCCCTACAGAGGTGCCAGTATGTTGAATGAATTTTTAACCAAAAATATTGTCATTTCCAGGTTTTCTTACTAATATAAAAATATGTGTATTACAGCAAATTAAGTGAACATATTTTCTAGATCTTATCAGTCACAACTGTATAAGTAGCTTCGGATGTTTTGAAACAAACTTAGCAGTACACAGTTTTAGATATCCTAATTTTATGAAAGTGCTGATAACTTTCATAGAATTTGAAAAGAACATAACTTTTTTACATTCGTAAAAAAGGAAGGTAACAGTAAAACGAGACCTCAAATGAGAAGTTCTGACGAGTTAGCAACTTCTCTTTTGCCTTCTGTTTGCTGCTCATTCAAGTGAAGGAATGAAGAATCCAAACGAAGAACTTGCCATTTATCTGGTTTTTCCAATCTCAAGTAAAAACAAAATTAACATAATGTTAATTTAGGTTTTTTTTACATAAAAACGATTAATTTATAATGATAAAAGCAATAGATAAGTGATTAAATAAACAATGGCTGTGCCTGAATGCAATTCATCACGAAATGTCGTGTGCTTGGTGGCCTGTGGTTTTCTTTTATCTTTTATAGGTGAATTTACAGAATAACTATTTATTTTCATTTAATTTTTGTCTCACACTGCACATGTTTACCAAATCATCTTTTTGGGTCTTGATATTAACTGATAAGATCAGGTGTGGTCAGCCATTTAAGGTGTGTGTCTTTTGAGTAGTGTGGCTTGCTCTTTTTCGTTACTACCATCAACCCTTATAATCTCATTACTACCGTCGACCCTCATTACTACCATCGACCTTCATTACTACCGTCGACCTTCATTACTACCATCGACCTTTATTACTACCGTTGACCCTCATTACTACCGTCGACCTTCATTACTACCATCAACCCTCATTACTACCGTCGACTCTCATGACTACTGTCGACCTTCCTTACTACCGTTGACCTTCATTACTACCGTCGACCTTCAATACTACGTCGACCTTCATTACTACCGTCGACCCTCATTACTACCGTCGACCTTCATTACTACCGTTGACCTTCATTACTACCGTCGACCTTCATTACTACCGCCGACCTTCATTACTACCGCTGACCTTCATTACTACCGTCGACCCTCATTACTACCGTCGACCCTCATTACTACCGTCGACCTACAATACTACCGTCGACCTTCATTACTACCATTGACCCTCATTACTACCATTGATCTTCATTACTATCGTCGACCTTTATTACTACTGTCGACCTTCATTACTACCATTGACCCTCATTACTACCATTGATCTTCATTACTATCGTCGACCTTTATTACTACTGTCGACCTTCATTACTACCGTCGACCCTCATTACTACCGTCGACCTTCATTACTGCTGTCGACCTTCATTACTACCGTCGACCCTCATTACTACCGTTGACCTTCATTACTACCGTCGACCTTCATTACTACCGCCGACCTTCATTACTACCGCTGACCTTCATTAATACCGTCGACCTTCATTACTACCGCCGACCTTAATTACTACTGTCAACCTTAATTACTACCGTCAACCTTCATTTCAATAGTGAATTATCTAAATGTTTTGTTTTGGAATTGCTTTCTTTTTACTATTATATGGGTTTAGGTTGAGCTCATGAATGGGATGGTGCAGTTGAGTTTATTTAAAGATTCGTTTTCACTTGTTAACTGTTCTATACTTTCATATAGAAATATTTGTGTCTTTCTCTGTGTTCTGTGCAATAGTAAATGGTAAATGTAAAACTCATTAGACACTCTGTACTCATTGTGGTAAAGAACAATGCTTTAGCTTTGACATATAATATGTTGGCTCAGGCTAGCTATAGTGCGGATACATAGTAGATAACTTAAGCATCAATGTTTTCTCTTTTGATAAGGTTTCCTAAAAGCTGGCGGGAGTTGTACTCCGTATTTTTGTTATAAACCCTTACTTTATAGCTATGCTGTGCTTCTCACAGCAAGCTGCAGTCGGAAGCTTTGTGTGATGTGGTTGTAAGTAGTAACATTATAATAAATCTGCAATACATTTGATGAGTATTGCCCTGAATAGAATAGAGTTACAAGCTGTGTTATCTTGTTGAAAAATCTGTCTTCGGGCTACCGCTGCAATATACTATCTGTTTAGTTTCACTACTGTAGTTCAGTATAATGTCATCTTGTTCACTACATTAACAATCACTGTAGGGGACAGTGCTGACGCTGGAAGTTCATCACCTCCATCAGCAGCTATGAGCAATCTGAGGCGCCGCCGACGGTTGGCTGGAGAACAGAGTGCTGAGGAATCTTCTAGCAACGCTGAGGAAATACCAAAAGACCTCTCTAATCAGACTGGTCCTTTATACGACTTTTTTATGAGGTAGTTGAGTTGGTTTTTGCATTTTTCATGATTGATGTGAGCTAACCCGCTCTGATTAGAATCGATTAGTGGTCATGAATTTCATCTTATGAACTCAAAGCTTGCTGGTTTGCATAGAGAGCTTATTACTGTCTCTCAGCCTTGAATTAGATGACTGCGTGAAGAAGAGCTCTCACAACTAACCTCCTGTTTCCATAATCCTGTTCCGTTACTTTCCGACTAGACAAGTGATCGAGGAAAAGCTCTTACTACCCTTATACACGCTACTAAACATTAGTACTATTAAACTTCATGTAGGGTGACTCGATCCCAGATAACTGTATAAGGCTTTTTGATTTGTAGGATTAGATCAGAGATGGGCTTGTCTACCGACATGTCTCATATGGATGACTCACCATCTAGTGACGATTTTGTGATGAGTGACTCATTGAGAATTGGTAAGAAACCCTAACATATTTGAACTTAGATATGTCAACTACAAGTTTCATGCACTTGACAAACTTTCTCTTTGTAAACAAAACTGTGGAGGTCAGGATATGTCTTGATATTTTTTCTCAGTTAAAATATGATTATTCGAACAAGTTATGGCATTTTGTGATGCCGATATGCTGAAATGGTCTGATGAGAAACAGTTTTTCAAACTCATTTTGCTCAGCGAGATGATATTTTTTCATGAATACTTTATTCCGCGTGAATGGTTACCATGATTCAAGTATTCATACATGTTGTTGATTTCTACTTCTTTACCTGATGTCAACCGGTACGCTTTAACATCCTGTGTGTCTGTAGATCCCCGGAACATCCGACCAGCAAGAGTGGTGAGTGATGAAGAGTCGAGGGATCATTTAATGCGATGCGAGTTCTGCACCCCCTACACGGCGAGCTCTGAGTACATACAGCATATGAAGCAGCTGCACCCAGGATGTGCAGGTACTGCCACTCGTACCAACCGATCACGATTAGATGACTTGTACTGTAAACTAAGCTGTAAATGCGCAAAATACATGACGAGGAACCTCGCTGATGACCAGAGTGTTTAGATTTCTTCTGTATTTTCTTCGTAGGCCTCAACCAAATAAAAGCATGCCAGAACTTTACATAATATTTTATCAAGGAGACATATAAATGATATTCAGTTGCTTCGAGTGCCTTTTATCTTGTGACTTCCCTTTAAAATATCATAATTATTGTCATTTTAAACACCAGTTTTATATACTAGATCTTGTTGAAAACAGCACTCTTCTCATATTAGCAATTAATTTGAACATCTCTAGTTTAGAACATCTCTTGCATGACTTGTCTCTCATGTCGTGGTGTATTTTATAGCCACTCTGGATATAAGTCCATGCGTAGAGTACATTTGTCATTGCGGGACAACAGATCCCAGCGGCTCGTATATCCTCTGCGATCTGTGTTATCGGAGGTATAAATACACTACATTACTGTCTGGCACAACCGCTGACAAGAGGGTGAAACTTCTAGCCAAGTTGAGAAAAGAGTCAGCAGATTTAGTTGGGCCAATGACTCCTGCAGGTTAGTTTGTGGGGGTTGTCTACACTTGTAAAGTACTGATAACCGTGTTATTAAATCAAAATAACATTATTCTCTTTGAATGTATCTATTTGACTATGTTGCTGATGTTGGGATCGATCTTTGGTTTCTTTTTGGAATTAAAGTCTCACAAGAACTGCATTAACAATTACAAAAGTAAAAATCTTTCTATTGACTAAAAGCAGCCCTGCTGGAGCAACCAGTTTATTCAGACTTCTAATTTTGGAGGACTAACCATTAAAAGTCACTTTGAAGTAGAGTGTAGTGACTACCGTTGTTGATGCTACATTTTTCCAGACACCATTAACTGTACTTGTCATAAATGGCACATGAAATATTTCATATAATCATAACTTACACGTAATTTCACCAAGGCAAATTTCCCTATTTGGCTCTGATGGCTATTTGTAGAATTTTTTTCAAAAACTGATGTATTCCAGAAGTTTACTTTTTCAATTCACAGAAACCATACTTGTTAACTTACACATCCTAACGTATCATTAGTGATTTGTATCGGAATATTGTGTTATAAACATATTCACGTTCAAATTTGAAATATTTCCAATAGAAATTATAGTACTGCACTTTGTAACTTGCATTGACGAAAGCACTTACTAAAGGAAGTCCGCATTGTTTGATAAACCTCAAAATACTGTGATTTTAGAAGCTAATGATAAAAACTTGTCAATAAAAACCTCTCAACATTCTTTCTGCTGTAAAGTCTGCATTCATCACTAATTACTCAGCGTCAAGTCTTTGCAGACCTGTAATTACAATAAAGGCCTAGGAACTTGGGCTAAAGTGTAAATAAGCTCACATCAAACTAAAACTGTCTAATACAATATTTGGAATTTAAGTTTCATTTTTTACAGATGCAGTGGTGTGAAGCTGCGCTTCTTAAAATCAACAACACAATTAACTCTTTGTTGGCGAACATAATTCTTGGTGGCAGAAAAATCATTCTTGTGTAGAAATAGGCTATCAGTTAGCCCTATCATTTTCAATGATTTTTAACCAAAATCAACTATTCTGTTCAATAGCATTAATAAGTACCATTCTGTTTCGCTTTTTAATTTTAAAATTTTCTGTTCAACATGAAATGTTTCATGTATAGGACAAAAAATATTAAATATTTACAATGAGATGTTAAGCTCTTGTTATACGTCATGCATAAAGACCAATGCGATAGATAAACGAGCAGAAACATTTGTACAATATATGGTTAGTCCTGCATTCAATATATCAATGGTGGTCCCGAGTGTCAAAGTAGGATGATCGAGACGGTGTAAATTTTTTTCCAGTCAAACCTAACATGATAGTTTTTACATTTGCACCACATGTTGCCCTTACCAGTACAAATCAAATTATACTTTTATGTTAGCACAAAAACATTAGTGAGATAAGTATCGATGATTCAATATGCATACATATATTTGACTGGATAACATTCTGGTTATGATATTCAGCTCTGTGATTATTCAGTTGGTTGTGATATGCAAAAGAATAGGCACTAAAAAGTCTTGACAGTGCTCTACTGTGCTAAGACCATAGTAATATTTTGGTGTTTCATCAACAAGTGAGGTATTAGTAGAAGAAAGAAACCACTTGGCTATGCTTCTTTTTCTAGCATTAATCATAGAAACAATACTGCTTATGTATAGATTTATTGTAATTAACTGCTAACTATGTCATCATTAATAGACAAATGTGGTCTATTCTATTACTTGATGTGATGAGTGCAACTGTAAATATGAAATATATAACTTTTTAGTTTTTCTTTCTCTGTTAGCCAATGAGATTTTAGCTTTATTTTTGTCATTTTAGGTAATTTCCTGATAATCAATACTGTATAAAGAACTGTATAAAATACTGCATGAAATAAACTGTATAGATGAAGTTAGAGGACATGGGAAAGAACAGTGTTGCACATTGAAAAGAATGTTCGTGATGTGTTCTGTGTTACCACTGTATCTTGAGTAGGTGATGTTATCATCTAATGTGACTCTGTTGCTATTATGTCCATCTCACAAGGGCCTGCCTTATATAGAATCAGGTAGCTTACCTTCCAGATTCTCTATTCTCAAATTGTCAAACAGAGGTGTATCAATAATTTTTTTATTGTCAATAGTTTTGAAATGCTGTCAGCTAAGTAGTTGTCTTACCATAAGAGACTGAGACATTGAGATCTTATGAAAGTGTTTTTAAACTTCTTGAATATGAGATTATATTACTGACGCCTTGTAGTTTTCATGGCATTTTAAACATCTTCAATGCAAGATGGCAAAGAAAAGATTAACTGAAAGTCTATATTATACCCCTAAAGCAATTTGGATCCATGAGTGTAAGTCTCTTTTAGGAAATGTCGACATCTTGACCTCGTACGACGACGTGAATATGTTTAGCAAGACAGCAGGTTTTCAGGGTATAATCAAACGTTCTCTTGGTCTTCATGAGGTGAAGCCTATTCCAGATCCAGCATTATTCCCTGAGAGGGATCCTCTTGGAGAGAAAATTGTGGCTTCAACATCACGGGATTACATAGCCCAGCTAGGTACACTCTTTATTTTTCTTCTTGTCATCAGACTATTATTAAACATTGCACATTTTACAGCAAATGAAGCAACTAAGCAGCATTCATAATCAAAAAAGGAGAAAAATGGAAAAGTACATTTTAAAATTTATTTGAAAACTATTATATAGCATTTGTGTCTTGCCATTTCATTTTGTAGTTTGTAGGTTCTCATAGTATACCATTAGTTGTCATGCAATATTCACTCTTTAATTGGCTAGTGATCAATACAAAATTTTACTCTAGTCGATTTCACTTTGGCTTTTTATGATTTTATTTCAAACCAAATGATTATTGGTGGTAAACTCAACATCACAGCAAGCACTCGCTGTATACATTATTACATTATTGAATATCATGGATCATGTTCGCTTTTATTAAAAGTTTATGTATTCAGGGTAAGCTGAAGCAACACAGTATGTGTACTGATGTACACATACTGATGTACATACTGATGTACATAGTAGTATATTGATGATTAAGGTGGAAGGCTAAGTTTGTTATCTTCTTCAATATCATAGTTGGCTCATAACACTCGTGACAAGTTCAAAAACTTGCTTTTGTTATTCAGCAATTTGTTTTTGTTCTATTTTCATTCAGGGAAACACTTTAGTGATACCGGAAGGCAGATCAGTTGTATAGGAAATTAAGAACAATGTAGCATTTAAGATCAGATGCCTTTATAACACCACCATCGACCTCTTGTTACCTGTTAACCAGTCATAATTTTATATCTGCTATGATATGTAGTAACCAGAGCTGCTCGGTAAACAGTATACAACTCAGTAAAGAGTAAACAACTCAGGAAACAACAATAAACACTTTTTCGTGTTCTATTAGCTGGGATAAAGAACTAGTTGAGTGCAGTTTGATTAATAACTAAAGCAGTTTAGTCGGGTTTTCACTCAATCAACCGCCTTGTCCACAAACTGAACAAGCTATGCAGTTCAGATTGATTCACAAAAATCAGTTGTCAAAATTAGTAGTTACACTTCTACATATAGCTGACCTAGAAGCATCAAAATCCTCTTAAAATATCCCCATGCATGCTCAGGCGTACTTGTACTTGTCAAGGAATAGCTTTTTATTTATTGATGATAAATATGGGCATTATTTAAAAGAGATGCATTGCATTAAACGTAATAAAATATATTATTTAGTTTCAGATCCTTTTATATTTTCATAGAGTCAGGTCTAAGCCAGTACTCTTCCAACCGCCAACCAAATGATGCTAAGCTATTAGGCTTGCAAGCAATGGACTTGCTGCATAGTCTGGATAGAGGTTTGGGAGTAAGACGGGTTACTCAGGCTACGGAAGTTCTCCTAGCTCGATCAACCATTATGAAGATTCTTTCCAAACTTTGTATGAGGTAAGGTTGATGCTCTTCAGTGGATTGTCTGTTTTTTTTTAATCATTATCACATAATCACATAATATTTGAGAATAGCTTGAGACCTTAAAGCATTGTGGACAGGAATGCACAATACTGCTACTTCACACGCTTCTGCTAACAATTTTATTTATGACATTATCATTTGTCTTCTGGCTATAGGTAGCAACTACCGAGTTATTATGAATACATTAGACACTTCTATTATGTAAACTTTCTTGTACGTAAATCCCACTGAATGCAAAGTATTTATGTAAAGTTTTTGCATTGTTAAGAAATTTCATACAGCGTAAAGTCAGTCAAGTTTTTCGCTTTGATTTGAATAACGAGAGTCCCATAAAACAAAGTCCCACAAAGAGTCTTAAAACTAACGTTTTCTATTTTGCTGCTCTTGCCAAACAAAACGACTTATAGGGGCGTCTATTATATTTTTTACTCAATTCGTGACATATACAATTATTTTTTCTTTATTTCTCTGGAGCGCAGACCTTGCCGCGGAGGAAACAAGTAAAAAAATTAATTTAAGTTTATGTAAAATTACTGTAACCCTGAACCCTAAACCAAGTGTAAGTAATGAGAAAAAAAGAGAAAAGTTATCAATACAAATCAATCATACCACAGTAACTGTACAGTCATTAGATTAAGAAGTTAAGTTTAGTTTTCTTTATTTTGAAGGGCTAAAGGGATGAGTTTGGGAAGATTTCTTAATGGATTATTTTATTTAAATGTATTTTACGCTTCGTATAATGTAACTTCTTTAAATTTAAACATTCTAGGAACTGATTAATCACATTGAAGATGGGGTGTCCACCATATTTTGCTGTTTTCTGCTCCCATGCTTTTTGACTGCACTCAGAATAGTTAGCAGCATATCTTGCACTTGTGTTCTCAAGTTCAATATTGCTCATGAATGTCACTATACCATGTGATTCTACATGTGTTCTCAAGTTCAATATTGCTCATGAATGTTACTATACCATGTGATTCCACATGTGTTCTCAAGTTCAATATTGCTCATGAATGTCACTATACCATGTGATTCCACATGTATTCTCAAGTTCAATATTGCTCATGAATGTCACTATACCATGTGATTCCACATGTATTCTCAAGTTCAATATTGCTCATGAATGTCACTATACCATGTGATTCCACATGTGTTCTCAAGTTCAATATTGCTCATGAATGTTACTATACCATGTGATTCCACATGTGTTCTCAAGTTCAATATTGCTCATGAATGTCACTATACCATGTGATTCCACATGTATTCTCAAGTTCAATATTGCTCATGAATGTTACTATACCATGTGATTCCACATGTGTTCTCAAGTTCAATATTGCTCATGAGTGTTACTATACCATGTGCTTTTTTATTTTAGCTATCAAATTAGGTCTTTCCTTGATTCCCTGTAAAAAGTTTATGTGGTGCAGAGTCACCACATAGTGTACATAGTGAGTATGACCCGTCATACTCATTATGTACACTATGGGGTGACTCTGCACCACATAGTGTACATAGTGAGTATGACCCGTCATACTCACTATGTACACTATGGGGTGACTCTGCACCACATAGTGTACATAGTGAGTATGACCCGTCATACTCACTATGTACACTATGTGGTGACTCTGCACCACATAGTGTACATAGTGAGTATGACCCATCATACTCACTATGTACACTATGGGGTGACTCTGCACCACATAGTGTACATAGTGAGTATGACCCGTCATACTCACTATGTACACTATGTGGTGACTCTGCGCCACATAGTGTACATAGTGAGTATGACGGGTCATACTCACTATGTACACTATGTGGTGCAGAGTCACCCCATAGTGTACATAGTGAGTATGATGGGTCATACTCACTATGTACACTATGTGGCGCAGAGTCACCACATAGTGTACATAGTGAGTATGACCCATCATACTCACTATGTACACTATGTGGTGCAGAGTCACCACATAGTGTACATAGTGAGTATGACCCATCATACTCACTATGTACACTATGTGGTGACTCTGCACCACATAGTGTACATAGTGAGTATGACCCATCATACTCACTCTCTAGATTCCTAGGTTAATAAGTATCTAGATAATTGGCTGCGGTTAAGAGCTTATTGCGGTGATAAGAGGTTATTCAGGTTTTGAAGCTTATAATATTTAGGTTGCAAGGTTTCTCATCTGTG
Source organism: Watersipora subatra (assembly GCF_963576615.1). Taxonomy (NCBI): domain Eukaryota; kingdom Metazoa; phylum Bryozoa; class Gymnolaemata; order Cheilostomatida; family Watersiporidae; genus Watersipora; species Watersipora subatra. Next base: position 57,968,574 of record NC_088710.1, on the reverse strand, counting down.
TCACAGAATTCCCATGATCTATCGTGCAGGACCGATAATATTTACATATGCACTATGTCGCGATTGACCGTTTTATATCACTTTTGTGGTGTTAGCATTTACTACACACTGTTTGGTAAGTTATAGTTCTTCTTTTACTATATGTTACTTTTTGTAGTTCTACAGATGAACATGGGTTTTAGTAAACTGCTGGTAGCAATAATTAAGTCTTTTATACATATACCATGCTGAGAAAGTAGATTTTATCTTATATCTGTCCATATTCAGCAGAGAGAAATCAGCTCTAGCCGCCAGTCTTGAGGAGATTCAACTTTGTGACATCAAGTTGGTGGTGAATCTCATGTGTCTCTGCGCTTCTGGCAGTATGTCTGACAGCATGTTTGGCAATTCCTCGAACAACAGTTCTTCCAATGAACTCAGTGATAAAAGAACTCTTTCTTATCTGGCTACTGCAATAGCCACACTTGCCCAAAATAATGCTGACTCTTCCAAGCTCCTTCTTGATGTCTGCTCAAAGGTTGGGTGATTGTATCCCTGATATACTTGTAGAGCTTGTCATGAAATCCTACATTTTGTTGACAGTTTTCAACGGATGTATTTTTAATATCGTTATAGTTTTAGGAACATTTCAATATGTTAAGCATGCATCTACCTTTTAGAGATTTTGGGCAGTTGACATTCGGCAAGTATTTGCGTTTGGTATTTTAGCAAAAACCAGTTTTGGAACTCAATATTTTTTCAAATTGTTTCATTTACTCATAGAATTATTTAAATGTAACTACGGTACACATGCACTCTAACCTAACAAGTATGCTCTTCTTTATATCCGGTACTGTCAGGATCCTATATACAAGGACGCATGCCAACGTACAAATTGTTTAAAATATGTATGAAATTAATGCAAGTATTCAACTCTATGCCTAAATTAATTTTAAACATGCAACTTTTGAAGGTTTTTAAAACGTCGTAGTTTCCAAAATTAAAGCGGAGTGGCTGGTGAAACGTAAAAGATGCATAAGTTAACTTGAGCTTTTGTTAAGCTCAAGTTAGCCAAGTTAGCCAAGTTAAAGTTAGTTATGTTGTTATGAATGTTGTGTATTTCTAACCCCATGTCTACCACCAGGCCTATGCATCACCGAGATTCCACTTTGATTTTTATACCGTTGCAGTAATGTGCAGTAACTATAAAACCTGTTTTTATTGTTTGATCACTATTGCTTTATTAATTGAGTTTTGTGGCATATAATTTAGGATCTTATTATTAATAATTTGGCCTTTTCATATTTTTCTAAAATGATGTTTCAACGCTATTTCAATTTTATACAATTCATTTTTTTAATACAATAGACAATTTATTGTTAGGATTTATGGCTGTGGAAAGAATTGAAAGAAGCACATTGTGTGTTCCTTGTAAAACTATTTGTTACAATGTACACATTTGACAGTTTTAACATATGAAAACGTATCAAAACTTGTAAAGAATATTTTGCAAAGCGTTAAATATTGTGAATCATGAAAATTAACTCCTGTTTTTTATTTTTTGTACTGCGTTTCCATACAAGTGGCTTTATGAAAAGTATTTGCTTTAGGAGCTGATGCTGGCTGGGTTTGACTTACATCTTAGGAGAAAATCTGTAGGCGGCTCGAGTCACAAACTTTTCAGTCAACCGCCTTCTCCCAACTTTGCGGTCACCAAGTCTCTTGTCAGCCTTTTGGTACACTCTGTTGACAGTTTGCCGGACATTACTTCATGTAAGTCATAGGTTTTTGAGCAAGTTACACCAGCCAAAGCGATAATAACTCTAGGAGCCAGGTATGGGTTTTGAAAAGAGCCAATGGTGACAAAGGTCAATACATTCATTAGAAGTCTTCTCTTCACTTCCTTCGATTGTTTTTGTTTGAGCATTTATTTGTCATTACCAAATAAAGTTACAAAAAGTTGTATGGTATTTTTTCTTTTAGTTAAACAACTGTTTGTCGAATTACTTAATATTTTAACGCAGATCTGATTTGGTTAAGTGGTGCATCTTAGCTAACGCTGCTTTCCAGTAATCTCTCCTATCGCAAAACAACCTCCTAACTAGTCAGATGTAAAGAAATAGTGGCAGCATTGAAACGCTTTAAAGTAATTTCATCTGATAAGAATCGTATTAATCAAATTGCATGTCATAAAAACAGTAACATAAGTGCTGTTGATCATTAGACATAGCTACACCTTGATTTATTTACATGTACAACTAAGTCCAGTATATTTTAGATTTATCAATTCTCATGAGACTCGCTGTTAATTACAAAACTTATTCTAGTACCCAACATTACTCTTCAGGTGTTCTGCTACCAGAACACTCCTACAGCCTTTTTAATTTTTTATTTTATTATGGTAGGAATCATTCCAACCTTTACGTTTTTAAAAGAATAATCAATTTTTATATTTTAGCATCAGGTCCTGATGAACAGTCAGTCACAGGGATGGCTGGAGACCCTCTCAGTGCTCTGCAACTAGCAAATGGACTATCAGCATGCGTAATTTCTGCAAGACTAAATGCTCCAGACAGAGAGTGGGCTGCTATTCAGCTAGTTCGTGCCTTCTCCAAACTCAGTATGTTCGGTTTGAGAGATTCAATTATTGATTACAGTTTAGCATAGACAGTGATTTTATTACTTATTAGTTAAGGAGTAATAGTAAAATTAGCCAGAGCTAAAGATCTATGACTCGCTATATAATGTGGTACAGTAGAGTAACAAAGCCTTATAGGTGGCTGATTGTAACTGCTGACATTCTTACAGCTATTCTAATTCTAGTTCATTACTACTAGGTGATAACCTACAGCGGAGCCCGGGTTACAGTCGTCTCTGTCTTACGGTTTTTTCACTTCATAAATTGGAATATAAAGTTTTGATGGCACCTCATATTGAATGTTTGCCACTGTATGGCATCAACAAAATTATCTTTTAAACTCAAATTTGAACAGCAACGCTTGGTCTTTCTTGTCAAATTAGTTTGAAAAAGGTTTTAATAAGGTCGGCTAACAGTTATAGTGAAAGAAAAAAGCGCTAAGCCGAAAACGGACAGGTAATAAGAAATTAAGACGATGACAAAATTAAAATCAACTTTAGTAAAATATTCAAGCTTAGCTTCAAGTGTGTGTGTTTAGTAAGCTAAATTCATTTAAGATAAATTCAAAGTTAGTGCTATGTTGCATAGCGACACTTAAGTCTAGTGTACCGAACTCGTTGCTGTCATGTCTCTCTAACACTGCTGTTAGCCACTAAATTTGTCTCCAAGGTAAGGACTCCATATAGTTCTGTGCATTAGTAATATTACATTTTGTTGCAGATCATAACCGCTAAATAAGTAACTATAGTTACTAACGTTATTTATTACTATTTTATTACTAGCTTTTAATATGTACAGTACGTATATAAAATTTTGATGTTTTTATCAGGTGGTTTACATTAGATAATTGCTATGGTTTCTTATGCCCCGCCATACAACTTTTTCGCTATATGATCCCAACACCAGAATGAATTAATGTCGAATGGCCGGTTCATTGTGTTTATTTAAACCATGGAGTAATTAATTCTTCGATGTTTGTACAACTGATGAAATTGGTTTCGTATTATCAACTCTTTCGAGTTCACAACAAACGCAGTAAGTGTTGCTTTATTACAATAGCAACAGTCTACATTGCAAATAAGAATTATGCGGCTTCTTACTGTTTAGCATCTTGTTTTTTTATTCACGCATTTGTAATGTATGAATAGCAGTGAAATCAATTATTCTCTAATTTTGCTGTATTTACTACTTAGATACAAGGTTTCTACTAACAGGAAATAAATTGTTGAATAAGTCAGAGCATACTAGGGCATAGTAATTGTTGTATTCTTGTAAAGAATTGAAGCCTGAAGTAGTGTAGATTGTAATGTAGTTTATTCACTGACGGAAACACACAACTTAAACTGAAAATGTTGTGGGTATTTATATGGAACTAAAAGTAGTTTTATAAATATTAGCTTAGTATATGGTAAAAATACAATAGACGCTATATGGCTATCTTGCTTCAGATGTAAACAGAATTGTTACTAGCAAAATGATTACTATAGCCATAGACTATTATCTCATAATTGTCACAATCCCTTATAGCTTAATAGCCACAACAGTAATTGCATTAAATATTTTTTTCATGTAACTCATTTACCATATTGGTCAACGTTTGCGGCATTATAAATGACACGATATCTAATCGCTATATCGATAGCTGTTTCCTATACATGTACATACAGTAGTATGTTCCATACTCGCATAGTGAAACGGTTTCGGAGCCTCGCTGACTGTTACAAGACCTATGTCTTTAGCACAAAATCATTTCCTTGAACATCAAATCAAAATCGAATTAATAAACTATTTCTATCAAATCATAGAAATAGTGTATTATATATATCGACTTACCATAGACGGGCTCGTTTTCTCGTCTGCTGAGAGTGTTGTCGATCTATTACGGTATTGATTGTAGTTTAGTGTTATTTTTAATTTTGTTTATAGTTTGTTTGGTGCTTGTCTAGAAAATTGGGCAAAAAAGCCATGCAGTGTACATATGTCAGACGAGTATTATGTTACATTTGCAGGCAAGAAAAAAAGAACAATTGGCGATACAAACCAATAATAATACGAATGCAGTCTTTGAATTAAAAAGTTAGGTATTGGGTTTTCTGGTGTTTTTTATGATACTATAGCTTTGGCAATATAGTAGCGCCTATAGCTTATATCCTCTATGACGCAAATTCTAGATAACGTAAAAAAGTTATGCTTGAAAAGTTTTTGTTTCGTACTGCGTTAAAAATTCCATACCATGTAAAGAGTCAAATTGGGACAACTTTTCAAAATTGATTTGAATGATAACATATTTTGTGAGAGAAAATATGACGTACATACAGTGCACCCTTGGGATATGATTTTACTCCGTTCCAGGGTTGGCATGGTATGGTGAAAAAGTCGTATGGAGGGTTATAGAAACCATAGTAATTATTTGATGCAAGCATCCTCTGATAAAAATCATCTAAATTTTGTACAAGTACTGTACATATTAAAAATTAGTAACAAAATAGTATATTAAAATTAGTAACTATAGTTACCTACAGTAACTTTAGTGTATTTATTGATTATGATCTGTATTAAAATGTAACATTGCAATATGCTATGTGCAGTGTGCACCTTTGGGAGTTCTTACCTTCAAGACAGACGTAGTATAACATAAACTTTGAATTCACCTTAACTAAGTTTAGCTTACTAAACACACACTCTTAAAGCTATGTTTTAGTATGTATTTTTAACTATTTTACTGAATTTCAACTTTTATCACTTATCAGCTTCTGGCTTCGGTTTCACTATTATTTTAGCCGTCCTCATTAAAACATTTGTCAACCTAATTGGGCAAGAAAGCCTGAATGATGCTGTTTTCGTAATGAAGTACATTGTTGTTAGCAGATTAAGGGAAGTTGTCTGTTCTCTGACCTTCTGCTCAAAAGAATTGCAACTCCAATTTTGCAAACAGTTTTGCAGGGAAATATTACGTACCACTTTTCACGCAATGCATTGGACAACATTGTATCTGTTATATGCACAGTTTCCAGGACATTTTAGTTCGTCACGATAGATCGTCATATGTGTCAACAAAGCAGAAAATAGGTAGCTGTGCAATTGTTAATAAATACATGAAGGCGATCGATTTGTACAGGCGTTACTGTGTCGGTCTACCAATTTGAATGTCGCGAGTGAGGAGTATTGCCAAAAGTTATCTTTAATCCTAACCTTGATCTCTAAAGATCTAGATGGAAAAACGATAGACCGGTGGATTCTTTATAGTAAAAAAATATTTTTGTACTGCTTTATTGTAGGCGTAGAAAATGTTTGTTATTAATTTTACTTTGCATAATAGACTTTGCTGTTTAAAAAAATAAACAAATCGTTATAAATAGACGCTGAATATGTGCGTTCCGTTCCCATCAACTTATTGTAAAATTACTGCAGAGTCTATAAAACCAGTGAAATTGATCAGAAAAAGGAGACGCTGTTGATGCCAACCAGTAATATTATAGTTACGATACAGCTAATAAATGGAAAAGTAAAGTCTGGTTTTATTTATGTATGGCCAAGGGAGTGAGTTTGGACAAATATTGGAACGGATTAGGCAATTTACGTCTGTTTCAAGCATTGTGGGAGGAACAAATAGCATATTGGCATTATTGCGATTCCGACACATTCAACACATCGTTTACATACACCGTAAAACCTCTAATTGAACGCCACCTCTATTTGACGCCACCTCCAATTGACCGCCACCATAGAGGAGAGGTGGAAAATTAGAGCGCCATAGCCCTCAATTAGAGGTTTTACGGTAAATGCTGTTGTCATGTTATTAACTAGTTTGTAGCAATCGCACATAGGACATTCTACTCCAATTTGGCAGCAGTATGCTTTTTTCAATCTATACATATATATTTCTCAAAGTTCGCGTGTGATTCTGTGTGTCCAGCTATAGCTAGTAAAACTTGGGAAGAAGAATCTGTATCGCAGAAGATTTAATCTCGGAACCAGATGTTCCCCAGATGTTATGCTAAACCATTGAACTATGAGAGATTGATCTGTTCATTGGGCAATATATGTCGCTATGTGGGTGAAAATACCCATACCGCTCGCCGTTACGGCGCAACGTCATTTTATGCTCACTCTTATTTAGTAAATTTACCAATAGGGATACTAGCTTACTCAAATTAGCCACTGGCAATGTGCCAGGCTAATGGCAAGTGGCAGGCAACTACATTACCTGTCACTGTTCATAAGCTGATTTATTCTAGCTGATTTAGCTAGTATTCTATATTAATAAATTCCATATGTTCATTGTGCATATTTGTCTGTTGGTCTGAGCAGAACACTGTATTTCCACATTTGTTTGCCAATTTTATATTAACTGCACACGCCGATACTTCGTGCTTTCTGTTAGGTCGCTCCTATATTTGGTTTCAAACTCCATCTGGTTCCTGAGAACCAGCTTTTAAAACACCCATCTGTTTACTATCTGTTTAAAAATCAAAGAAATCGTTGAAATCACCAAGCTTACCGCTAGTTCATTACTAATTAATCACTTTTTTTGCGTAAAGTATATAGAGCATAAGACGAATCTATTTGCCTGCAGTTGATCACGCAAATGTGTAAGGTAGCTTTTCCGCAGTTTTGTTCTTATCTTTTTGAAAGGCCTTAAGACTAATTAGTTTTCCTTTTTTGGTATTGAGCTTGCTTTGCCCATACGATGCGGACAGGCTAAGTTCAGTGGATGACATGCTGGTTGATGTTTAGTAGGCAGCCCAGGAGCCGGTGAGAATGAGCGAAGAGGACCTCCCATGCTTGCCGATCTCCAAGGAGACTTGCCGCAGTGTTCATCTATACAACTTGAAGGGCACCAGAACAAGGTTACAGAATGTGCCTGGAATGCTAACAAGAATCAGCTTGCTTCAGCGTATGTTCTATGTTATTGCTATTGTTTTTACTAGCCTGCTATTCCTTCCTAGTTTTTACTGAATTTATTGGTTATTGGTTAGCGACACTTTCACCTAGAAAATGCCTGTTACAAATACAGCCAACTCTCAGTTTTCAACCTTAATCCTTTCCAGCAGTTTGTTCAAAAAGTTATTTATCCATGATCCAAAACAATTTTTCCCATTATAATTAATGTAAATGATTTTTATCTTATCGAAGTTTAGAAAACAAGTATCTTACATTTCGTTACTCAGGGCTTTTGTACTGTATACCATAAATGTAAAAATAGATTGTTTTATTTTCACGAAAAGATTTCCTACTTAAGATCATAAAAAACATTTCATGTTTTATTTTGTCAATTCTAACCAAAACATTAAAGTAGCAAAGCCTAGCCTTCGCTAAGGTTGCAATCTGGAAAATTCTAATGGAGTGTATGTATTCTAGCAAAGGTCTTGTGGAATAAAAAAATCATAGCAAAAGCATTTCTTTTTTCTACCAATTGTAACAAAAAAAAATTAAAGTTCTGTGCTACGCTACGGCGTAACAAAATTGTTGGGAAAAATTCAAAAATTTTGATGAAATATACAATCTTCAATTTTATCAAAGATTGCTTTTAAAAATACTCAAATACATTTTTACTCTTACCAATTACAATTGTAGTATAGTAGTAACCATGAGGAAGGTTAATTTGTTGAAAATTAAGGGAAAGGTTAATTCTTCTGAGGAGAATTCTCTTTGATAACGAGTTCGACTAACTCGACTATAGGTGTTATCTCTCTAGCAATTTTCTTCAGTGTAAAAACCCGTTTTGTAAGGAACTTAAAAAGCAACTTGTTTCTGCCTTCATCTAAAAACTTTATGAAGGTGAACAACAACAATCTCATTAAATTTATACAAAGCTCTGCTGTTCGTGGCTTTATCGGGATGATACAGGTCCACAAAGTTTTCAACATTCCATTTTGCACAAATATTTTTGATACTAGCAGTTGAGGCATCCTTTCATCTCTCATTCTCATCCGAAGACATTTCCTTTGTCAACATCTTCTTCTGCTCTTGAATGTGTCGAAGTTCTTCTGTGGTGAACTTAACACGATGTTCATTGGCAAGCTCTTCAACCTCAATACTGCCTATCTCCAAACCACGCTTTTGTTCCATTCTGATGATTTCATCAATAATTTGCCTATGCTCTTAGGATCTTTCCTCGGCGTCAGGAGCTGTGGTAGTACCAGCAACAATCTTGAATTCTTCAAATTAATGTTCAGTAACACAATTGGGCCACAATTTCCTCCATCATCCTATATGGCACATGGTTCCAGGCTTTGTCAATAAGTGTGATGGACTAGTAGATTAGGAAATTATTTTTCAAAAAATCTCGTCGACTTAGTTAAGTGTCTCTAGTCACATCGAAGCATTGTTGAAAGAGGAATTTTGTATACAGTTTCTTAAAATTGTCGAAGACTTGTTGGTTCATGGGTTGAAGCAGTGGTGTGGTATTTGGAACAAGAAACTTGATTTTGATGAAATCAAATTCTTCTGTCAACTCATCCTCCAAACCATGAGGGTAGGCAGCAATGTTATCTTCCAAATAATCTTTCGCAGTCGCCACAAACACTCCATGCACCCACTCGCTTCAAAATTGTCTAGTCAGCCAAATCTCTGTAGTAAAGGTGGTTCTCATATCAGCTGCGAGACCCCTGTGGCTTATGTTCACATGAAGCTGCATTGCTAGTGGTCACATAAAAATTGCCGTTCGCCATCCCATTTCGAAAGTGCTGACCTTCACCTGTACAGTGCATTTTGGGAAGGTTTTGTCTCCGGCTGCTTGCGAAGGTTGAACAGCTCTTAACTCTTGCCTTGACCGGCGGTACTCGGCATGTAGGTTCCCATTTTACCGCCGATAGCCCTACAATCCTGCCGCCGGTGCTTGCAGCGTATATGGGATCCAGGCTTTAGCCCTCCACATAACAGACCCCTACCCTTGATGGTATTGTTAGCTTTGAATACTCTGTGATTCTTGGAATGATAAACAAAAACGGCCCCATCTTGCAATTGTTGCTAGCATTACCACATAGAGAAAGAGTTAGCCTTTCCTTCATAGGTTCATGGCTTGGCATTGACTCCTCCTCGTGTATGTGATGTATATATGTAGGTCCTTTATAGTCTTTTGTGGCATGTTTTCAAAGAAGCTCCGTTTTGTTCATATTGCAATTTTACATTATTCCTCAGTCCTGATGAAATTTTCAAACTCAGCTCTAAACTTTTCAACATCTTTCTCGTCCAAACTTCTTGCCTCTCCATAACAAACCACGGAGTTTATCTCACTTTTTCTAAAAATTTCAATTCATGCTGTACTAGCTTTAAAATCTAAAACATCAGGAACGGTGCTGGGGTCTTTTTTGTCAAACCTCTATGCAATTGCCTTGCTATGTCACCATTTGCTTCTTTGCTAATACTATCTCTCTGTTAACAGTTGTTAGTTTATGAAAATAAGCAAAAATTTCTCTACTTTTTCTAATGCCTGTGGCTTTCGTTTACTGAATACACTAGATCCTTTATCCACGTCTTTTGCTTTAAGCTCGTCTTTTCTTTTCAAGATGGTGCTTATCATTAATTTTTGCACGCCAAACTCCTTTGCTAATTCACACATATACACACCTGGTTCATATATATTACTGGCAACTTTTTCCTAAATTCAGTAGTTTTGCATACTATTTTCTTCTTTTCTTCATTGGGTTTACGACATACACTTGCTTTTTGAAGCCATGATTAGAGGCTAATACACTATTCAAAGCTTAAAAAGCAGTCCGTTTTGCATAAATCACCACAAACATGTTCGCTCACAATGGAAGTTGAACAGTAATGGAAGAGGCATCGAGACGGGTATTTGAGTTCGCTCAGCTTCTTTCGGTTCGGTTGAAAGACAATTTTTTGGTTGAAGTCTGAGGCATAAAAATCTAGAATTTTCTTTTGAATTCCTATTTGGTCAAAATCAAAAAACATTCAACATGAGAGGTATGACTGTTCAATTGAAAAATATTTTGATAATCTTTAGGTCCTCTCATGATTTTTGTAGTGTACCAGTACAAAATCTATAAAACACACTCATCCCCTATAGCTTCACATTCATCCCTCAACCGTGTACATGCCATCTCTTTCTTATTCTTAACAAGATGAATGTCCTGAACTGCCCAGTTAATAAAAGAGTCTGTAAAAATAATTTATTTTTATTTAACATGTACAACATTTACCATTCTAACTTTTAAGCTTCATATTATGAAAAAAGTGTTTTATGTAGATCGAATAAACTGAGAGAAAAAATAAAACAACTTTAAAGGTGTTTGAATGTGAAATAATTAGCAAGCAATGGCTAGATCAGGGATGGCCAAATGATTTTGGTCATGATCCGCTACAGTCAAATCTGCCAAATTAAAGATCCACAACGAGCTGAAAATGCGCTGTTTTCTTTTTACCACATATAAACATGCAATTAATTGTGTACATCTTAAGACAAAGGGTCAAATACGATTTTAAAAAAACTTTGTTTATATACATAATTGGACTAAAAATCAGTGAAAAAATGTGCTGTGATAAATAGGTCTGATATCAGTGAGACAAATGATGAGTGAGCTTTGACTTCACAATACTATCAAAATGTGGTTTCCTGCTACTTACAGTGACTCTTAAAGTATATAAAGAGGAGTATCTGTGAAACTTGTTCTATGATTGTTTTTCACAAAATTCATTGCTGAAAACAATGAATTTACAAAAATCCAAAAAAAAGTTTCCAAAAATCTTTTTAAACCCAATTTTTAAAAAAATACTTCAAAAATATTTTTGACAGCCAACTTGAAAGATCCACAAAAAAACTACAGAGATCCACATCCGGAGCTCGATCCGCCATTTGGCCATAGTTGGGCTAGATAGTCTGTTTTGCTACAATGATTGCAATCAAAAATGATTGGATACTGATAAATTAATACGAACTGAGAAAACAAAATAAGATTCATGAATATGTTGAGTTGATAATAACAATGACTATATAGAAGTGTGTGTATTAAAAAGGTTACTGTTGCAGCAGAAGCGTGCTGTATTCAGAGTTTTACTGAATGATATTGATACCTCTCAATACTGGTACAACAAACGTATAGCGGTGAAGCGCACGAGGGTACTTCGTCTTTGTACTTTGTAGATTTAGCTATCACCCTTGGAAGAAATTGAAAATGGGAGTGTAACGGCACATTTGAAATTTAAACGGCACATTTGAAAATAACAATTTAAAGAATAGGTAATGGACTTTAAGATGACTTTTAAAACAATTCCAAAAGAAAAACAAATGCAAAAGATATTAATTAATAATAAAAAGCACATGCCGGTATTTAGTTTGTAATCTGCAATAGTGATAGATAAAGAGTTGAAAAGAATAAGCATGCCTTAGCCTCTTAATGGTAACTTAGCCTCCTAATTGTAACTAATGGTAATGCGCTTGTTTGGTGACCTGTGATTTGAATGTCGCACGAGATAAAATTCTCAGAGGACTGGATTTTCCCTTGCTAAAACTCTATCGCTGTAATTGGACAGGTGAACAACGACAGACACTCACCTTTATATATATAATATTTATATATACATGTATTATAGATTAGCCAAATGCTCGGCGTTGTTTGGGTATGAAAAACAGTTTATAAACAGTGGCAGGTAATGTAATTGCAATTGGCTAAATTGAGTAAGCTAGTATCCGTATTGCTAAACTTACGACTAATAAGAACTGGAGAGCAAGCTGTAGTGAGTGTAGCAAGTGTAGCTATGCATATTTTATCCCAGATATTGACTCATATCGTCCAATGAATCCATTGCATCCCGTGTAGCTTAATAGGTTAGCTTGTCATCATCTGAATGGAAGGTTCCCAGATCTAATCTTCTGCGCTCCGGAATTTTCATTGCTAGATTTTGATCGCTATAGCTGGACAGACACTGAATGATGACAATTTTTGAGATTTATATATATATATATAGACCTGCTGTGCTATTCGGCATTGCACGGGTATTAAAAAGTCTTTGGTCAGAAAATTGATTGGTATTTTGCATAAACAACATTTGCCATTCTAACCTTCAAACTACATGCCATGAGAAACGTGTTTTGTGTAATTGAAATAAATTAAGATAGAAAGTAAAAACAACTGTAAAGGTTTTTAAACTTTGCCAAACAACTTTTAAACTTCATATCATGACGGAAATGTTTTGTGCAGGTCAAAGAAATTTAAAAAAAATAAAACGACTATTAAAAGGTTTAGATGTAAATGTGAAATCATTAGCAAGTAATAGCTAAATTAAGTCAGTTTTGCTACGATTACAATAAAAGATGATTCGGTAATGATGCAATTAATACGAACTGAAAAAACAAAATAAAAATCCTGAATATGTTGAATTAATAATAACAATTATTGCAAAAAAGGTCATAAAAATTCATTCATTCATAAAAAAAGTTACTGTTCCACCAGAAGCTATCCATCAAAACTTTGAATACGATGATACAGAGATGATATATTTTTCCGCGCAAGAAGAATTGGCCTTGACCCCAGATATAGTAATCGAACTCTACAAAAATATTTCTTAACAGGGGCATCGTAACGCGTGGCCGCATCGGTAAATTAATCAGCGCTATAGCTATAGCCGGAATGACATACTCTGGGAAATACATATATGTACATGTATATATGTACATATATATGTATCTATAGATGTATACATGTATTATTATATAGATAGAGTGTATATCTTATCAAGCTTTGAATGATCCAGTTTTTTTGCTGATGTGCAGCTCTTGCGACGGTACAGTGAGGATCTGGTGCCCCCAGTACAAGAGCAGTCATCAGCAACTGCAGCAGACATGCATCTTTGACAAAGGGGAAGATAGAAAACAAGAGGAAATTGATGGCTCTCAGATCAACAACCTTAATTGGAGTGGTAATGGCAAGCTTCTCACTGCCTCTGTGGATAACATCATCAATATCTGGATTCTTGCAGGTAAGCAACTACCCTCTTTTGTCTACCTTTCCTGACAATTGTCTATAGATTTCTAGTATAAATATTTCTCCTCATTACTGCAAACAATTACATATTGCTCATACCGGTAAGTTAAAAAAATTCTCCAATTGATGGCATTATATTTGAAAAATATACTGCTATCAATTAAATATCGATTGCTCTACTAGTGATGTGTTAAGTTGCAGTTGCTACAACAGTTGCTATAATGACGTTGCTTGCGCACTAGCTGCATAGGAATCTTATATCATAATTATATCTGACATTTGGATGCCTTTGTGTCACATTCTTTACAGGCAACCGAACACATGTTAAGATTCGTCCCAGCGTTGTATCTGCTATGTGTTTTCCTATGGACAAGGGATTTATGGATGGCCATCTTGGGTTGAGTATGGAGTCCATATTGGTTGGTCATGTCGATGGTTCTGTTTGCTGTATGGAGATATTGGATAGTACGACAATTAATATACAAGAAATTGGTATCGTTTCTAGACAAAATGGTGAGCTACTCGTTCCCTGCTGTTTCTGTTTCATTAATGTTTGTGTTCATCTCAAACCTAAGCTCAAACATTTTCTGTTTATTTTTTCTATTACTTTCATCTTTTAACCCCCTCTAAGCATCCCGTAGCAATTCCCAGGTAGCAATGTAGCAATTCCCAGGTAGCAATGTAAATCTGTGATGGGTCTACTAGTGTAATTGAGGTTTATTAATTTTGCTGAAACATTCAGTTGAAGGCAATATCCTTCTTGTCAACATTTAGTAGGAGACTGTTTATAATTCAACTAGGTTACTATGTTACAGGTTGCAGTAGATGGAAAATATGTTCATTGTGAGCTGCTAGCATAGAAATGGTCCCACGACCAAACACGAGCGGAGCGATTGTTTGAGAGATTTATGATAAATGCATGTGCACACAACTCATGAAAATTATTCATCAACACCGTCGCAAACCCTTGTGCCGAAATCTCATCAACAAATTTAACCATTTTTCAATGGAGTCGTTTAAGTATAATAACGATACAAAACACATATAAACCTATTTAAATATGTTACCAAGTCTTTGAAAATTGTCGACAATATCCTAAAACTTACCCATCTGATCGGATTATACACAAATAGACAGATTAATTTAGCCGAAAATCGCAAAAAAAATTTAACAAGCTTTTTTAATCAAAATTTAGACCGGCCAATGATACGCCAATAAAGCCGTGCGTCAGATAGTAGAACTATTAAGAAGGGCGCATTTCATGAGAAAAACGTGCTCATTTCTCCAGTCTATAGCATTGTCTAATTGCCGAAGGTTTCTAATATTTTTCCATTTTTAATATCTTGCCAAAATATTTAATTATAATAATAATTATTCGATTTTATAAAATTATAAGAATAATTATTTGAATTTATTTGTCCGAAGGTTTCTGTAATAAACGTAGACCGTTTGAGACGTAGACCGATTTACAGGCATGAAATTGTGGTACACAGTCTATCAGCCTATGTTTTTTCCCAATTACCGAAGATTTCATTAAACTATTTAAACGTTAGCCAAAATTCTTTACGTCTTATGTACAAGCTAGGGTCGAACTACAACACCCCTTTATGACGAAAACATTTTTTTATTTTGCTCCAGTTTGCAGAAAACTTCCAGACCTGTGAACGCTCTTATTTGCTTTCTGCTAGATCGTTAACAAAACCATTCTGCATTCAACACAACCAACTTTCAAACTGTGTATATTACACAGCAACTTGCCATTTTACTTCTAATATTGCATTTAAGAGATATAATAAACTTATTTCCTTATTGCTGTTGTTAAATTACATACATTACAGTAGGTTAGGCCTACAGCTTTAATTATTATTCATTTTATTGTTGTAAAACATAGGTTTGAGATAGTAGAATAGGTGAGAATTTTTTACCTTTTGTTTTGCATAATTGACTTTTTGAATTTAATTTCAAAACAACTTGACAACTACCATGGACATACAACTTCCCAGAACACCACGTCGTGGCCGACGCAGTGACCATCCACGTGTCTCTCAATTATTACAGCTCAATAGGAGGATAAATAGAAGGTCCTCACAACAACCATCAACATCAAATGCTAATGTTCAACAACACGCTACTCAAATTAATAACAACAACTCATCTGATTCAGAGAATTCTTTAGTAGATGTTGTAGGCGATGTAAATGACATGAACTTGGCAGCCCCTTTGTTTCCAGATGATGATCATGATTTTATGGACATCATTGACCATGAACATATTGCAAAAAACAATATTGCTCCTCCCAATGCTGCCCCCCCCCCTTGATCACATTCCTCATTTTCAATCTTTAGATTGTCCTGATTTTCAAGAACTGCGTAACAACTTTCTAGGCAGACTTGACAACAATATATCACAGCTCACGTGTACTGGATGTAATGAGAAACATTTCATTGCATACAATGCTCAAATACAACTATGTCATACGTGCCAACAAGTTCCTCTGTCAAATTCCTAGATTACTAGAATTTCCTTTTTGGAGTCGTGCTCCCTCAAATTTATTTTATATTATCTCGAACAACTCTCATTTACACTATACTCTGTCAATTCCTGATGACAACTACTTTTTCAATAACCAGCACTACCCTTTCTTTTTTCCATTATCACTTATTCCATTATCAGGTCGTGGGCTGTATGACAGGAGAATTCCTAGTTATACACATAGTATCCTTGTGGACAGCTAATATAGAAATAGTGTATTACATATCTTGAAATTTCTTATGCTAGAGCACATGTTGTTGAAATAAAGTTCAGAGTTATTGGATACTTCTTGGATAAATTTTTTTTTGCGAATTTCGGCCAAATTAATCTATTTGTGTATAATCCGATCAGATAGGTAAGTTTTAGGATATTGTCGACAATTTTCAAAGACTTGGTAACATATTTAAATAGGTTTATATGTGTTTTGTATCGTTATTATACTTAAACGACTCCATTGAAAAATGGTTAAATTTGTTGATGAGATTTCGGTACAAGGGTTTGCGATGGTGTTGATGAATAATTTTCATGAGTTGTGTGCACATACATTTATCATAAATCTCTCAAACAATCGCTCTGCTCGTGTTTGGTCGTGGGAATATATTTATTATTCACTGGTTGTTCATGCATGTTAAAACAACTCACCCATTTTTTTCTCTCTACTTTAGATTATTTTCTCCAACATTAGATAGGCAATGCATTTTGTAGTTTCTGTGTGCTGTCTCAATTGGTACAGTGAAGAGAAGAGGTTTGCTGTTGGCTATTCTGATGGTCAAGTCTGGATGGCAGGAAAGGATGGCTACTACAGCTCTCACGAAATTAAAGCATCCGCGCACAAGGTTAGTTTATTGCCGACCTCCTTTCTCTAAGGGGTGCTTCTACCCATTACTGAGCAGTTGTGAGACTGCATCTAGTTTACACAGTTTACACAGTTTACACAGTTTACACAGTTTACACAGTTTACACAGTTTACACAGTTTACACAGTAAACTAGACGCATTCTCACAACTGCTTAGTAATGGGTAACAACACATGTTTACCCTCTAGTTTACACAGTAAACTAGAGGGTAAATATGTCAATAGTTTTCTTTATAAACATCTGTGCCAAGGACACCAGTACTAGTCTACAATAGTAACTGTGCTAAGGATGATAGTACTAGTCGATATCGCCTCCATTTATTTTGAAAAATTGAAGCCCTTTTCAGAACTTCAATTTAATAACCACAGCAGGCTAATTTTTAAACAAGTGTATTTTCCGTATGCTCAAGGCTTGAGCTTCTTAATGAGTGCATTAAATTAGCCCTGTTGTAGCTTACATGAATTTTTGTTGAATATATAGGCAGGCAAATCTAATCGTTTTGTTCAAATTAGTATAAAAGTTTTTCTATAAAAAGTAAATCTCCGGAAATGGCATTGCATGCGTTTTGAAATCTTATCTGTAATTTGCTCTTACTAAATCTACTGTGTATCTTGATTACCAATGAAATACCAAGATAAAAAGTGAAATATAGCATTGATAAATTGTGCTGTGTTTATCATTGATATATATATGTATAAGTAGATATATATGTATAAGTAGATATATATATATATATATATATATATATATTATGCGTGTGCTTGTAGTAACAACTGTCGTTACTAAAATCAGCACGAGCTAAAAAACATTTAGAGTGAATACAAAAATGCTAGGTTGTGCACTACGTCTCAGCAGTGATTCCTCAGTGCGTAGTACTATTGAGCATGGTGTGGCTCTATGAACAGTATATGCTGAAATTTCATGGTATGCTGAAATGTCGACGAGGTCTTAAACTCACACACCTCTGCTTGTCTAAAGTACATAGACATTCTGACGTAATTTCTTATTTAGTCTGTTCTGGATCCAGTCATATCTTTACCCCCTTTTATATAGTAAGAGAAATTGTTAATTGTGTTGATTTTGCACCCTACCAATGAAGTATACATATAGGAACATGTTAATAAAAAGGTTAGTAGGAGCCCTAGAAGCAGCAATGATTACAAGAGTGCATTCAAAAGAAACATTTTTACCGTATAATCACAATTGGTATAATAGATGAATTGTGTTTGCAATATACAGAACTAGTAGTTATGTAAATATGTAGTTATGTACATGTAATATTAACTCAACCAATTTAGCCTAACAGCTTTCTTTTTAGCTAGTTCAGGATAGGTGTTACGTAGTACACAAACGGTAACTTTTGCAAACTGAAACCTGGTCTTTATTGATTGCTGTGCAAGACTGGCAGAGAACTGATGTAATACGCATATGAATACTAGCTTAAAAACTCGACGCAAACGGAAATGTTGGTCTTTGTTAACCTTGATTGTCCGGCTTGACAATGTCTATCCAGATGGCATGTGGGTGGAGTTACAAGATGTCCATTGTGAAACAGGCCCAAATAGAATTATGATGATAACAATTAGCATTATAGTTGTTATAACTGACACTTCATTGCATGCTTTTCACCAGTTATTATTTTTCGGTTATGTCAACTGCTACAGAGCACATTATAATAGTTAAAAATATGGCGCTAAACACCGTTGGGATGTTTTATTTTTTAGATTTGCCAAAAAATGTTTTATTGCAAAACAAAAATTAATGTTTTAAAAATTAGAAATAGACAATCCTGAATCGGCTCCAACTGGCTTGGACCCTACAGAAATATGTGAACCTCATACAAGCTGATTGGACGCTGTATATGTTAAAAAAGAGGTGACAGCGACAGTCAAAAAAGTTTGTTGAAAGTAGTGGAGGGCAGACCTCTTGAGTTAAAATAGTTTAATGCTTGCGCCTTAGGTATAATTTAGGCAAAGTAAACTTGCCAATTATCATTGTTAGAGCTATAAAGCTGCCTGTCCACTCGACTAACTGTAAACCTTGTGCTATCGACACAGCATATAACCGAGCCAGACATTTAGTTGTGTGCCTTGGTATAACTTGGCTTACGATTGCCTAATCTTATGTGTGTAAATACATTTGGCTACTGCTATATTGGCTTGTCGTTGGTTTATGCATGTACATGTAAATCTATCATATGCCGTGGTCACAAGTAATTGCTGTTGAATAATTATTTTGAAAGTCAACCAAAGTTATTACTCAAAATTTCATTTTGTTATATTTTTAAAATTTTTAATATTGTAGCAACTATCCATTGCAAAACTCTTGTAATTAGTTGCGCTAGGAATAATAAGACAACTCATTTTTTAAGTTTTTGCTTGCATGCTTTTATTGAGTATTGCCTGAGCAGCAATTAAAATGTGGAGCTGTCAGCAATAGAACAAGAGGAGGCAAGTCTAAATTGATTTTGACACATTCAAATATCAAGTTTACAAAGGTATAAATTTTCTGTGTCCACATCTTTTTTAAGATGATATTACTGGTTTCTAACCCTAGCTGTATCGAGGTCAGTGTTACTGTTTTTTAAGAATCGAATTTTAAATTACTTACTAAAAATTTGAAAAGAACCGAAGTTGAATCATTATACCCTATTTAGTTATGGCTGCCATCAAGTATCATCAATTGCAAGATATTGAGAGGGAACATGTGTATTTACACCTCTACATATAAATTAAATTTGTTTCGTGTCTGGCTTCATATGTAAAAACTGATGGATGTTGGATAAAATAATTCCCAAAACTGCACTATAAGTTGTTTAATTTTTTCATGAGTAGAAAAATTCAGCGATACATCTTTAATGAATACTGTAAATAATTATATAAAACAACATACTAAATACATAATAGAAGAGTTATTTAAAAACTAAATTAATAACAAAATATCAATAAGAGGTTTCCTTGTCGCTTGACTTCGGACAGGCGAAAGGTAGGGTGCTCTTGGTGATTCTGGAGAAGGATCGTGTTTATTTAGATGTTATAACAATACACAGTATAAATTATTTCAACTTCATTTATATGAACAACAAACTCATTTAAAATAATATTATATTTGGCAACTTTGTTACTTTTAATTTTTAATATTTGTGGAAGGTGTAGATCATATGTTAAAAAACTTTGTTTAGGTGCTGTAAGCAGTAATTCAAGTGTAATTATTTTTAATTTTCAAGTGGCAAGGCTGTTGAAATAATGGCAATTCAATAAAACATAGCTATTGAGCAATGCAATATATTTTTAGTTCCACCCATCGCTTCTACTTCTGCAATAAATTATCAACAATAATAATAATATCAATATCTGTGTTTTTATTAGCTATTAGTATGCTTTTCAAATTTTTTATCAGTTAAACTATATTATATCTCTGGTTGCTCCAACTCGAGTACAACTTTAATCGATATAAAAAGTAACATTGTGCTAGCGAACTAATACGCGGGCGCCAGCAATAGTAGTCTTGCCATTGCTTATCTTCTACCTAATAAACTCTTAGTTTTCGCAACATGCTCATATCTGTTTTACACGTGATCTAGGCGCTGTGAAAGTGCAATGCAAGCTCATGAGATATTCCTCGTTGGTCAAGAGGAATGCTGTACAAAATTAATATAGCACTGACATACTAATTAAACTAATAGGAACATTGCTTTTATATTACTTCCTAATTGCTGAGCAAATAAATCCAATAGATGAGTAACTGTGTCCGTAGAGGGAGGTTACACACCTTGTGTATGCGCAGTATACTAGGCGTAACACATCAATATGTAGTTGATGTGTTATTGACTCATTTTTCTCATATCCTAACATGGATTACGTGAAGTCTTACTATACGTGTGTATTGCTGCTGCCATGCTGAGTATTGAAGCGTCACCAAACAAAAGCAGTATGTCTTATCTTAATCAGAAACCTCAGTACAGATGAGGAATTTTTTTAAGTTACCTAAAAATATTGATACAATGCACAAAGTAAAGCAAAACAAAGATGCAGTTTTCAGTTATTTCAAGACATTATTGCACTTCATTACATGACAAAATGGTTATATAAACATATATATATATATATATATATATATATATTGCAAGTAATATCTTATCAAAAATAACAAATAGTATCTTTATGGATATTTCTCTATGGACTAGCAGTAAACTTGTAATTGTTATTCAAAATTGCATCAGTCTCATGCGGTTCAGAAGATAACCCTGCTGCTTCTGTCACTTGCTTCACCTCCCAAACCGTTTTAGCATTTGTGTTCTTGTCTGATTCCTCCTCATAAGCAGCAATACTGCTCGATTGGGAAGGCAAACTTTTATCACACATAGACACACTTCGAGGAAGTTGACTGTTGTTTATTAAGTTTGTTTGCTCAGAAATTTTCCTCTCCAAGTAGTTTTTTGTTGCCAGACTAGTCATGGTTGTGTCGCTCTGCTGTCGTTTCAGGTTCGTTTTAATGCAGATTAGCTGTAGATGTTTTCTAAACATTCTACCTGTTGCCAGGTATATGAACAGCTTGCATGAGTATCGTGAAAAGGAAATTACTTCTACTACGTTTCGTGCCGTCCAGTAGCGTAGGAATCTTTTGACGCCCAGATCCTCCGTGGCATCCTCTACGCTGTATACTCCATGCAGTTTGAATGTCTGAAAATGTATAGACCGAGATATAATTAGGAAAATAGGAAGAGCATGGTTGAAAACAGCTCAATAACTCTACATACTTTATTTCATATTGCACATTAGAGACAAGATTTTGTCATATCATAAGTGCTGAGTATCTTATTCACCGATATGTGTTCTTCAGACTCGCCTAGTTATCACTAATAATATGTCCTGGGCAAAAATCTTTCAATTGAGGAAAAATGCAGGACGATAACCAATCAACAATAACAAAACTAGCCAAGCCTTTGGGGATTACTGACGCAATTCTTAAACGTCGTCAGAGAGGTACGCGTAGTAAAATATCTCTTATTGTCCATTGAGTGGGCAACACATATATTTAAGCGAAGCGGATATCCGCTCTACAATTACAGTGGAGTCTGCACAATTCAAACTCGAAGGGACCAGGTCAAATAGTTTGAATTAACCAGAGTTTGAATAATAAAGAACAGTACTATATCTTATATTTTACATTAGGTTAATAACATACTGTTTAGCTCTTGTAAAAATTATTAGACTTTTCGAGTAGAATTGGCCCATAGCCACATTGTTGCTCATCAATTTCTTGAACCAAGTTAGTAATGCTTTGCTAACATATTCATTCATTGGTTTCTTCATCCGTTTTTGTTTTTAATTAGCAGTCGAGACTTGGCTAGCAGAAAGGATCTTATCTTTATTCTTATTCCATGTTGATACAGTAGCATTAGACATTTTCTCTTTCTTTGCTATTTCACTTGGTTTTGCTCCTCATTGAATTTCATTAATAATATCTACCATGTTCTGGTAAGTTTTCGTTTCGTTTTCGTATAATTCCGTTTCAATTCTGAAGACATGTTTGCAGAAGTAGAAAAAGCTTTGAACTGCGATTGTTGATTAGACTTTGATTATTCACTTCTGTATCCAAGACTAACCATTACTTTAGTGTATTAATTAGAACTTAGTAAAGTTTGATGCATAGTCATAGCGCACAATCTATTTTCAATGAGTCCATTTTCAATTTTTTTGAAGTTCACAGAATGAAGACGGCTTTACCAGTAGCACAACTTGCTCTATTAAGGTTGTGCGTTAGCTGCTAATCTGGAGCTTGACCTATTCAATTAACGCACTCCACCACCTCTAACAATCACCAAGAAATATATGTCACAGCAGTTGCTCTTGAATCTTTGATTACGACTAATACTAATGTATTAAGCTCTGTTTATTTTTTACACTTTTACTACCCTGTAGTTTGATTACCCACCGTTAATTCGAATTAGTCAAATTATTTACAATGGTAAGTGATGTAGAGGGACAGGGACCTAAAGAAATATTCGAATTAAATCGAAATTCACATTATCTCAGTCCAAATTATTCAGACTCCACTGTATTAACTAATTATATCTATCTCGGGCCACAGCTTTTAATGGTACGTCGACACTAATGCTCCTACCCCTACTTGACCCAGTTATTGCATACCCCAATTGTAAGTAACCAAATCACAGCAAAAACCACAGTAATTTTTTTTCTATTTGTGAGGGTAAGTGATTAGTAATCTAATGCCACGCCTGTGCTCCATCTCATACCTTCTTACACATTGGAAATCCGAAACTCCCTCTCCCTGATAATTATCTCATTCTTCTCTTGTATCAAAGATTTGAAATTAAAAAAATTTAGCCTTCTGCTGGAACATTTAGTGATACATGTATCTATAGCATGTTGTTTGTACTAATATTTGTAATCTGAAGTATAAAGAAGTAGTTACGTTGGCAAACCATTTGCTTTGTGCATTTTCACGCATTTAGTGGTGCTCGTAAGTTTAAAAATATTTCTTGTTTCTGATTAGTGCTGGTAAAACTTATGACAATGAAATCACGAGTTGTTAATAATAGTTTTCACATGATTGACATATCTGGTGCATTGCTTTTGTATTTGACAACCTGCTGGTCGCTAAAGTTCATCCTTAATTCCTACAATTAGTCATGCGATGTCACGAGAGTTGACCTTGACAAACATTTGATCCCATCGTTTTAACAGATCGGTATTGTAAAATGTAGTCAGGTTATTTTTAATTGGTCTATAAAACGTACAAGATCGATATTTTTTGATTCAATTGATGAGGTCTCTTTCTCTGCATTGAGGAACATTGAAGTAAAAACTTCCTTTGTCAAGCAAGTAGTGTATAAAGGTCAATTAGCAATAATGAACGACTCAGTCTCCTGTGTATGCAAACTGTCAGTCGTATTTATTTTTTTGTTATGCTATGCCTACTTTTTGGCATAATATGGTTAATCCTTTTTAGCTAACTTTTTTCATGAGTGATAGGTCGTTCAAGTTATATTGATCTACATGTATTTGTGTTAGTCTAATTTCTTTCAATCTCTGCTGGCCATATGTAGGTTTTTGGCTATATTTTTATCGATCTTTCATTGTATTGACCTTTTGTTTATCAAATTGGTGTCATAAACATTGGCTTAATGCCTTTGGTTTTTATTTATCTAAACTTTGTATTATCTTGTTAATTGTGCTGCAGGTTTTTCCCTATACTTTTGGTAAAAACAGGCCTGTATTCCCTGGTTGCAAGTTGAGGCGGCAAATGTTAGGCGACTAGTTAAGAACACCTGAGGGTTTGGAGGGGGCGGTGTAAGCCCCCAACAGGTTTTTTTCATGTAGGGCCTCAGCCGGACCTCTCATGTAAAGTTTTAAAAAATTTTATCGGAAAGTATAAATATTCTTCTATTATTTGAGATTTGTCTGTTTTAGACGATGTGACTGCCAGGACGTTTTCAGATTAAAATCGGCAAAACTTGACCGCAGTTAAAACGCTCAGAAAAAAAGACATCTTTTTCTTTTGAGCGTTTTAACAGCGATCAATTTTGCCGATTTTATTTTAAGTTCATCCGAAGGTTTCCACCCTTTCGATGGGCCATTGCCAAGCGAATGTTTGGTAAAACTTGACCTTTTGCAAACCTTTATAAAAGTCGTTAACAAGAATATTTTGCTGATGATAATAATAATGACGTTTAAGAACTACTAAAAGTTGATGTTTATCTCTATGGCTTGGACTAAAGTGATGTTCTACAGCGATAAAAACTCTCCCCGTAGCCGTTGGGCAAATAACTGTTCGAGTTAATGACGTTGAGGTCGAGTTACATGTATCTAATGCAATTTATCATTGCGTGGGAACGGACCAAACAAATCCGTTCGAGTTAACCATGTGTTCAAGATAAATTGTACATTTTATCCGAGGGCGAGTTATCCGAGTTTGACTGTACGTAGCCGCCAAAAATTCCTAAAAATTTGGGGCCGGCCAGCCGCCTCAGGGAAAACGGGCCTGGGTAAAAATACCAATTGTCCTTTCGTTTTATAAGTTTTTATAGATCAACGTTGCCATAGCAACCGGTAAAATATTTTGAATGCGTTGGTTAAAAAAATTTGTAACATAGACTACTTGTAGATCATAGCATGGTTTAAATAGGCAAGTTATACTAGTTAACCCATGCATTTTTGTTGATGAGCAGAACCTTTTTTTTCCCTCATTTCATCTAATACTCAGTATTACATTTAAAAGCATTCAAGCATTTTTTCTAATCGAAATGTGTATGGAAAGAGTTGAAAATCTATAATTTTACCTTTTACGAGGGAGAGTGTTAGTTCATATTTGATTGCATACATTGGCAGTCGGTGAGATAAGGCAGTTCTCGGGGAACCGGTTCACTGTACACCTTCAACCTCTCTATTTTAAACTTCTAGCAACAATTAAGAGTTGCAGACCCTGGCTTAACTAATTAACACCACTGATAATAAGCTCATGGTGAATGCCAGATTAGTAGCGGTAAGAAGCTTCAGATACACACTCCAGCTCCCGCAACCTACCTCAGTTAACCCCAGTGCAATAGTCGCAGGTATCTCTGTAGCTACCCAGTACAGTGATACGGCGAGTAACATGGCTGTTGTTGTATTTTGTCTTCTCAGCTTGTTTGTAGAGCTGGTGCTCGTTCGTGAGTAATTTCTTACTAGCTGCACATCAGTTTTCTTTGTTACCTAAAAAATCCAATAGACTGGTTTGTTGAAAATGCAGATTCTCAGTTACTTTGCCAATAGCACCGATTTGGGCTGCAACATCGATTTGGTTTATTAGATTTATGGCATCAGTTTTTTTTGTTACCTAAAAATCCAATAGACTGATTTGTTGAAAATGCAGATTCTCAGTTACTTTGCCAATAGCACCGATTTGGGCTGCAACATCGATTTGGTTTATTTGATTTATGGCAAAAATCTCTCTCAAAATAGACCTGAGGCAAAAATAGACCAATCACTGGTAGCCACCATGCCTTAGATCACTGATGAAATAGCATTGTCATGCCATTCTTACTTCACTATTGTACTGATTAGCTCATGTGACACACTATGTGCCAGAAAATCATATAACCTAGGAAATACTTAATGTCATCTTTCATTTCTCTCTAAAAGATTAGTTCTGGACTAGTTCCCATTGCAAAGGTATAGGTTGTTAGCCATTCAAGTATCTGCATAGTTGCATAGTTATTAATAGCAACCTCCTCGCTGGCCCTAATAATTGTGCTTTTGTGTTTGTCTGAACAAAAAAGTATATAAGCATAGCTTTTCATTGCTTTTGTGAGCGAATCTTGTGAAAAGAGTAAATGGAAGTTTCCGTAATTGACAACCATTTTAAAATGACTTACAACATAATGGTTGGATCTGACCACATGCTCTATTGATGAATTACTCAGCCACGTGTAGGAGTGATCTAATATAATCTCACTCAGTTTCTGTTCTTTACTAGTCAAGCCCTACTTGTAAGCGAGTCAAGCATTTACTTGTAAAGCGCTATATTCATAAAGTTTTACTCTCAGTAACTTCAATACTAGGATGAGCAAACTATGTAATCAACGAATCTCTATGCCATATCTACTCAAATCTTAGCTTTTGAAATTATTAAATTAAATTGCAGAATGGCTCTTCATTTTTTAGTTGTTATAAATCAATATTGATCATTAAATTTGCGCAAGTGATCAAAAAGTCACTCAAACAGCCAACATTTAGATGTTGCGTACACCTCTAGCATAGCATATACTGGCATAGTATATACATGTACATAGTATAGCATATACTGTCATGATATCATGCTCATATAATGTTACGCAGTTGTATTTGTATGTTGTTGTATAGTGACATGTACTTCCTATTAGTGAGTTATACTCATATATTATTATAGTTCTTTTGAGTTGATAATAATGCTAGTACAGAAAAAGCTCAAAACAGCTACAGCTGTAGTAACCAGAGGTATTATCTGTAATGTTTCCATAGGTAGAGCATGCCTTTGCTTCTGCTTCCAGAGCTATTCTTATGCCATTAATATACTCGATTGAATAACAGAATAGGGCATATATTACTGCTGTTAAAAGCTTCAGAGCCTTGTTACAGCCTCCTAACATATTTATAAACAGTGAATCGATGTAAGTTCCCGATGTTTATAGCAGAATGACCTTTTTAAAACATCTTCGGTTTAAAGTGCTTTCCACCAGGTATAAGACCAACAAAACTGCTATAAATAAAATCAATTCTTTGTTGTAAATTAAACGAATCCGAATCCGTATGCGCTGTACTATAAATAAAGTACAGTCCCGGTGCTCTTCCAACTGCTTGTTACTCAGTTTGTTGCCATATCGTTCCGAAACGTAATAACAAATGCTTGATGGAGTAGATGGAACCATTCTCGTCCACATGATTTCTTACATAATAAAATGTGTTTCATTCCAGCAGCAATTAATCAACTCATCGCATTAATGATTTAAAATGTTTCCCTAATATTTTTTTACACAATATTTTTTTCTCTTATTGTCGCATTTTTTATATAAAAAATGATAAAACTTTTTTCATTAACTAATGGCTTTCGATAAGCCTCTTTTGCATACACAGGTAATGAGATTAGTGAGACAACACCACCAGATACAAAGCCTGTAATGATGTATCCACCAATCAATCTATTCATTCGGTTCAAACCACTACTTTTATCCCAACTCTGGCCGCATATGTTAAATTCAAAAACTTTTTGTTAGTTTGTCTGCAGATTCCCCTATATAAATATATTTATCTGCATAGAGTGGGAAAAATATTGTTGAATAAGGATATGAGAAAGCATTCATTTAGGCCTGCGTGTATCCATAGATTTGAAGTTATCCTATGTATGCTGCCACTATTTGGGAGTGGCAATTGGAATCCAAAAGCAATTCACCTATTCCATATGCATAGGGAATGAAAAATCATTCTTAATAATTGTTTTCATGTTCAAGACTCCGCATAGCACTTTGTGCATGATGGTAATAAAGTTTTGAGACTGTTGATTTGTTGAGGAAACCAGTCCATGCTTTTTGCTACCTGTGTTGTACATAGCTTCCAATGAGCATTATGCTCTATATATTTCTTGTACAAAAACTGGAATAGAATGGGCCAAGAGTCGAATTGACTCAAGCTAATTATGATCAATCAGCCATTCAGCCTACTATTTTTATACTTATGAGAGTGTTGAAGACACAACACATCTTTTCTGTTAAGCTTGTTATATGCATGTTCAGCGGGTATTATATTCAACTCTTTCTGATTCTGTCTTCAAAACAATATTTGTAGCTTTAACTTTCATGGTATAACTTTTATGGACTGCGGCAATTTGGCTAAATTTTTATTTCCCTTGTTGTTCATGTAGGTTAGTTTTGAATAAGGTAACGAAGGCTGCAATTTAAAGCATAATTTGGAGGTAACCTAACTAGCCAGCTCTCTGAACCCCTTTTAATCAGGAATCTTTCCGTTTTAAAACATCTATCTGCTTTTTAAAACTGTTTACGTGCCTCCAATAGGTCAAAACGGGAAAGGAAATGCCTATTAAATAAGTAAATAAAGATGTTATAGAATCAATAGCTTAAAAAATGAACTGGAAGTTTCAATTAGAAAGTCACTAAACCTTACAAAATATCATCAGAACCTACAAAAGTTCTGCAATGTTTTCACTTCTGCAAAAGATAATGTGCAAGATTTTTTTATTGATTTATTGCTGCTTGAGAAAAAGACATCAGGATGTCATGATACATTTTAAGAAACATTAATGTAGAGTTGTTATTGGCCATGTGCAAAATCGTGTTCCGTCATTTCGGAAACAAAAACTACATTACAGATGCGCGCAAAACTCTGGCATAGTATATTAGGATGATATTTACAATCGAAGTGTAATGGATCTAGTGTCTAGTCTTATTGCTGTCTAGCCTATCATTAAAGCACATGCTCTGATGAAATATTTATTATCTGTTGATATAATTACCTAGTAAGGATTGGTTTGACAAGTTTTGCTGTCAAATGTTATTCGCATAATCAAATGTAACATACTGCTTAATAATGAACTTACACAAGAATTTTACTTGAGTTATCAGAAAGTATTGGTATTGTTTCATCGTTTGGGATTGCTTTTGATGTTTGAGGGATTAGACTGCCAGGATGTTTCAAGAGTAAAATCAACAAAACTTGATCATGGTTAAAACATTTTGCAATCAGAGAGTTCCTATTCATTCATCACTCACCTCATATATTACCAAGATGTTAAGAATGAGGCAAGTGAGCGACACTGCTCCGAACATGGTCATTCCTGTTACCCAAGTCCATATTGTCCAAATGGACTTGCCATCTCCCTCCAGCATGCTGTTCCGAACACTGCAATACGGCCCGCTTTCCAGGTCATGCAGTTTAAAGAAATACGCTTGTGGGGCCGCGAGAAGTAATGCGAGTATTACGCCTCCTGCAAATAGAATGCTTACTGATATCACATGCCAATGGTGTGAAAGTTTTGTTACTAACAAAGGCAGTAGCTGAGTTCAAATGGTGAAGAATTATTTGTTTTGCCAGTTTGACATGACGTGAGGTTTGCTAGAGGTGCTAACTGCTCTTTCATCTGAATGATGAACTTTCGATTTTGAATGTCAAGGATTCTTCTGTTGATGTTTTGATACCTCCTTTTCCTGTGCCCTAGCAGCTGTAAAGATAGTTCCATTGTTCATAGCACTAAGGCATTATTGAGGCTCGGATGAATGCTAAGGTTTGCGATAATATTGGTAACATTATATTTTTGTTTTTTTCATGATCTTGATCTATATTTGGGTTGTATTCATTTCCTGTTGTGTTCAACGCCTACCAGCACTAGACATACTGACGGTATTAGTATCAGACCATTCAGTACATTTAAAATAGCCAATTCATCGCTTATAATAGCTATATAGTCATACCTCGACATACGAGCTTAATGTGTTCTGGGACTGAGCTCGCATGTCAATTTACTCGTCTCTCAAGGCACTATTTCTCATATAAAGTAACTAAATACAAATTAATCCTTTACCATATGTAAAAACAACATGAAACAGGATATTACGGTAAAAAAATGTGTTTAATATATGTAACTGCTACAATTTTGATGTAAGTTACTGCAGTTTTTATGCAGTCATGTCCAAGGCTCGAATCGCCCTAGTAATTGCCTCAGTTCGGTTTTTCTCATCGGTAAGCGCCCCGTTGCGAAAGGGTTAATTGTTATAATTCAATTACTACACTAACAAAGTAACAAATATCTATTTAGCTGTTGAAATATGCAATAGAATGTGCCATTACTATGCACACTTTTCTAAGTCCTTTCCTTCGAGACAGGTGTAGCGGCTAATGGCAGTTTGAGATGGACTTGACAGCAATGCATTCGGTGCACTGACCTTTATAAAACCTTTGAATTTAACTTAAGTGAATTTAGCTTACTAAACACACACTTGAAACTAAGTTTTAATCTTTTACTAAACTTACTGTAATTTTTTCATCTTAACTTTTTATTATCTGTTTTCGGTGTGGCGTTTTTAACCTTTCAAAAACTTTTTTGTAAACTGATTCGAGGAAAAAGATATAGCGATGTTGTTCTTTAAAGTTGTGTCTCGCATACCTGGCCATTTAGTGGCCATCGAAAAAAAAACTTGCTCCAAATTCTGCTCGTATCTCAATTTTCTCAAATGCCGGGGCACTCTTATGTCAAGTTATGTCTGTATAGTCATCTCGCAACTTGATCCCAACTCCGCTATATAGTCACCTTGTCTGGCATCCTTTTTTCTTTATGTTGGTATGTCATATAACCAAATATATTGCATAGCTGTAGCCTAGTTTCCTATCGACTCACTGGTTAGTGTTCCATATAGGGAAAAGGAAGCGCCTACTGAATTGTGCTATGCTTTTGTGATTCATTCAGTGAGAAGATTGACATTTTTGTCTTGCTTTTTGTCTTCTTTTCTCTGCAAAATTCCCAAAAAGTATCGGTAGTTCTTCAGAAATATTATTTATCTTGGATATTAGGCTAGCAGTTTACCATGTATTACACTTAATATATGCGCACCTGTTCACCTCAGGCCATAACTAAAGTTCTAATTGCAGTCCGCATGAATCAGCCCCACGGAGGAGATAAATATTTATGACATTTTTCATTGCTGAATGACCGGACACTACAAAAATTACAGCACTTCACATCTTATGGGAAGTTTCCAGAAGGCTATTTATTACTACTAAAATTCTCCACATTTTTCTGCTTTATGAAAGCGTAAATAGGCCTACTTCGCTAAATTTAGCACTGATCCAAAAGCTGTTAATCACTACAGAAATGAGTAGACCAAATTTGTACAGTGAAGATGAATTATTTAATTCTTTGAGGTTTTTTATTCTTATTATATGTTATTCAACGTTATAAAAAATAGCAATCTGTTTTGGATAATTTTATGTGATAATTAATCTGATAAAATACTTTTGATAATAGATATAAATACATAACTGTTGAAAAGCAGCAAAATATAAGGAAGATATGTGCTATAAAAAAGTATTCGTCTATTATCATTTACACTTGTTGCGCGTGCTTTATGTCTATCTTTCATCTCATGTTCACTACATCTTTACGCTGTGCATTCAGGCTTCATGCAGTGCCCAACATACAACGGAAACCTTTTGACATTTGCAAAATTTTTATTGCTTCGACAATGTACATTGTAGCCCTTTTACAGTGTATTAACCTGTTGCATGCCAACACGGGTTTAACGAACCCTTATCTACGTATCATACAAATAGCTTGATCATAGTAGGAATAACCAATTGAAGAACTTGGCTGTGTAATGTGTTATTTCATTTTAAAGCCAATTAAGAATATTAAAAAATGTACTATTAGATTAGATACAATTATGAACGGAGTAATTCAATTTTAGTTGCTTCTTAAATATTTTAGCATATTTCAACATTAAATCATTTGACATAAATACACCAGCCTGTCAGTGTTTGAATGTCATATTGAGCAAAAACCAATGGTTCATCATGGAAAGTGTGAAAACATTTTTAATATAACGCTTATGAAAGTTACTTAATACATCATGCACATAAAGAGCGTTCACACTAGATGGTTTTGTGAAAAACTTTACTATCACAAGACGTCTAGCTCAGGTTGCTTTAGTTGATTTGGTAATAATCACTAGTAATTTTCTGCTGTTGTGTTAGATGAATTGGAAATAACCAATAGTCGACCATTGCTTTTTTAGCAAATACGCATTTTCCATTTGTCAAGGTTGTTGTTCGACCATTTTTTCTCTTAAGTGTTTTATGATATTTACAAATTTTGAATAAAAACAATTAAGCTTAGTATTAATTTCAATTAACTTCAATAGTAATTAATTACTGTATTCATCTATATGATTCAATTAAACAAATTGAATTGGGCACCGATTGAACAAATCACATGTTACAAATTGCTCACATCAGCAGACAGTTGACATGCCAACATTAGTTGCAATATTCTCAGACGGTTTAGCTGCCAAAGTCTTATTTTAGCTGCCTAAGTCTTATTTTAGCTGCCCAAGTCTTATTTTGTTTTCATCAATTTCAGTAGCCAGATTTTACAAAAAAGTGTTAGTCCTCCAAAAGGTAAGGAGATTATTTTTCTTCTGCAAGCACTCGATGTACTGAGAGAAGTTTGTCTAGAATGCCATTGCTTATATGCATGCAAGACAGTCTTCTCATACCAGTTTAACTTGTTCGTATCAAGTGATGTTCATACACAG
Organism: Watersipora subatra; assembly: GCF_963576615.1. Taxonomy (NCBI): domain Eukaryota; kingdom Metazoa; phylum Bryozoa; class Gymnolaemata; order Cheilostomatida; family Watersiporidae; genus Watersipora; species Watersipora subatra. The sequence continues at coordinate 57,935,824 of NC_088710.1, read as the reverse complement.
TCGGATAGAACTAATGACCAGATTACTTTGATAGAATACAGCTGCATTCTGTACTTTACCTAGGATTACTCTTTTGGCAATGGACTCTCGGCAGTAGCGGCTTCTCTTGAATGGATGGGAAATGGCAATGTACTGTTCGACTGTAAACTCTAATACTAACAAACCACTCAGATATTGTACTGCTGTGTAAATCATCGGCAGCACCTGAAACATTTCCAAGAGCTATGATTAAATCTGAAGCTTTTGTCTTGTCGCATTTGTGTTCTACTCCATAGTGTTTTGTACCACGCTATGTAATGTTTGTGCATCAGATCAGATGCGTGGTAATAGACAAAGTTAGTGTTATTGACTCTCATTGTATGTGTGTGTATATAAATCTATAAATATATTTTAAAGAAATTAAGTTTAAAAAATAGTTAATAGTTAAAAAAGTTGAGTATATTAAAACTAAACAATTTTTGACTAATCTTTCTCACAGCAAAAAAAATTTTAGTCAGCTGCTACGAAAAATTTTATTCAAAAATCATCCAGTTTTTTATATCTAATTATGTATATGTATGTAGAGCAAGTGGCACAGGAGGTGAAATGGATTTACAAATTTTATTGCTCGAAAATGAAAGCAGTGATATGATTTTCGGGATATTTTATCATCACATCTGGAAAAGCTTTATTCAAAAGAATATTACCAGTATGGCTGATATGGTAAATAGTGTCTAATATTGTATTTACATGGAATGCTAGGGCACAATTCAGCCTGCACTAGTAATTAAAAAATCCTTACATGTTTTAAGACATTTAATTTAAGACATTAAATTTTAAGGCAGCCGTGTGATTAACATCAAGTTATTTTGAAATTGTACATGAATGAGTATGCCTTAATTTTTTTCATCACAATGAGGTAGGATCACTAGTCTTGCTAATTCCCTTGATGATCATAATGAGCATATGCTTTCAGGCTTGATTTTGAATGTACATGTAAAATAGCCTGCTAGTATCAACCAAGTAGCCGTATGACATGAATGGCTCATCTCTTTCCTTTTTTATCTGGCCACATATTTTGCGCTAAAATATAGTTACTGGCGTGAGACTTTGGACTCACTGAAATTCATCAAACCTGACCGTATCTGTGCAATCTATGTAAGAATGGTGACCACCAGGTATACTTTGTCGTTAGCTGATGCCCACATGCCGCATGGGATGATGCTCTGTTACAAATTCTCAAGCATAAAAAGACAGAACTTGTGTAATATTGATTTAACTTGATACATTCTAGTGCTTATGGCGTGATTACAATGTAACACTCCAGTTGATGTTTGCTATTTGCCACGTCATTACCTGACACCCGACTGGGAAGTGAATAGGGGCAGCGTGAGGGAACCATAATTCAAAGTATGCTATGCAATGTGTGATGAGAAAGAGATTGTCTGTGATAGCCAGAGCTGCCATGTAACATCCTGAGCTGTGTCTCATCTGCAATTTAAATGATTGGTAGTAGCAGATGCTACCAACAATGCGCATGTGCGTGTATGCATGTATATATGTGCATTAATCTGTATATGTATATGTATGAATATGTATGTATATATGTGCATGCATATATATGTATTTGTATGTAGGCACATGTATATATATATATATATATATATATACATGTATGTATATATGTGCATGCATATATATGTATATATATGTATTTGTATGTAGGCATATCTAGGCCTATATATATATTTGAAAAAATATTACGAAGAAAGTAAACTTTTAGTAATTGCGCTACAAATTTGTTTTGTGCGATGCACTCATCAGACGCGTTTGTACTAAAAAAATACATCTTTTTTTAAATTTTTTTAACTTATTTTTTTAGTGCAAACACGTCTGATGAGTGCATCACACGAAACAAATTTGTAGTGCAATTACTAAAAGTTTACTTTCTTCGTGATATTTTTTCAAACATTTCATACTCCACTAATTATCTTTTAGGTTTTTAATGTAGAGTTATCTTTTTATATGCTTTTGCACCTGCTTTTAGTTACTATATATATAAATATATATATATATATATCTGTATATATTTATCTGTATATATATACAGTAGGCATTCCTACAACATAAATAATGCATTCCAGGAACGTTTACGCTACAAGGTACAATTGGTTTCTTGTTTGTGCAATCACAAAGCACTGGATAAGTCTATACATATACCCAGCAGTAGGCCTACTTGAGTTATCTTGTATATTTATTGTATTACCTAAAAACAGTAACCAATTAAATGCATGCTTGCGATTTTAGTAGGCTTACGCATACACGCACACATTGATTTGTAACTGAAGTTTTCCTGCATTTTATGATATTGTGCTTTATTAAAAAATAACAAAGTTGTTCTTTTAGCAAGTTTAATCGCAAGTAAAGTTCTACAATTAAGGTTTTTAAAATTATTATTTTAAATAAGAAGCAGCATGATATTTGGCTTGCTAGACTTGCCTTTTTCTATATAAATATGAACTTTTTTGATGTCATCATCCACCATAGTGAAGTGAGGTATCTACTCAGACTAATTTTTAAGCTTGCAATAATTATCCCTGTTTATTCCACTACTTCTTTTGCTTAAAGGTCTAGCAAATACATTGCTCTAAAACCAACACCCATCTGTAATGGTTCAAATGGAATTTGCCTAGTAACATTGTATTGTTCAATTCGCCCGCTTTACCCGTATTGCCATAAATCATTTAGAGTTTTTTGTTTACCTACACTCTAGCAGCATATCAGCTCAACAGTTCCAATGTACAACAGTATTAACGTTTTATGTTAATTTTTGCTATTAATCTTTTCTAACTCTTCTGCTGAAATATTCATATTTACCTGCTGTGTATAACCTTGACATTCATGAATTAATATCAATTTTTGCCATGCAACCCGAGTCTGATATCAGCAGCGTCTACATGACTGTGTAAAATTGAGAAATAGTATGCATTCTTTCAAACAGAAAAAGGTTATTGCGATGGTTTTTTATAAAGGCATTTACTGTCTATTCTATGTAATGGTAATTCACAGAGTGGTTATAAGGAACTCATAGAGTGAGCCTCATCCAATACTTCCTTACGACTATAATACTGTAGGTGCATCGTGTCAACGTAGTCTTAGTATGGTAGAAAAAAGCAATGTAAACAAAGAACGCATCGACATACTGAATTGTATCCGATTACATCTACTCCAAAAGAGCTTAGTACTAGCTCTTGTTGATTGTTAGTTTAGGATATCAGGAAGTTATGTCATGTGTATGCCACAAATGCTACTTCTCAGGCATTTGAGGCTCCTATATCCTCTGAAGGTCGGACTGTAAACCTTTTATGTACGCTAATGGAGACGTAACAAAAATTGCTGGTAGAAAAGCTGTAACCCAAGGTCTTTGTTATTACATCCAATGTTGATGCTTTGCGAATAATCATAGAAATAGATCAAAAGCTTCCAGTCTCTTGGTCATATTGTTTATGCTGAAAGGAAAAATTCATATACGTACATTGTCCTAGTGAAACCCATAACTTGTTGCACTACCTAGAATTATCCTCTCTATTAGTGGATCAGTAGCACAGTCACACATTAAGAAAACCTTATAAGATGTGAGCGCCAAATATATTGCCAAAGAGGCTGTGAAGGACAAATTGTGGACTGATACCCTGTAGCGTATTTCCTTCATAGTAATGTTGCATCGACATTTTAATGCTTTCAGCTACTGGCACCAGTTATTAAATTGTGATTAGGAACTACAATGGCTCATGGGCATCAGCAAAACTGCTTTATAAACTAAATAGCAGGGGAGGGTACCAATTGTGGTTTCTCATATGGGTCAGCCCACTAGTAGTCAAGCAAGATGATGGCACCCTCAGTATCTTAGCCAATCTGACTCGGCCATGTAACAATTGTCTTCTCAACAATTGTCTTCTTGTGTTTGTTGTTCTGATAATTATTGATTGCAGATAGACCAACAGTGCAAGTGTTTTCTAAGGGGCTCTGAGGGGCCCTACACTTAAAAAACTTTGCTTTGATTAGGGGTGTGCGATAAACAGTTGTTTAGGCCTGCACATATCCATAACCTTGGAATTAATCACCCTTTGCGACCTACTATCAACTGCTGTTGTAAAGTTCTTTATCAAATCAATTAGAGGATGGTCCATGGACAATCTAATAAAACATTTTACCATGTATTGAATCCTTTTACTCTGAAGCAAGCGTTTGGTTATTGTAACCTAAAAAGCGTAAAATATTTATAAAAAAACAGTCTGGCCTTTAATGGTGCATTGCCACGCATGCACATACCAACTAGTGCTGGGCACGGGTGATAAAACCCGTTGAACTCGCGGGTTTATCTTCTCTCGGGTAATAGAAATTTTGAGCTTTTCGATCTTGCGGGTTCGGGCTTTGACTTGCGAGTTCGGGTTTTGGTACACGGACCCGTTGAGTAAAGTGAACAAGAAATCGGTCTATTGTGCCTGGTGCTCTAAGCACTGTTTAACACTTTTGCTGCAGTATGCGCATTTATGCAAAATCTATAGTCGACTTCCGTTTGTGCATTTTTTCGAATTTCCTAGCAATTGCGTAGTAGCTTAATTTATTTATCTGTTGAAAACATAACTATCGATTTTTAGGACTTTCATGGTATTGACAGTGATGTCCGAATATTTCTCTATAAAGTTAGCCTAAAATCACGAATCAATTTTAAATTTTGTTTGGGAATTTCCAATTTGAAAACGAACTTTTTTGTGTAGGTTTTATGTAAGTACCTTCCGAGTTAGAAAACAGATAGTTACTTATGTTGATGATATTATAGCTGATTCAGATTTTTGTGATCACACAGATAATTGCTATAGAAGTACTGACTTTGATGGTGGTAAAAAAAAGTAAAGGATAATTTTTTTAGCTTCGTAGCTTCTCATCGCTTTATCAATGCAGAAAGTATATATATATTGAACTTATTGAATTTTGAATTGAATATATTGAATTTTTTGCATAACAGTGTTTGTTAACATGTTGGCAAAATAAAATATCGAACAAAACATTCTAGATGGAGTTTGAAATTGAAAAAATACTGTATACGTATCATGAAGCAATATCGGCAATTTTCGGTAAAATGGCTGGCAGTAGGCCGACAGCTAAATTTGTACATGGATGGCAACGAAAAAGTTGACAACCGACCTGGTAACGCTGCGAGCAGTAATGTCGATCAATAGAGAATAGTAAAAAATAATAAATAAATTGAATAGAATTATAATTGCATTGTAAATTTTAAGATATGTATGTTTGGAAATTTTAAACGTAAAACTCGTATCAACAACCCTGATACCCGAGAAACCTGTTGGCCAAGAATTACTCGTGCCAAGCACTGCCAGCTACCCGATGCTCGAAAAACTCGCACGGAAGGCAGCGGAGTCTAAACTCGTTGGCCAAGAAGTACTCATTCTCAACACTAATACCAACTGTAAATGGGCCTTATTCAACTCGGTTATCCGTACTCTTGTGCACCCCAATCAAGGCAATAATTACCATAAAGCTCCTAAAACTGTGAGGCGTACGGGATCGGATCCAAATACACGCATATGTGCATGTGCATACCCCTTATTTGGAGGATAGGCAAGATATGTAGGAATCTTAAAGCATCGACAATGGTGCATTGTGGTGTATATATTCGCAGCCATTGAGGCCTACTTATCCGGTTATTGCGTATCACCATGTACGCAAATTGCTACAAAATCTACTACAGTTTTACTATTAGAGTCCAAATGTCATATGTGTACCCTATATGCATACCCCTTAGTGTACCCTATATGCATAGGTCTACACCTTATATGTACCCTATATGCATATCCCTTACATGTAGAAAATCAAAAGACCATAGACAAAAATAGCACGTTGTAACAAAATTGTAATAAAAAGAAATTGTTTTTGCTTTATAAGAAAACATTATCGTACAACTGAACAGGCTTTTGATGAATGGAAGGATTAGGATTACGCTAACTAGCGCTGAATTGTTTAGTTCATGCACAGGTTCTGTCAAGCGTTGTTCCGTTTTTAATAGAATTATAATATTAGCTTTATTATAAGAAACAGATACTCTACTCACTTATTCATGGTTAGCTGCTTCGGCAAAAACCCAGATGTAGGCCTACAGTTGGAAACACTTATCGCTGCTAAGGCGAATCTTTCAAGGTTCTACAGGTGCAGGTCGTTAGCTCATTTTAGCAACATATACCTCATTGTACATGGATCGTGAAGTAACATACACGTAGGCCTATGTTGCTTCCCCTGTCCCATTTTTTCCCGTTTTCCACAAATCGTACTTTCATTTTTTCCACAATTCCATTCTTCCTTTTGCAGTCTGAAATTTTATTATGAATAGTCACAAATGGGTTAAACGTATACCTGTTGCTTAGTGGTTGAAAAATCGAATTAAAGCTTTTTTAGGTTTCCAAAATATTCTCATTCATTTTATATTCTATTGATGATAATAATGCTTGTTGTGTTAAAGCTAATTATACATGTGACAGATAACCCTACTATCTTTTGGTATAGCTTTGTAATTTTTAATTTCATAAAAATCTCATAGCATTGGGTTTGATTTCCATATATCTAATAAAGCCTTCACAGATGCACTATGATATCGCGCAGTGTTAAAACAACTATGACCAATTATAGCTCTCATAAAATACATCGAAAGGCTGCAATTTAACTATTTTACTTATTCCACTGTTGGCCCGCTCTACATTTTATTGCATTGCCAATGATCAACGCAATCAAATGTATTGCTTTGTCCAACGCCTAATGGGTGGAGCTAACAAAAGAGCATTATCCTGCGATCATGTAGGCCTATATTGTCTTTCATCAATATCGCAAATCGCACAAAACAACTCTCGTGGAAGTTGCGGAACAAGCTCAACTAGTTGAACATAGTGCAGGAATTCTCACAAATTCTGTGTTTATTATGTGACATCGCACTCCTTCTGTGAGGGCTAAAGCTGTGGCTGCACACACCTATAGTGATCGGCTATGCCTACACACATGGAAGCAACTCAGTGAGGCTTTGCGTTGACAAGTAGATTGTCTAATGAAAATAGGTGTCAGTCAGTTGAAGTTGGTGCCATCTTGCTAGATTTTTCGTTATGCTATGAAAGTGCCAACATGTTAATTTATTATCAATTATTTGTGTTAGCAATAGTGTTCATGTAACTTCTCCCTATTCTATGCCTTTTGTTAGCAACAAAAGTTCCACGTCATCTATGTAATTTGCAACTGCAAAAAGGAATTGGGCTCATGAAGTGAACCAAACAGAAGAAAAAACTTCTGTTTTCAATACATATAATCTATAGAATTATTCTGAGATGTAGGAGGAGCAGATAAAATTGATTCCAGAAGTTTTTCAAGGTAAGACTTGCTATGTGTACATGGCCCACTCGGGGATGATCGAGGTTCGAACAAGTCACTTAGCCTGGGGCATGAGGAGCAAAGTTTGCAGGAGCTAACTGCCATCTGGTTCTGAATGCAGCACTAGTGGACCACTTTATTTGAGAACAAAATTGTGGTGTTCGGGTGCTTCATAGTCTATAAGGCAGATGATACTATGCCATTCCATTTGCGATGACGGTTAACAGACCAAATTAACATTGGAAGAAATAGTAAAGATGATGACACTGAATTGTTTTAATCGAATGTAGGTACACCTACTCGCAATTTCTAACAAATACAATCAGAATAGCTCTGCATTCAAAAACCTACTTGAAAGTTTATTTTTATCTTCTATGATTTTCATAATTAGTGGTTTGCCCAGGATCTACTTATTGGCAGGCAAGTGATGCCTTCAGGAAATATTTGAGAACCGAGCTAACTCTTCATTGCCCAAACTTAAGTTGTAGGGAGATGGAGCTGTTGAGAGCTTTCAGTTTCCAGTCTCATGAGGTTGGTTTGTAAAAGGTTATTCTCACAATATGGTTATTGAATCATTCATTCATATTAAATTGACTGTTGCTCGTTTCTTGTGGGCACAGTAAATTACTAGACTGACCTTCTACCAGCATTAATATAGTCTTCTGCCAGGTTATCTGTACTGAGCCAAAATTATTGGCACCAGTCAAATGACCAATAGCAGATGGTGATTATTCTTTCTGCGATTTTACAGCGTTTTATTTGCTAGTATTTGTTTGCAAATTCACAATTTTTGTTACTATTTACTGACATCAGCTATTTCACATTCCATTAGTTAGTGGCCACAATGAGCAAACATAATTACGATTTTTTCGGATGATTTGACATCAATGGTTGCAAACCTGGCAGTATAGATGCTAGCAATCATGAGTTTTTAGTATCTCACAGTTGTACCTAAAAGTCAGTTTGTATGCTAATTAATTGACTATATAGTAAAAAACTGACAACTTAAAATTTTTTATCTATTAAGTCTAGTGTACAAAACAAGATGTGTTTGCTGACTATCATCCCTTCAACTACAAAATCATGCGACCATTCGAGTCTCGCTCCCAGTAGTTGATAACTTCTGTAAGATGATAGCTAAGTTTTTCTACTGTTCACTAAGTAATATTACTCTTTCATGAATGAGACAGAGACTTTCTTTGTAATTTAAGTGCTCCAAGATAGTGAGATCTTTATGATAATGCTGTTTATTAAAGAGAGGGCTGACAGCGTTTATTGCCCAACATTTACCCAACCCTATTACGGTAACTAAATATTGCTCTTAGCTTATTATACAGCTTATGATTACATTACATAATCTTACATTTTTTCTTTGAGTGTAATCTAAGAATAGAACTTCGTTCAACTGAGGATAACTTTACTGATAATCATAATGATTCAGGACTATCCTATAGCTATTCTCAAGAGATATAATATTATACACATAGTAAGGGTTTTTATAGTTTAATATCCCCATTAATACTTGGCGTTAATAGGTGCTTTGGATTTCCTACGTGGTGGTATGCAAATGGGGTGCCTGTGTGAGTTCGGCTTCTAATAGCGTGCCCCTCTTGAGTAGCCAAGTTCAGTAACTTTTGCATAGATTGGGCTGCATAATCATTTGTAATCATGAAATTGGGCAACCTCTTTAGCGGTTACTAAGCAACTGTCTTTAAATGCATTATCAAAAACTGATATCTTTACATAGCATCCGTAGGCTACAACGGCCAAACTTTTATCGTATAACATATGCGTTTGGTGAACGCTAAAAATCTTTGTTGCAATGGTAGGCATATCATCTTCTAATTAATTGAGTGAATGGGTATCAATCGCATATCGTTGAAAGGCACATGTAGGAGATAACACAATTTTATGGAGAGGTTTAGGCCTAAACGACTACTTATTGCTGATCCCTATTCAGCAACAGATATTTATAGATATTTTTACACTACTGGGGTATGTAAAGGGTATGCGAAAGCACCCTTAACTTAAATGTCAAGATCAATATGGCTACGGCCTAGTAGCTTCATTGAGAATGTGACAAGTATGTGTATATTGAGTCTTTTTTGTATTTTTACCTGCGAAAAAGTCTTCCCATTTTTCTTTTTAGGAGACTCAACTTATAACATAATAAAACAATTAATTATACGCGTAGAAGCTTCCTTTCGACTAACCTGGCTTTGCATCCATACTGCAAAGGCTGTGAAGTTCGCTGGTATCCCAATAATGTACCATATTAAGTAAGCATAAACGGGCAGTTGGTCTACCTCAGGAATCAGTTCTGACACAATCTGGTATCCTGACAGCGCACGAACGCTTGTCTCATTAGGAAAGATTGTGTAGTTGGTGCATTCTACGCAGTTAGCGGCTAATTCCATTTTTCAGAGTCAGTTGCTGTTTCTGTCAGCGCGTAAGTTAGCTTACTCGTCCGTGGCTATAGACTGGGTTGGCGTGCTCTTTAATGTATGTAGTTCCTGGAGTCGTTCTAAATTATGTCTGATACGTCAAATCAATAATATGGAGTTGCAGACTAGTGTTTTAAATCTTCCATGCAAACAATCCGTTCCCATTCGTATTTCTTGAAAGCGCAGACTAGAATGCTGTAGAACACTATTGAATTCATATTTACCATTTGTTTAAAGGTATGAATAGACTGCATTGGCGCATGCCAATTATTCCATCAACCAATAAAAACATTAGTTTGCGCGAGATTAGCCAATTAAAGAACATACATTACATTATCATATGAATGCAGAAGATCTATCCGGGCATGTGATTTATCAGTGCTATGCTCACATGGCCAATATTAAGGCTTAGCTAGCGTTAGATAACCATAAAGGTGTTACCTTTGGCAATGTTGCCAGTGATATGGCAAGCTCAAGTCGCGTGTTAACAAATCTCTTGTATCAACTGTAAATTGGAGGTTTTATTGACTGCGCTTGTGATAATTTGTGGGAATTTCTGTAGTGGGATGACAATTTCTGTGGTTGCACATCATTTTGTATTTATTAGTGTTATCATCTGGTCATTAATGTACTTGTGTGGGTTTCAGTCTGTTTATAATCAATTTTTAAATATGGCCGACAAGCCAAGCATTACCTGTTTCATCTTGAATTTAATTGTTAAAAGTTAAATGATTCAGTTCCACCAAGTGCTTGCACAAATTGTTCAATAACTTGCCAAAAAAAATTTCTTGTTTTTGAGAGGGTTGACTCTAAAACCCACAGGTGTCCTTTAGTGGGATATTGCCGAAGCGGAGGCCGGGCCATAGGGTACACACACAGAAAACAACAGAGGTCCACGTAGTTGTGAGCAAAAACAAAAGTATCCATCCAAATATCTCACCAATCCGATGAGCATCACACACAAAAACTAAACCAATTGACAGGACTATCCATCATGTCAAAATATTCCAAGTTTCAAGTCATGTCTTGTACAACTCACCTTATGGTTTCTTAAAACTTGTCTCCAAGTCCCTATTAATTTGAGACTGTCCGATTGCTGTTTTCTAAATGATCGCTGCTAGCCTAGCGTCCAGCTTCAACACCTCGGTAACTACCGGGGAAACATTCGGGAGCACTCAGTGATGCCCCGATAGCTACTGAGGTGTTGAAGCGGGACGCTAGGCTAGGCTCAGGCCCGTATTCCCTGGGGTGGCTGGCCGGCTGAGCCGCCCTAACTTATTAGGAACTTTCCGCGGCTAAGTACAGTCAAAGTCGGATAACTCGCCTTCGGATAAAATGTAACATTTCATCTCAAACCCAAGGTTAACTCGAAGGGATTTGTTTGGTCCATTCCCACGCAATGATAAATTGCTTCAGATAACTCGACCTCAACATCATTTATTCGAAAAGTTATTTGCCCAACGGCTATGGAGATGGTTTTTATCGCTGTGGAATATCACTTTATTCCAAGCCATAGAGACGAACATCAACTTTTAGCAGTTCTTATTCGTCATTATTATCATCATCAGTGGCAAAATATTTTTGTTAACGACCTTCATAAAGGTTTGCAAAATATCAAGTTTTACCAAACATCCACTTGGCCATGTCCCATCAAAAGCGTGGAAACCTCCGTATGAACTCAAAATAAAATCGGCAAAATTGATCTTTGTTAAAATGCTCAAAAGAAAAAAGATGTCTTTTTTCTGAGCATTTTAACTGTGGTCAAGTTTTGCCTATTTTAATTTAAAAACGTCTCGTCAGTCGCATCACCTAAAACAAAACAAATCTCAACAAATAGAAAAATGTTGATACTTTCCGATAAAATTTTTTAAAACTTCACATGAGAGGCCTGGCTGAGGCCGTACAAAGAGAAACCTGTTGGGGGCTTACACCGCCCCCCTCAACACCCCCAGGTGTTCATAACTAATCGCCTAACATTAGCCGCTCCAACTTGCAACCAGTGAATACAGGCCTGGCTAGGCTAGCAGCGACCATTCAGAAAACAGCAATCGGACAGTCTCAAATTAATAGGGACTTGGATACAAGTTTTGAGAAACTATAAGGTGAGTTGTACAAGACATGACTTGAAACTTGGAATATTTTGACATGATGGATAGTCCTGTCGATTGGTTTAGTTTTTGTGTGTGCTGCTCATTGGGTTGGTGAGATATTTGGATGGATACTTTTATTTTCGCTCATAACTACGTGGACCTTTGTTGTTTTTGTGTGTGTGTACCCTACGACCCGGCCTCGGCTTCGGCAATATCCCACTAAAGGACACCTGTGCTAAAACCTATGTTACTAAATTGCCTAAAGTAAGCGTACCTTAAGAGCTACAAGGAAGCACCTTATCAGGGTGTATCCGCTTGAAGGAAATTACTAATACTGAAAAGTTCTTGACACTTGTCTACACTTGTCACTAATGGAAAGCTAGAGTCCCATTCACTTAAGATAGTCAAGAGACAAATTTCTTTAGTCCCTTGTGACAGAATTGTAAGAGATGCGGGGGTTATAGCTCTTTAACCACTTAGCATTCTCTTGACATCTACATCTTGACCTTCTATCTCACTCTCTCGCTCTCCCTCTCGCTTAGACTACCACAGATACAAGTGCTGAGTTGGTCAAGCAAAGAGCTTTTTCAGCAGCTAGCATGTAGCCTCATTTTTTAGGATTTAGTCGTTGTCATGCGCTCATGGGCAATGTAGATGCTCTTCTTGCTTATAACAATCCATTCTTACATTACTGCTTCGTGTAATAGCATTCTTATTCGGTCATGGTTGAACTAAGGTTAATAGAATGGCAGTGATAGAATCTCAAGTGATATGGCGTCTTCAATAGCTATCCATATGTTTTTGATATAGTGTTGTGTCTGAGCTATACTTGATGGCATTTTCTTATGATTATCCTTGTCTCTTTGTCAGCTCTCAAAGGATAACTCTGGTATCTTGTACATGAAGTAAGGTGTAGCCCGTGTCGATAGTGCCTATTTCAGCACTTTTGTAATATACTGGGACATTCTAGCATTCATTCATGTTAGTGGTAAGTGATACGGTGAGCTTTTTCAAGTGTACAATGTCATGTATGATATGACAAAATTTTGCTTTCAACTGGTTAACCTTTTATTAACTAATTTTCACCATAAATTTTAATGTGTCAGGATCTCTGAGGCCATAGTTATTGGTAAGATCAGTCAAAGACTAAAAGTTCCATTAATGATATTGATTCCGGTTATGTAGCTCTTTTATTAGTCAAAACTTATGACATACTTTTTTTTAATCATCTTTTGCATATACTTGCCCTATATCTCATTTGGTATGACTGCAAGATACTCCCAATTTTGTGACAGTAACAGATATTTTCCTTCAGAGTTACGTCCTCCCACCTATCAACCACGACCACATTCAACTCTCAACCTAATGTCGCATCACCCGCTGTGTTGCTGTAGCTGCGGTGCAATATATTTGTTACTCAATTTGACAAAATGCAGCTTCATTGGGACTTGCAAGAGTAGACACAACTTCATGGTAGATTTTTACACATTTTTACATTACATATTTAAAAATGGGCCCTAGGAAATGTTTGCAATGTTTTTGAAGTGGCAAGGTTTTTGCGCAAATACACATACGCACTTGAAAATTATCAATAACTGATTATCAATTATCAATAACTGATCAGTTCTATGCTATAGCCTATGGCTACTGGTGTAGTTCAATTAATCCATGCAAGGTGGGATGCCTGGTGAGTTCCTGAGTGAGAAAGGCTTTTTTAGCAATGGCGTGTTGACTTTTGCTCAATACTCAAATGATTTTAGTTGGCATGATCGATTGTTATGTCAAAGATTAATTAGTTGTGAAAAGTGTTTAAAATTTGTATCCAACAACATTAATTTTTTAAAGAATTCACGAAAGAGGTCTTTGTCAGTAAAGCCAAATGATGAGAGCACAATTATACCAGTAATTAGAGTCAACTTCTTAAGTTTAATTCTGTTTTGTTGAAGTATTTATACAAGTAGACAATAGATAATATATCTATACAGTTTTGTAGCGTACTTCTAGCTAAGTATTTGTTCCTTATCCATATTTGAATCTCAACAGGCATTTTTATTGATGCCGTATGGCGAGCAAATTCAATAATGAGGGGATGGAAAAAACATCGTGTTCCACATTGTAAGGTAAAAACCGTAAAACAGGGACATCGTAACACGAGAGTGCACTGTATTAAGTTATTGCAGAAGCGCAGTCGAGTGCAAGTTTATGTATCTTGTGCATTTGTTTATAATTAGTTTACAATATCTTGCACATTTACCTTTTAGTTTACAATTTTGTGAACATCGACATTAATTAGTTTGTAATATCTTGTGCATCTATACCTATTAGTTAATAATGCCTTTAAGATTATAGATATACGAACATGAAAAGATAATTCAGCAATGAAATACATGTAGGGGAAATATTTATTAGAAATTAGAAATCTTTTTTTAATTGCGCCATACGATTTGTTTGCCACTAGAAGTGCAGTTTAAAGCTATATTTATCAGATGGCCATGATTGTTTCGGACGATAGTTAAAAGTTTTAGCATACATATATAATTAAAGAAAAAGTAAATTATGTTTTTTAACTTGATTACTAAAAGTGTAGGATTATCATAAAATATGTAATAGATTAATTGAGGACGATTTCAAATGGTTGGAACACTATAATTTTAGTCGGTTGTTGAAAGAAATAAGAATTGTCTAGTTAACACAATTAGCTTTTAAAAATTATATTTGTTCATTAAAAATGGTTCAGGAAAAGGCATCACTTTACTTGAAACCATTTCAACTCTCCTTATCTTTACCAGAAGTAACAAATTTAACTAAAGGTTATTTTGTTTTGACCAACTTTAAAGTTTTTGCTTGTTTGTTACGGCGTCCTGAGTTAGAAACATTCAGTTTGAAAATGCCAATAAAGCTTTGTAAAGCTTCATTTATCGAGAGCACGCTGAAAGTGGTATAACAAGAAATTTACAGAAAGCAAAAGCATCAGTTTCGTTTTTTGTCACTTGGCTCATATTGGGTGATAGCGTGTGTCTAGATCATCTGGTTATGTATTAGGCCAGTAGTGTCCAAGCTTTCCTTCTTACAAGATCACCTTTTTCCAGATTTTTGCTACTAGTGATCCCACACAAGTAAAAAAATTCATGAATGTAATTTTAGTATTCTTAGATTTGTTACTAAAACACAAAATAACTAACTAGAAACACAAAAACATTAAAACTAGAACACCAAATTTACTTATAAGGCGCAGGCTTGATTTACATTTGCGCACCTTGTTTGTTTGAATCGCTAGAGATACTATTCCGTAGAGCAGGCAACTCTATTTCATAAACATTCAGAAAATAAACATTGGATGACAATGCTAGCCAATATTGAATATCGAGAGCCACATAGAAATGCAGCTATATGAAAAAAATAAGCTGAAAGAAGTTGCGAGTGCATAAAAATAACATGACTTGAAAACGGAAAAAGTTAAAATAACATGTTCACAAAACACTGGTAAGTAAACTATGGCTCACTCGACAGTAGAATTAGTAGATAAAAATACAAGAAAGAAAATAGGCAAGGAGTTTTTTGTTTTCTTAAAGCTTATCTAATACAGTGATCCTTCGCTATATCGAGGTTCATCTTTTGTGGCTTCCCGGATTCTTTTTTTACAATGGATTATGCTCTGAATCCTGATTGGTTCAGGGGCTTTACAGTTGTCTAAAAGTAAAATATTGATGCTGTAGTGTATTGTTTTTTCACTTGTCAGTTTTTCGTTTCTGTACATTTTGCCAAATTTACGTTTGCAAATTTTTTTCGTGACTAAACTTACAATGTCGAAGAAACATTTTGCACCAACAAATGGGCCTCCAGACGCGCAAAAGAGGCCGAGGAAGATGCTATTGCAGAAAAAGTTACACTTCTGAACGCGTTAAAGGAAGGCGGAAGCTATGCGGCTGAATAAATAAATTTTCAGTTCGTTTCATAAAGAAGGAGGAAAATGATATAAGGACATCATCAGCAATATTAATTACCAAGATTAAAATTATTGTTTTTTAAACAAATCTTGGGCCTTAAAGGAGGTTTTGTTTTTTGGTTTCATTCTATGGTACAGTATTGCATTGTAAGATAATACAAAAATAAAGCTGGCTGCTTCACGGATTTTACTTATCACGGGTTATTTTCGGAACGCAACTCCCACGATAAACAGGGATCGTTATATAAGCAAAAATTAGCTTAGGCAGCGTTTGATGACTCGATCAAAGTGTCATCTATTTACGAATGATGAAAACGTCATCTAGAAGCAGGCATTATTGACATGGCTTGGACTGAAGGAATGAACTATGGGAGTTGAGTAACATCGCTGACACTTATACATAGAGGAATAAGAAAGGTAATCAAATAAATATAAATGAAGAAATATGTGATTTGACTTAAACATAATAAATGATATTTTTATACATGCAATGAAATTATCTGTTAATTGACAACTGACAACTGAACCACACATATGAAATAGTGAGTATCCAATGAATTGATATACTTTCTCATGCCGGAATGAAATTTGGAATGAAATTTGTAAAGTCCTATCTTTTCAGTGGAAACTTAAACACGTAATGGTAATGATAGTAACTAAGGAAATCTGTTCAAGGTATGAAGTTCATATAAGTATGGAAGGTTTTAATTGAATAAGTGATGGTCAGTTTTGATTTTAGGAAATCCACCTCATCTTTTAAAATTTCTCTTGATGTGTGACAACTGTTTTCGATATTAAGTTTAAACAATCATGTGTGAACTATATTATATTAGCTATTGGATCTCTAAGCAATAATCACTTACATAGTAAGTTTACTGACACAGAATTTAATAGGAATAATTCAGCCGCTGTCGGTTTTATAGACAGTCTGTTTAAAGTGGCATGCGCATTAGCTATAGTCGACTTTTAGAAATCGATCAATTTCTGTGCCAACCAACTTTTAAGATAAATGATAACTTCGACTAATATAGTAAATGCTAATTTTCATTTATAATTTCTTCAATTGTCATTGGCTAAGCGTAACAGTTGTATTTTGATGTTATCTGTTGACACAGTTTTTTTGTTTTACTAAATGTTTATTATGTTCTCATCATTTGTTTTGGATATTTCCTTCAGTTTTTAAGCTTGGCCAGTTCCAAGCTACTTGTGAACTTTTAAAGTTTCGCAAATCGCAGTTGTGCAAAAGCAGCCAAATTTTATTTACAGCCGTTTTCTGTTAGAAACACGCAAATGGCTTTTTGGTAGGTTTGCTGAGTCTGTTTCTATCTCCCCTTCTTTTGCTAAACGTTAATGCTAAGCTTGCTGCAATTGCCTGTTTTTTACTTCCTACAAAAAAGCGGTTTTTATCTATAATATTTTGCACCCTCAGAAATTTTTTAATTTACTACATCATGACATAGTTAGTTTCTGCAGGTTTAAAGTTCAGTAGTTTTTTCCCAACTTCCCATATCATTTTAATTGATAAGTAATATTTTGGACAATGCTAAAATTAGATTGACATGCACACAAATCACTGTGCTACTTTCATCCATACTGAGATTTTTCATTCCTTTTTACTGTAAAACTGGATAAATTATGCCTTGAATAGGATAAGATTCATTAATAGTTATAGTAACCTACATATATATCGCCTACCTAATCTTGCTTACCAAACCTCTCAGATGTCGTTTGTAAACAATATCGCTGGATCGCATTGTCTGTATTTTTAGTGATCAACTGATTTTTAATTATCCTAATGGCTAGGTGTAATAGCACTATCATTTCTAAAGATTTTGGCACAGGCAAAGCATCTGGAAGTTTGGCAGCATTCTATTACCTTGGCAGCGAGTGTTTTTATTTATATATTGTATGGTAAATTCCTCATCGGTAATCTTCAGTAGTTCCGTATTAAGTGTTCGTGAAGAGTTCGTATTGAGTCACGGATGTTAATGACAACTGGCACAGAAATTATCAACAAGCATAGACAACAGTTTGTAGTAGTAGAGTAGTTCACTATTTAGCAATATGTCCGCCATGGCTGGAGCAATGAGACGGAAGGTAATATATATAATTTTCATGTCTTACAAAATGTTCTCTAAAATTGGAATGTAAGAACAAACCAAAATTATAAATAAAACGACACACTCTAATATACAGCACTCGTAAGGGAGCGATTGTCAAACAGTAATTGGTAGATTAAATACATGTAGCGTATGTATGATTATAGAACAGTACTCCGTAGTTAGGGCGAATTGAAACAAATAGACGATGTGACAATGAATTTACATTATGATACAACAGCCAGATCCGTAGAAGCAACACGGATAATAAAGTTAGCACTTGTGCTCATTTCACTTGGAGTTATGTAGGTGCAGTTTTTATGCCCTGCGGGCACATCAGTCAGAGCTAGAGGGAACACCGATACTGAGGGCGTTACCAAATTTAGGGATCAAGTTCTACAGCTACCGTGCTCGAGAATGCATGTAACTTTAGCCGGCCAATACTCAAGGTTAGTGTTAAGAGTGTGACGCCGTGGCACAAGAAAAATTCACAAAGAAATAATAAATGATATAAAAATTGATACTGTAATTTTATAAAATATATCAGTAATTCTAAATAATAATTCCTAGTACAGCGGGTCCCTTCTATACGACATTAGTTTGTTCTGGTGTTGGGATCATAAGGCGAGAATATTGTATGGAGGGTTATAGAAACCTATAGTAATTATCTAATGCAAACCTCCTGGTGAAAGCAGCAAAATTTTATATGCGTTCTGTTCATATTAAAAATCAGTAGCAACATAGTATGTTAACCTTAGTAGCTATACAGTTACGTACAGTAACTTTAGTGTATTTAATGGCTATGATCTGCAATAAAATGTAACATTACAAAGCACAATGTGCAGTATGCATCGACGGGAACTCTTACCTTCGAGGCAGGCGTATAACATAAACGTTGAAGTTGACTTGAATGATTTTAGCTTACTAAACACTTACTTAAAGCTAAGTTTTAGCATGTATTCTTAACTATTTTACTGAACTGCAACTTTTTCATCTACTAAAATTTTATCACCTACCTGTTTCCGGTTTGGTTTTTACTATAACTAACAACAAATAACACCAAACTGAGCAAGATCGAGCATCTTATCTCTTTCATTAATTATTAGAGGGACTTCGACAAATAGCATGTTGGCATATTTGTCATTCCGAGGTAATCAGCACACTGACTTCCAAATTTATATTTTGAGAGAAATTTTTTGTTGGTATTGCATGGTGAAAAATATTTTGCATGGAGAAGGCGAAAAATCATCATATTCTGTATCGTAGAGAGAAAAATTTATCTTATAACGGTCATCGTAATCTGAGGGCGAACTGTAATCTTAATGTTCGTTTGCAGTATCAGCTTTTAAATGTTAGTACGTAATCTTGTGGTATCATGACTTGTCTTGAAAAATAACACACTTCACTGGCCACTGATGCCAACACACCACACTAGAATTGCTGACTGCTGACTGCAGTGATCACTGATGTCAATGCAATTACTAAAACTAAACCAATGCCAAAACTAAACACTGGAATTACTAATCGCTAATGGCAGAGATTCTGCTTCAACAGTCATCTTAGACAAATCACCGTGAAAATGTTGTCTTAGCTGTCCAGGATTAGGTGCTCTTAGATTGCCTTTGGAGCCTCTACGCTGAGGAAGTATGCGATTGGGGGACACCTAAGGTTTTTATACAAAAAATCCCATTGAGTATTCCACACACTCATAGGAGATTTTGATACTTTTTGACTTAAGCTACATGTTAACTGAGTTGGGTAAGATGCATTGATAGCATCAACAAAGGTATGGCCCTAAATCTTTATAAATATTTTAATGTCTGTAGGCTATAATAAGATAATGCTTTATTTATAAGTAATTCGTTCGGAATGTGCTAAAAGTGTTTCATTGTATTCGTTCATGGGTCATTGTTGAAACAATTACTGTGTAGGTCCTGTATGACTGAGATGAGCATGTAGAGGATAACTCCAAGTTTGTGGATATGTCTCATTCAACTTTTTATATTTTTTGTATGCCATCACGCAAACTCTTCTAGGGTATGCCTATGCTCATTTATTTTATTAGTTCAGTTCTATCTAGTCAGTGTGCAATACATTGAGCAATTTGCTGGAGGCTGACAACATATGTGGTGATACATTTGTTAACACTAGGCTATTAGCTCAGCAAAATTTTTGGATTTAAAAGATAACACACGTAGTGCAATAGGAGGTGCAAAAAGTAGCTTGGTAATGAGTGACGAACTTGTGTAATTATGAAATATATCATTGTTGTTTTATGACACATCCTTTTTCAATTTTTAGCTCTGATGGCGCTCACAAATTTTAATCAACTTTTGCATAGCGCCTACGTTAAATGTAAATGTTTTTCATCAATCACAAATTGCCAAGCGATTGCGTATTTTGATTAAAGATTTTGGCTTGAAGCTAAGTTGGCAATATTGTTAATATGCTGTAGGGGGAGATAACTGGACTGCTCTGGGATCCTACAGGTCACTTGCTCGCAACTAGCGGCTTGAACTGCAATGTTCTCAAGATTTGGCAGATCGGACCACAGAGTATGCAATTGGTTCACAGTCTGGCCCATGAGTCGCTTGTAACCTGTATTCTGTGGTGCCCTATACTTATACTTGAAGAGAGCACAAGGCTTGTCATTGCCAGGTAGTTATCTTTGGTAGTACCCTTTCATTGCTCCTCATCACTCTTCATTGCTCCTCATCGCTTTGCAGTCTGTAATTGTTCTTTTAAACATACAGTATGTTCAGTTTACTGTACTGCAAACTCAACATGCACGTTGAGTTTACAGTACAGGAAATATATTTATAAATTTTATTCATATAAATATATGAACTATTAATTATTATGATATTATTATCTGTGTTATTAAATATTATTTATATTATTGAATATTTATATAATATTATTGAATATTTATATAAATTTATTTATGTGTTTGTAAAATTTTCATTGTATTTTGAAATCTACTGTTTGTGTATTTTACAGTCAATTCTAATTTGTAGATGAACATGTTTTTGATTTGTAAAATCTTAAGATATCCCGCTTCATTTCGATTTCGGCTACAAATGTTATTAATTCCAATTTCACATTTTTTTCCAACATAGTGAATGCATGTTTCCCAAAGCTCAGTAAGTCTTTTCAAAGGTCATGTGTATTTCCACTTGAATGAGCTAAAAAGCAACAGCAGCAGATTGTTTCTTAAGCAAGGGGAAGTTTTTTATTTTTGAACTTTAACCTGTTTAATAAATCAACCATGCAACCTTTGCAGTGGATGTGCTGACGGTCTGATTACCATATGGTCAGTGCCACAAGTTTTATCAGACGACCTCCTTTACAAGCCTGCAGGGGTAGGGTTGGCAACGGATGGGCTAGAGGTTAGTTGAGTTACAGACCAATAATTATTGTTAATCTATCAAATGATATATTTGAGGAAGCTCACATTCTGTTCCTTGGCTTTTTATAACAAGATTAACTTTTTTAAAGTTCCAGCAAATTGCATCGATCTACAGGCAGTATGGAAAGCATTACTCATTAAGCTCATGTACTTTACGCAAATGGCCAATGCTACTGGAGTGCTGTTTGTTTATGTTTGTTTAAAAGGGTCTATCACATGTGAAATCACAGGTGTCTATGTGCGTAAGACGAGTTAATCGCTATCGTTCTAAAATAAAACCTTAGTGTTATTAAGTATTGTATGGTTTTAAAACATTGTTAAAACCATTGTTAAAGCATTGTCAAGTTGTATCGCATCATGGATGGTGCCATATGGAACATGTAATCTTTGCTAAAACTCGGCAGTTTGAAAATTGGGTGAAATTTGCCACATGTCATACTTACCATCACACATTCTCACTTATCAGGCTATGTTATCATTGATCCCTGTATTTTATTGCTTGCCATATAAAATAAACTTTAACTATATATAACATATAATATAACTTTAACTGGCTGATGGTTACAGCCTTCTGGAAAATTTTCTTAATCAATCAGAGACATGTACTATGATTACTTTTCTCTGTAAAGCATCACCTAACAAGCTTACGTAGTATGTTGTAGCGGGTTATGCTATTCTCATGGCTGCACGGCATATGCCCCACTACGCTGCACCAATACAAATTATCATGTGCCCCATAGAATGAAGAAAAATGGAGAACAACTCGTAGTAAGCACCCACCACCAACTGGTGCCTTTCCAAATGATGATGAGCACCATCTGCACATGTCTTTAAAAGGCCACCACAGAAAAGTCACATCTCTCTTCTTTTCTCCCAACACTCTTATGCTTGCCTCCGGTTGTGCTAGTGGATGGTTAAACGTTTGGTCCCTACCTGTGAGTACATAATGATTAGTTTGAGAACCTACCTGTGAGTACATAATAATTAGTTTGAGGACCTGATGGTTAATCTGAGCAAAATGTGCTTTTCTCAAACTCATCTAGTTAAATTACATTTGAATGTTATGCTCACCTAGTTCAGTAAATATTACTGCTGCAAATACCATTTTAGATATTATTATAAAACCTCTAATTGAACGCCACCTCTATTTGACCACCACTAAGAGAAAAGTTGAAAAATAGAGCACCACTCTCTATTTGAACGCCACTTCCATTTGACCGCCACCTCCATTTGTCCGCCACTTTTACTATCTTTGATCTTTATAAACCCATAATATCAAGTGATCAGTAGAAAAGTGTCCACAAATTCGTATTAATAATGAATGGCTTACATTAATAACAATCAATTTTCTTGTTGTCCAACTCCGAAGCTTTTTATTTTTTTTCATTAAAACTTTGAAAGCAACACCAAAGAAATAATCAATAACGGTCTCAGGCTAATTATAGTAGTTCCTTGTTTAATGCGATCTTTCTACTTCGAGGTAGCCTACATATACATGTATAAAAAACGGTTTAACTTCTTCGTTGGTAGATGAACTTTCAAAAAACGCCATAGAAATAATTAATATCTGTTTCAGGCTAATATTAGTTCCTTGTTTAACATAGTCTTCCTACTTCGAAGTAGCCACATATATAAAATATTGTTTAAATTCACGATGGTAGATGAACTTTCAAAGCAATGCCATAGAAATAATTACTGTCTCAGGCTAATAGTAGTTCCTTGTTTATCGCGGTCTTAATACTTCGAAGAACATGCATATAAAAATGGTTTGCAAGTCTTGGGCCAAAGGTTACATTTAGTGAGCAAACTTTTACGCATTGCATTTGTGCTAAATGCAGCGTGTAAAAGTTTTGCTCTGCCTAAAAATTGTTTGGACACTAATATCGACTAGTTCAGCAGTGCAGAAGAAATGTTGAGGCCAGAAGATATCGTGGGAGGTATTGACAACTAGAAGAAGTTTATTCCATCGAAAGCAACAATCAGAACGCAGCTATTCGAGAAAACGATTGAAATAATTATTTTTGTTTTGAAAATGTAAATTTTTGTATCTGCATTTATAAATAAGTATGGTTCGTTTATGTCACTTGTTCATGAATATACATTTGTATCATTTGATAGATTATCATTATATAACTTATAAATATGCAGATTTATAGCATGTTATTTAATAGCGTCCTTACGGCTATCTTAACACGGCTTACAATGGATCAATGCTCATAACTCCACTTCTATTGCACATAAAAAGCTAGTTTTGGCTGCAAACTGTAGCAAACATATCAATGTGTGCAATGAGCTTTTATGCAACATTGTAAAGTATACATGTAAAATAAAAATACGTCTTAAATTCAGGATGAAATAAAAATTGGATAGCCTACAAATTGCAAAGAAGGACACAGGCTATAATATCATTGCAAGTCAATTGCAAGCAATAGATATCAACAGTTACTGGTAGAGATATTTCTCATTGCATAGAGTTTCTCATTGCATATTTATTAAGAGATCTTTTACAAGTTGTATGTAAGTTAGTAGAATTATTGCATGAAAGGGTTTAATATCGCTCCACCAGAGAAAAGAGAACAAAATATAGGCGACTGTCACTTTGCCCATAATAGGGTTAAATTTATTTTCCCAAAATTTTGACAAACCATTTGAAAAATACAACGCCAGCCTCTATTTGAACGTCACCTCCAATTGACCGCCACTATTAATAGAGGAAGAGTTGAGAAATAGAACGCCATGGCGTTCAATCAGAGGTTTTACGGTATCTCCATTTTCTCAAACAGCTGTTGTTGGTCTCGTGATCGTGCCTTCCTCATGTGATTTGTGATAATCACTATCTACTGTTTACATAAGTCAACAACTTTGCAAAACATAGAAAGTTGTGATCAAGCTTTAAAATTCACTGCTGTTTCTTCTCATTCATGTTGACCAGGATGAGTCCATCCTTCAGACAACAATGTTTGGAGGACCGATATGTCAGCTGCTTTGGTTCTCTGCCAGCCCTTCCAAAATGTCCTTGGCAGTCTGCTTTGGTCGTAGTGTGGTAAGGTCTTTGAGATTTCTCATTACGGCCATTTACGGACAAGGTGCACTGTTGTTGGCTGGAAATGATGTTGTTTTACCAATATTTGACTTTTCAGCACTGTCTTTCCATAAATTGATCACTGATTGATTATTGAGTGCTAATTTACTTTCAAGTGGTACAAGGTATGTTGACATGTCTCTTTTGACGGCTTGTTTTTTCCCTTTCTGCCAGGTAGTTAAGTTGCTCAGCTATGACATGCGGAGCTTTGAAGCCAACCGTATTCCTGCCTTATGTCGCAAAACTTTGAAAGGCAGTCGACAACACCTTCTTCCAATTCACCAAACTCCTTGTCTTCAGGTAACTTGTCTGAAGCATTTGCCAAAAAGCTTATTTTTAAAACTTCATCAAAAGTTTTTGCTTAGTTAATGATTAACTAGTGCAATAGGTACCATGTAACCCCGCATATAAGCCTATCTCGCATATGAGCTGACTCTGGAAAAATAACCCTACAATCACGGCATTTATAAGATTTAAGATTACATATAAGCTGAACCTGTAAATCGTAACACCCCGTGCGTACCTGTCAAAGCAAATGCTTGCGGAAATGGAGCGGTTTTTACAGGCTTAGTACAAAAGTTTTTGATTGGTGAGTAGTTGTATAATTAGCCTATCATGTCTCTGCTTAATCAAAAGGAAACGATCATCTGTTTGCATTGAGCCAATGGAAAACATGTTTGCATCTAATGCTGACTGTAGTTTCGCTTTGCAAACACATTTTATAGCCATTTCTTCTTCGCGGTGATCAGACGCATTGCAGCTACGTAGGTTTCACAAATTGTACGTCAATGTACCTCTGTTGATTATCTATTGGGCAATAGTAGTCGTGAGAGTGAGTACTTATTTTTAACAGTAATAATATTGCTGTAAGCTATGGCAATAAATCGTTTGACTCGGAACTTGTCAATAGTATGAAGAGGACAAAAAGCGCTTCAATTCATTCTGCAAAACATTTGCGGCCTTTTTATGGCATCAGATGAAGAACAACTTTAGGCTGATTAATCTCGTCAAATTTTATGACAACTTATATGTGCCAGTGTCAAATATTTAGTTTACTGAATATTAGTTTCTGTAAAAAAATTATTTGGTAGCCAAAGAGTTAATGGTATGGTAACCATTATTGTTATGTTGTCCTTTTATTAATAAAGCTGAGTTAAAGATTTGAGTTGTAGTTGTTGAAATTAAGTTAGCCTAATGACATTTCAAGTACTTTTAATCAGAGTCACATGCGTATCAGCCGAACCCCTTAGTTTGGTAGCTTCTTTTTGCGTTCTAAAATCGGCTCAAATTTGGGGTTATATGGTTATTATAAAGACTGATTAGCATTCTTTATTTAATTTTTAGCAGATTTTTTATTAAGTCTGTGAGAGAAGCAAGTTAGTTATTCACACCAATTTATAAAAGTTGCTTTTTGACTAAAAAATTGTGTACAAAATTGAGAAAAAATAGGTTTCATACAAGTGATATTTGTTGATACTACAACAATTGAAGATGTAGTTTTTAAACAGAGTGCTTTATGCAGTTCTTGTGTTTCTTGATTCACCCTTTTACAGTCGTAGCTATTATATTGCCAATTGTTGTGTAGGGGTTCTTCATGCTGTTGCCTAAGATCTTGCAGTCACAGTACTCATTTGAAAAGCCTCTTGTGGCTGGCGGTGAGCAACTGGTCCACAGCTCTCTGCTTCACTCTCTCTGTTCTATCGCCATAGGGCTAGGCCTTATTGAGGCTCTTTGCCTCCAAGTTAATTCTCTCGCTGAATCAACCGCTGAGGGTAAGTTTAGCTCAGCTGCTTCACCGAGTTACCTGACATAAATGAGCTTATTGCAGGACAATAAGGTTAAAGTCGAAAGCATGCTGTAGGCAGAGTAAAAAGTGTTACAAATTGCTAAGTAATCTTTTGTCTTTTTTACAAAGCATGTAATACAAATTGTATATCTTTTAATATTCATTTTGATACATTTTGAGGCTCTCTGTATTCTTTGAACAAACATCTACAAACTGATTCTGGCACATATGGTTGTAGTGGTAATAGCTGTGATCTCTCGCGCTTATAGACAATACCTCTCACATGCTAAGTTTTTTATTTGATAGTTTGTCATATAAAAGCTTATCACTTCATATTAATAAAAAGTACTCACATATGAAAGCTGCTGATGTAGCTAATAGAGCTCATGGGTTAAAGTAAATTAATTGCTACAATTTCTTCTTAGACTTCTTGGTAGTCTGCACTTGTTGTAGAGGGTGGTGTACGGGAGCCTCTCCCCGATTGGCAATGGCTCTACTCGTACCATGAGGCAATGAGTGCAGCGGAAGCGCTTTACAGCAAGAAGCCTCTTCCAACCTCACTTACCCAGGGGCTCGAGGATGTAAGTGAAACATCTGCACTTTCTGCCATTCTAGAGATTTCTTACTAGCTCACCTGTTTATTAATTGGTATAGAGAATGCTTAGTGATTTGTTCAGCATCGAAACTGATCGATATTTGCATCATCTCCTTATTTAGTACTCTGTGGCAGCTAACCTTTTGTTTACAGTTTGTCAGTGCGTGCTTGCCTATTATCAACCTGATAGAGTTATATTTGTTTAAGCTATGCACCTCCCTAAGTACTGCTAAAAGCAGCATTCTTGAACCACCAACTAATACCACAGCACACAAAGTTGCATTGAGCAGCTTCAGTTATTACGTTTTTGTTTGACGTTTTGCCTTTTGTTTAGGTTCAAGCCGATTAAAGAATGTCGTGTATTAAATTTAAGTTGTTTTCGGTTTGCTTTTGTATCATTCATTTGCTTGGTGTTTGGTGTTATTAACTTTTTTGAACCACGAGCAGCATAGTATGTCTCCGCAAAGCGTTTGCTGATGGCCAAGAGCCTTATAGTGTGGCTTTAGTAAGAGCGTCGTACAAAACTTGTCTGATTAGTGAGTAGTTGATTAATTAGCCTATCATATCTGTACCTAAAATGAAAGAAAACGATCATCAGCATGCGTAGAGCCAATAGAAAATATATTTACAACTTATCATAAGCGTATTTTCACTTTGCAAAACTTTATATTTCTATCGCAATTCCGTAGCAATGACCATTCGGGTCAGATGCATTACAGCCGCGAAGGTTTCACTAATTTTAGATCTACAGACTTTGGGTGAATTTTATTGAACGATAGTACTACTGAGAGTGACTATGTTATTTTGTTGTTATAATAATAATGCCGTTCGCTGTAATAATATGGATAAATCGTTTGCCGTGGACATGCTCAAGGCTGTAGAGAAAATGGCAGAAAGTGTTTGAGCTTATTCCACCACACATTTGTGGTATTTTTATGGCACCAGCGGATGGAAAATTTTATGCAGATTAATTTGGTATTAAAATATTTTTTATAGACGGGGTGGTTCAAAAATTACAATTTATTAGGTTTATATTTATTTCATTTATTTATCATATACATGTATTTATATTACCCTACAGGATGAATTTATTCGTGGAGTTATATTTCGCGAAAATTGTCTTTTCATGCTTATTCGCGGATGAATTTATTCGCGGCTGAAAACTGCCACTCTCTAGGAAAAGTTAACTCTATTGAGGCTAGTAATAGAGTTATTCCTACGCATGCGCACAATGCGTGTTCCGGTTTATATTTAGCTTACAACTGCGAGGCGATCATGCTAAGCTACAGTAAACAATTTTTGCTGCGTCCAGAGGTTTTCACGAATATTCATCGCTTTGGAGGCCTTTGATAAGCCAACAACTTGTGGTAAGTAATGAGTTTTTCACATTTACTAAATTAGTTGAATTTTACTTTGGTTCTTCGGTAAAACGCAATACTTATTTTTTCCATCCCTACCGCTTCATTATTTGTTTTAGTGTGAGAGAGAGAGAGACTTTTCATCATACACCGAAAAACAATGATTGCAAGGGTGGTAGATGTCATTTTTAGAAGATCACTAATCATTCAGGGAGGTCTGGAAATTGAGGTTGAAGTGACCGCAGCTACTTACGAGAAGAATATATCTGTTTTTAAAAAGGAACAAAAAACGCCTTTACGAGCACAAATCTTTGGCCAACCGGCAGAACTTTGCAATAGTAAGCCACGAGGAGAGTTCTGATGATAACTTCCTTACCAGCCATGTAGTAGCGAGAGAATCGCCTCCAACATCTACCCAAGACAGTGACAGCGACAGAGCTGCTATTACCAAAATACTAGTCAGAAAGCACCATTACACGCTAGTATTCACATATCAAGAGTACCAGTTTAATTTTATTGCTAGACAACCGCCATATGGACTAAACTGTTTATATTTACTCCATTCATCGTTTGTAAAATTTTATTTGTATTTGAAATATTTTATTTGTACACTCAAGTTTGTAATAAATTATAATATATCTATACATGAAATAAAATATATAATTCAATCATGTTTGCTGCAGCAATATCAAGGAGTTGTTGTCGATGAAGGGGTCTAGGTTGACTGGTTGCTTCTCTGCCAATATTCCTGCCTTGATGAATGTTACTACTTGTCTCTAGTTTTCGTAATCGGAGTAGGCTGTTTCATTCTCAATCTGCAGTAAACGCAAAAAAGAAAAAATATTATTTGAGTGTTAAGGAAGTGCAAAAACAATAGCTGAAGTATTTAATGAAAGCGATCAGTTTTTAAACAAAAGAATTAACTAATGTAGTTGATTATGGAAAAACGTATTTGCACTGCAAATCAAATACATACCATAATGTCCAGATCAGAATCATGATCGTCCTCGACTTCGGTATTAGAGATTGATGGAGTTGATTTTAATGTAAAAAGACTAGGAGCGCTTGTTTGCGATGCTGAAGCCATGCCGAATAACTTGTGAAAACTTTGAATAATTTTGTAAAGTTTGACGCAATGGCAATAAAGCTCGAAGCTTGGCGATGATTTTAAAGAAGTTTTGGAACTCGGCTACATTTAGTACTTCTGCCTAGCGGCTATTTTCGTGATGACGCCATTCGGCGTATCTTGTGACAACCTCGAATAATTTTGTAAATAGATGTGATGCATTGGCCATGATGTTAGCTCAAAGCTCAGGCAATGATTTTAAAAATGTTTTGGAACTCAATTACGTTTAGTATTTATATTAAAAACTAGGCTAGCGACTAGTTTTCAATTTGATGCAGTAGTTATTCTCTCTTGTGATTAAAAATAGAACTAATTATTCACGGAATTTAATAATTCGCGGGATTGACTGTTCGCGAAATCGCGAATTTTTATGACCAACGAATAAATTCATCCTGTAGGGTATATTATATATTTTTAGTTTATTTATATTAGGTTATACCGAACATGCAGGCCTAATTATGTCTCGGTAAAGAAGTTAATTTGGTAACAAAAGAGTTATGTTGAAGTGGCACAGTTATGTATAGTTATTTAAATCTCAGCAGAATCTATAGAGAAATTAGTATGCTAATCATTGAGCACTCCTGTTGTGTGGAGCTGTCGTTATCCTCTCTCTATGGATTATTTTAGGATAGTACAGATCCTATCAGGTGGGATAGTTCTAAAGATGCTCAGATAGTGCAATGGGCATATCATTCTCCCGATGACTGGTGTCTTGGCGATAAGTCCTCAGTTTACATGTGGGGAAGTGGGCGGCACGGACAACTGGGAGAGGCTGGCAGAGTCGCGCTTAACCCTATTTTGGTCTCATCCTTTGCCCTAGCAAAGCAGGTATGTCGATAAACAGACCAAAACAAAATATCGTAAAATCTCTATTTGAATGCTAGGGTGCTCTATTTTTTAACCCTTCTATAGTAGTGCTTTGTTAGAGGTGACGTTCAAAAAGAGGGTAGCGTTATATTTTCGAATAGCTTCTCAGAATTTTGGAAGATAAATTAAACTTTTTATGAACGATGCAAATTCCGCCTATATTTTGCACTCTTCTACGGGCGGAGCGACATTAACCTTTTGGAAGCTTTCAATTTTTTATTTTATTCCAAGTTGGAAGATTTGTAAAATTTTAAAATCTTAAAGCTGTCTTTCTTTGCAAAGAAGTTTAGGATATCTGCTAATCATTGATTTCTAATATTTATCTTGACTAAAAAAGAAACATAAAATAATTATAATGACACAGAGGCCTTTGTAGCTTCTCATATACATGGCTGATCAGTTGCTATGTTGTTTGTACCTTCACCGCTTACTTGAGCTAGAGAAATTTACATATTTGAGTGCAGTTAGTCAGTTATAAATTACAATAGAGTTGCCGTTATAGGTCATATGTGGTCAAAACTGCACATTTGTGGTGCAAGGCAGTGGCACGGTGCTAGCCTGTGGGGAAGGCTGCTATGGTCGACTCGGACAGGGCAATTCTGATGATCTGCACACACTCACGCAGATAGTTGCACTTCAAGGTACATTCCATGGATAGATTTTGTGTTACAGTTTCTTTAGCTGTGCTTTATGGTTTTCTAATTGATATGGTTTTGGTGTTGGTCATTGGACACACGTGATAATGTAATATTCACTCAAAGTTACATATAGTCTGGCTCACGCTAAAGGAAAATTATTTATTTGTGGCTTTCCTATATATTTTTGCAACCTTTGAGTCTTTGGCCTGGCTGATAACATATTTTTTATTATTTTTGCATCAAAAACATTTTTTTATAAACGGTGTAATTGAGTGACATTACTTCAACGCTTACTGGTTTTTACACTAAAAATTGCGAGTAATTTTTCTCATTTTCGCATTTTCCTGAATAGCAAATCACGTGATGATCCGGAGACAATCATTCAAAGTAGAACAGCAAGTTCCGTCTTACCCATTGTGTATAAATTGTAGGTACTTTTGTTATTTTTTATTAAAAGGGTAAAATGATCATTAAATCAATATCATTATAAAATTCATTGTTGTATGGGCAATCCTCAACATACAAAAGTAATCCGTTTCGACAAAACCGTCGAATGTTGGAGCAAATAGTCTTGTAAACACTACATTGTATTTTACTTAACTTTTGCATTTTCATTTCAATCATCGTCTCAAAAACTTAGCATAAATAAATAAATAACATAAATATTTCATCTAATTACATACAGTATTAAAACAAAAAAATTATGTAAAACTGGAACGACTAACTAAAAGTCATTAAGTTGTTCGTAGAAATTTAAATTAATCAAGTAACAAACAATATAAACAGGCTTTTATTGTTACTTTGTCTTTGTGTTAAAAACAGGCAGTAGAATTGAACTGTAGCTTATGTACCGGGAGACAAACAATACAGTGTATAGGTAGAGGCAGTGAGAGACATACAGTGCTAGTGTAACTTAGGGGATGACTGCGCACATTGATGAAGTCTATCATTTGCATAGACCATGCCTTAGTAACTTGTTGGCGATTTGTCGTTGATTCATTGTATTCAAACAAACATGTTAATATGCTGCAGTAAAGAAAACAATGCATCCGTGATTGGCCAAGGCCAAAAAAAAAGTTTTTTCCTAACAGTCCTAAAATTTATTATTTTTAAAATAACTCTTGGAAGGCTTTCTCTGAGATGTTAGGTCATTCCCTTTATTTCAAGAGCACAACTCTTTTTGCAAACCCTAAATAAAGGAGTAAGCTGACATCCATGTACATTTATATATTTACAATATTATCTGCCCAGTCATGTCAAAAACTCTGAAAATCAATCTTAACTTTATCCTTGAGCTGAACAAAGCAGCGTGCACTGCAACATCCGTGAAATACTCGCTCAAACTTGATACCATTGCATGTTTTCTATTTCATGAAGAGTTGTCTATGCTCTGCTTTACTCTTTTTGAGCTTTCATTAAAATTTGAACAATATATAAAAAACCTAATGACTAGGCTCTCACTTTTATTGCTACTTCTCTCAGAGACTGAGACATAGAAGCACACAAATACTGTAAGTGTATCATATGTGATAGTATCTAGCAGTGAACTTTTCAGTAACAAGCAGTTACGCACTTATATATCAAGCCACGAGTCTGAGAACATTCTCTCACTAGAGGATGGTGGGTGTAGTGCAAAACCCCAAATTATAACTAGAAATTCCACTGTCATACAGCCCACGACCAAAGTGATATTGGACAAAAGAAAGGGTACTGATGGTTGAGAAATGCAATATTAGCAGTCAAATGGCACTGCAGTGCAATAGGATAACTGCAATGGTAGCTGTAATGTACTGGGTGGGGGTGTTATTATATACAACAAACAGCAATAATGAAAGAAAAGATTATATGTTTATATCTCTCTCCCTGCAATAGGAGAAATGCAATATTAGAAGTAAAATGCACTGATATTATTAGAATAACCAATATTATTAAAATAGTTATAATATAAAACCAATGCACAATTTTGTTTACATTTCAAAACGTCATAGCTAACAATATCAAGAAGTGATATTTATATAGATTTTTAGAAAATCTATTTAAAAAAGTGTTTGGTCATGACAAACAGCAATAATGAAAGGAAAAAATTATATATTTATATTTCTCCCCCTGCAATAGGAGAAATGCAATATTAGAAGTAAAATGCACTGATATTATTAGAATAACCAATATTATTAATATAGTAATACAGTAATAATAGAAAACCAATGAACAATTTTGTTTACATTTAAAAACGTCATAGCTAACAATATCAAGAAGTATCAAAAAGAATATCCAAACTTAGTAATAGTAATACAGTAATAATAGAAAACCAATGCACAATTTTGTTTACATTTTAAAATGTCATAGCTAACAATATCAAGAAGAATATCCGAACTTATAATTAAATATCGTAATCTCATAAAAATCGTTAGAAAAAAATATCATCGTCATTTCCTTTACTTACACTGCGTTGGACATCAGTTAGAATACCAAAGTACTCAAATGTGTCTGAAATTTCAGTTAATTTGAAATCGGCAAAAATGAAACGATTTCAGTACTCCTACGTTAATTACCGAAACCTTCGGCAATTCGACAATGCTATAGACTGGTGAAAAGTGCACGTTATTTTTTCGTGAAATGCATACAACTTAATCGTTCTATTCTTTGTCGCTCGGCGTTTCAATTTCCGGTCTTAACTTTTATAAAAGTGAGGCTTAGCATGTTTTAATAACGATTTTCATCCAAATAAATCTGTCTATTTGTGTATAATCCGATCAGATGGGTAAGTTTTAAGATTATAACGACGGTTTACAAAGACTTGGTAACATATTTAAATAGGTTTGTATGTGTTTTGTATCGTTATTATACTTTAACGACCCTACAAAACGATGGTTAAATTTGTTGATGAAATTTAGATACAAGGGCTCGTCTCATTGTTGATGAATAATTTTTGGGAGTTGTGTGCACGTGTGCATTTATCATAAATCTCCCAACCAATCGCTTCGCTCTGTTTGGTCATGGGATTACTTTACTTACGCTATTAGCTGCTTGTACTACTGCGCTACTATACCTTTTTCATTGCAAAAGTGAAGCATACAATATTTTATTAATGGACTACAATGGAAGTGTTATTATCGCTTGTTTTAACTGCTTCCACGTACTGGCTGCATATGTCAACACAAATTTCATTCAGGTGTTTTTCTTCTTCACATGCAAAGGTACATGAATCTAGATATATTTCTCAAATTTTGTCGTCGTTCTATATGTCCAGCTATAGCTATTAAAATCTTGGAATAAAGAATCCGTAAAACAGAATTTTTGATTTCGGAACCTCCTGTTCACCAGTCCGACTACCTTACTAACTAAGCCGCACAAGCTTAATAGATTCGTTAGGCCATATATTTTGCTATATGGGAGGAAATAGGCTACTGACTTGGCGTCACAGAGAGGGATAGCTCTTATTAGTAAGCTTACTCAAATTATCCATTGTCAATGTGCCAAGTTAATAGCAAGGGGCAGGCAACTCTCATTGCTTATAAGCTGATTTTAATACCCGGGTATTAGCACAGCTAGTATTATACATTAGCATCAGCATACATAGTATCATACATTATCTATTAGCACAGTAGCACAGCTAGTATTATACTAAATAATAACTTGGCTCACAAAATATCTATGCTAAAGATGGAATAATCCAAATATAGTTAGCATATGCTTAAAGTATCAAGCTTAGGGAGCGAGCATTTTACCCAAGTCCTGTAGAGTCCCACCACGTCTCACCTCCAGTTACACTGATCCCACTTTGAGTCTTATCTAAACTTGCCCTGTGTTCAACCTAGTGTCCTACAAAGCACCTGTTCTCACTATTCTTCATGTTCTATCACTATGAGTTTCCAATGTTACATCATGGAAGTGTCAACAACTAATTGTTGACACTTCCATGATGTAACAAACAATGAGCTCAAGTTCTTTCTCAATCAATTGTATTGTATTGAACAAAGGGACTTCATGGGTAATTTATTAAAGTTTTACAAATATCAAAGGTTATACCACAGTAACTTTAGTATACTACTAGCTAAATGCTCGCATTGCATGGGTAATAAAACAATTACTTAATGAATTTGAGCAACTAAAGCTAGTTACGTAAGCTTGTCTAAATTGTTACTATAATAGGAGCTGTAAAGGGTGTTTTTGTAGTGCCTGACATATCTTCGCAAGAGCTGCATAAGTGTGTGTACAATTATTCCATAGTATGTCAAGTACAATGTAGTAAATTGGTTAGCTAGCGTTCCTGCAGAACTGGTGATTCCAAGTTTAATAACAGTGTGAAGCAGATTTTTCATTCATAGACTTTAATCATATTAACAGATGACAGACAAACAATGAGATTTATAGATTTGGCTAGTTTTGTGTTTAGTATGACAAACAAATTACTGCTAGTAATAATATAATTCATCCTTAATAAAGGGTTATCTCCATCGCTAATGCACATGTTCATTGTCTAGGCTATGTCATAACCCAGATAGCCACCTCAGTTGGTTCAGATGGCCACAGT
This sequence comes from Watersipora subatra, assembly GCF_963576615.1. Taxonomy (NCBI): domain Eukaryota; kingdom Metazoa; phylum Bryozoa; class Gymnolaemata; order Cheilostomatida; family Watersiporidae; genus Watersipora; species Watersipora subatra. The sequence continues at coordinate 57,900,440 of NC_088710.1, read as the reverse complement.
CTTGCGCTAGCAGAAAGTGGGGAGGTTTTTAGCTGGGGAGACGGAGACTATGGCAAACTCGGCCATGGCAATAGCGATCGACAGAGACGTCCAAAGCATATTGAGAGTCTCCAAGGGGAGGACGTTGTACAGGTAGCTAACAGTTCTGTTATGTTATGTTTGTGTGTGATCTCATCATTGTTAACTTCATTTCAAGTAGTGTTTAACCAGTGGCAGTATATTGGTCTAATTTATGCAGATATTACCTAGAGGAATGTTCAAACTGATGATTTTTACAAATAAACTAAAGTTGCAGTACAATCTAACATTTCCAAGATTGTAGATCTGCCATCTGACATTAGCATACTCTATTGTAAGCTAAATGTGGTTCATTCATTGATTTTTTTTCTTAATAAATTTTGAAAACTGGAACACTGATGCGAATGCGTACCAAAAGTTACAATAGATTCAGTTTATGGAAGTAGGTAATACATGGGTACAGAGTACCCAAGTAACTGGTTCTGGTTGGAGTACAAGTAACTGTTCTGTAAAACAGAGTCAATTGTACTTTCCTATGATGTACTATATATTTAACCTTCTTATACTGTTATTGTTTAAATGCTAAAATGATTTATCACACCTACACTAAATTCCGACTTATGAGTCAAAATTTTGACACCAAATTTCAAGCTTAAAAATTTATCCTCGACTCATATGGTAGTCATGTTTTCATGACACAATTCTAGTAAAATTCAACTTCAAAAAACCATCGCAAATCATAATTACATAATATATATTTATAGAGATTTATTTATAAAACGGTAAAATACTGTTAATCTTACTCAACATGAGATGAATCAAAGTCCACATTCCACATTCCGATGCACGAAGTCTTATTCTTCGCTATGCAAATTGTCATCGATACGATTCTCTTCTGTAATAGCGTGTTCTTTTCAAATTTAATGCTTTTTTATAGTATCTGCCCACAGTTTGGTCTATTTGACACATCTACTATCCTTCGTCCATCTTTTTTCTTGTACGTGAATCATTATTCTTTACAGAAATCTGTCTTGCGGCATGACTTTTCTGTTAAAAACGTACATATTATCAAAGGCAGTTTAGTTCTATTAGTGAGGCGGGTTAACACGATGGGGTGTTTCGTGTGGTATTCACTAAAGCTCATTCATAAAACCATTTCATCAGCCCATCGCCCACCTCTGATGCCTAGTGAACTATAATTAGCGATCATAAAACCATTTCATCAGCCCATCGCCCACCTCTGATGCCTAGTGAACTATAATTAGCCATCATAAAACCATTTCATCAGCCCATCGCCCACCTCTGATGCCTAGTGAACTATAATTAGCGATCATAAAACCATTTCATCAGCCCATCGCCCACCTCTGATGCCTAGTGAACTATAATTAGCCATCATAAAACCATTTCATCAGCCCATCGCCCACCTCTGATGCCTAGTGAACTATAATTAGCGATCATAAAACCATTTCATCAGCCCATCGCCCACCTCTGATGCCTAGTGAGCTACCCATCGCCCACCTCTGATGCCTAGTGAGCTACCCATCGCCCACCTCTGATGCCTAGTGAGCTACCCATCGCCCACCTCTGATGCCTAGTGAACTATAATTGGCGATCAGATGATTTGAGCTAAAACCAGTATTTCTAAACCAAACTTTACATCTCAGCTTATACGCCGGGTCGACTGGTACACCGGAATTTACAGTTCTCATCTAGCAGTTGTCATCTGTTAACTGCTATATAAGCAGTGAGATTATCTAAACTTGAGCTAGTATAGAGTTATAATAAGGTCTGGTTATAACTATTGCAACATATTGCAGTTCATCGTACTTCAGTATAAAATAGACAAGAGGTTTCTGAATTCCATAGCAGGCATTTTTATAAAATAAATACATATTTTACTAGTTTTTATTTGGAAAGTTTTCCATTATCTTAGAAAACCAGCTGTTCATATTTCACTCTTGCCATGAGCTAATTTAGGTTTTGTATTATTTGTATGTGGTTCATGTATGCTTATTTTTGTGCTAATAGCTATCTTGCGGACACAAACATAGTGCTGTCGTCACAGCAACTGGCGCTCTCTTCACTTTTGGCAACGGAGACTATGGAAGACTTGGCCATGGTTCAAACATAAACCGAAAAATTCCAGAAAGGGTTCAGGAACTAGAAAGGCCAGTTGGTCAGGTAGGTGTTGGTGGGGTAGATCTTTATTAAATAAAATTCGTCAAGCTGAATTTGATCCAACAAGCAAATAGAATACATTCCAAGGAAGAAAAGGATGGTATATGGCTAACTTTGTTAACCCTGAATGCTAACTGATTCATATTAACATCTTAACATTTCATATTAACATATTAACATTTCATATTAACATCTTAACATTTCATATTAACATTAACATTCATTCTGTAAAAGCCAAGTGTGAAAAATTTAAAGCACTCTGGAAACTATCAAAAGGATTTTTTTAGGTTTCCTGCGGCCTCAATCATTCTCTCGCACTCTCAACTGATGGCAATCTTGTCTGGTCATTTGGTGATGGTGATTATGGCAAACTTGGTATTGGCAGCACTACAGCTGCCACAAAGCCAGTTGTTATTCCAAAGCTAATGGATGTAGGAATAGCCAAGGTCGCTGCTGGCACACAGTTTTCAGTTGCTCTCAGTAAAGGTGGAATTGTCTACACTTGGGGTCAAGGTATTTTGTTTTTCGCTTTTTTTCAAAAACAATTGCTTTTACAGCTAACTAGGAATTTTAGAGGCTAACAATAAATATGCAACATATAAAGACCCTTCGCATCAACACCATTCGGGGTGTTTTCTATGCAGTAGACGTTCCTATAACATATACCTCCTTTAACGTATATTCCACTCAACGTAAAGAACTTATCTTAAAGGTCGACTTGCAAAAAATTTTGCGTTACAGTTATTTGGTATCAAAAGGTTTACCATGTTTTACTCTACTGTGTTGTAGGTTCAAATATGTGGAAATGTGATTACAAGCTCTTAAAAGCTCAAAAACGAACAATTAAAAAAAATGGCCGTAGGTTGGAATCTCTTTATTTTGATGACATACTCAACTCGATGTGGTTATTGTTTTGAAACGTGATGTTATCATGTGAAATGAAAGGCCAATAAAAGGCTCAATATAAAACATTTTGTAGCACTAGTTTATGACAAACACTTCGGGTCCTACCGTAAAGCCCTTATCAAATATAGATGCTCACTACTTTACAGTTTTGTTTCAGCTTGGTCTGATCATGTAGTCGTAATCTTATCATGTGACCCATATTTTCGGTCAACTTGCGCGAACAATTTCTGCAGCATTTTGCGAACATCACAGGTGACCAACAGGCTCATCATGGTTATCAGAGGATGACATGTACCTCCTCTCCTCGTGACAAGGTTAAAAAATTAAACTAATTTTTAGGCTAAGTTTTGCGATATCAGTGCTCAAAGTGACAGCATTACAATGATAATGAAATAAACGCATAAGGACAATAGACATGGTTTTATTGAATGCGTGAAGTATATTTGTGAAAATATTTCGACGAATGAGATTGCTTGAAAGTGTAAACAAAAGCACATCATGTTCAACTGCATCACATTTTAGCCGTTTTGAGAAGGATTCCAACCTACGTATGGCGTTTTCATGATGGCTGCGATTAACTGTTCGTTTTTTAGCTTTTGAGAGCTTGTAATCACATTTTCACATATTTTGCACCTACAACACATCAGAGTAAGACATGGTGAACCTTTTGATACCAAATAACTGTAATATGAATTTTGTTTTTGCTTTGAACCGCGTACAAAATTCTATTTGACGTAAAGCGTCAAGTCGGTGCAAGTTCTAAAATTCGATTTGAATTGGGAGAATCTCGTAGCTAGCCTTACAAATATCATTTTATCTTTTGCCGCACTTGGAAGAGAAAACGGTGTATAGGACTATCTCTGTTATATATACTAGTACCCTTGTAGTCTAGGCCTCTAGGGTGCCATGAGGGCCCTAGACTATCCGGTATCCCAATAAAGCACAGAGAATAAGTAGCTGCACAAGTATTCAGAAATACCTAAAGGTGGTCGATTGATGCAGGTGTTATAGTGTCAGTCTACCAATCTGAATGTTAGGAGTTGGAGTTTCATTTAAATCTATGTATTATCCCAACCTCTAATGCTGGTTTTGGACAAAGGGTGTACAGACAGACACCACTTTTGTTATAGTAAAAATGTATTTTTGTTTTACTTTGTTTTAGACATGCAATCTTTTTTCTTTGCAGCGTAGATCTTGCTGTGTAGAAAAAATTGAAAAGATCGACATTGAAGGTGTGCGATTTCCTTAGTTTAATGTTAAATTGCTGTAATCATGGACATTAAACCATGGGAAAGTGATAAAAAAAGAAAAGTTGTCGATACAAACCAATAGTACCACAATTACTGTTAAAAATTAAATCAAGTTTAGTTTTTTCTTTTTGAAGAGCCAAAGGGGTGAGTTTGGGAAAATCCTGGAACGGATTAGGCGACTTGCATGTATTGTATTAGGCGACTAGCTGTTCGTATAACGTACTATAACAACGCCTATAACACAGGCGTTGCTGAAACAGATTATTTATGTTGTAGGATGTTATAGTCTATTGTATTTTTTTAGGTTAATGTAGTTTCAACAGTTGAAGGATCTGGCTAGAATTTTTAAGTTAGAAGTGAGTTACACTAACTTGTTAATGTCTGTCGCTGTTTTAGATCGTCTAACAGGCCATGGTGAGACGGTACGATGCACAAACAAGCCTCAGGCAATCGAAACTCTGTCTGGTCACTTTATAGAGGACATTGCGGTCGGGTCTGAGCACACCCTGGCTGTGAGCAGTACAGGAGATGTTTTTGTTTGGGGAAACAATGTTGATGGGCAACTTGGATTGGGACATACTAACGCCGTTCGCACTCCGCAGTTGGTGACGACATTGAGTACCAAGGGCATACGCAAGGTATAACTGTCAATCTTGCATTTAATTTGTATGCTTAGCTGCACCTGCTGGGAAGATGCATGTAGTTTTTGTCACGTTTAACTCTGGGTTTACACAACTTTTATTTTGTCTAAAAAGGTTACTGCAGGAAGGAGTCACTCAGCAGCCTGGTCTGTCGCACTAAAAGGCGATTCTACTGAAGATTCCGTTACTAATCCAGTACCAGCCCAGTATACAGCTCTGCAGGGGATTCCAAAGAACCTCCTCCAAAGTCGTCTTCACTTGCTTAGCAACCTTTCATCTATGATTTACTCCAACTGGAGGCTCCTCAATCTACAGCCTGAACAAGTCAGAAACTTTTATCCCTTTTTGTAATAGCTCTAATAATCTTTACTACGAGTAAGAGAGTAAAATTGTGTTTTTATTGAGTGCCTTATCCATGACGTGAGATGCTCCTAGTGCTTCTTGCTTCATCCAGCACTGCTACCTTCCACTCGTAAACGTATATCTGTCTTGTGTTACGGTATGTGGATATATGTAGGTTTTTATGCTTAGTGTTATCTATTGATGAATTTTACTCAGGATGATCTTGGAAACTTCAATTCCGGAGAAAAACACATAACATCAGCAGCGATCCGTTCAATCCTCTTGCCTCGAGTTTTTTCTCTACCTCTTGTCAGGACTATCGGTAAAACAATGGTTCAGGGCAAGAACTTTGGACCACAAATAACCGTGAAGCGTATTGCTGGCACTGGGTAAGTTCACTAAATACTCTGAAGTCTAACCATGTATACACAATCAACTAACAACTTTCAATCAACTCTAAAAGTACTTAAAATAGTACAGTTCTTTTTAAACTGAATATCATATTGAAGCTCTAAGCTTGTGGAACTCAATCAAAAAACTGAAGTTAAATGTAGCAAATTTTTTTCACAATTTTTTTTTAATTTCATTTTTCTTCAAAGATGGGATGTTTTAAAGGTAACTGAAGAAACAATGTTTGGTGTAAACTGATAGAGCCTGATAGAGTGGGTACATCTTTAAGAATAGAAAAACAAATAATTTAGTGTAAAGCTCTTGCTGCTGAAAAGGAACTTTTTAGTTTGATTTTTTAGTTAGCTTGCCTAGTTTTTATTTTCATTACTCAGAATTTCAATAAGTGTGTCAGTAGAAACTGATGCTCTAGCAGCAACCATTTTTATTTCTCGTTTGAATAAAAGTGTCGTCGGTATTTTTACTGTGTCTCTAGAACCGATAATCCAATTGACTTGAAATTTTGGAGTTATACTAAAATCCTGTATTACACAAAGAAATCGAAATTTTGTAACCTTCCGGAAGTACAGTGCACCCCCGCATTATGATGTCACTATTTTATAATTTTTTGCCTTACAATGTGGAACACGATGTTTTTTCGTCCCCTCCCATATGACATTTTTTTCGCAACACGGCATCAACAAAAGTGTTTCTCGAAATTCAATATTGGTGGTTGGTGTTCTTCATACATCAGAATAACGAAGATACCGATATGCTATTCACCGAAATCCCTCATACAATACCTACAAGATATATGATGCTCGCTCTCTCAGTTCACCATGTTTTATAAGTGAAAAGTTCGCAATTATAAGTTCACAATTGTTCGCTATAAGTCGTAGTGAAAAGGAAACTGGAAACAGGTAATAAAAATAAAGGTGACAACAAAATTATAGTTTAATTTAGTAAAATACATACTAAAACTTAGCTTTATGTGTGTGTTTAGTAAGCTAAATTTATTTAATGTAAATTCAAAGTTTTTTTACGTTTATCTCGATGGTAAGAGCTCCGTACAGTACGTACTGTACATAGTAGTTTTACATTTTATTGCAGATCATAACTTCTAAATACACTAAAGTTACTGTAAGTAACTATAGTCACTGAGGTTAGTGTAACATTTTGTTATTAATTTTTAATATGTACAGTATGTGTATTAAATTTTGATGATTTTTACAGAGGGTGTTTGCATTAGTAATTACTGTGGGTTCCTATATCTCTCTATACGACATTTTCGCCTGACGATGCCAACACTGGAAAGAATTAATGTCATATGGCAGGGGTGTACTGTACTTGGAAACAAAGCGAAACTATGAGTGCGAGTTTACAAGGGCGTAGCATTCAGTGGAAAAACATATTTCCGAGTTATTTCTTGTTGTCTTCAAAGTGTTAAAGACTCAATAGCATGGATGTACTCTCAGGAGCTTAGCTTGCTGGTCACTTGTGAGTTAGAGCAAAGGGACTGCCTATTTCCTGGAACTAATACTAATGTGTGTCTACTAGTGGTGGGACGATATCAAAAATTCGTTTCGGTACGATATGATGGCGTAGCCAACCGATATATCAAAATATCGGGTATGTTATTCGGAGTTGTCTTACCTGCTAGAAAAAGCTGCCATGGGAAAACAACTCCTTAATGAATTCATGTACCAGTATAATTCTTTGAGAAATCGGGTATCAAATCGAGTAGTATATACATGTATATATTATCGCCGATATCGTCAAATATCGACGATATCTGGGCAGAAAGCACTCGGCGTGGTCGGTATCAGAAAGTGGTATCGACGGTATATCGAAATATCGTAATATCGTCACAGCACTAGTGTCTACCCATTGCCCTTGTCTAACTTAGTAGAAGACCAGTACTGTCTAACCTAGTTATGGTATGGTATGGGACATATCATGTGTTCTTCTTGGAATTAACATGTTTTTGCCCGCATCCAGCCATGTTGGATGTATTACTAATGTCACTGCTTTATATTAGAGTTGTAAGACTCCTTCACCCTCTCTCACATGCTCATTATATTTCCCTGCTAGAACAGTATCTACATAGATTGATTTAGTTAGCATTTGAGCTTTTTTGTTGAAATACAAATTCAGTTAAAACCATCTAAGTGTTTGTCACACCATAACTGCGTTTCTATGTCTATTGTTTTATCCTTATAAAACTCCCTTATTATTTGTTGCAGAAAGAGAAAAACTAAGCCAATTATAACACAGATATCAAGTCAAGTTGTAAAATTAAGGCCTGCTGATTTGAGGCTGCCAACAAGAGCTTGGAAAGTGAAGCTTGTTGGTGAGGGAGCGGATGATGCTGGAGGAGTGTTTGATGACACAATCACAGAGATGTGTCAAGAACTGGAGTCTGGCGTTGCACAGTTGCTCATTCCTACACCTAACTCGCTCAATGATATTGGATACAACAGGGACAGGTGAGCCTCTCCTCACTGCTTTTTTATACATCTGTAACCCATTTGAAAGTATCACAAGAGTAAATTTTCCAAGATTTTCATGCTGTCAACTCTACTATTATGCTAAAAAATACCAATTTTCCATTTACAGTGCACCCTCAGAATACGATTACACTGATATACGATTTTTTCACCTTACAAAGTTGAATATGGTGAGATTTTGACCTCGCCATACGAATTTTATTTAACTATACGAATTCAAGAAAATTTTTGCTCGAGTTCAAATTTGGTAGTCGGAGTGCTTATTACTTACACTTTCACAACGTTTAAAAGAGAAACGATGACCGACTTCTCTCAGGTCAGCATTCCACGTGGGTATTTTTATAAAAAGTGCGTAAGCAAGAGCAAATATTCATTTTTAGCGTTATACTCCATTTTACTACAAACTGTTATTCAGCATACGTGTATAACTACAAGTATCTATATTTAGTTCATTAGCTATGGAATCTGAGACCGATACAAACGTTACAAGATGAAGGAAAAATGATTTCTATGACAACAAAGAGGTCATAAATAAATAAAAAGAAGGCGCTCGTATTGTTAATATTGCCAAGGAATATGGTCGCAATCAATTAATAATCGTGATTATTGCTATGAAAAACAAGAAATTCGTTAAAGCAAACAAGGAGGAGCTTAGGACTGGAAGAGATCAGCATTCAAGTGGAGCAACCATTTAGTAGTGGCAAGGAAGTAGAAGAGACAAAAACCTACATCGGCAGAAAAATTTCAAGTGTCTAATTTACTGGTGTGGACTGGTACATAAAAACAATACTGTATAATGCATGTATAATGTATATCATTATTTTATCCTTGTTGTGTAGCGTGTTTTTCATGTTTTATTTTATTTAATGTTCTATTTATTTCATTTTGATTTTATGTTTATTTTCTTTTTCCCACGACCAAACGAACGGAGCGAAGTGTGGGAGTTTTTATGATAAATGCATGTGCACACAACTTACGAAAATTATTCATCAACAGTGAGACGAACCCATGTCTAGAAATTTCATCAACAAATTTAAGCATTGTTTTGTAAAGTCGTTAAAGTATAATAACGATACAAAACACATTTAAACCTATTTAAATATGTTACCAAGTCTTTGTAAACCGTCGGTATTATCTTAAAACTTACCCATCTGATCGGATTATACACAAATAGACAGATTAATTCGGACGAAAATTGCCACAAAACGCTTGAAAAGCTCGGTTTAATAAAAGTTAAGACCGAAAATTGAAACGCCAATAAAGCCGTGCGACAGATAGTAGAACTATTTAGCAGTGCGCATTTCACGAGAAAACCGTGCTCATTTCATCAGTCTATGGCATTTTTTACTTCTAATCGAATTTATTCGAAGGTTTCTGTAATAAACGTAGACCGTTTGGGGCGTAGGCCGATTTACAGGTACGAAATTGTGGTACACAGTTTATTAGCCTGTGTTTTTTGTCCAATCACCGAAGGTTTCATTATTTAAAACGTTAGCCCAAATTCTTTGCAACTTATGTACAAGCTAAGGCCGAACTACAACACCCCTTTATGATGAGAACATTTTTTATTTTGCTACAGTTTTAGACGCGTGAATGCTCATACTCGCTTTCTATTAAAGATCGCTTATCAAAACCATTCTACATTCAACGCAACCAACTTTCAAACTGTGTATAGTACACAGTAGCTTGCCATTTTACTTCTAATTTTACATTTCAGAGTTATAATAAACATATTTCTTTATTGTTGTTGAATTACATACATTACAGTAAATTAGGCCTATAGCTTTATAACACTTTTATAACAGCTTTTATTTTGCTGCGGTTTGCAGAAATCTTCCAGACGCGTGAACGCTCGTAGGTTTCTATTATTGCTGTATTACTATATTAACAATATTGGTTATTCTAATAATATCAGTGCATTTTACTTCTAATATTGGCCAACATTGCATTTCTCCTATTGCAAGGGAGAGATATAAACGTATAATATTTTCCTTTCATTATTGCTGTTTGTCATGACCAAACACTTTTTAAATAAATTTTCTAAAAATCTATATAAATACCACAACTTCTCGATATTGCTACCTATGACATTTTGAAATGTAAACAAAATTGTGCATTGGTTTTCTATTATTACTATATTAATAACATTGATTATTCTAAGAATATCAGTGCATTTTACTTCAAATATTGGCCAATATTGCATTTCTCCTATTGCAGGGGGAAAATATAAACATCTTTTCCATTCATTATTGCTGTTTGTTGTATATAATAACACTCACACCCAGTACATTACAGCTACCATTGCAGTTATCCTATTGCACTGCAGGGCCATTTGACTGCTAATATTGCATTTCTCAACCATCAGTACCCTTTCTTTTTTTTGCCAATATCTCTGGCCATCTCTTTGGTCGTGGGCTGTATGACAGTGGAATTTCTAGTTAACCATGTCTTTGCAGGAGGGCCTGTTTTCTACTACGTAAATACAAATCTTCGTATATATGTAACTCATATATAACTAGCTACTCAAGATAGTTGGCGCATCCACATTACTTTTTAGAACTTGCTAAAGTCTTGCCTTCTAGGGTATAAATACGTACAAACTTCTGCATATAATGTTACATTGATTCTTGTGCACATTTCATACAAGACAAACTACTACACAACCTTTTCTGGATCCTTTTACAAGCGTTAGCTCGCTAGCAATTTTCTGCATTGCACCAGCATTTACAGTTCACCAGCAAGCATAATCCTCAATAATTGATAAGTTGCTAACTTCTACATTGCACCAAGTTAGCTTGTTTTCTTAGAGCACTCTCTGCACCAGCAGAAAAGCTGTGTCTTCCTGGCCATTTCTGCTTTTCATGACCCAAAAGTGTTGAACTTTATTCCAAAACCAGTCAAAAAAATTGGACAGGATTAAACAACATCTTTAAGCTTGCAGAAAAATTCCATTTCACTACGTATTAAATTTATTTTCAAGTGTACAGTAACATAGTTAGCATTTATACGTTTTTGCCTCCTCTCTGCTCTACTCGCTACATGTACCAGCTAAAGTCACGTTACTCTAAAAGTATGTACGTCCTGTTTAGTAAATAAAATTTCATTTTTCTTTTCGATGGCCATTAAATAGTCAAGTGTGTTAGAGGCCGCTTTTGATAACTGCATCGCTCGGCCTTGTTGAATTAGGTTGAAAAAGGTTTTAACCAGACACGCTAAATGTTAAAGTGAAGACAGGAACTAATGGAGAATAAAATTTTTGTGATATAAAGTTGAAATTCAGTAAAATGGTTAAAAGACATTAAAACTTAGTTTCAAGTGTGAGTTTAGTAAGCTAAACTTATTTGAAGTGAACTGAAATTTTATGTTATACATACGTCTTAAAGGTAAGAACTTTTTACCGTACATACTGCACTTGGTACACACATGATATTGCATTTTACAGTATCGCAGATCATAATCACTAGGTGCACTTAATACAATGCAGCTACTGTAGGTAACTATAGTTACTAAAGTTAACATACCACGTATTTTGTTACTAATTTTCAATATGTACAGCATTTTTATAAGATTTTGGGCGCTTTTTACCATTTTTATTTTGCATTGTATAATTACAATGGTTTCTATACCCCTACATACGATTTTTTCACCATATGATGCCAACCTTGGAACGGATCAACATTATATCCCGAGTATGCACTGCATCTCATTGCGCTAGCTCCTTCCACCTATTTGTTGTGTTTCTGGTGTCTCATCATTTTGCCCATGCTTTGGTTTACACTACTTTTTGTAGCACAATTTAGGGACTTTGATATACAGTAGATCCTATTGTTATAGGTATTTGCTGAACCCGAGTCTGACAAGTGAACTACACCTACAGCAGTTTAAGTTCATTGGGATATTGCTGGGAGTCGCTGTGAGAACCAAGAAGCCTCTTGACCTGCATCTAGCTCCTGCAATATGGAAACTTTTAGTTGGGCTCTCTCTAACTCCTGAGGATATCGAAGAAGTAGACTTAATTTATATGAGCAGTATGAGGGGGATTAGAGATATCGACGAGGATGGTGTTACTCCACAAAACTTCCATGAGGTACCGTCTCTCACTACTTACTTTTGGTAGTTCAGTTTTTGCTATAACTCAAAACTAAATGTGACACTTGGTAGTTGCGACTAGTCGTTTGGACGGTTAGTTTTCTGTCGCAAGGTATGCATCATTAAAGCACCTCTGTTTTATTTAAAATAGTTGACTTTAAAGGTTTACTTGCAACAAAATTCAGATTACAGTTATTTGGTATCAAAAGATTCATCGTGTCTTACTCTGCTGCGTTGTAGGTACAAAATATGTTGAAATGTGATTACAAGCTCTTAAAAGCTCAAAAACAAACAGTTAATCGCCGCCATCACGAAACCGCCGTAGATCGGAATCAGTTTATTTCTCTAACGTAGTCATTCCATTTGGTTATTGTTTTGACACGTGATGTTCTCACTTGAATTGAAAGGCCAATAAAAAGCTCAATATAAAACTTATCGTAGCACTAGTTTATGACAAACACTTCGGATTTTACCGAAGACCCCGTATCAAATATAGATGCTCGCTGCTTTACTGTTGTGTTTCGGCTTGATCTAATCGTCTAACCGTAATCTGATCATGTGACCCATACTTCCTGCCAAACAGCGCGAATAATTTTTTGCAGCATTTTTTGATTATCACAGGTAACCAACAGCCTCGTCATGTTTATCAGACAATCATGTGTACTCCTTCGAGCTAAGGTTAAAAAATTAAACGAATTTTCACAGTAGGTTATAAGATATTAGTGCTGAAAGTGACAGCATTACAATGACGATGAAATAGACGCATAAGAACAATAGACATGATTTTATTGAATGCGTGAAGTATATTTGTGAAAATATTTCGACGAATGAAGTTGCATGAAAGTGTAAACAGAAGCCATCTCGTTCGTCTACGTCCCATTTGTGCCGTTTTGGAAAGAGATTCTAATCTATGGCGGTTTCGTGATGGCTGCGATTAACTGTTCATTTTTGAGCTTTTAAGAGCTTGTTATCACATTTCCACATATTTTGCACCTACAACACAACAGAGTAAGACATGGTGGATCTTTTGATACCAAATAACTGTAATGTGAATTTTGTTGCAAGTAAACCTTTAAGTTAACATAAATATGCATGTGTGTAATAAAAGTTGTACATTGCTATGGAATCAGTTACGCTATCTGCAGTATATTTTGTGCTCACTGTCTCTGCACAGGTAATACCTCTTACAAGCTTTGAGGCCCAAGGCTCGGATAACAAGTATGTGCCAGTGGTAGCTGGAGGCCAGGACATACAATTGACTTTTCACAACAGGAAGGAGTATGTGGAAAGAGCTCTCTTATATAGGTTAAATGAATTTCACCTGCAGGTAATCTCTTGTCCTATTTAGTCAGGCCTTTACATATGAAGTTGATTTACATCCATCAAAACTAAATTTATAAAGCAGTAATAAATTATTAAAAGAAGTTTTATTGTTACTCTACCAAATTAAGATGAAAACATAACACTAGGCTCTGTGATATGTAAACCCTACCCAGCCTAAACTAGTTGAGTCTGTACTTATATAATTGATATATTTTTATGTTTTCACATTTTTGATTGGTAATATTTAACATCCTCTCCACTTGTTTGCATGAAATTCCAATGCTTTGAGAAACTACAAAGCTATCTGTTAAAACTGATTTAGGCTTTAAGTCGAATGCTTGCTTAAATTTCACACCGTTTGTACAAAGATTTATGTAGGTGTGAATACAAAATGTGGTCTTTTTGCCTTCCCAAAGTGTCGGTACCTTTGAGAAAGCAGAAATACCACATGTTCCCTGGTACATAACAAAGAATATGTAGTAGTTGGTTCACTTTCACTCATACTGAAATACCATGGAGCTCTGAGTTCCGTATTGGTAACAGACTGAACTATAGAACTGGATTAGCTATAATAATTATGCTGAATGTTTTCCTGTTGCAGGCTAATGCAGTACGACAGGGCATGGCTTCCATAATACCAGTGCCAATCCTCTCCCTTTACACAGCTGATAGGCTCGAACAACTCGTCTGCGGTATACCGGACATTTCTGTCAGCCTTCTCAAGAAAGTATCCAAGTAGGTATATGCCTCAAGCATGGCAACAACAGTCAACCAGATGAGTTCATTATATTTTCATAATTCTACAAAGCATTATCTAATTATTAAATAGAGTCAAACATGGAAACTGTTGCTATCTTAAACACTTTGATCCCTGACGGTCAGTATTTCGGCATCTACATGGCTCTGTTCACAAATGCTGTTTCTAAGTAACAGCACCAACCAATCAAATTAATTCATGCATAGGGTGTTAGACTCAAAATTTTACTTCTACTTTGGCCGTTTTCAAATATCTTCACCAACTTCCTTCATTATTATAGGAATTTTACTAGAATGATATCGTGAACAAATGCGATATGACTCATTTATTAATATGTGAAAGATGATTGAAATGCAAATGAAAAATTATGTGATGCTAGCTATAATTTTGCTTATTAGTTTGAGTCAGAAAAAGATGATGAATGTGTGCACCATGGATATGGTGACACTGCAAACATTTTGCGGAATTTGTTAAAACCGTATGAATTTTAATGGTTTGCACAAAAAAACTGAAACAATTTTTTTTTGTATTTGGTTACATTTGCTGTGTGTTGTTGGACTTGTTTTTCAGTGTTCACTGAAAATTATTTAATTATGATCTTATTTAGATATATTTAATAGAAATTTCAACATGTCCTACTGTTTGAAAAATTGCCTAGGGATGCTGACACACATTGACGAAGACAGCCAGGGTTCAAAGGGTTACTGTAGTATCATGCTCCATTAACATTAGCTTACAATGATGCTATTCATTACAGGTACAGAGAAATAGATGAAAGTCACAAGCTAATACAGTGGCTTTGGCATACGCTGGAGTCCTTTACTAATGCTGAGCGTATTTTATTTCTGCGATTTGTGTGCGGCCGGTCAAGACTTCCTGTTAATATCACAGATCTGGGGCAGCGTCTACAGATTATACGCGTAGACAAGGTATGTTTGATACATGTTGATAATGAGTTCTGTAACTATTTCTTTTTATGCACAGAAGACACTCCTATAACTTAAACCTGAAATGGAATTCCGTCCTACGTCAATAATTTATGTAAAGCTTCTGCTTCGTATTACATAAGAAATTCCATTGGAGGTAAAGCGACAAGTTGGTACAAGTTCTTAAATTCGATTCGAATAACGAGAATTCCCATACTTAGTCTTGAAAGTATTGGTTTCTGTTTTGCCGCCCTTTAGAAAGAAAATCATCTATAGGAATATCTTTATTATGAATACTAGTACAGGCACATTCAAGCTTGCCATAAGAAGTCATCATGTATGCTGATATAGCAAAGAGAGTAAGTAGCTGCGCAGTTATTCAGAAACACTTAAAAGCAGTTTATTGGTGTTAGAGTATCAGTCTACCAATCTGAACGTCATGAATTGGAGTCTCATTAAAACCAGCATTTTATTTTAACCTCAAACTATAGCATCGGGAAAATGGACGGACAGATCGACACAACTCATACGTTAGCAAATACCATAAAACCTCTATTTGAACCCGATGAAACTGTACTTTTCAGCCCTTCCCTTATAATGGCATTGTATTAGAGGTGACATTGAAATAGAGGGTGGCGCTGTATTTTTCAACTAGCTCCTCATGATTATGAGAAGACAATTTGAACCCTTGTACAGGTGAAGCGATGCTAATGTCGCCTATATTTTGCAGTTTTGGACAAAAGCCTGATTGTAGATTAGATAGTAACGTCTTTTGCCTGATTTATCTGATAAGTAAACATACAATTATCGTGACTAGTTTATTCACAATGACCATTTTCGTAGACTGTTTCTGATGACATTGAAGCTATGCTTTTGAAAAATTGTTTTCAAATCATCAAATGATCTAGAATTTCTCATCAAATCACTGATTTAAGTCGATGATATCAAGTCATTTTTGCACACGATTAATAGTCAGGTACTTTGCTTTAAATCTGACATGCTACAACGTACCATGTTTACGTAGGAAGAAGTAATGAAAACATCTTTAGTTCTGAATTTTTTGTAGGTATTATGCAAACTAGCACCTTTTATTGATACAGTACTTTTTTATCCTTATTGCTTTCTTACGACTTTTAGCAACTGTCTAAATCGAGTTTGTATAATTCTTTTCCAGCCTGCTGATTCCTTGCCTACGTCTCAAACTTGCTTTTTCCAACTTCGGATACCCAACTATACCAGCGAGCAAGTGATGGCTGAGAAACTTCGCTATGCCATACTTAACTGCCGTAGCATAGACATGGATAACTACATGCTTACGAGAAATTCGGACGAACCTATGGAGGTTGAAACGGATGATGTGCCGTGGTAATAGCATCTCGACAATATTTCTTGCTGTATACATGGATTAATAATTAATTAATAGTATACTGACAGTGTCTTTGCAAGCGCAAGGTTCACATCGACTCAAGGTTACTGAGTGTACAATTTAAGGTGAATATCACCTTAATCCTATATTAATTTTTGGAAAATAAGACTCTTTATTAGATTATAGAAATTATTATTGTATTAAGTATTATAGTAATTGCATTGAAACGCGCATTCTACTATCTACTGTTAAGGAATTTATTTTCTTGCATTCAATAAAGACATCATTGAGATGAATTGTCAGCCAGTACGTTGGGCATGTTAAACAATGGATCCAGGTATTGGTCCTTTAAAAATCCAAATGTAGGTTGTAACTTTCAATTTATATTTTCTGTGTGTGCTTTTAGTGAAAGAAAACAGTCAAAAAGTATGACAAATTTTGATCAAGTGTCCTACAGGAGCTGATATAAATACATATGATCATTTACAATGTTGTGTGCACCTCAGCTTACAAAATACGGCTGTATTATAATTATAGCAACCCTCTGTAATAGGAAAGCAGTTACGACACCTTTACACTTAGTTCCTTGATGCTAGGTTATCTGAAATCCATTCAACCTGTTACCAGCAGATTGGAGGTCAAAGAAGGTCAAATTACTCTGTAAAGTCACAGTGATGGTTGTATATAGGTTTACCTTTATTTGTATGTCATATACCATTACCATGAAATCCGCAGCAGGAGTATAACAGATAAAGTTGCTACGTTTGGATATGATGTTTGCAATCTCTATTATTATTTTACTCTAACTAAAGTTCTTGCTGATTTACCTCGGCCTGTACATGTAAGTCTCACCCAATTAGGCCATTATTGGTTGTTCTTGTTTATATTGTGGAACTCATTTGGAACTAGTCTGCCTTTTGGGATGCCAATAGTCCTGTAGTGCTTCGCCCTCTCAGTGACTCGCTGGTCTTTATATATAAATCCTAATGTCCAGTTATAGCTATTAAAATCTTGCATTTTAAAGCTCACCATGTGCTGAAATTGAACTCATGGAGATTACAACCGCATGTTTCAAACCACACATTTAACCACCGAGCCATACAGTTGTACTCTTACCATATACGTACTGTATACCGTATCCACGTGCTAAATGTGCACTTTTGATTATTAACTAATATTACCTTTAGCATTTGTTATTTTTTGAATTTAATTTTTTGAACTATATGGCTCAGTGGTTAAATGCGTGGTTTGAAACATGCGGTTGTAATCTCCATGAGTTCAATTTTAGCACGGGGCGAGCTTTTAATTACAAGATTTTAATAGCTATAACTGGACAATTAGATTTTAACATAGTTCAAACTATATCAATTATAACAAAAATTAGTTTTTAAACAATCTCCAAAAATAACAAATGCTAAAGGCAATATTAGTTAATAATCAAAAGTGCACATTTACTATACTCTAGATGTATAGAGTATATCTATTTATAACTGGATATAGTTTTTCATATAGCTTTTGTTACAATAGATGAGTCAATAGACTCATCAATTGACTCGATTGAACGTTAGAACGATTGATGAAGGTGCGTCTTCACACTAGCTCTAACATTTAAAAAAATTTGATTAGTTGTGTCAAATATGTAGATAACAGTTGTCAACACCGTTATGAGCGCCAGAACGTTGTACTTGTCTGAAAATATTTATATATATATGTTACATTTATTTTTAGAATAGTGAATCTCGAATAATAAAGCTGAAAGTAAATATGGTTTATTTATCAAAGGTTATAAAGGTGTGCATGCTAGAGTAAGGTCTTCAACAGCCTTTAGCTCCATACTAGACTCTTCACACAACTGTCATTCCTTGAGCTGTGTATTCTACGTTATCAGTCTATGATGATTGTCATTAGAAAGATAAAGCTGTCCATATAAAGACGTAGCATCCAGATCTGAGATAAAATGAAAGTGGAATCAGTTTGCTATATTAGCGATAATGCCGCCATGTATTTATGACTTCTAGGCTTCTCTCTCAATTGTGTAGGTACCTTCAAATGTCAGTTTTATCAATGTTGCAGACCAGTTTTAAAAAGCTCATACTGGACTGTAGATACTCCTGATGAAGTGTTATGGAGTACGAAGTGCATCCAACGAATAGAAACAGCTTATTATTGGCTGGTTGTTTAGCATACGGCATTTCAATTGTCTTGTTGAATATTTTATTGGCTTCTCCAGTTCCGTTTTCCCATTGTGTAAGTTTCTCGACAAGATGGCATAATTTCAGAATGTGGTCTATCCCATTTTGAAATATTGAATGTTGATTATACCGCTCCTCACTGTTCAAATTATTAATGCTTACAAACAGATTGTAGCCACAGGTAAAATGTAACACTATAATGAAAGCAAAGCAATAAATTGAGCCAGGAAATAGTATTAGAATCTGTCATTACTATCTTGTAGCATTTATAAATGGTTCAAAGAATGTTAGTTCTGGTGTAGCAATATTTGGATGCTAATCTTCGCCGTCAAATTATTGTGTTATCACATTTGTAGATACATGTACATGTACCTTTATCTACTCTCAGTGATGTTTTATTCTTACAGCAAAGAGTGCATAGTTAGAATTCTTGTTGCTGAAATTGGTTGACAAATGTAACTCTAATCAATGCTTACAGGAAGTTTAATAACAATTCAATGGCTATACATAACCAGTAAAAACAGTACATTCCAAGTTACAGTTTGAAAGCAGAAAATGTAAAAGTGCGTAATTAATTAAATATTTTTTGAAATCACCCGGGCTGTAACCAATCAATTACTCAAATATATAGCCACAGTAAACTACTCTATCCTATGGTAGAACAGAAAAAATAAGGCAAAAAGATGCATAAGTTCGGGCGAGAAGAGTTATTAAAATGTGCCTCTCTAAATACAATCAAAGCATTGTATGGATGACATAACAATTGTTGTCACAAGTTTGAAGCATCCTTCAAAATTTATAGCTAAGATTTTGTCTGTTGGCACAAAAAATGAGCCACATTAATACGGCCCAAGAACCTGTCAAGGAAAACGCATGGTTAAGTAGCAATAAAACAGGACAGCTGTGATAAGACAGGAGAAGCTGATAGCTAGCTAATTATTCCTTTTAACTTTAATACTATGTTTGTAATATATAAAGTTGGTTGAGAAACTGACTTGAACTAAGCTCATGAACATTATCTTAAGAATTTCCTTTAAGATTTTCTGTTATTACCACTATTACTGTTATGAAAGCACAGCTTTTGATGGGATTTATCATAGATATATATTTCTATATATTATTATATATAGAAATAAATATATAATAGATTTATCATAGATATATATATATTTCCATATATATTATATATATATAAATTTATCATAGATATATAAGATTTATATATCTATGAGATTTATAATACACTGATAGGTCTAAAAGGAAGTTTTGAGCTCATTATTTTATCACATTCATGTTACCTGCTAGCCACTTTACATTTAGTTCAAATCATTGATAACCCAATCAACTACAGCGAGAGATGAGAGAGCAAAAACAAGGGAGTGAATAGTTTTGTACACCCACTGAATAAATTTAACACTGAACTATAGATACATACACATGTCTTATTTCACATTTAATATTTGATTTTCTACATTTTATGTAGCTTGTGAAATGCGTATAATATATATTGGAGTATGTGAGTTAACAGCAAAGACTGGCTTATTTGATAAAAAAATTTTTTAATGAAATTTTAAGGTTTCCAATTTTTAAGCCTTGCGATTCGGCTATTAATAACTAATATTTTTCATATTAAAGAAAAGGTATACCACCTTTAGTTACTAACAGTTCAACTTTATTTATACACTACAGAGCAAAGTTATTTATTATGAAACATGATATAAGATTACCTAACGTAGTTGTATACTTTTATGTAATACTGATGTAGGGACTTCAGGGAATAACTTTGTGCAATTGAACAACGAATGCAGTCAAACCAAAAATTATGCTGATAAGTTCTATGCACCTATGTGGCAGTCATGCGAAACACCATTACCAAAATCTTAATCCATATTATTACAGATTATCTATTACTGTTGTTTCATAATAAATTTTATAATTTATATATATCTAATAAATTATTCCAAGTGTATGGTTTGTAAATATCTTTTGCTAACAAATATCCACAATTGTCCTTTGATCAAGTAGCTTAATTCAGCAGAAAGCAGTAGATGAATAGATAAATAGAAATAGATAAATAAATAGAATTTGACTGATGATATTGCCTCAGTGCCAATTCTTCATATGAAAAGCAGCAAGAAAAATTCATGAGCATCCAATTCGCTAGCTTATATCTAATTTTCTTGCATATAATAAGTATGCAATCAAACATTTAATACTGTCTCAAGTTATTGTTGTTAACCTACTTTAATAATTTTTTGACATGTTCAGGACCTGTGATTGTTTGGGATCATAAGCACCTGTGATCGTAAGGCTGGCCGCCATCTATTTAAATCCTTTTGGGCAAAGGAGACATAAGAAGGTTGTTTGCTATTAATATATGTATATATAGCATAAACTTAATTAAATTTATAGCAAACACAGAAATAAACAAACACCATCATTTAAATTTTATAATAACATATGTTGATTAAAAATAAATGTTCTCCGTTAAAACTTTTTTGTTACCCGTGCAATGCCGGGCCTTCAACAAGCGGATAACTGAAGTGACTGATGATATTGCCTCAGTGCAAATTCTTCATATGAAAAGCAGCAACAGAAATTTATGAGCATCAAATTCGCTAGCTTATATCTAATTCTCTTGCATATAATAAGTATCCAATGAAACATTTAATAGCCTCTCAAGTTATCATTATTGCTTTAATATTTACTTACATCTGGAGCACCCATGATCATTTGCTAAACTATATAAGAGCTTCTTTCAATTTTTAGAGGCCTATAGATTTAGTTACAGTATTTCTCACAGGTTTTCATAAAGTTTTTCTCAAATATATTGGAATTATTAATAAATTTTAAATAATATTAATAACATTCTCTAGCATATAATAAGTATCCAAACAATAATAAGTCTCAAGTTATCACTGTTAACCTACTTTTAACATGTTAAGCACCTGTTATCATTTTCTGAGCTACACCGACTTCTTTTAGTGTTAATATTTTCTTAAGGCTGGCCGCCATCTAATTGAATCCTTTTGGGCAAAAGAAATGAAAGAAGGTTGTTTCTGAGAAATTAAAAGTGGTCCTGGCACCAAAAACAAAAAAAGTTGACTTTGGTCTGTTTTACTAACTGGTATAACCTCAACTGTACTAGATGTAGAATGTTAAAATGCTTTTGATAATAGAATAAATTACAGAAAATGCAAAAATAAGCATTTAAATTAGAGTAAGATTTTTTATTGTGAAAATTGCCAGATTTCAGAAGTTTTATTGATTATATACTTTAAAATTTAATTTGACAAAAAAGTTCTTTATTTTTGGCAAATCTTCACATTTCATTCAATTATAAACTGTGCAAGATAATTAATATTAACATGAAAACGAAATTAAGATGTGTTATTGGTCGTCTCAGACGCATTGCCATCATCGTTATTGGTGATGGCAATGCGTCCGAAAGTATGATTAAATTTTTCTCATCATTGTTCTCTTTATAAAAATAAAATATTATAAATTGTTCTCAAAGTAAAGTGAAACAACTTTTGTTACAGTTTAAATATAATTCACAAGCATTTTAACCTCAAAGCACATTTTAACATCTGCAATACAGCGCCACACACGCTAATGAAGTTTGCTGTGATGGTAACATAATCACTTGTGAAAATTATTAAAATTACCTCACTGCTCTCTCCAGACGAACTTTTAGTAAAACAGGAAATTTGATACTTCTAGCAATTTTTTACAATAATAATTGGTTTGGTAACACCAGCGTTGCAAAAAAAATTTACATTGTGAACATGACACACTAATTCAACTATGATTACCTTAGTTTTCATTTTCAACAATGAAGAATAGTTATGTATTTCATTAGCAAAATAGAATTATCAAAGACCGGTGCGTCATTTGCCAATGGCAGGGGAGATAATGAGGAATAGAAGAGTATAGTTCGTATTGAAAAAAGCTTGTTTCCTGTTACAACAGTCAATTAGTTGACTCGCTGGTCATCCTAGTTGTTATAGATACCTGTAAATGCTATCACCGCAAAAACGCGAACTGAATTGAAATTCACTGTTACTAATATTGTCTTATGGTGTTAATTGAGGGTTGTTTTTCTTATAGCGGACACTATTCTTGTTATCACTTCTAATTTTAGAAAAAGATGTTTAAAAATCAAACCAAAAATGTGTGCCTGGCTCCATGTACTGGGCTAAACAATAAGGTTAACAGGTTACTGAAAGTAAAGGAGCTCTCTTTATTTTGTAACACACAACTGCTATGTATGTTGTACTTACTTCAGTAGTTGGTAACTTATTACTAAACAGTAGCAGGTGTAAAACACTACAAAGTATGTGATAACTATTCACAATTTGTTTCAACAACAAAAGCAAAATTTTGTAACGCAAAAAGACTATGTGATACTCATTAATAACAGTAGGTATACAACAAAATAGAGTATGTGATATACATGTATGTTCATTGTCCGTAAACAACGCAAAGTAACACTGTATATGTAACGCAAAGTAATACTTGTAGCAATTGACAATATGTCTACAACACAGAGTATCTGATACCTGTTCACAATAGTCGAGAATGCACAACACAGAGTATGTCATCACCATTTACAGTAGACATAGAACACGATGGAAACTTATTATCAGTGGGTATATAAACCAGAGGATATGTAATCTGTTTCAACAAGAAGGCATGAAAGTATAGATTAGAAATAATGACAAGAAATCTGACAAATGAAATGGAACTAACTACTGCAAGCACCCGTCCTTGTCAATATGGGGCTACAGAAATAATCATCAGGTAATTTGTTAATGAAAAGGTGACTGTATCTGTTGGCTCGAGAATTATACATCTCCTGTGGTATCACTTGTCGCAAGTACTGCGCTGAACCATAGATATGCTATTCTATGATAGTCATTCACAAACTGAGGCTCGTTTTATGGCCAGTGATACACAGTAAACCTACAACAAACCAGGCATAAAATCGATGAACCACCATCAATAATCTTTCCATCCAGGTGTTTCCAAGTGGATGTCATTGTGAGGTATACGACATGCACACAATGGAAAAAAACTGAGCAAAGGCAAACTTGTTAACAGACATCTAACCTCTTACAGTAAAGGAGTAGTAAGGAAAAATCTTGTAAAATAGAGAGTCTTTACAGTCCCCAGTTGTGTTTTATGAAATGTGCCACCTTAACCGAGGGCTGTGCTTACGTCATCAAAAGCGTGCTGTGATTATTTACTATGATTTATACAACGACGTACCTTGTCACTGATAGTGTGGGCTCTAATTCGTCTGACCTTTGACCTATGAACCCCTGAAAGCAAACTCAAAACGGATAACTATAAATTATATTCTCAAAAGAAGGCTGCATTCTCTTTTACCCTACAACAAACTACTCCCTCAAACTGTTTGAGAATGTCTCTGAACATTTACAAATGTGCTCAACTAGTATAGGAGAGAATTTTAGGATAAAACTGGTTGTCTACAAGTTTGCTGCACACTTTCTTTAGGAGATATGATAATGAATGTAGTTCCCACATAAGTCAAACATTTCCTTAACCCAGGAGAATTTGGTGTGAAATATGTGTAACATAAACTTTGGATGTGCATAAGTGTTCAATTATTGTTCCTAAACCTTATGTCTTTACATCCCTCACTGCCCAATGGGACAACGATGTAACATAACCATGCATGAATGTGATTGGCTAGAGCACATGGTCACCTGACCATTTTAAATCTAGTGGGCTCCATCTTTGATTGTGAGCAAGACAACTGCTTCAAGTTCTTGCTTCAATTCTACACATATTCAGGTAAGACTGTTGTTTTATTAGTTATGAATGTTTCACCTAAACCTTATTAGATGATTGAAACTTACTTCGATAAAAAAGCAATTGAAAATACCAGGTTTCATTGAGAAAGAACCTGGATGTACGCCCACGTCGCATTGGGCTTTGCATGAAAAATTGATTAGGTGGTGAAATTTTTTCTGCAGCATATATTCTATTCAGCATTAAGTCTATGATATAGAAGAAATACCATATATGATACCAATATGATTACCAATATTGATGGTTCAAATAAAAGCGAAAAGATCCATGTCCTTGTTCTATATTGAAAAAATAAGCAACATAGAGGTGGCTGAGTATTTTTACATCATTCGAGGCTCATGCTAAATTGTCAAAAGCATCTGCAAGTTGCATTGTGATGTTAGACTAGATTTTTGTGCTCTGTTTTATGTAAAGTATGGCTGCCAGTCAATGACAATTGAGTGTTCGAAATGTCATGGAGTTGATTAAAGCTGATGACAGCGATTTAGAGGGCTTTATTGATGACAGTGACGACTACGAGGATTATACGCCAGTGCCTGATGCGCAGGTAGAATGTGATAGGTAGCCCTACATTAGGCCTACATGATACATGTTAGAGTGTGTTATAGCATGAGCAAATGTGGTAACAAAATTTGAATATTTCAGGTAAACGATTCAGGAAGCGAAGACGATGCAGAAGGTAATGCTGATGAAAGGGGCTATGACAGCGAGAATGAACTGCTCGCTAACTTAGTTGCAGCAGCAAATATTGTTGGCTATAGATAGAGAAAGACTGGTTTCATGCCACAAGACATCTTATTCACAGAAACAGAAGTTGAGCCTTCTGTAGATATGGATATAGCTACTCCCTTGCAGTGCTTTTAGAAATTCGTGACATTCGACATGCTGAGTTACCTTATGGACAATACTAATCTCTATAGTGTGCAGAAAACTACTAAATCTGTCAACATTTCGCGAAAAGAGATTGAACAGATGATTGGAATGTGGATACGGATGGGACTAGGTCAAATGAGTGAGGTCAGGCAGTACTGGGTGGCTGAAACAACGTATGAGCCTGTTTTTTCAGTGATGAGCCGGAACAGGTTTCAGCAACTACTTACTAGTCTGCATTTCGTTGACAATTCATCTGTATAAGATGAATTGTCAAAACCGACAAGTTTTGACAATTCATCTGTATTCCTATAAGATGAATTGTACAAAACCGACAAGTTGTGGCAAATACGCCCATGACTGACCAGCATGAGAGAGAATTGTCTGAAGCTGATTGCAGAACAGCATTGCTCCATCGACGAAATGATGGTAAAATACCGAGGGCAGACGAGCCCCATAAGACAATATATAAAAGAAAAACCACATCCTTGGGGATTTAAGGTATGCGGTAGATCTGGAGACACCAGCATTTTGTACGATTTTCATGTGTACCAAGGTGGCAATGGTAAGCGAAGCGAGCTAGGTCAAGGAGCGGATGTTGTGCTAAATCTAACATCCACTCTTGAGCAAAACAAAGGCTACAAGAATTATGCAGACATTTTGTTTACGAGCGTTCCTCTTCTAATAAAACTATCGGAGAAGGGAATGTTCTATACAGGATTACTGAGAAACAACAGACTGTCTGGAGCCAGATTGCTTGACGAGAAAGCGCTAAAGAAAATCGGTCGAGGAAAAATAGATCATCAGATCAAAACTACTCACAATATAGCTATGGTGAAGTGGTATGACAATAGGGCTGTAACTCTTCTCTCTAGTAATGTGTCTGTTGAGCCAGTAGCAGAGGCTAACAGGTGGAACAAGGCTAAAAAGCACCGTTCGTTTCAGTGCCAATACCAGCAGCTGTAAAAGAATACAACCAACACATGGGGGGTATTAGCTTGCTAGATTCATTCCTGGCCAAATTCCTGGCCTGGCAGTCATTCCTGGCCATTCCCGTCGCTGGTATCTCTATTGTCTCTACCACCTTCTACAGCTACCGCAAAAACATGCTACACTGCAGCCTACTTCAAGGCCAGCTGGCATCGGCACTCATCAATATAAAAACTGACAGACGCTGTCGCCGATGAGCAGAAGAAGTGGCTACTCAGTCCTCACCCATCAAAAGTGATTCACCAGGCACCATGTTCGCAAGATGAATATGCTCATTGGCCTGCCAAACTTGAGAAGCGTGGCAGATGCGAACACTGCCACAACAACAATACTAACACTGCATGCACCAAGTGTTATGCTCGGCTTTGTTTTGTTGAGGAACGTAACTGTTATTAACAGTACCATCATTAGGGCAGTTTCTCTACTTCTGTTACAAAACAGTAATGCAAAATTTTTTTTAGCTATTGCTAATGTCTATCAAGCATGCAAATATTAGTATTTCATTCATTATAAGCATTCAATATCAAAATATAACATATTATGCCCTACAATATTATGCATCACATTTAGCAGTCATTCAGTCTACGTTATTATAAAAATTTTTTAATTCTTGACAGGAGTGGACCCAACTTTCATTGAAACCTTGATAAAAAATTTTTTTTGACATTCGGCTTAGGTTGGGTTCTCCAGAGTTAAACAATAACACTATCAGCTGATTGATTGTTATATTAGGCATACCGTATCAAGCTATATTTTTAGATTTTACTGGGTTTATAAACAATACTGTTCAGGAATTAAGTGCCACCCCTTTTGACCTTCAAAGACGTTTCCTCTCTAGCTAAGTGAACTGCTTATTTGATATTCCCTTGCCTATAATGGATATGCGTCAGAGATATGGTACCCTGGTCTAAAATACTTAGTTAATTAGATAATTAAAGAAAATTAATCATAAAGCTTTTATATGAACATATATAGCTTCAGTAGACTTAATTATATTTCCTTTAAAGTGATAAGTAACAACTGGCAATCCCTTGAACACAGACAAGAGCTGAAAGAATTGCACACTTTCAGTAAAATCCAATCTCAAGATCTTAAAGTTGCTATTCATCGGCTCATACAAACCAACTCTCAATATTTTACTAGACGCAACAACATGTGGCATACTATAAATAGTGACACAATAAAAAATTTATTTTTAATCGAAGCATTAAAGTTTCAAAATTTAACTTTTTTCCTCTATTTTTCTAAAATTGAACCATTTTATCTACACAAGCTAACCACGCCACCGGAGATACCCTACAGAGATAGACCAACTTCTAGTATCTACAACATTTTTCGCTCACCATCCCTTCTTATTGCTTTCTCCTTTGCCTGCCAGACTTTCTTCATCATCACTCATTCTGATGAAAGATTATACCAGCTTCCTATTGTATAGTTTCCAGATACTCCAACGGTAACTTACATGTAGGTTCACTACTCAGGCGAATGTTTTATATTTCGCAGCGATGAGCGAGTCACCTAAGGAACCGTTGTAATAAGAAACAAACTTTTTTCCAATACGAACTATACTCTTCTGTTCCTCATTATCTCCCCTGTCATTGGCAAATTGCGAATACCGGCAAATGGCGCACCAGTCTTTGATATAAAATATATAGAAAACTGCAGAAGAGATTATTGCAAACTTCTCCTTGAGATTTCAATAACATAGACTGCCTTTACCATTTTAAATATGGTAATGCTGATGTAGGTTTGTATTACTTTGATGATCGTCAGTGGCCACTCTTTAGCATAGTTCCTATAACTTTGTACTTGTCCATAAGTGATTTGTAATGTGAACAAAGACCAAAATAAATAGTAAATTTTGATTTAAAATAAAATCTTTATATAATATAGGGAAAGTTGGGGGTATAACGGATATTGAGGTAAAATGGAATAGGGAAATATTTTGTATATAGGAAAGAGATTGCAACTCTTAATTCACACAGAGAGAATACTAGTGACCTATACTAACTGAATGTCAAGGTCATATTTTATGTTCTCATGATCGGAAAATTTGAGATAAATTGTTTTATTTTTCAAAATTTCTTGCAAGAACCAAAGGTCGAGTGGCTAGTCACAAAAATTTCAAATTATCTGTTTTATAACCTGTAACAACTTTCACAAACTTTACAGTGTTCAAGCTACAGATGGCATAGGATTTACAAAGGATTTATTTATTCACATTTTAACACATGAAATTTATAGGTTAAGAGTATTGGGATACAAGGTAAAAATCCATACTTTGTGTCCCATTTGACCTAATGCTATCCCCTTTTAACTCAGGCTGTGAAACTTCGTTTCTTTACACTTTCTAGGTGTCAATATGCCATGAAATTATGTAAAAAAGACCAACAGGCAGTCATGGGATAGGGATTCTATGCTTAAAGCAATAGCTGATGTAAAGGAAGGCAAATGTGGATACCTGAGTGCAGCAAAGAAGTATGGTGTTCCAAAGAGCACATTGAAGCGCCGGTGTAAGGATGGCAACAAGCTATTCCAAGGAACCAGTAAAGGACTGAGTAGTAAACAAGCTACATTTACAATTGATCAAGAGACTGAGGTTTTAGCCTATGTAAAGTCCATGGATGGTATGTTGTATGATTTAACTATAACTGGGCTGCATAGTTTGGCCTATCCATATGCTAAGAGCAACAATATTAAACATCCATTCAGCCAAGAATCAAAACAAGCTGGATGGGATTGGATCAGAACTTTCATGAGTAGGAACCCCGAGGCTACATCCCCAGCACGAGCCCGAGGTACCAACAGGCAATCTGTATCCTCCTTTTTTGAACTAGGGTGTATTCAGGATGCTAAAAAATTTCCAGCAAGTAAGATACTTAACGTGGATGAGACAGGTGTTACTACAGTGCAGGCCAAAACCTCTAAAGTGGTTTCTCTTCGTGAAAAAAAACGGGTGGGCTCCTTGATATCAGCTGAACGGGGTACTTTGAGCACTACATTAATGTGCATGAATGCTGCTGGAATGTTTTTCCCTCCCATGCTAATTTATAATCAAATCCCACCAAATTCCCTCTGTGTCTCACACCCTTCTGGATAGATGCAACCCTACCTGTTTAAAATGTGCTTTGAACACTTTCTCAAGCACACTGGGTCTACTTTAAACGACCCATCTTTGCTGATACTTGATGGCCACAAAAAACCACACGCAAAATCTCCCTGTAATACAACAGGCAAAAGACAATGGAGTTACCCTCTTATGCTCGCCACCACGCTGTAGCCACGGTATGCAGCCCCTGGACGTGTCTGTGATGGGTCCACTCAGCACCTGCTATGCCAAAGAAGTTGAGGTAGAGCTCGGGAATAATCCTGACCATGTAGTGTCGTTGGACCAAACAGCAACCTTGTTTGGTAAGGCCTATGTCAAAGCTTCAGTTCCAGCAAATGCCATAAGTGGATCTAGGAAAAGTGGGATTTTCCAAACAGATCGTGGGGTATTTACTGATGACGTGTTCAAGGCAGCAGCGCCTACTGACAATACAGAAGTGTACGAGAATCTTCAAGCTAGTGGCTCTAATCCTTCACCTGTCTTAAGCGAACCATCAACATCTGCATTAACTACTGAACACACATCTTCTCACAAACATCCAGAAGAAATATCACCCTTTTCTGAGAAGTCAATTGACACACTCAAGAAAAGTAAAGCTAACAGAGGGAGAGCCGCTATACTTACTAATGAAGTTTATTTAGCTCATTTGACAAAAAAACCCTCAAAAAGTGGCCAAATAGCATCTAGATAGAAATGAACTAAACAGGCTAAAAAGAAAAGACTCCTACACTAGTCAGTAGCGACAACGGCGACCAAGTTACTGTATAAACAGCTAACGGAAACGCTAGCTGCCTATACAGTATATAGGAGGTAGCTTTATCCCACCAACGATGACTTTTCCTAGGGTTAAATACAACCCATATATGATAGCTAGCGTACTTCCTGGTACACTCGGTGCAACAAATCCTTTATGTTGGACAAGTGCTGATTTATTTGTTCTGTGGCTGAAGTGTTTAATTGAAAATGGGCGCGCTATCAAAAAGCCTTCTACTCATGAACAACCATGAAAGTCATATGTCCATACCCGCTTTGGATCTAGTGAAAGATAATGGTGTGGTGTTACTTATTTTTCTACCTCACTGCTCACACAAGCTACAACTGTTAGATATTTCCGTTTATGGGCCGCTGAAGAGATACTATAATGATGCCTGCAATGGTTGGCGTCTAGAACATCCTGAAGATACTTTTGAATATTTACCATATGGCTCAGTCACTAGGTGTGGCATTTCCATAAGCATTCACAACAAGGAATATTACGTCTAATTCAAAAGGTCATTTCCTTCCCTTTGACAGAAATGGGGGTCCTTCCATGTTTTATGACGATTTTGACGACCTGATGACAGGGATAATTGAAAATTGACAGAGGACAAACATTTATCACTGTAGGTGACGTTGAGGAGGTGACAATAATTGCATAAGTAGTATTACTAACTGCCTTATTATTTGTCCATAAATCAACATGATCAAACGAAACTTCACTAGTTTCGGTTTGAAGCATCTGGCCCAGCATTCATAGGCCGACAGGTAATTTATGTAAACAGCTATGAAATGCTACGACATACTGACAGAAAATCCCTTTCCAAGTCTGTGACTGACAGTGATTATTGAAGACAATCTCAGTCTATTTTCAGTACAGGAAGAGTAGCCCTAAAAACCTAAGACGCCTGTCACTCTTCGCGGAGTAATCAATAACACTCCCAAACATCATTTGTAAGTGTGTGAAGGTCACTGGTCGAGTCATGCTTTTGACTAGCAGAAGTTCAAGCTGAGAAAGTTTCAAGTTTTCAATGCAACCCAGTGCCAACAAAATGGATATTTGTATTAAAACAACGAATGTGAAGAAAGAGGTTGTTTTGTTACCAACTTGAAAATAAAGTTGATCCAGTCATATGATGATTTTCTAAAGAGATGTAAACAACTATATATTATGGAAACTCAAGCTCTTAATTTGGGCAAATGCTTAAACCACTTCAAATGCAGGAAGAAAGACACAAAGTCTATGCTATAGTTGATGAAGAGTCTTTGGGATTACTGTATGGTGACATTGTGGACTCACCAAAAAATTTGTCTATTTTGATTGTAGCTTGAGGTTATCAGATTGCAGAATAAGAATTATAGACCATCATTCATATCATGGCCAGTCATACAAACAAGGCCATGACCAGGTCATAGCATCTTATAGAATGTAATATGTATTTTGCCTGTTTTCATTTTTCTTGCTAATGGCCACTAATAGCTTGTGTGTTGTGTTCCCTGTGTTTGTGGCCAGCCCTGACCTGCTTTGGCTATATTTTGGTCTTATTTTTATCTACTGGTCTAGTCCATGTTCTCAGATGTAGAGACAGATACTTGTGGTTGCCCTGTCGCGCTATTATCTAACTTCCTTCTCTTCTCACCGAAATGGGGGTAGGTGCTGTCTCCATTTTTCATGTCTGTGCACTTAGACTAGCGACAAAAGACCATCTACCCATGCAACAGCGGGCTACAGCATCTTTGATTGGTAATAATTATGAGATCATACGGATCAAAACCATGTTACCTTGTGCCTATCTTGCCTTCCCACCTTAGCATATCATTTATTCTCCATGTTGTAATGTCACTGTAATCTCTACCTACATGTATTCTTCATTTCAGATGAAAGTATTGAGAATGCATATACAGTGCCAGCTGGCCCAGCTACCAAAACAGTTGTTGCAAAAAACAGTATCAGCCAAGAGCACCAACAAAATGGAGTCTTAAGAGAGCTTATCATTAATCAAAGCCCACAGCATGTGATTGACGCCGCTCAAACAGCTCACCAACACCAACTGTTGGACCAGATGAAAATTAGTTAGTTGAACCGTTATAGTTTAAGATGACCCTTTACTTTTTCCTTGGTTGTTACGCACTTTCATGCCATTACACAGTTGAGGAGATAATTTTTATGGATATTTAAATTAGCTAAACCAATCTAACTCCATGCACTGGCTGTAAATGAACAAAATATCTAGCTTTACTAATAGGTCCGAAAATGGAGGTTCGGTTAAACAACCCCCAACCCACCCAGTTTGGGACCTAATAGTTTAGAAACAATCCATGCCCTATGATTGTACTGGTAATTCAACCGCTATTTTAACGATTTTGTGTCATGGATAGTCATTTCCAGAGGTGTCAACACTCTATCCAGGCTGCGAAGCAGTGGATGAACTTAGCATCAAGTGCGGTAATTGTGGGTCAATCCGTCAAATTAACCGATTCAAATATCACTAGCACTTTGGAAACAATGATATGTAAGTGTAGATGGTTAAGTCTAAAAAAACCTCAATAAACTCATAACTCTTAAAGTTATGCGCTACTCAATTCCCAGTATCATAATGATCATGCAAACTTAATTGGCCAACGCAGATACAATACCTGTGCTTATGGGGTTGCCACAATTATTCCGTGTCAATGTCAACTTGCCTGATTTACCATATCAAATCTCTCATTTTAATTGTTTTAGATAAAGCTCATTATCTTTGTCGTAAGGAGGTGAAGTCTCAGGCAACAACCTTCACCTCGACTAAGAAGACTAGAGATATCAGAAATATGTTTGCAGCTGTCGCTGCAAAGAAACCTGCAACAACAACCATGCCAGATGATGACAGCGGTGAACAGTCAGTTATTGCTCTGGACTAATGTCAATCCAGGAAAAGACTGTTGATAAATCATATCCTGAAAAACATTAACCTCAAAAGTAGAATCTCCTGGAAAAGTTTATTTTTCTTATATAGCCTATAGTAAGTAGAACTCTGTTGGCCTCTGTTAATATTGTTGGCCATTGTTAATGCTCTCAATACTGTCAATACTCTTACTTTGCTTTACTAAATTCAGATGAAGGAAACCGTCTGTTGAATATTTTTGTCGTTCAGTTGCCCACTTGTAGCAATATTCTTCATAGCCAGTTGGCCCCAGATATATGCACACATATGAAGATTCATTTTTTACTGTTGTGTTTTGCCTGGTCAATAAAACACTGTAATATATATACTGCGTATCATACTGTTGTTAAACAGGTGGGATGTGACTGATGATTGGAATGATGATGTAGTTGATGAGTGGGAGAATATTGGTTGCATGGCTGAAACGGGTGATGAAAGTGAACTGACAGTGGATGATATACAAATTGATGGATCACTCACCACCACACTTGATATTGATACTCATGTTGACAGCCCTTTTGATTAATTAGAAGATATAGGTAACCAAATATTTGATGACACATACTGTTTATGGCTAGAAGAAAGGTAAAGTAATGATCAATTCAATATCTCAAGTTTAATAAGCCTTGAGCCATGCAGCTGTTTGCTGGTAGTTACTGTTGAGCCACTGTTTGTTGACAAAACATCGACGCAAAGCTCATGAGACAAGGCAAATGATTAGTTAAAATGCTGATAGTCGAGCAAGACCTGGCAAGAACGTGCGGGTACAATACACTAAGATGTATACAGATGCTTGCTGTTCAAACCAAACTCATCATAATTGAATTACAGGTCATTGAATTGCGTTCAATTTTTAGAGGACCTTCATTTCAAAAATCAAAATTTTCTTTTCAAGGGTGATCTATATTGAAGACCTAGATAAGTTCGCTGTCAGTCTTCAACAAGAAATTGGTTCAAACAATGGGTTCAAGGAGAACCATATATTCTATAAATTTATCAAAAGTGGTTTAGCAGCTGCAAACTCAAAACCAGGACAGTTCGCTTGGAATGAAGACATAATTGAATTTGCAAACTCGATTGAAGCTGGTGGTGGGGCAAAAACAATCAACCTTCTACGAGATCCAGGATTTGTTAAACAGACAGAGCCTCTAAGCACAGAACGTTATCGAGATTTAGTCAATATTCCATTCTCAAGCAAATCAACAAGCCAACGAATAAAAAAGGTTCTGCAATTACTGACAATGGTGTGATCACCCACAATCTCAAGAATCTTCACAAGATGTGTGAGCTGTCATCTGAAACACCGATTGACAACCATACACTGTTGATAACTTCAGTCTGTCTGTCAAAGAATGCTATGGCAATGAAATACTGGTGATTGGGATAAACACCAATAAAATTGTAGGCCTCGATTTCCTGATTGATTTTCAGTATGTCAAGGATAACCCCGAACCAGATTCACAATATTTACAGACACACATGTATACAGAAGCAGGGGTCATTGTAGCTACCTCAGTGGATAACACTGCAAGCTTGATGGTTGCAAATGACTTTCTAACAAAATGTACACCCGGTGAGTCTGTTTATACCACTGTCGTCAATTCTATTCCAGCGGTGCAGACATGTGATAACTGTTTGTTGAGTGTTCGATCGGACATGTATCACCAGACATTGTACAATGTGATAGTGTGTGTAAAGATTGTATATTCAACATCTCTAAACGTGATCTGGATTAACCTTGTGATTGTTGTGCTCTATTTCACAATACACCATACCTTCAATTAAGAGCTTGCAAACGCTGTGAAACACTAGGAATAAAGTGCAGAAAACTTGCCGTTCTTGCTCTTAACATGGACTGTGAACCCAATAATGCCCCCGCCATGAGGAAGCTTGAGATGAAAACTTACTCCACCTTAAAACACATATTACTCACCCATTTTGTACCAGATGTAGTGCATGCTGCAAAAAAGTATTCAGAGCCTCAGCTAACTGGTGGCTTTTAGTTGATGGCTAACGAGTCAACAACTCTCTCATATGTTCGTTTGGACAATTCGATATAGCCTGTAGCTCAGACCTAAAAGTAGTGGTATCTGACACTGCCCCAAGGAATCGAGATAGAATAAGCTATTAATCAATAGTTCTATCAACTGGAAAAGAACTTCAGTCAGCCAGCCATTGAGAAGGACACAGAGAGCACTGGCGGTTATGTCACTCATACTTTCTATCCTGACCTGTTCTGGAAATTTAAATATCCAAGCATCATGAGCTCCGCCAGCGATATATGTTTAGGTAGGTCAAAAGACCAGCCATTTATTAGCTTCCCTTATTGACAAATCAGCAGGGTATACACATCAAAACAGGCTGTCATTGTTCTTGGGTGCTTGGAGTCATTGGCAAAAGCCTTTTCAATTATTTCTAAATACCTGTATCGATGCACTCTGGTTAGCCTTATCGCCACATCGCACTATAGATGCAAATTTTGGTGTGCCTCAGATCTTAGATCTATTCACACTTAGCTTGGCCCTCAGCATGGTACAACTAATGTACTTGTGCACTGCGGTAAATAGGTCGATGAGAAAAAACTCCATATTTGAGGTAGGTTAGTGAAATTGATTTGTTGTTGTGTTGCATGAAGCAATAGCTTGTGACCAATGGAATTTCTTTTTTAATAAGACCCCAGGGCTCTATTCTAGTGCTAGATGAGGTAAAAGGATGTATTGTAAAACTCAGGATGTACCAACCAGTCCAGACTGATGTTCGAATAAAAGAAATAAAAGCTACCTGCATAGCATAAAGTGATGATGTAGTTTACTTTGGTGGAATGAATGGTATCATGTACAGGTTAGTAATATTATTATTTAAACAGTGAATGCATTAGGTCTTAAGTGTAACTTTTACTCATTAGCTTCAATAGTCTACATGTATTTCCAATAATGTGACAACTGTGAATCGGTCATTTGACAAGAGTTACTGGTGGACTGGTTTGTACATGCATATATTAGCTATTTTGAGCTCTTTTTCCAGGGTGTTGTACAGTTTGCCCATACCTGCATTCAATGGAGCTGAATTGTTACATTAAGTCTTGGAAGTGAAGCTAGCTGGTGATATCGAGGATCAAAACATGAACAAAAATTAACTGTGTCAGCTTTTGCGTAGACAACCATCGTCAAAACAGACTACAGAAAAACTAAAGCTCCAAGATTTCCAGTTGAAACCAACTGCCATGATTGCTCATTCTACCAACACAAACTGTTTGTTTGTGTTTGATGCCTCCACAGCTAGTCTGTGGCAACTGTTAGTCACACTAAAAATGTGGAATTTCCTATTATTATATAGCTGCACAATGTTTTGCTTCAGATTACGAAAAGGGCGACCCCTGATAAGACAGCTCAAGTGAAAACGACAATGGAGAAGCCGAACTGGCTAAGCAATTAGAAAGTGACCGTAAAAATCCGGATAGTGACGATAAAGTAATGCCAGATTTTAGTGCGATCACCAGTAGCACCGTAAATATCTCTGATTATGTACTAGTGGCTGTGCACAGAGCCATATCAAAAAAAAAACGTCGCAATAGTCACAGCTAAAGCGGAAAATGATATGGAAGTAGAGTTTTTGTTCGTGTATGAGGCGGCCAGTTTAAAAAGCCTGACACGAAAGATCAATCTATTGTAGACATCAAAGACATTGTATTACTATTGCCTTTTCCTGCCGCCACTGGCGAAACAAAAAGAACTGCGGAAAGACTGAATTTTTTTTTGGATCTATTGGAGTATTTTTAAACATTCTTTTTGTATACTATATATCGTCAACAGCATCTAATAGCCCTAACTAATACGCATTGGATCTTAAATAAAATCTATTTCCGTTGAATTCTAAGTTTCTGTTTTCTTTTCAGTTTAAATAAAATCCTGTAAAAAGCATCAAAGATTACCATGTGGCCAAAGTGCTCCGACCCCCCAGTCCAAACTGCCCCAACCCTGAGGCACTTTGAGCCGCTCAGATACAGCTTGTTGATATATTTTTTTACAAAAAAGTTGAGCAACTAAACCAACCAAATATTTATATTCACCAATTTAGCGATTTTAAAAAACTGATTGGTCCTAAGATTTATGCTGAGAGAATATAAATCAGCGCGTAAGAGAATTTTAGGATGTTTTTTTATACTTCTATATTCTACAGATATATTCTACTTTTTGCTCTTGCTAGTAGGTATGTATGGGTGTGAATAAAATAGAGGAAACTGTAATAGGAAAAATATGCTAAGTGTGTCATGGTTAATTATTCAAATTTGCCTCGGTTATATCAATAGTTTACTGTATATATCTATCTCACTGTCTGTTTGTCTCTTACAATCTATTTGGATATTTCTCTGTACATCTTAAACTTGCACTCTCCTTAATTACCTTTCAAGACACCCACATATCATCTTATTACAAGGTCTATGTGTAACGCACTATATCTAGACAATGAACTGAGCGTCCGGCTCTGCTGTGGGTTGTGTAGCGTTGTAGATGTGTACAAATCTCTAACATTCAGAACTGTTTGTACGAGTGAGAAGACTTCTTATTTGACCAACAGAACTAATTATTCATAGAGCACTAAACAGTAATTATTATTAGATGTGGAGACAACAAGTTTTGGTTTAACATTGCATATACTCCAGTTATATTTTCAAAACTCAACACCTAGTGTAATATAATATTAGAAAATAGTAGTCAGCATCAGCCAAAAAGGCTTTGTCCAGATGAGGCAACCACAATTATCCATGAAGTTTTTTTCTATACAATATATATATATATAATTGATCTAATCAAAAGTATGTAGTGTCCCCTGGAGTCCACCAGTGTATTAGCTTAAAATTTTCTAACAGCATGTGTTCTTTCAAATGGAGTTCCGGTTGCCCTTCAGCATTCTCCCAATGTCCACCCCCTTACTTTGTAACAACACAATACAACTTACGTGTAGCCTGTAACTCTGGTGCTTTCTCTCACTCAGTGGTGCTTTGTCATTAGCAGTGACTAGAAACCAACTGAAGAGATGTCTACACGCTCTGGGTTTTTATACAATTCTACACGGATCTTGCTTAAGTTTTTGCGGCGTCGTGTGGTATCTTCCGTAGCATTAACTTGGATTAACGCTGACGTCGGTACCACTCGTGACTGTGACTTTGCACAAAACCGCTCCTCAAATCCGGCTTAGGCGGTTGAATGTTATAACTCGAAAATCCGGGTTACAACGTCAAGCCGCCCAAAATATTGAGACATTTGCTTGAACCGTGAGGAATCTGTTTATTTCTAGAGTTGACCAGATCTAGCTTATGGTCACATGCAGGTGTGACCCTCTCGTGCTAAATACATGGATACTGCTCCATTATATTAAGCTGATGTTGCAATTTTTTCTCTATGTTGTACAAAGCAATAGATCCTTTTAGTATCTATTGAGTCTTTGCCTCATGCACTACCAGTAAACCTGATAGTGGCAAGCAGTAAAGATTTTTAACTCATGGCTGCTGTATAATGACTATTGCTAGTGTACCTAGCAATACACAAAATACATTGTGCATCAGTGTTGGATATTGTAAACGTGTTTGGCAATACACAATACAACTACAGTGAAACTCGGATAACTCAAACTTCAAGGGACCGAGCAAAAGTGTTCGAATTATCAGAGTGTTCAAGTTATCAGAGCACTGTCACAAGTCCATGTATTCACTTATTTATTAGTAGATACATGAACATATACAAACTATAATATAAATCAAAAGCACAAATGGCTTGTTTCAAATTAAATGCTTCTAATGTAAAGTTTAAAACGTTTTTATCAAAAAGTATAGAGATTTTTCTATCACTTGAGATTGGTTTGTTGTTTGAGGTGATGTTATTGCCAGGACGTTTTTTAGATTGACATTGGCAAAACTTGATCGTTGCTGAAATGCTCAAAGAAAAGACATCTTTTTCTTTTGAGCGTTTTACCCACGATCAATTTTGCCGATATTTTTTGAAGTTTATGGAAAGATTACCTTACTTTACCTGGGATTCGTTAAGAGCAACACTCCGAGGCAGTTCAATTAAAAGTTTTACGAGGTTTAACAGTACATTGTATATCACTCACGCTTTTTGAATGGATACTTATTGAATGTACACACGTATTCTGTGTTTAGGTCAAACGATGAATAGTTTTTTTAGCTAAGAAAACGTATACGTTTAATAAAAACAAATTTTAAGACGTTTTAAACATTCAACATTCCGACGTTGATTCAACACGGAATCAACTTCGGAAAAATATTCGTCACGGGCTAGCCGGGTCACGCACTCAAGGATTTTCGCCACGCACATACAAAACAACATGCGATTTTTGTTTTGTATGTGCGTGGCGAAAATCCTTGCGCCCGTGGCCGGGCCAGTCCGCGCTATTCATCGTATAGCAGTATAAATCAAATTTCACTAAACCTTTAGAACAGTCGTTGACAAAAATATTTTGCCGATGGAGGTAATAACGACGCTTATGAATTACGAAAAGTTGAGGTTTACCTCTATGGCTTGGAATAAAGTGATTTTCTAAAGCGATAGCAACCGTTTCGGTAGCCGTTGGGCAAAAAACAGTTCGTTATAACAGTGTTGAATTCGAGTTATATAGAGCCATTTATCATTGCGTGGGAACGGACCAAGCAAATCCAGTCGAGTTAACCATGTGTTCGCTATATCCGAGGGCGAGTTATCCATGTTTCACTGTATATGGAACCTTATACCTTCCTTCTTACAAAAAGCATCGTGCCCGATGCTTTGCTTTGCCGAGAAGGAGGAGAGTAGTAACAAGGTATAGGGAGAAGTGGTGTATTTCATGTAGCTGATATATACATAACGGTTACATGCTACTCTTCTTTTCAGCCAGAATGTCATTTAAAAGCTTATCTAATACATTAGTCATGTGACTCGATCGGTCCCGGGCTGATTGGACGGCCGCTCTTCTGTCCCTCAGCAATTGTCTGAGTCTCCTTAAATCCTTGGCGGCGCTACAACAGTCCTTAGTCGTCTTGGACTTCCTCTTTTCGCCCTTTTTTTTGGTCGCCCTTTTTCTGGTGGTCTTTGTAGCTATGACTGCTGGCTTTGGCTGGGATTCACCGTTTGGCCCAGGAGTTTTGGATCGGTCCCCAGAATTTTCCACGGTGTCCATGGCTGTGGACATTTCCACCACCTCGTCCTTCACCACTACTCCCTCACTGGTACTCCTCTCAGTCATCTACAATTTGAGGTATACACGAATGTAATCGAGCCAACCACACGCGTGTAGTTAGTCAATTATGTTCATTTGGCGGTCTCAACTACATCGAAATAACACCAACCAGATAGATGTCGAGGAAACTATAGTCCACCTCGTACCTATACCCATGGTTTAGAATTCCAGTAAAACTAGCGTTCCTTTTAGCATACCCTTAGTTGTATATATGTGTGTATATAATACGAGATTATAATACAATATACTGCCAGTTACGTTTTATTATTATTATATATATATATATAAATATATATATATATATTTTTTTTCACCATTTGCTCATGTCGTACATGGGCCTAGGGCCGCGTGGTCGCAGCTCATATCGTGGCAACTCTTTTGCCTCCAACTCATCATCCCAAGTGATGCTATCCCTCTCAGCCTCGAGCGACTGACTGGAGTCGGCTACCACATCAGATGCTGTGGAGTTCTCTCCACCATCAGCACCCGACATTGCATTTGGGACTGGCTCCGCTGCATGCGTAGTTTGCGTGGCAAGATCACCAAAAGGGGGAACTACCTCAGAGCTCACAGCATCAGGCCAATGCTGTGTCCGTTCATGAGCAAGCTTGCAGTCATTAAGGTGAACCCAGTCGGGCTTCTGAGATCTACCCTGCCGCAAAAGCACATCCACCCCTTGCTTAACAAGAACCTCATAGGGTCCTTTGTAGACAGGCTGGAGTTAAGGTGAGAGTCCAATCCTGGGATTAGGACGCTTCACGTAAACCTTATCTCCTGGGTGTATATTATCAACATTCACCCGCTTATCATGCTGCCTTTTCTGTGCCAAACTGGCAGCTTTGTTAGTCTCATGGGCTACCTTCCATGATTTCCTGAGCTGCTGCCTTAAGGTCAGGACAAAATCATCTGACGAATCAAAACTTGGCTCATCAGTTGGAGGGCAGAGCAAATGAACAGGCAGGCGGCAGGTTCGACCATGTTCCATCTCAAACGGGGAGAACCCGGTTGAAGTATGTTTGCTTGTTCTGTAGGCTAGTAGAACCAGGTCCAAGTAGGAACACCAGTCCTTCTGGTCCCTGTCCACATATGCCTTCAAGAGTTGTAACAAAGTTCCATTAAACTTCTCGACCAATCCCTGACTTTCAGGGTGGTATGCACTGCTAAATGATTGTTTCATTCCCAACAACTTTGAGACTTGATTTAGCAGTTGAGAAGTAAACTGTGTACCTCTGTCCGTTTGTAGCTGATTGGGCACACCATGTCTACAAACTATGAGCTGTACAAAGCTCCTGGCCACTACTTTGGCAGAAATAGACCTCAGAGGGGCACACTCGGGGTACTTAGTGAACCGGTCCATCATCACTAAGATGTATTTGAAACCCTTATTGGACACTGGCAGTGGGCCTAAGATGTCCATTACAACAGCATTCCATGGAGCTGCAGCCAAAATAGGCTGCATCGGCTCTTTATTGGGATGTGTCATATGGGATCTCGTAAGGCACCCTTGGCAAGACTTTACCCAATTATCTACGTCCTTCCTGACTGTAGGCCAGTAGAACTTCTCCAACACCTTACTAAGTGTTTTCTCGACCTTAAAGTGTCCTCCATATACCGTATCATGACACTCCTCTAAAACTCTAGTAATTAGGTGCCTAGGCACCACCAGCCGGCCTAAAGAGTCAGAGAAGTTGCGTAAACACCCATCACTAATAGAATAATCGCATTTCTTCTCCATTTTCGCAACCTCTAGCCTCAAATCCTCCGGGACACGTGAAAGAGGAAGAGAGTTAACTTTCCTTTCAATCATGTAGCGAAGGACTGGGTCCTTGCGCTGCTCTACTCTTAGGTAGTCTTTCTGAGGCTCTAAAGCCAAAGAAAACAGCGCTGATACCATGGGCCTGGTTGCTAAAACTGGTTCATCACTCTCCAGGTCCGCAGAAGTATAATTCATGCGACTGAAGAAGTCCGCTGGGCGGTTCTTCGACCCAGGTCGATAGAATATTTTGACATCAAACTCCGCCAGCTGTGACACCCATTTCATGAGCCTTGCATTATTAACTTGCTTGATCCCCCAGCTTATACTTTGTTGGTCACTATACACATAAACTGGGTGGCCATACAGATAATGACGCCAATGTTTTAAAGCAAGAACAATTGCATACAGCTCTTTCTCTACTGTCTCATACTTTACCTCATGCTTCTGGAACGTGCGAGAGAAATATGCAATCGGATGTTCTCTATCACCATAGATCTGACTCAGAACTCCACCGCAAGCATACTTACTAGCATCAACAGACACAAGGAACACCTTGTCGAACTGGGGATACCGAAGTACTGGTGCTTTGGTGAGCTTTTTAATCAGTGTCTTGAATGCCACATCGCATTCCTTAGTCCAGACAAACTGATTTCGTTTTTTCGTCAGATTGGTCAGTGGTCTTACTATTTCAGCATAGTTAGCCACAAACCGGCGATAGAAATTACAAAAACCCAAGAACGTACGCACCTGAGCGACATTAGAAGGGGGCGTATAGTCAGCTAACTTGCTGATGTTCTCCGAGTTTGGACATGACCCTTCAGGGGATATGATAAAACCCAAAAATGGCAAGGATCTTCTGACCCAATGACATTTTTTCATCTTCAGTCTGAGCCCAAACTGGAGAAGACGTTGAAACACCTCTTCCAAATGTTTGACATGCTCATCAAAGGTTTTGCTAGCGATGAGAACATCATCAAGATACACTATGGCTGAGCTGAACAATAGCCCACTGAGTACAAACGACATGAGTCGTTGAAACGTAGCAGGACTATTTCGCAATCCGAAAGGAAGTCGATTCCATTCGAATAGGCCTTTGCTGGTAATGAATGCGGTGTACTTCCTTGAGTCTTCCACCACAGGGACTTGATGAAAACCAGAAAACAAATCAAGGGTAGTAAGATACTGCGCCCCTGATAGAAATTCTATGGCTTCATCAATACGTGGCAGAGGATAGGCATCTGGCACAGTGACAGCATTGAGCTTCCGATAGTCAATGCATATTCTCACTGAACCATCAGGTTTAGACACCAAAACCACAGGAGACGCCCAGGGAGAGCTAGAAGGGGAGATGACACCAGCTCGGAGCAGGTCTTCGAGTTTGTCCTCTACCTCACTTCTTTTACTCTGCGGCACTCTATATGGTTTCAGTCTGATGGGACGCCCATCGGTCACCTTTATCTCGTGCTCACAGGCTGTTGTACCAGGAAGATCAGCATCTTCATTGGCAAACAGCTGTGAGTACTTCACCAGCAATTCTTTCAACCTGCCCTCTTCCTCCCAAGTGATGTTGCTATCTCCAAGATTGAGAGACTTCAACACTTCACTGGAACGTTTTCCTAATGGCTTGTCTTCAGCAATACCATGGCTTTTAACCTCAGCAGCTAGAGAGACAACTCCTACTTTGGAATTCTCGTAGACAGTAACTGGGTGCTGACTTACGTTAGCAACCCGGACTGGGATAGTGGCATCTGCACACACTAACGTGTGTGGACTTAACAGCTCACCCACAGGTTGTGAGACCTGCTCAAACAGTAACTCGGTACCCAGTTTGATAGGCAAAGAGAGCTTGCACGGTACCACTACCACAGTCCTAGGTGCAATCTTCACGGTGTCTGCTGCACACGCAGACACCTGAAGATCTACGGCACCAGATACTGGCAGCTGTTCATTCCCAATAAACACCTTCTTGGCCTTCACATCAACTGTGAATGGAGGAAGGGTAGCGAGAATGTCTAGTCCGGGTACACCATCTACTGCTAGACGACAATTTCCCAGTACTGGGAATTCGTGTACCCGACTTTTAGTTCCAATTTTGATATTCAACTCGACCACACTGTTCAACGGAAGTTTTTGTCCAGTAACCGAGACTACCTCAGTGTCCCAGTCACACTTCCGGCTGACAGGATTTAACTTAAGTTGTTGTACTAGCCTGCTGGTTACCAACGATATCGAGGCCCCACTATCTAAAAGGAACGAAAACGTTCTGTCATTGATTTGGACACCAATTGTCAGAACCTTTTTCATTGAGATTAGATGGTTGACTAGCTCTGTCTCTCCCTCATCATTGGGATTACCTTTGCATACCCGCCGCACTACTTCCTCAATCGGCTCATCTCCGATGAAACTCTCCACCTCTGCAC
Organism: Watersipora subatra; assembly: GCF_963576615.1. Classification (NCBI taxonomy): domain Eukaryota; kingdom Metazoa; phylum Bryozoa; class Gymnolaemata; order Cheilostomatida; family Watersiporidae; genus Watersipora; species Watersipora subatra. The sequence goes on along the minus strand of NC_088710.1, from coordinate 57,855,662 downwards.
GACCACTTGGTCCTTTACTTATTCTATCCTTATTGGACCATAAACTAATGAGCCTTGTCTCAAGATACCTGTGCCACTGGAACTTTTTAAAACATTTAACTAAGAAAAAGATATTTAATATTAAGCAACTCAAGAATACCCACAAATGTATAGGCTCCCTCAGAAAGGTTGCTACGTTGGCTAACCCACGCCTCACGGTGTTCTCAGCCAACCGATTCCCTTGGGCAGATCTAGAATAGTTTGCCGGTTGTGATATGACCTTCAGATCATTCAGCACTTCCATTTCGACTAACTGGTTGTGTAACAAGGCATTGAGATCTGCAGCTGGCTGTAGTTCTTGCCATGTGTACATGACCACCGGGCTAAACACCCGAGGTGTCACCAGATTATCAAAGTCATCTTGCAATGGCAAGTGAGTGAATGGAATGGCTGGTCCTACTTCAGGTGAAACCCTCTTAACACTGAAAGTTGGTCTATGATATGTATACATCCTCTTAAGCAGTTGAAACGTTACCCAGGGTTTCTCAGAACAATCCATGGGAGTCCCTGTGTGCTTAATGACCAAAGTTTGAGTGTCTAGGTATCCATCATATGTCTGATTATGCAAATATATTTGCACCGGTACTTCCACCAAGCAACTTTTCTTTGCTATCCAACTTGAGGATACATTTTTAAAAGTTACATTGCGGATAGTCAGACATGACCACAACTCCAATACCTCGTGTGTTGCGGCAGCGACTACACTAGTCTTATTGAGTAGTTGGCGCACAGCCATGGTGGGATTAGAGATAGTAAAAGCACGAACCAATTCAGACATAACCTCCATAGAACTGCAAGTTTGTTGTAATGAATGCCTATAGAGAATATGCATTTCGTCTCTCACAACATCATGCAGCCCTTGAAGTTCAGCGGCCAGAAGGTCCGTCATTACGTAGCCAATGTTGTTATCATCTGACCCACCACGCTTATTCCTTTCTAAACCTATCTGTCTAAAGGCAATGCCCTGATCCGACAGCACCCAAGTAACACCACAGTCAGACACATTTCTGGTCTGGTGTGTGGTGAGAGCCAGCTGTCCATCAGCAGACATCCAGCTGGTACCAGCCCTAGTGCCAAGCATGGCCCGATAAGGTAGATATTCGCAGTCCACCTTGTCATTGACCTCCCATACCAAAGACTTGTCATTCAGCTGACATTGACCTCTAGAGTATGGAGGACATCCCGACACGTCAGCCCCAGTGCATTGGAATGTTTTAGCTCCAAAATGGCTGTACACCGAAACAGGAGTGACGTAATAGTTAGACACTACCCACTCCCGCCATTTGCAACATTCTGGGAGCCCACCTCGTGGTGTTTTCCAGCTCAAGTCATTGTTAGTCTTCATCAAACCAGTAGAAGTGTTAAGGAGAGGACCAGCAGGGCTGGCACCTTTCTTAAGCATCTCCCAGCACTGGTCAATACTGACAGGAATAGGTTCCTCCGAGAACTCCTTTAGTAATTCATCACCAAAGAAGTATCTCAAAAGACGTGCCTTAGACTTAGTGCCACGGCACACCCATCCTTTCGACTTGTATTCTAAAAGGTTGCGGCGAGCTAATTCAAGCGTAACGTCTTGTGGTGAGGCAGTTGTAGAGGCGATAGAGTCTATCTGGCACTCATATATGGCTGGCAACTTAAACAGCTGACCTCTCACGGTCGTCTGGCATACCATTGGCTTTTGAGCAGAACTACCAGCAACCAAGCTCATAAAGCAAAGCATGGCTAAGAACACATGCCCTTGTCTAAAGCTTACACCACCTCCAGCTGATCTACCAAGTGCGTCTGCTCCTTGGTTGACCACAGTTGTACTGTTCACAGAGTCTCTAGGCCTCCCGGACTGCGATGGATTAACCCTTGGTGGCCTACTGCCACGAGACCTTTGTGGTTTGCGGCAAGTTGCTGCAAAATGACCAAAGGCATTGCAGTTCCAGCAGCGCTGATCACCTCGACTGTTGTAAGCCGTTCCTGGTCTGCGACCTACGCCATTCTTCCGTGGAGGGAAATGATGACGTGGTTCAGGCCACCTCGGGCGATCGTTAGGCTGCTGAGCATGAGGCACATTAACACGAGGATTAAGTGATCTGGGGTCAGCAGCGAAAGCAACTAAGTTGCTGACTTGCTTAGTCAGATCTTCCACCTGTTTTGTTAATGCATCATCATGTACTGCCGCAGCAGTCACCAAAGGCTCATCTTCTAGCAAGAACTCGCGCTGCGCTTGCGCTTTACATGCTTGCTCCAAAGCAGCTTTAATGTTGTCTGGCTCTTTGGCTAAGACAATCCGTTTCAACGGGAGTCGTAAGCCCCTGATGAACTTCTCTAGCAACACTTGCTCAGGTGGAGGGTTGCCAGGGTCTGGCCAGGAAATTTTAGCCAGCTTCATCAGTGCAGCATAATATGCTGTCACCGTCTCACCCTCTTCTTGCTGCCGCCTATGAAATGATGTGGATGAGTACCTACTCCACCCTCAAGTGCAGTTAAGTATGTCTCCAGCTCATCCATAATATCTTTGTAAGAGGTAAGGCTGCCCTCCTGAAGGATACCTTTATAGCGCTGAAGTGCCAACCCTTCCAAGGCTTTATGTAATAACATCTGTCTAGAAGGACTTCTGTCATCTAGACCCATGCCTTGGCAGTGGATTTCAAAATCCAATCTGAACTGGGCAAAAGGATTTTCTTTTCGCTCTAGGTCATTCTTGGGTATGGCTGTGCCTCCAACCGCCATCCATGAGCTAGCAAGCATTGAGCTTGCGAATTGCCGGCAGCACGCTGCTCGAGGGTCTTGATATGACTAGTCGCCTGCCTAACTTCTTCCACTAGTCGTTCGTGCTCTTGCACTAGCCTTACGTTATCGGCCTTAACCCGCTCTAGCTCTGCCATCACGAGTTTTACACACAACTTATTTTAAGCGTAAACTGTCCAACTTCGATTACGGTACTATGGTTATACTATGTCTAAGGTACAATACTATTATATTTTACATGGTGGGCATCTACTGTATATATATATATATATATATATATATGTATGTATGCGTATAATTAGATCACTTCCTTTTTTTTCTTAAATAATTATCCCCACTTATAATCACAACCCTTATCTAAACATACAAGACACTCCCACAACCACACAAAAGACTGCCAAGTATCTACAGCTTGCCTTATGGTTTCCTTTTTGTAATTTGTTGCGGGAGAGGATGAATCTGTCTGGCAGTCCTCGACGTCACCCGTCCTGATATCAGCTACACTCTAAAGCATACAGTTTTTGTGTTGTTACATTGTCTGATATATGCACTAGCATTTGGAAAGTTCTGCCATTCATAATATACAGCTTACCCTTACAGCTGGTGCGCCACCAGGGTACAGCAGTATTATCGCAGATAATTCCTCGGTAATCTACAAAATTACAGCAAGGTAGTTTTGTTTATAGATTGACCAATATCCATGTCATTGTCACAAAAAAGGATATGAAATGTAATGCATAACCACGTGGTGCATTGGCTGCGGAAGCTATACCTACTCGGAAACAACATCGCTTAGGATTATCTAACTACATAGCTCATACTTAGGCAGAAAGCTTATATCTGTCAATAATACACATTTAATCCTAAGACTTCTACGTGCATAACACATTTCTTCCATTTAATATTCATTTTGAGTTTACATGCCACTCCTATTCTACTTATCCTCTGCCGGCAGGAAAACTATTTATTCGTACACTATTTCTATACTTAGTCTCAACCTTGCAGCATCCAAGGTTACACGACAGTTATCAGCTAAAATTGCTATGTGGTTCGCTACACCAACTCAGTTAGACAGCATAAGGGACCAGATTGTCAAGGAAAGTTGCGCAAAAAAAAGAAGGGGGCTTATCACAGATCAATCATCTAACTGCTAACATATTCTACCTATAAATTATAGAGGCAAAACCACAACTATAACTGGACAGTAATGAGCTACAGATGTACATGGTCCAGTGGCATAAACCATGGCACATAATCCGAGAGGTCAAAATATGAAATTATAACGCTAATTTAATCTTGATTAATGACAGCTTGTCGCACAGCCAACCTACCAACGGGCACAGCCAACAATGTAAACATAGCAAGGGTTGACAGAATGGGGAATGCCGAAAGTCCCAAAATCATTTTTTTTTTTTTTTGACAAAAATGTTGACAACCAAATTTTGGTGTTCTCAAAAGTTATCCTATATTCTACAAGGCTACAGCTACACAGCCTCTTAAAAGAACCTTCAAATTTGTAATAGGAAAAATATGCTAAGTGTGTCATGGTTAATTATTCAAATTTGCCTCGGTTATATCAATAGTTTACTGTATATATCTATCTCACTGTCTGTTTGTCTCTTACAATCTATTTGGATATTTCTCTGTACATCTTAAACTTGCACTCTCCTTAATTACCTTTCAAGACACCCACATATCATCTTATTACAAGGTCTATGTGTAACGCACTATATCTAGACAATGAACTGAGCGTCCGGCTCTGCTGTGGGTTGTGTAGCGTTGTAGATGTGTACAAATCTCTAACATTCAGAACTGTTTGTACGAGTGAGAAGACTTCTTATTTGACCAACAGAACTAATTATTCATAGAGCACTAAACAGTAATTATTATTAGATGTGGGGACAACAAGTTTTGGTTTAACATTGCATATACTCCAGTTATATTTTCAAAACTCAACACCTAGTGTAATATAATATTAGAAAATAGTAGTCAGCATCAGCCAAAAAGGCTTTGTCCAGATGAGGCAACCACAATTATCCATGAAGTTTTTTTCTATACAATATATATATATATATATAATTGATCTAATCAAAAGTATGTAGTGTCCCCTGGAGTCCACCAGTGTATTAGCTTAAAATTTTCTAACAGCATGTGTTCTTTCAAATGGAGTTCCGGTTGCCCTTCAGCATTCTCCCAATGTCCACCCCCTTACTTTGTAACAACACAATACAACTTACGTGTAGCCTGTAACTCTGGTGCTTTCTCTCACTCAGTGGTGCTTTGTCATTAGCAGTGACTGGAAACCAACTGAAGAGATGTCTACACGCTCTGGGTTTTTATACAATTCTACACGGATCTTGCTTAAGTTTTTGCGGCGTCGTGTGGTATCTTCCGTAGCATTAACTTGGATTAACGCTGACGTCGGTACCACTCGTGACTGTGACTTTGCACAAAACCGCTCCTCAAATCCGGCTTAGGCGGTTGAAGGTTATAACTCGAAAATCCGGGTTACAACGTCAAGCCGCCCAAAATATTGAGACATTTGCTTGAACCGTGAGGAATCTGTTTATTTCTAGAGTTGACCAGATCTAGCTTGTGGTCACATGCAGGTGTGACCCTCTCGTGCTAAATACATGGATACTGCTCCATTATATTAAGCTGATGTTGCAATTTTTTCTCTATGTTGTACAAAGCAATAGATCCTTTTAGTATCTATTGAGTCTTTGCCTCATGCACTACCAGTAAACCTGATAGTGACAAGCAGTAAAGATTTTTAACTCATGGCTGCTGTATAATGGCTATTGCTAGTGTACCTAGCAATACACAAAATACATTGTGCATCAGTGTTGGATATTGCAAACATGTTTGGCAATACACAATACAACTATATGGAACCTTATAAAACTATTACTTATACCATCCACTTGTTCATTTCGTTGCATTGTTGGTATTTTAATAAGATACATGTATTTGGGGTTTATTCTACGACAGCTTGTCACTGTGTAGGAGTCTTTAGACTAAAATAATCTGATTGACTCAGATGGTTGTGATTTTTCTAAAGCTTGAATAGTCATCATATCACTATGTCGAGTTAATGACCTACGGTGATTGATTGTCTCAATTACATAGGAATACTAGTTGGGCTGTTATTATAACGCGAAGGTCATCCTTTCGGGTTATGAGCATATGCTAATACTGTTCATCATAGATTAGAGTAGCTATAGATGTTTTTGTAATAACCAAAAAGTTAGCCTTTTGAGGTTATATGGCTACGATAAAACTGTTTGTCCTAGTTTTAAAGTGGTTGTTTAGACATATTTAGCTATTAAAATAAGTATTGATTCTGACTGCATTCTCAAACTATAACCCACGAAATTATTGAAGGTGGTAGGTAATACGTTAGCTATTAAGAAAAATACTTCTCAATGGTAAATAATGATATAACAAAACAAACTTTCAAAAATCTAAATAATTTCATTTACATTATGAATATAAATCTTATACTGCTTTAAAACTATATATTTTTAAACTCTTTAAATACAATATCTATCAAGTATTTCATATTTTTAATATATGTATTACGTTATGTTCATTGTTTATTCGATTTTAATTCATCATTCACATTTATTATATAAGCAATAATTATTATATTATTTATAAATATGTGACAATGGCCGTGATTTTCGGATTTTGCAGTAGATCTCTATATGTTCAGGATAGAGCCGTGAAGTTGAATCTTCGGTCGTCTGCTGTGCTCATGGATATTTGATTGTCTTCCCATTGGTCAATTGCGACCTGCTCTTTCACCTCGTGACCTCTGTTTTATCATCAGTCCACCGCATCGGTCGGAAGATTCCGTTTTTTCCGTAGTCAAGCGATCCATATCCGGTTCAAAATGGTGGACCGTGTAGGAAAGTATGTAAACACAGATGATCTAGAAGAGTACTTTTACACCGGACAAGGCGCAGTAAGTGATGATTCAAGCAGTGAAGATGAAACTGATGACGAAGATATTGAGGAAGAGATGGCTACTGTACTCGCTTTGAGAGTTTGTAAGAGGTGAAGAAGAGAATGCACCAGTAGTTGTTGCTGATGATGATGATCATCATCATCATGATAACAACAACGACGGCGCTGACATTGCTGTTCCCCCACAACAAAATGAACAACAACACAGTGATGATAACATAAATGATCAGCCACAGAGACAACAAGAAGACATGAAAGAACTATCATGCTGTCAATGCTCGACCTTCTGTTTAGAATGGCTCACAGTGGAACAGATAGATGACAGCAGAACAATCAACCAAAGTTATGACAAACACAGTCTAGATCTTCTAATTCTTGGTAAAATCTCTACCACTACGCTCACTACAGATTAAGTGAAAGATCGAATGACCAACCAGCTAAAAGGGAGGTCTAGAAATAGAACTAAGTATACACATGAAGGTGAGTGTGTAGTCAATCATGCTTAATATTGTAATTGTATGGTGGGTAGTAGTTTAAGTATTCTTAAATTTATTAGTATACTATTAGCAGTAGTTTATTATCACAATCTCTCTGTTAGTCATCATGCATTCAATCAGCAACAGCATCGATGCCTGGTAGTAGTGATGGCAGTGGTAGTAGTTGTAATAGTATCAATCACCTTTGAAATGCTGTAACTACAGATTGCAACACTTGCTGAACTACTGAACTTTTCAATATCAATTCAGAGTGTTTCTTCTCATTCAGGTCATAGTTTATGCCGGAACGGATTTATGTATTTGAATGCTATTGGTAAATCAAGACTCCTGGCATTGCAAGCTCACTATAAACAGAATGGTTGCTCACCAAGGAATCTAAAGCATAAAGGCCGCAATAAGAAAGCTATCACTCTCGAGGAAGCTACCCGTATCGTCACATCACTTAGAAATTTTGCTGCCATCCATGCCTTAGCCCTCCGTGGTTGAGTTGCTGGTAAGCATTCACTAAAAACTACCACTACTTATTCAGTCAATAGTGACTACCCCCCCCCATCCATGTGCAGCTTTGGATCAGAGTGAGGCCCTATTATCAGTGATTGTGTTATGATAATTCAACTTGAAATTTTATCCATCATCTTGTACAGGTCGCATGCTGGGGCAGGTAAATTTTTCTGGTGTCTTTTATCGTGCTGGTGTCAATGCTTATCAAATTCACTAGTGATTATGTATGCTAGTATTACTTTTCTACAACTGCCTATTGCTTTCCAATTGTGTGGTGTGTGCAGAAAAACAACGCTTTGTCTGTGTTCCTCACCGGCCCTTGCGTCAATCCATCTTTTGTTTTACACAGGATTTAGGAAATCTGATACTAAAGTGCTGCCTTGTCACTACACTGTGCTCCAGCTTTATGAGGATTATGTGGCTAGTTGCACAGCAGAGAATGTAGATCCTAGAGGTATAAGATCATTCCGAAGGATTTGGAAGGCTGTGTTACCCATGCTCATAATTTCAAAACCTTCATCTGATCTGTGCTGGACATGCCAACAACACACTTACAAGTATACAAAGTGAGCTAGAGTTAGTTTTAGAGTTTTGTTACTGTTTTTTCATGGTGAATGCTTAGTAATTGCACCTTCGTATGTGAGTTTGAACAGTTGTCGTGTTTGAATTCAGATTGGCTAATGCTCCAGTGGAGAAGAAGCAGCGAGCTGTCTCAAACCACCAAGATCATCTAGAGCACGCCTCTGATGGAAGGAAATACATGGACGCATGCACCCAAGCTGCCAAGGAAGCTTTGAATAATCATACAGAGTTAGGAGCACACGCTCCTCTGACTGGGCCGAGTGTAGCACACTACTGCTTTGACTATGCTCAACAGGTGTGTACAATGCACTGTAACTGATATGGTGGTGTCCTCTTGTCAGAATCTATATTGAACTTTCACTGTATCTAGCCTTTTCCTGCTATTCTTTCGAATTCGCTACCCATGTGATCCCCACCAGCCTGGTCCTATATTTTTTAAAACACCGCGCAAGTGTGGAATATTCGGTGTGTGTATGCCAGCTATTCCAGTACAAGTAAACTTTCTTATCGATGAAGCAGTGATGAACGGCAAAGAAGCTAACCCTGTTATATCATACTTCCACTATTTCCTTGAGAATTATGGTTTAGGAGAAAGGAAACTAGTGATCCATGCAGATAATTTCTCATGGGTCTGTCCCTCTAACATTCAGTGTATGTAATCCTTGAAAAGTTTGATAATGAAGTTATATGCATGTCTGATTTGTAGTGGGCAGAACAAAAAATCATGCTATGATGAAGTATCTTTTGTGGAGGGTGGAAACTGGTAGAAATGCTCATGTCGAAATTAATTTCTTAGTGGCTGGACACACAGTTTTGTTGCGACCTCTGTTTTGGCTGGCTGAAGAAGCAAATCAGAAGAACCCAAGTGTCTTCACTACGAGAAATTTGAAATGTAAGAAATGCAGGTGACATAGTCCAATGACATATCACTGGCGCAGCTGTACTGCATCACAGTTATGCTACAATTTAGATGTTTTTAATTTTATAAGCGTCCCTAATCACTCGTTCACCCACTTCACAGGCGGTTTTGAGATCTTCCACTTCTAATAGAGCTCAACTTGTTGGAGCCCAAAATGGATCTGTCATTGTTCCAGTTCTCGACTGGTCCAGCTTTCTTGAAAGCAAAGATATTAAACAGCTACTCAAGCAACACCAGTTCATCATGTTCTGCTACTAATCCAGGAATTAGTGGTCTTAATTTCGATTTTGTGTTCCTTGCTGTGTGAATACATCAGATAACAACTATATTATTGGTGTATCTGGTCTTGTTGAAGGTATCATCACAACAAAGTTGTGCCAATCTTCGGTGGAGACAACATCTCATCAGATCTGGTCCGCTATACCAGAAGGCATGCCACAGACGACCGAACCACCAGGTTTGGACTATGACAGACGTGTGTACTTGGCCAAAGACATTAGGGAGTTTTTTACAGAAGAGACGAAAGACCTTGTCTGCCTGCTGGTTCCAGGTAGGTATCGTTTCAACCTTGCTTATTGAATGTCTCTCGTGTGAGTTTACTCCTGTTCCATGTTTGCTAAATGGGTCGCTTTTCCTTCTTTTGTATTGAAGCTATGGTGGCTTGATTTTGTATTGTGATCAGAACATTTGAAAAACTGATGGATTTGTCTATTGCAGATGATGAGCCAATCCCATCTACATCCAAACATTGTAAGAAATCGAAATATGCAGTGGATGTTACTAAGAGTCTACGGTGAAGAAAAGTATAGTCAAACAAGCCAGCAAGAAGAGGAAGGAAGCCAGAGAGAGTGATAAGTACACTCCCCACCCTACTAGGTGCCCTCGGGCAAAAAAATTATCGTCTAAGTTATCTCCCTTGAAAACTGTTTTTTGGAGTTATCTTCTTACTAATAAGCATTAGTTCTCTAAGGATTGAAATAAATACTTCTATTTCTCTATTGTAACATACCTGGACATGTGTAAGTATGTTCCAAACCCATTGAATGTGTGCATGTTATATTTGACAGAAAGACATAGCAATCATAGGCGAATGCTTATCGTAACAGGTCGCGACGTGTTTTTAAATTTAATTACCACCATTTAATCATTTTTATCAATATTGTCTGATTTTGTCATATTGAGATAGCAATGATGGTCATTCATATCAATTTTGGGGTGTTTGCTATTGCTATTGTGCAAGTAACACAGGCTATAGATAGAAAATAGAGTTTGATGTAGCCGCACTAAAGGTCAAGGTCAATACTAAGGTCACGACCTTAGAAAATCCATCGATCAGGTTCGCAGCGTCAAGTTTAGTCTGTGCTCAAGTTTTCACTCCGAATGATGGGGTTGATGATGCCGTTGCTAGGAACCAAACAAAATAGTCAGCGCTTTACTGACTCTTCCATAGATATATATATACCTATGGTATATATATCTATGGACTCTCCAGATTTAAACTCTTTTATTCTCAGAACAATGGATTATGTATTCCGCTGACATTCGCTGTCAGAAAACACAGCTGGCAAGGGTAGGATAGAAGGATTTTAAAGATTTAAATTGATTCTGAATCCTCACAGAATTCTGCATCAGATTATATGTCATACTCAGAAACTCAATATTCACCTCAAAGTCTGAAAATGACAGCCCCTGTCACCTATGATATAACAGTAAAAATGGTTATATTATCAATTAATATAAATAGTATAGTACTACCTTAAAATGCTAACTCCTAGGTTCAGATTACCACTGCTACTTGTAAATATTTATTGTTCACGTTCTATAACATTTATTATTAGTGTTGCAGATGTTAGTTATCAAAAATTTGACAAGTCACCAAAAATTACTTTTAAAGTTTACAGTTTGAGTAGTAAAATTGTGAATGTATACATGAACCTGCAGACTAAAAAACAACGATATATACAAATAAACAATGCAAACATTATAGTCAAGAAGCATGCTGAGATGCTGCAACTGATGAATAACTAGACTGGCTAGTTGCGTGGCTTCGTGCTAACACTTTAGTAAAAACAGCCATGAAAATATAGGGTGCCAAAAAGCCTGCCATGTGATAGGTGATCGAAAGTTGACAAAAACATCAAAAGCCTACTGGCATCAAAATGGTTCACAGATGAAAAAAATGTCGAGAGTCAACGAGTTGATGTGTCCATATCAACCATAAGAAGACAGAAGGGTAGTGGTCAGCGCAGTTGCCAAGCTCACCGATAGCCCTTGCTGACAAATAAACAATCTAAGAAGTGAAGTTGTTTGTAGAGAAAAGTCAACCGCTACCATACAAAATAGTTCTGAAAATCATAGATGAAAATCAATCATTAAAATCATTGATCAAATCAACAAATGTGTGAAACTGGTGAAGGGTTTTGTTCACGGTGCCTCCTGGCAACAATCAAGCAGCTTTACCTTATTTTATTTAGTAAAGGTTTGGGTTGCAAGTCAGCTAAAGCGTAGGTTGCATAAAATTTGTAGATAACTTGTTGAAGAATGACGAATATTTTAATGTTGCAGAAAAGTTTTGCAAGTTTCAAGCAAGGTGGAATACTAGAGTGGTTGTTCCAAAATGATAATGCGCTTTGCCACGGGTGCCAAAAAAAGTGAAGAAGTTGGTTGGTGATCCCGATATTACAATGCTTGATTGCCCTGCTTAAGGCACAATTCTGAAACTTATTAAAAACGTTTTGGGTTAGGGTCGGCTAAAGCATAAGCAGAGACCACACAACACTTATCACCAAGCTTATTTCAACCTGGCACCACATAATCACCATAAAATACCTGTAGAAATTTGATGCTAGCAAGCCCTGAAGGTTTTCAGCAACAAAGGCTGTTTAACTAAATGTTAAGAAGTTAAATAAAGGACTATCCTGAAAAACTTCTTCAGGACCACCCAATGCTTTTAAAAGTGTTGTTAAAATGATATGGCTTAACATATGCAAACTGAAACGTATGTAGTACCTATGTAGTATGGTCGTATATGTACAGATTACATCTAAAATATAAAATTTTTAGCATTCTAGTTTACATGTTTTAAATTAGTTCAAAATAAGGATTAATTTGATATAGAACTTTACTTATGCTCTAAATGAACAATATGTAATAATGCTGTAAATGTGAAATTGAGTTGTTCAACCAAGGGGTACGGAATATTTTGCGCACAACTACATTTACAAGCTAACCTTTGTTTCCTACTCCTCAGCTGTGTAATCACCAGATTAATATCTAACTAGCCATGGTAAAAATTGGAAGAAACACATTTTATCTTGTACAATAGAAACCTGACTAAAGCGTTTAAATTTCCTTATTGGTCAGAGTAGAGTGCTAAAATTTCAAATAACCAATGAATAGCTAAAACACATTATCGATAACCGTATGCATGCAACAAAACTAAGCAAAAACTACTTGATTTTTATGTGGAATTCTTTCCTTATTAAATATGTTCAGACAAGCTTTACTTCACATACATAAAAAAACAAGCTACAAAAGACTGCATGAGTTGTCATGACGACATTTTAATGCTAACATCGGAAAACAGTTTTTAGAAGACAGATGCAATTAATGCATAGCTGGTTTTCAAGGCAAAATAAGGATGAATAGTTTGGGACCCATAAAGGCAATAGGCAGTGTGAGAATGATATAAGCTGATGTCAGACTACATACAAGCACAAGAAACTAAGTAAAGAGTAAATAAAGCACCGATTGCAGCTGATAATTTGTATTCTTGTAGGGGAGTGCCATCAAATGACGGCTCTATTTTTCAGATAAGTTTTATTGTTCTTTATGTTGGCACATATTCACTAGCATATTGCAGCAACAGACTGCGGGGCAATCACATAAATTAATCATAGTTAACAGAGAGTGACTAATTCTGCTGTTTAGAGGAGTTTACGAAAAAAACGGTAAATTTTACCTAAGAAAAGATCGTTCTGGACACAGTGAGTACGTTACTCTTAGGATATGGTTAGTGTTAGTAACTCTGTTAGAATCTGGTTAGTGTTAGTAACTCTGTTAGGATCTGGTTAGTGTTAGTAACTCTGCTAGGATCTGGTTAATGTTAGTAACCTGTGAGTAGGAATAGAGGTGTCTGAGTATTGCAGTAAATGAACAGTTGGTTATATTAGTACATGTTATATATTAATATTAAATATTGCTCTGAAATTATAGACTGTCACAGACTCTCATGAAATAACACTAAATCTGTAATTATTAATCATCATTCTCATAATTCATGAAGGTATTTTTATTTATAGACTGTCTGTTGACCTAATAAGGTTAGTTATTGTTTTAGCTCTAAATATATTACATAAACACTTTACCTTAGTAATGGGACAGATGTACTTACTAATGAGCTAAAGCTTTGAATCGATTCACTGCAGTTGGCCATATTGTGTCACTACCAAAATTATGTCTCATGGAATAAGATTGTCTTACTTACGCTTGTTATACATGCATTGTGAATATTGGGTGCTGGATAGCTATTCACTATTATTTTGGTGTTTGAACAAAGACTTGCACCATGACAGGCAACATTGGAATATAGAACTTAGATTAGCAAGATATAAATTATGTTCATATCTGAAGAATAGATTATAACATCTTCAAATTATAAAATATACCTGCCATTGTATGATTTTAATCATCTTTTTCAGCTGAGCCAAAGAAGATGTCGGTATACCGGAAATGTTCCACCCAATCACAAGCTAATACTATGGTACATTTTTAATGTTAAATATGAGATATGATAATAGCAGTTACTCGTTACCTTGCATGTATCTATATATTAAACCTCAATATTGTCAAATGCTCATATCACAAGTTTATGAGGATCAATCAGCTCTACTATTATATCATGTTGCGTTCTCATGACTAGTTAACAGATATACTAATTCTGCTGTTAACAGGAGTTTACGAGAAAAATGGTAAATTCTACCTAAGAAAAAATCGTGCTGGACACAGTGAGTACTTTACTCTGTGAAGATATGGTTAGTGTTAGTAATTCAGTAAGTAGGAATAAAAGTGTCTGAGTATTGTACTAAATGAACACTTAGTTATATTGGTACATGATGTATATTAATATTAAGTATTGCTCTGAAAGTATAAACTATGACAGACTCTCATGAAATAACAATAAATCTCTAATTGTAAATAAGAAGATGAACAGGGTCACTACTAGTAACACATAGTTTCATTAGTAACACGTTGAACATACCTGACATTGTTCAGGAGACTTTTACCCTAATTATGATAGATACAGAGAGCTGTATTGATCTAGCTGATAAAACACATTTAAATGTCGAAAAACATTGCATGTTGTTGCAACATTATGATTTGCATTGAAAATTGTAATTACATTTGGAGATACATAAAACAAAACTTCTATTCAAAGTACATGCAATTACAAGCTAGTTTTGTTTCATATTCCTCGGCCATGTAATCAATTAGCCTATTAGTACCTAATAATCATATTAAATAAGATTTTAACCACTTTAAAATAAATTACTGACATTTAAACTTTATTTTTATGCTAAATATCAAAATTATTTATTATGAAATATGACACAACATTAGTTAACTCTGTCGTATATTATATATACAGACCTAAGGAGGCCAGAAAAAAACTTTTCACAATTGAATATCGCATGCAGGTTTCGCCCTGGCATTGAACTCGGAATCACCAGTTCTACAGACAGCCACTACTTGCTATACTCTGAAATAATTGTGCACATACTCATTGCACCCGCCAATATTTATTGGCGATTGATTAAAATACCCACGCTTCATGCTTCAGCTAACTTTAACTAATTTATAAAAGAAATATTTTGCTAAAAATAAAAAAATACATGCCCAGAATAACACGTGCCCAGACTTTCCCAAAATGCTATTAATATATGTATATATAGCATAAACTTAATTAAATTTATAGCAAACACAGAAATAAACCAGCGCCGTCATTTAAATTTTATAACATATGTTGATTAAAAATAAATGTTCTGTGTTAAAACCTTTTTTGTTACCCGTGCAATGCTGGGCCTTCAAAAAGCAGATAACTGAAGTGACTGATGATATTGCCTCAGTGCCAATTCTTCCTATGAAAAGCAGCAAGAGAAATTCATGAGCATCCAATTCGCTAGCTTATATCTAATTCTCTTGCATATAATAAGTATGCAATCAAACATTTAATACCGTCTCAAGTTACCACTGTTAACCTACTTTAATAGTTTTTTGACATGTTCAGGACCTGTGATCGTTTAGGATTGTAAGCACCTGTGATCGTAAGGCTGGCCGCCATCTATTTAAATCCCTTTGGGCAAAGAAAACGAAAGAAGGTTGCCCTTGAAGAACCAAAAATGGTGCTGGCACCAAAACCAAAAAGAGTTGACCCTGGTATGTCTTACTGACTAGTATAACTTTAATTCCACTAGATACACAATGTTATTGAAGTTAGAGCAAACATAATACAGAAAATGTACAAACTGTATATAAAAGTCTTTTACATGTATAAGAACACTGTAAAAGAGTTATATTTTCTTCTACAGTAAAATGTTATCCTTCAATTCCTTCAATTACATTGTACATTTAAAACATTTATGATTGTCAGCTGAGCTACACCAACTTCTTGCAGTGTTAATATCTTCTTTAGGCTGGCCACCATCTATTTAAATCCCTTTGGCCAGAGAAAACGTAAGGTTGTTCCTGAGGAACCAAAAATGGTGCTGGCACCAAAACCAAAAAGAGTTGACCCTGGTATGTCTTACTGACTAGTATAACTTTAATTGTAGTAGACACTGAATGTTATAATGCTATTGCTTATGGAATATTTTACACAAAATGCAAAAAGCCGCATTTAATTTAGCTTCATCAAAATCATATTTCAGCGGTAATAATATTAATATTTAAGATCGTTTGCTGAACTATAGAAATTTTTTTTATGTTCTTATTCCTAATATGTGCAATTAGCCATGACCATTACGCATGAATATCCAAAAGGTGGTATGATATAAACAGATATCTTCTGTATCAATCTTACTTACTGAACCAAATGGTATCATGGGGCATTATTCTAGGTGTGGAGAGAAATCTACTACTTAAAATGTGAGATCCATTACAAAACTAAATTCGTGAGTGATTGCTCAACAAGTATTTGTCTGTTTAACACTTTGCTGCAATGTTTTGAGTTTTTAAAAATGACTGCAAATCAACAAACAAAATAGTGAAATGTATATTGACCTAAAGACTGCAGACGATAGACTGCAGACGATAGACTGCAGACGATAGACCTGCAGACGATAGACCTGCAGACGATAGACCTGCAGACGATAGACTGCAGACGATAGACCTACATAATTGAGCAACGCATGCAACAGAGCCAGAAAATATGCTGAGCTCTTGTAACAAATAACTCAAGTAGCTGATGATGTTGACATGGTGCTGATACTTCCTGAAAAAAAACAGGATTAAAATTTGGTGAGTATAAAATTTGCATGGAACACGTAGCAGGCTATACTTATTAAGGTTCATAACATTAGATTTAATTTTGTTATTAGTACAAACTCATTTCATTTTACTCATTTTTTGGTGCATGTTGAAATCTGCTTATCAAACTCTTCAGCAACAAGTACATTCATATTGTGATTCTTAGAGGTATTTCTATATGTATGTGTTGACCTGACAAAGGACATGACCATGACCCTTTCCTAACACAACTTTTCATATCGGGAAACATGCAGTAATCATATTTCATATTTCATATAGTCATATAGGGACATAATAGTAAATTTTAACTATATTCTAGGTTGTTTCATTTTCTTGCAGAGTTGGGATCTAATCTAAAATGGAATAGTATCTGATGTTATCCACTGGAACAATAGATTTTCACATCTCTAAAGCAACTATGCTTGTTTGTTGAATTATACCAACATTTCTAAAATGGCCATACCTTCAAATGGCCGACTACGACACACCTTTTCAGACCGGAAAATTTACGATGTATCTGGTGAAACAAAAACCAATGCTGAAAATAAAACTGAAAAACTAAAAATAGTTTGTGTTAGCAAACGGTACAGCCCAAATTACAATTGATACGGTGTTTTAACGCTGATCATAATACAAAAAGCTACAATGTAGCCAGAATTCTATCGGAGTTGGGATTACATGGACCATGGTATTCCAATTGCCAATGCTTCATAAAAAACTAGCAATAAAATCTGTTGTGATATGTGCATAGAACATGAAGCAGGCTATTATATAATAGCATAATACTTATTAGGGTTTATATCATGAAATTCAATATTGGGTGTAGTAAAGGCTCATGTGCTTGTATTCATTATGCTCTGAAAAAAATTTTTATAATCATTTTCTTAGTGCAATCCGGACACTAAAAAACCAAACTCTTCAGCAACAAGTATTGACGTATCGGTAGTGACGTATTTGTATTGGATGGAAAGTAATATATTTGTTGATAGTTGATTACTGTTCCAGGTGGATTGAACCACTGCACATCAACGCTCAAATATCTAAGGAAGTAATAACTATTATAAAGAAAGTGTTTGCTTGCTTTGGTATTCTTAGCATACTGCGTTCAGATATTGGACCTTATTATAATAAAAAGTTTAGAGAATTTACAGATTTGTACAAATTCAGAGTAGTTATCAGTAGTTCTTGGTACCCACAGAGTAATGGGTTGCCAGAGAGTGCAATTAAAACACTAAAAAGCTTGTGGAAAAACAGAAAGGATAAGGATATGGCATTGTTGGTGCAAAAACCTCCTGCACTAGACGTTCAACATGATCCTACTATTTATGACAAGGCGAAAGATAATGACGCTTTCTAAGACCAAGAGCAAAACATGCTGATGACCATAGACAAAAAAAAATAGTGACATTGAAGTAGGAGATAGATTTGTTGTTAAGAAAGAAAACTACTGTAGATGCAAACTAAGGAAAAGAAAGCCATACAGTGATAGGGAAGCAAGGTTCAGACATAGTTTGTGAAAATAGTAGAGGAAAGACAGTGCGACACCACTCCACTCTTGTAAAATTCTTGCCTTTGAGCACAAGCGCTTCTGAACAAAATGCATGTCAATCTAACACGCCTGGCAACAGCTGCGAGTCTGCTGGCATTGCTGTGGGTTCTCCATGAGGGTCAATGACTCCATGACGGTCTCCGCGAATTGTTAAACCTCCGGACAGATATGGCGACTACGTGGTCCATGCACTGGTTGGGAAAAGGGAATACTAGTCTATAAGGTCTAGGTGGATATAACTACTTACTCTAATTTATCACATTCTCAAACTTTGAGCTTTAAAGTAAAGAATTATTGTGCTTACATGATATTTACATTTTATTGTCTATAATATTTCTGAATATCGCTAAATAGCTTAACTTAGCAATCATTGTTAGTCTTTTACAACATTTTCTAAATTTAGTAAAATGGATAAGAGGTGTATTGTTGAGGTATAGTGCTTGTTTATATAAACAGTATGTCATCATAGGTGACTTTATTGTTAGCTCATTATCCATCCTGTGCTGTCTTATCTTATGGTAATAAAGCAGTCTAGAGTTGCACACCAAAGCGGCGAGTTTAATATTATATACGCAGAACACAACTCTACAGCTACCACCGGTGCTGATATTATCAAGGTAAAAGCTTTACACTAATTTTCTAAATGGCGCTCTTGAAAGAAGCTTGGGACTAACCAATTCCGACACTGGATCAGTATGGATGACTAAGGAACTGTTCCTGAAGGTTATTGACCACACAATCACACATACCAAATCACGTAAAGAAGATCCGATAATATTAGCTACTGCCAATCACGCAAGTCCTATCAGCGATGACGTATTGAAACGCTTCAAGGAGAACGGTATATACACCGTTCTTTTACCACGATACACATCAAATGAAACACAGCCTCTTGATCGAACTGTGTTCAGAGCAATGACCCAACTCTTCAATGCCAATGCAAACTCATAGCAGCTGAGCCATCTAGGTGCCATATACCAAAGTGCAAAGCTTATTGGGCAAGCATACACTAAAGCATGCAGCGCACAGAACATTTTAAATGGTTTCAAAACTTCAGGAGTATGGCCTTTAGACAAAAATGTATTTATGGACATGGACTTTCTTTCTGCCACTGTTTTTGAAGCAACTACTGCTGAGGAACCAGGTATGTCGGTAACAGCGTCTTCCAACTTTAAGATGGAACAACCTGGCTCACCATCAGCTTCAAAAAACAATGTACATGTGTTCAGTAAAGTACCACCGAATGTGCGACCTTTACCAAGGAAAAGACCTTTGCTAAAGAAAAAACCAACTACTCCCGAAAAAAGAAACAAAAAGAACATTGCTAGTGGTTACCTGAATGCTACTCTATCATTGAAAAAGATGAGACCAACAGATTATTCTAGCTCTTCTGATGAAGATAAGAATGGATCAGTGATGGTACTAGATGATTCATCTAGAGATTAGGTAGAATAGAGACTACCTGAAGGTATCCCAGAGGTAGGCAGTGTGAGGGAGCATGAAGAATTATGTACTATAACTAGTTTTAGCTTCTTTCAGAATCAAATTAAATAAAAATATGGCAAAGCAGTTGTACTCAATGCCTTTGACTTGTCAGTCTTGTAAATAAGACTTTGCTTTATAATTTTAGTGAATAACAGATGAAGTAGGAAGATTCTATGTGGTAAAATTTAACACTAAGAACACACGGGTGCTCTATGTTGAGCGTATTCTGAGCAGTGGTCTTGGTAATGATGTGGAGGTGATTTTCTACAGAAAAGGTTCAGATGGTGTCTTCAGGCTACCTGCTACTATAGATCAAAATGATGTGAGTGTACATAATCTTCACACTATGCTCCCAGAATCAACAACCTTGTCTAGTAGCAAAACTAGGGAGCGGAGGTTTAAAATCTGACATTGAGCTTAGCCATGAAATAATCTAAACCTAAAGTCCTGGTCACAGGCGTTATAAACAGAGTTGAACTAAGATTTTGCGATGCAGTTTTTATTAAATATTAATAACACTCAAATAGTTATAATGAAGTATTACACGCCAAGACCCAAAATGTCTTTTCATTCTGTAGACATTGAGGATATGTGGGCCACTTATGTTCAAGCACCCTCAAGTAGTGGCCCATGAATCCTCCATACTGATCCTTGTATCCTCTTTCAAGGATAGATGGGCCATTGACTTCACTCCACAATTATTTGAATGCAGTTGGGAGTACAAAAGCAAAGCTATGTCCACAGATGCACTTAACCAAGCTCTACGACTATACAAAATTATAAATACAACAATGCAAAACTACGTTAGTTATTTTACAATAAAGAATTTTGCTGTTTTGTTGGGCCAAGTATCCTACTTCTCCTCTAGTTACGAGATAAGGGCAGGGTATGAAGGCGAGTGCAATACAGGACTGGTGCCTTCTTTACTTCAATCATGTAAATACTTTCATTTACACAACAAACAGAAAAATTGATCAATATAATAGTAACAGGAAGGCATGGAATTCTCATGCTCCTTTTACCTCATTCGAGGTTCTTTGTTGAAAAATTGAAAATAAATTACATATAAAAAAAAAATTTAAAAACCAGCAAACCATTGCATATGTATACCGGACTGTTCAAAAGTCCCAGACAAGGGGCAATATGGACAACTCGAGAAAGGTTTGCAAGACTGCGTGTAACATCACGATATTATTCGAAATCATCTTGTTCGAGCAGTGTATACATAACACTTCAATGTGTTCACTGACAAAATTTTCTATTCAAACTCTAAAAACTAAGAAAATGGTACAAAATACAACAATACTCGTAATGTTGTTGTATAGAAGTATTAGCAAAAGCAGATGGGGTAATGGAGAAAGGCCTAAACACCGGAGACATGTGCAATATTACAATGAACATGACACCTAATACATTAGAGGACCAACATTAAAGACAGTCATCATATACTCATGACTGTCATCAGTGCTCGTTTATATGAAGTCGATCTTCCGGTTCCGGTTGATGGTAGACATGAATCTTCATCGCTCTCAAAAATTGTCATTGAATTCAGCCTACAACCTTGCTATAACCTTACATCCACCAATGCAAAAAGAACAGAAATTTGAGGGTCCTACGGCCCAGGAAACTGACTCTTCTGAGCCTTTGAAGAGCCTAACACTTTTGTTTTCTCACATCACCAGTAAGTTTGCTACACCATAGTCACCTCCAGGTGTTTCATTCTTTTCTCCATCCTAGTAATGTCTTAAAGTGGTATCCCAACTAAAATAGGTAAAAACTGCTCTAAATATAAAAAAAATTATCAAACTAACCAAAGCCAGGGTTGAATGTGGTACGTGTCATGTACAATGGCAAGCTGTTCGTATTGAATCCTGGAAAGGGGGAGTGTCTCCTCATATGTACGACCTGCCAGAGTTGTGCTATTACTGTACAACCTGCCTCTCTAAACTAATTCGGTATGTATTTGCGCCAACCCTTGATGCAAACATTGCCGAGCTTAACAAAAGAAATTGGGCTCTTCACCAAAACTACCTCTGCAGAGCTCTCAAAGAAAATAGACCAAATCTCCAAACAAATCAATGAGTCGACCAAAAATACCAAATCATATGCTGAAGCAAACACAACAAAAACCCAAAATTTTGGCGAATTCAACCATATGCTCACTTCTATTCAGAAACCAGTCATACCGGCAAGTATACCATCCAATGACAACATCAAACAGCTCCAAACCATGGTAGAAGACATCCAAAATCTACCCACTAACATAAAACTGAATGTCGTCATCCACAATGTCCCCAAAGGCAAAAAAAGCACTTCGAACAATCATGCTGAAACTGCTCCAAGAAAACGACATTTCCCATACCCAAATCACCGACCAATCAAAGTGTCATTCACCGCAGAAGTTGCCATGAGGTACTTCGTGGCAAACTATAGCAATAAAGAACGTACTGACATCTTCATAATCAATGATCTAACAAAAGAACAACAAAAATAAGCTTTTGAGTTAAGGGAAGAAAAGCGTAGACTTGTCGCGGCAAATCCAGCAAACAAAATCATTCCACCAAAGCGGCTGGTAGCTGCAGATCGTATTTGAGTAGCAAAGCTACTACTGCGCCTGCAACAGCCTGCCAGCTGTAAGGGAACGAAGTGAAACGACCTCGAGTACCATCCCAGTACGAGCTCGCATTAGAGTCTCGCCTTGCAGAAGTGGTAAAAGAAAAGAAAGAAATTCAAAGCAGATACACAAAGCTTCTTATAAAATATGATAATCTAGAACACATACAAGCTCTCGGGCTAAAGGAACCCTCAATCAACATCAAAAATGAGCAAACAAAACAAAATGAAAATGCTGCATTCTCAGTACAACTAAGTATTGTAACCTAAGGTTGCAACAGGGTTGTCAACATTGTAGCTGGTTCCTTAATCTATCCTTTATCGACGCTTGTAGGCCAGTATTTGAATACTGACACCGCATCTAGGGTTGGAGAATGTGATGAATTGACAAAGCTGAGCTTCTCCCATTGCCATAAGTGTTCAGCTATTCTCAAATTAGCCTGTAATTCAAAAAGACCAGCTTGCAGGGAAAGCCCATAAATTAACATTCAGCCCTTGCTATATAAGCAAAGGTGCTTCAGTGTTAAGATGGGAACAAAGAGCACAGAGCTAGCAATACAGACTACGAATGACAGAACTAAAGATGAGAATTACGTTCTTAATCTGCATTAAGAACAGCATGGTAACAGTAGCTTACCTTTGTGCAGCTTTGTGTATACATATATATCTTAACATTCTTACATTTACAAGTGCAACTGTTTGAGTATCTATTATTTGTAACTCATTTCGGCATTACGCTTGATTGTAGTGAAATGTGTCTAATTGTTAGAACTATCTTTTCATGCTTATAGAGCTGGCGTGTGAATAAAGAGCCATACTCATTCACCAGTCACCTTGCTTGCAGCAATTAGTTGTGCATGATAGCTATTACTCAATTGGTGTAAGACAACTTGTACGCAGAACCTACTTGCAAGTGGCTAGTCAGCGCTGACTTCCACAACAGTATTTTAATAGCTGGACTTATAAAATAAAGAATTATCTGTTACTGGTAAGTATCAGTATTGCTTACAATTGCTTAACACCTTCACCTGTAATTCATTAATGTAAGCAAATGCTCGATAATGGTATTTAACCCTACTGCGGCATCTCCTCCGCCAGACTACCACCAGGACAACAATCCTCTTGAGATCGTTGCTGAAACTAAATATCTTGGCATGATATTACAATCAGACCTAAAATTTAACTCGCATATATACATGATAAAACATCCAAAGCAAATCGCCAACTTGGCATGATCAAACGTGCGCTCCACCATGCTCCAGAGAAAGCCAGACTTCTAGTGTATACAAGCCTTTGTAGACCCCATTTTGAATATGCTAGCTCAGTTTGGTACACGCCCATCAACAAGTTAGTTCAAAATATTGAAATGGTGCAGAACAACGCCATAAGGTATATTGCCAACATCAAGGGAAGAAAAAGCACTACTGCTGCTCGAGAAAAGCTTGAGATCGACACACTTGCAGATAGACGTATGAAAATAAGACACACTCTCTTATACCGTATTTTGTCTAACGAAAAAAACTATAATGCTCTGTCAAGCTTATATGATGAACTTATACAAGACCACCCTACTGAAATGACGACAACTAGGGCTGCGCCAAAAGAAGAACCTTCTCCAATATTCGCCAACAAATCAGTGTACCATAACATCTTCCTACCACAAAAAGTCGGTGAACTGAAATCAAAGATTGCTTGCTAACTGCCCTCGTAACATACCGATGCAGAAGCACGCTGCTCTATAACATATAGTCGTGACCACAGGTGTTCTTTAGCAGGATATTGCCGAAGCCGAGGCCGGGCCGTAGTCTACACACACACGCGCGCGCACCAAAAAAACAAGTTTTTTGTGTAAACTACGGCCCGGCTTCGGCAATATCCCGCTTAAGGACACCTGTGGTCGTGACATAGTAAGATACTACTGATAAATACTGACTAATGACTTTAATTTATGAGGCGCACCGCTTGTTCCTGCTCTAATGTGTCCGAAAGAAGAAGAGAAGAGTGCCTGAACCAGTAAAAATCAAATTAGTTCCCACATGACAAAGCAAAAGCGCACACTTGAACATAATCAAAATAGAATGAAATGACATAGCAAAATCAACACTGATGTTGTGTGTAGATTCAGATTAGTTATGCATAACATAATTTCTCCATTTCCACCTATAACAATGTTTCGGAAGGCAGACCCTATTTGTGTTAAATCAAAAATAACAACACTGCAAGACATATTTGTCCATTAAAAAACTTTAACAACATTATCTAAATTGAGAAACACGAAAGAAGTAGACAATAATTTCAAAAACGTTGCGATCATAGGATTATCGATATGTAGGCTACCTGCAAAATCTTTATCGAAAGTTGGTTACATTCACAGAACCTTTTTGAATCTTGAAACGCGACGATCGGCAGCCTTGACATTGCAGCAAAACGTAGGCCTTCACGTAACTATATTTGTGGATTTTCGACATAACGTTTGCCCAAACATTTTGGAGCATACCTGCCAACTCTCACGCTTTGGGCGAGAGACTCACGCAATCACCCCAAAGAATAAATGAAAATGCGTGAGATTTTTGCCCCAATTTCCACAATTTTATATATATGTACTATCATTGATACATCAATTGCCCCAAAACCAAATCTCACGCATTGCCCCACTCTTGGGTTGGCTAGTCTGTATTGGAATACACAACGGATATTCCAATAAGCTCATCCGAATAATTCTTGGAGTAATTCTTATCAGACTCAAGTATAGCTAGCACAACGTCCACAAGCACTCAATAACCGATTAATTTTCATTGAGTGACAAAGAATTAGTAGGTAATGCCAAATTAACTCGATTTCAAAACTCTTTGATTATGCAAAGCCATTATTTTAAACGGTGTCGTGCGCCGGAACATCCGTTATAATATACGATATAGAAAGGCGGAAGGCTCTCGGACTAGATTAGCAGGCGCTCTTTCGGTGACAAACTTCACCGCGTTCGGCCCACCCTTGTTGTTCTTGTATTCCGCGTTAGATTAGCAAATGAAAGCATAGCTAATAAAGGTCGAGGTCTACCCTACCGAAAGGCAAAGACACTACAAAAATCTTGAATATTCACGCAGTTTTATACGAACTGTTATAAAGGGGTTAGAGGGCTTACAGTATGCAAGGAGTTAGTAAGATGGCATTGATTACCCACATTAAAAGAGATATGCGATAGGTTAGTCAGGTGACATAAATTATTTGTAGATGATATATGTGATAGGTTAGTCCGATTGTTGTAGCTGATTTTGTTCTAAATGAGCTATCTACCTTCAGTATTAGTATGAGTCCAAATCTCATGGTATATGGATAGTCTTCACTTCAGTTGTGTTTGTCGTTAGGCGCAGAGGACTCTGGTTAGCCAGTGCTATAGTGTTATTCACTGTGTATGTGAGTGAAGTGCTTCAGGTGGGAGGTGGTCTAGTGATGGTTAGGTTATGGTTCTACAACAAGGCTAATCTGATGCTATAGTTTATGTAACGATGCCTTAAATATATATATATCTATATATATGTATATATCTATATATGTGTGTATATATATATATATATCTATATATATGTATATATCTATATATGTGTGTATATATATATATATATATATATATATATATATATATATATATATATATATATATATATATATATATATATATGTATATATATATATATTAAGCCAATGCCAACAAGGCTTCAAGCCATTCCATCCTGGCAGCTGAGGCTACAAAATAAGATCAAGGACTTGCGCAAGAAAGTTAGTAGGCTCAGTGAGAGATCTAACCACAGTTTGGAGCGTCCAAAAAGGGAAGCCACAATAGAAGCTCTAGAATCTGCCAAACAGCGGCTAGTAGCACTCTCGGCACGACTGAAGCGGTACACCAAAGAGCGAGATAACAAGAGAATGAACAAACTGTTCATCAATAATCCATCTAGAGTGTATTCCCAGTTCAAAGGTGAACTGCAGAGGCCAATGTCTGATCCTCCCCGATCTAGCACTTCAAAGTTCTGGAAGGACATCTGGGAGAAAGAGACCACTCATAACACCACTGCAAATTGGCTGAAGAGGCTTAAAGAGAACCAACAACACACTGTGGCTCAGCAAGGACTCACCATCAGCAAAGACGACATTAAGTGCAGAGTGCAGCGTATGAAAAACTGGGCAGCACCTGGCCATGACATGATTCAAGCCTTCTGGTTAAAGAAATTGACATCACTTCACACTAGAATGGCTAAGCAGATGGAATACCTAATAGAACAAGGTGACCATCCAGAATGGCTGACCAAAGGACGAACTGTGCTTCTGATAAAAGATCCAAAGCAGGGGCCGATTCCCAAAAACTATCGACCAATAACGTGCTTGCCCACCACTTGGAAACTGCTCTCAGGAATAGTTGCAGACAAACTGGAAGAGCACATGAGTCACTATATGACCAGTGCTCAGAAAGGAATTGGGCGCAACACCCGAGGAGCTAAACATCAGTTACTGGTGGATCGGACGGTCTGTCAAGACAGCAGGAGAAGGCAAACCAATCTTGCCATGGCTTGGATTGACTACAGAAAGGCCTATGACTCAATTCCCCATAGTTGGATACTTGAGTGCCTCAGTATGTACAATGTTCACCCTGCTCTTGTGGCATTCATCAAGATGTCGATGACCAAATGGAAGACGGAACTGGAGGCTAATGGCAAAAAGCTGGCGAGTGTACAAATTAAGCGAGGCATCTATCAAGGTGACTCCTTATCACCGCTGCTCTTCTGCATATGCCTAAACCCTCTAAGCAATATGCTGGAGGAGACTCAATATGGGTACCAGTTTAAGAGTGGCACCAAGATAAACCACCTCTTCTACATGGATGACATCAAGCTGTATGCTAACAAAGAAAGGGACATTGATTCGCTCATACACCTCACTCAGGTATACAGCAAGGACATCGGAATGACCTTCGGTATTGAGAAATGTGGAAGGCTAATTCTTAAGAAAGGCCATTCTATGCTCACAGATGGCCTAAGAATGCCAAATGGTACCATCAAAGATATAGAAGAAGGGTACAAGTACTTGGGGATTATGCAAAGCAACATCAACCACGAAGCCGAGGTACGTCACAAAGCCATTTCCGAATACAAGAAACGCCTTCGGCAGGTCTTACGGAGCCAGCTCAATGCCAAGAACCAAATCATGGCAATAAATACCTACGCACTGCCAGTAATAAGATATCCAGCAGGCATAATAAAGTGGACTGAGGAAGCCATCAAAGAAACAGATATAGCAACTCGTAAACTGCTGACCATGCATGGAGCACTCCACCCAAAATCTGATACTATTAGATTGTATCTTGATAGGAAAGATGGCGGTAGGGGACTCAAAAGTGTACAGCAGACAGTGAAAGAGGAGGAGCGAAGCATCAAAGCATATGCAGCCTCCATGGCCATCTCAGATAATTTGCTAGCTGAATTTCAATCGGCTGCTCTCACAACGGACCTATGCCCTGATGATGAGGAAATTGACTGGCATACGAAACCTCTTCATGGTGCTTACCACCAACAAATATCTAAGGTTGGCGATCTTCACCAGACATATATGTGGCTGAACAAAGGAAACCTAACGGCCAATACAGAGTCGCTAATCATGGCAGCCCAGGAGCAAGTGCTCCCAACAAGGCAACTCCAAACGAAAATCTATCACACTAGAGACGATCCTAGATGCAGACTGTGCAAAGATGCACCTGAGACCATCCAACACATCATCAGTGGATGCAGACAGCTAGCAGGGAACGCATACACTGAGCGGCATAATCATGTCGCAGGTATTGTGTATAGAAGTCTATGTGATGAGTATGGCCTTAATAAACCACAACACTGGTGGGAAGCTCCTGGTAAGGTCAATGAAAATGACCGCGCTAAGATCCTCTGGGACTTCTACATCCAAACTGACAAGCATGTCCTAGCAAACCAACCAGATATAGTGGTGGTAGACAAGGAGAACAAGAGGGCTACTATAATAGATATAGCAGTACCCAATGACTACAATATAGCCAGCAAAGAAAAAGAAAAGGTAGAAAAATATCTCCCTCTTGGAGAAGAAATTGAAAAATGCTGGAATGTAAGAACAACCGTAATCCCAGTAGTGATTGGGGCACTGGGCGCAATAACACCGGCGCATAAAATGTGGCTTGCCCAAATACCAACAACAATCAACTCAGGTGAGTTGCAGAAAAGTGCGCTATTGGGAACAGCTAAGATCTTGAGACGAGTGCTCAAACTCCCAGGTCTCTGGTAGGAGACCCGAGTTAGAGCAGAATTTACCACCCATACGGGGTATCCGGGGTGAGGAAACAATTTTTTATCGGGTATATATATATATCTATAATTATAGATATATACAACTATAAATACAACTATATATATATATAGATATAATTATATATATGTATATATATATGTATATACATTAGAGCTGCACAATGATCGCGTTAATTAAACGATTAACGCGACCAATACAAATACACGATTAATTGAGTTTGGCCAATTAATCTTCAATTAAAATGCAACTGAGGTGATGATCTTGATGTGGTTCCTTTCCTTTGTACTGTTTAGTACCATACGTTAGTAATACTAACGTAGCAGGTTATTACCATTTAATTTACTAACAAATAAATATTATGACAATCAACACTTTCTTACCAATAAATTACAACCGCAATTATTTTGCACTCAACTATGAAAACACAGTGAGTCGCTAACATTAAACTTGTTTATACAATGAACAAGCGCCGTGCCGACCTAGCTGTAAGCAGCCTTGTTGCTAGTTGTTTGAACATATTTTTAGGTAATAGCAACAAAAGTGATTTCAGTATTATTTAATACGTATCTTACAGTTTATTTTTGTTCATTTTTAAAAATTTTCTCACGTAAATTTTACATGTATTTTCATTTTTCAAAAAAGTCACAATCATATTTTAGCTTCAGAATGTCAGTAATATAAGATTGACACTT
The DNA here is from genome assembly GCF_963576615.1 of Watersipora subatra. Lineage (NCBI taxonomy): Eukaryota > Metazoa > Bryozoa > Gymnolaemata > Cheilostomatida > Watersiporidae > Watersipora > Watersipora subatra. The sequence goes on along the minus strand of NC_088710.1, from coordinate 57,826,229 downwards.
TATTGGAACATGAAAGCAGAAAATATTTTCCACCCTAGGTAGCGCATTTCTGTAAGTTGTTGGAAGCGTAAACAAGAAAGCTAAGTGCGGTATATGCCAGAAAGAATCTGCTTACCACCACAGCACATCATCATTAAGATATATTTTAACTAATTCTTATCCTACCGCGCAGAAATCATCACCAGTTGTTGCAGACAATAATTAATACTACTGACAACTGGCACTACTGTCCCCTGTGAACGGCTATTCTCTAAAGCTGGCAATATTGTATGTAGGAAGAGGGCATCTCTTTATTCAGATAATGGGAATAAACTGTGCTGTCTCAACTGTTGGCTGACTTAATTAAAGATTTTCATAGACAGTTTTTATACTCATAATAATTATTACATTGTAACTTATGTACACTGTACATAACATGTACTACTGCTAACAATTGTCTAAAATATAATTAATCTATATGTAGCTGTATTATTTGTTTTTGAATATGCAGATTTTTGCTAGATTAATTCCAAGATTAATAGAAGATTAACTGGTTCAGACCAGTTATTAATCAATTTTTATAATCGTTGTGCAGCTCTAATATATATAGATATATACGCCACTGTACGTACATTTTCAACCAACCCTCTACAGTCTGGGTTGGGGGTTAGCATAGCAGTCTAGACGTAAGATATTACGATACAATATACATGTTGATCGATCACCTATTAGTATACATTTAATTGATGTTGCTTTCTTAGTTGCTAGACATAGAATGAATATAACTATTAAGCTACTTCTATATAAATGCATAGACTGAATAGAAGTGGTTTTCCTACTATAGTGTTGCTACGGACTGAGTAGATAATTCCCAGCTCCACAATAAGAATATTGTACATGTATGGCGCACGTAAGCAATGGTTGTTAAGATGGATACTTATTTCCGCTAATGGGAGATAATATATGCTGTAGCAATGTATTGTAACTGCTAAGTTTCCTACCTAACAACTAATCTTTTGACATTTACGTGTGTGGGAACATCGCTAATACATGTATATGGCTATTTCAAAAACTTGATTTTCCACTATAACAAGGTGACACATCGTATATTGTATCTAGATGAGATATGTGATGAGGTAGTAAGGTCAGCTGTTTAGTTTTTGTCTAATTCTAGCTTACATTCTGCATACTCCATCCTAACATTCATTTAATGCCATTTCACCTTTTACTAACTCCTGTTTCAGCTATGCTGCAGTTGAGACATCAGTCTAATTTTCATTTGTATTTTAATGTTGCCCATTTGCTCTATGTTGTTCTAATAATTAATTGTTGTCAGTTTCACGAAGTAACAAACAAGGAACTCATGCACATTCTCAAAGACTCGAACTTCATGGGTAATGTATTAAAGTTTCGAAAATATGAAAATTTATACTTCAGTGAAATATAGCGCTAATTTTTGGAAAAAATATTGAGGATGAGATGAGCAAGACCCACTTGGGTATTATGTCTAATGTGAAATAGCTCAACCTCAACCTGGACATTCGTATGACCTACAAACAATTAAACAGACACAATATAACATATTATTAAGGATATTACACCCTTGGGCATTATGTTGCACTTATGTGGCATAAAAAACATTTCGGAAAGTAGTGATGAAAAAATAATTAATCAATAATTAAAATGTGTAAATAAAACTAATTAAACAGTATGATGAATCAGTAACTAATAAATACCAATAAATTAACAATAAATTACTTTTTGGTTGGGAAGACAGAAGCTATGGCAAAAACAATAGTGATTGGTGGCGACGCCCAAAACATATCGAGGGTCTTCAGTAAAATATTTTAATAACTTTGTGTTAATCATGACAGAAAAATTACTGCTAGTGATTATATAATTTATGTGGTTATCTCTTCACTAATGCACATTTTTATTGTCTAGGCTATGCCATCAGCCAGATAGCCACCTCAGTTGGTTCAGATGGCCTCAGTCTTGCCCTAGCAGAAAGTGGTGAGGTTTTTAGCTGGAGAGATGGAGACTGGCAAACTTGGCCATGGCAATAGCAATCAACAGTGACGTTCAAAGTATATCGAGAGTCTTCAAGGGGAGGACGCTGTACAGGTAGCTAACAGTTATACAATCCTATGTTTGTGTGTGATCTCATCATTGTTAATTTCATTTCAACTAGTGTTTAACCAGTGGCAGTGTATTGGTATAATTTATGTAGATATCACCTTAAATGTTCAAACTGCTGATTATCACAAAAGTATATTCTAGTATAAGCTAAATGTGGTTCATTAATTGATTTATGAACTTACTAATCATTTTCAGCAGTGAAAGCCCTCTGATGGGAATGCATACAAAACATTCACTTTATGGAAGTATGTATTTATGGGTGCAGACAACCCTAATAAATGGTGATTCTGTGAAACAGACACCATTTAGACATTTAGACACTTAGACACCATTTACCCATTTGACAGGGTATTGGTCTAATTTATGCAGGTATCACCTAGAGGAATATTCAAACTGGTGATTTTTACAAATAAACTAAAGTTGGCAGTTACAATCTAACATTTCCAAAATTGTAGATCTGCAATCTGGCATTAGCATACTCTAGTGTAAGCTAAATGTGGTTCATTCATTGATTTATTTATTAATAATTTTTGAAAGTAGGAACACTGATGCGAATGCGTACCAAAAGTTACAATAGATTCAGTTTATGGAAGTAGGTAATACATGGGTACAGACCACCCTGGCAATTAACTGTTCTGTAAAACAGACACCATTCTACTTTCCTATGATGTGCTATATATTTAACCTTCTTATCTTGTTATTGTCTAAAATCTAAATGGTATACTTGTTACATTACAACTAGTTATTGTTGTCTACCTGCTATATGAGCAATGAGATTATATAAACTTGAGCTAGTATAGGGTTATCATGAGGTCTGGTTATAACTATTGCAACATATTGTTGTTCATCATACATCAGTATAAAATAGATAAGAGGTTTCTAACTTCTACTGCAGGCTTCAATCACCCTTTCGCACTCTCAGCTAATGGCAATCTTGTCTGATTATTTGGCGATGGTGACTGTGGCAAACTTGGTATTGGCAGTGCCCAAACTGCCACAAAGCCAGTTTTTATTCTAAAGCTAATGGATGTAGGAATTGCCAAGGTCGCTGCTGGCACACAGTTTTCAGTTGCTCTCAGTAAAGGTGGAGTTGTCTACACTTGGGGTCAAGGTATTTTATTCTGCGCTCGTTATCAAAAACACTAGCTTTCACAGCTAACCAGGAATTGTAAAGGCTAACAATTGATATGCAACATATAAAGACTCTTCGCATCAATACCATTCGTAGTGTTTTCTATGCAGTAGACATTCCTATAATGTATACCTTCTTTAACATAAATTCCACTCAGCATAAAGAACTTATCTTAAAGGTCGACTTGCAACAAAATTTGCATTGCAGTTATTTGGTATCAAAAGGTTCACCATGTTTTACTCTGCTGTGTTGTAGGTTCAGAATATATGGAAATGTGATTACAAGCTCTTAAAGCTCAAAAACGAACATTTAATCGCAGTCATCACAAAAACCAAAGGGCGAAGATGTTCTCTTTTCTGCTCTTTTTCTTAAACGCCAGCTCTCAAAACTAACCGTGAATTGTAGAAGGTAATAATTAATATGCAACACATAACAATCTTTCAATAAAAACCCTTCGTAGCATACCCAACATATAACTGCCAATCTGGGTTTGCTTTTATTTCATCTGCCTATTCAGGCCTGCCCTTGTGGTGTTCTACACTGGGTCTACACAACTGTTACTTTGTCCAAAAAAGGTCACTACAGGAAGGAGTCATCCAGCAGTCTGGTCTGTCACACTAAAATGTGATTCTACTGAAGATTCTGTGCCTGATCCAGTACCAGGCCAGTATACAGCTCTACAAGAGATTTGTAAGCACTTCTTCCAAAGTCGTCTTCTCTTGCTTAGCAACCATTGGTCTATGGTTTACTCAAGCTGGAGGCTCTTCAATCTACAACCTAAACAGGTAAGAAGCTTTTGTCTATTTGCTAGCCCCTCAAAAAAGTATATTTAGCTAATGTTACTTTATGTCTAACTCTATATATATATATATATATATATATATATAAATCTCAAAGTTTGTCATTGTTTGTCGTCTGTTCAGATGTCTGCCTGTCCATTAATGGTTATTAAAATTTTGGAATAAAAAACTCTCTGCGTGCTGAATTTGAACTCATGGATATTGTAACCACAAGTTTCAAATCATGCCTTTGAGCCACTGAGCTATACAGTCCTCAACATTCTATATCTCTTATCATATACCGTATGCACACACTAAATGTGCACTTTTGACTATTAACTAGTATTACCTTTTGCATTTGTTATTTTTTGAAATTGTTTAAAGACTAATTTTTTGCTACCATTACCTATTTTTTGTATTTGTAAGTTTAAAATGTGCCGTTTCAATTTCAAATGTGTCGTTACACTTCTGTTTTTGATTTTTCGTAAGGTTCAGTTGATGAATCGGTAAAGGCTAATACTTTTCATGCGGACAATTGTATTATCTTGAGTAGGAATAGCCTTTACATTCTCTCTCTGTTCGGTCAGACAAAGACAGTCTGATATCTCATTTTAACATTTGTACCAGTATCGATGGGTACCAGTATGGTCGTATTCAAAGTTTTGATAGATAGCTTTTGCTGGAACACTAACCTTTTTAACACACACACGTCTATGCACAAATTATAATTATTAATTCAACATATTCAGGGTTTTTATTTTGTTTTCTCGGTTCGTATTGATTGTATCATTACCAAATCATCTTTTATTTTACTTGTAGCAAAACAGACTTTATTTAGCTATCACTTGCTAATCATTCCACATTTACATTTAAACACTTTTATAGTTGTTTTAATTTGTTTCTTATTTTATTTGATTTACACAAAACATTTTCCTCATGATGTGAAGTTTGAAAGTTACAGCTGTTTGAAAAAGTTTTGAAAGCCATTGCTATGAAAACCGAAAATAATTCAAAATGGCGTCGCGGAGTCAAACAATCAATTTTTTACTGGCTCGATTAATTATAAAGACTTGAAAATTACATTAGAAAAATACTTTGGCACTGTAACGAATGCAGAATTATCTGATGAAGAAGAACGTTTAGACAGATAACTTCCCAAGTTCTATTGGTTAATTGATGCCGAAGATGACTAAAGTAATAATTGCAAAGCTAGAGGATCAGGAAGTCATCAGAGTTAAGACTGCATTTTGAAACTTCATTCATGAAAGTGAACTTGAACTTGATAATTGAGAGGCTGACTTTCCAAACCACTCTTTTCATTGTAAATGTTCTTGTAAAGTTGGTCCAGGAGCATCTTAGCCTCTTTCCAAACCACTCTTTTCATTGTAAATGTTCTTGTAAAGTTGGTCCAGGAGCATCTGAGCCTCTTTCCAAACCACTCTTTTCATTGTAAATGTTCTTGTAAAGTTGGTCTAGGAACATGTAAGCCTCTTTCCAAACCATTCTTTTCATTGTAAATGTTCTTGTAAAGTTGTTCCAGGAGCATCTAAGCCTCTTTCCAAACCACTCTTTTCATTGTAAATGTTCTTGTAAAGTTGGTCCAGGAGCATCTGAGCCTCTTTCCAAACCACTCTTTTCATTGTAAATGTTCTTGTAAAGTTGGTCCAGGAGCATCTAAGCCTCTCTTCAAACCACTCTTTTCATTGTAAATGTTCTTGTAAAGTTGGTCTAGGAACATGTAAGCCTCTTTCCAAACCATTCTTTTCATTGTAAATGTTCTTGTAAAGTTGTTCCAGGAGCATCTAAGCCTCTTTCCAAACCACTCTTTTCATTGTAAATGTTCTTGTAAAGTTGGTCCAGGAGCATCTGAGCCTCTTTCCAAACCACTCTTTTCATTGTAAATGTTCTTGTAAAGTTGGTCCAGGAGCATCTAAGCCTCTCTTCAAACCACTCTTTTCATTGTAAATGTTCTTGTAAAGTTGGTCCAGGAGCATCTAAGCCTCTTTCCAAACCACTATTTTCATTGTAAATGTTCTTGTAAAGTTGGTCTAGGAGCATCTAAGCCTCTTTCCAAACCACTCTTTTCATGGATTTATTTCAGAATTAGCAAGTTTTATTGTACTACCTATAAAGTGATAGGTATTTTGCTTTGGTAAATATTACCATATTCGTGAGCAGTAGCCAATCCAGTTATAACAAAATTTGGTTAGCTGATATTATATGTGGACATGTAAGAGTTAAAACTTTTTTTATTTAAATATTCAGATTTAGCGTAAAATTCTGTTCTCGAAACTGCATATTTGTAGCAATAGGGTTAATTTACTGGTGATTTTAAGGTCTAAGGTGACTCTAACTGTAAATAATTACATCACTCGAAATTTCCAGGCATATTTATATCGGTTTTGTGTTTCAGCCCATTTTAAAAGATATACAGTACCATATGTAGAGTTTTTACTAAAAATCTGTTCTAACCAACATAAAGCTACATTTTTTTGCAGTGGAGTCTGTAGAATTTTCTCTGTTTAGCTGAGCAACTATCTAAATTTTTGTCTCAATCCCACTTTTTGTATCATGACCCAATTATGCAAGTATGTAATAAAAGTTGTACATTGCTGTGGTATCCGCTATGCTACCTGCAGTATATTTTTTTTCTGCTGTGCTCTGCACAGGTAATATCTTTTACGCGCTTTGAGGCTCAAGGCTCAGATATCAAGTATGTGCCTATGGTGGCCGAGGGCCAGGACATACAGATGACATTTCACAACAGGAAAGGAGTATTGGAAAGAGCTCTCTCATATGGATGACTAGCCAATTAACCGACATTGCAATAAAATAGTAGTAAATTGGTCATTGGTAATAGATTAGTAGTAATAAAATAATAATAAATTATAAAATAATAATAAATTATAAAATAATATTTGAAAGAATAATATAATAATTACTAATAATAAAATAATATAACGATGCAATGTCTTCTGACGTCAACTCTTTTTCTGCGCTGCTGAACTAGTCGATATTACCGTCCAAACAACTTTTAGGCAGAGCAAAACTTTTACACTTTGCATTTAGCACAAATGCAACGCGTAAATGCTTTGCTTGCTAAACATAACCTTTGTACCATCGTAAATGTAAACCGTTTTTATATACAGTACTTCCAAGTATCAAGAGCGCGTTAAACGAGGAGCTACTATTAGCCTGAGAAAGTTGTTATTTATTTCTATGGTGTTGCTTTCAAAGTTTTAATAAAAAAAATTAAATCTTTCGAGTTGAACAATGACAGAATTAAATGTTATTGATATAACCAAGTCATTATTAGTACTATTTTGTAGACACTTTTCTACTGATCAATTAATATTATGGGTTTGTAAAGATCAAAGATTGGCAAAGTGGCGGGCAAATGAAGGTGGCACTCAAATAGAGAGTGGCGCTCTATTTTTCAACCCTTTTTTCAGGGTGGTGGTCAAATAGAGGTGGCATTTAAATAGAGGTGGTGTTCAATTGGAGGTTTTATGGTAATTGATAGATTTTAAAGTTTTTGCATTTTTGATTATTAATACTCAATCCATCTCCCTCTCCACTCTTATGTACAAAGCTGTAATGTTTTAAGAATATACAACAAAAGTTATATATTGAAAGTTGTTTTGAGTCTAAAGTCAAACGAAAGATTGAACTTACACAATTGATATGTTAAAAAATATATGGAATGTGTGGAGAGATTGGAGTCGTTTGTTCATTTTCACGCACACCAAAATACCAAAGAGCTCTAAGCATGCTTTACTTTTTCCCTCATTTATATTTTATTTTAAATATTTTTCATGCTTGTTGCTTTCCTTTGATCTTTAACAACTGTTTAAATGGAGTTTGTGTTATCCTTTCGTATCCCGCTGATTCCTTGTTTACCTCTCAAACCTGCATCTTTGAACATTGGATACTCAACTAGGGTAGCAAGCAAGTTATGGCTTAGAAACTTTGCCAGGCCTTACTTAACTGCCATAGCATAGACATAGATGACTACACGCTTACGAGAAACTCGGATGAACCTGTAGAGTTTTAAAAAGAAAGTGTGCTGTGGTAATGCCATTTTGACAAGATATCTTGCAGTATATATATACATGTATGTACATATGAATATGTACATATGCAAATGTATATGTACATATATACACCTGAATATATGTGTATATTCAGGTGTATATATACATATGAATATGTACATATACACCTAAATATGTACATATACACCTGAATATGTACATATACATAGATGACTACACGCTTACGAGAAACTCGGATGAACCTGTAGAGTTTTAAAAAGAAAGTGTGCTGTGGTAATGCCATTTTGACAAGATATCTTGCGGTATATATATACATGTATGTACATATGAATATGTACATATGCAAATGTATATGTACATATATACACCTGAATATATGTGTATATTCAGGTGTATATATACATATGAATATGTACATATACACCTGAATATGTACATATACACCTGAATATGTACATATACACCTGGATATGTACATATACATCTGAATATGTCCATATACACCTGAATATGTACATATACACCTGAATATGTACATATACACCTGAATATGTACATATACACCTGAATATGTCCATATACACCTGAATATGTACATATACACCTGAATATGTACATATACACCTGAATATGTACATATACACCTGAATATGTACATATACACCTGAATATGTACATATACACCTGAATGTGTACATATACACCTGAATATGTCCATATACACCTGAATATGTACATATACACCTGAATATGTACATATACACCTGAATGTGTACATATACACCTGAATATGTACATATACAGGTCAATGAATAGTGTACTGAAGGTGTTTTAAAGCACAAGCTCAGCCCATTCAACCATTCAACTTGTGGCTGCCGGATTGGTAATATATATGCTCTATTTTTATAAATGTACCTTTATTTTTATTTCCCGTACTGTTACGGTGAGATCAGTTACAGAAAAATATCAGGGAAGTTTCTACCTATGGATATAAAGCAAATGAAACTATTGTAATATGTTAATGAATGTTTGTAATCTCTAATATCATTTTGCTGTAACTACAATCTTTGCAGATCTTCATTGACCTATATAGCTAATTCTCTTCCAGTTAGGCTATTTTCTGTTGTTTTTGTTTAATATTTTCCAACTCACTTCTTCCAGAACTATTCTATCTTTTGGTGTGCCAATAGTCTTGCAGTGATTCATCTTCTCAGTGATTTGCTGGTAAGTAAATAACCTTGAACTGATGTTCACAACCGTACACCGCTAACATCCAAGTCAAAGTTCGTTGTATCTGCCACGAACCAGATGAAGAAAAATTATACCATGACATTGTAGCTATCAAGTAATCCAACCTGCAGTATAGGTGATTTGACTATAAGTATAATCCAGAAGAGTCCGAGATATTAATTTCATGACTAACACTGAACTGATGGTTGAGATGAAGGCTGTGATATATGATAATAGCTTTCAGGGTCTACTCTTGGTTGCTCTCAGCCAGTTGGCGCTCATTATGAATTGATCTTCAAAACAATCATCCAATCATATTTTGATTAGCTCCTGTGGCCATCCCACTTACCTAGCTTCTTCCTTCAAGTCGAAAAACGTTTTAATTTTCACAATCTTTTTACAGATTTATCAGTCAATGGACCGTCGGTATTTGTCGAGATAGGTAGACATCATCTGGCTCTCGAGTGGCTAAAGCTGTCGATGTCCTAAATGTCCTATTCAAGTGTTACTTCTTGTGTATTTATTAAGAATATCCCAAGAGCTGATTTGAGATAATAATGTGTTTTGTAACAAATTATTTTTTGCAGTTAAATAATAGTTTGTGACAGTAGAGCGAGGAGATCAGGACTGGCTGCCCAGTTGGCCTTTGCTCGATGCCACAACCGGACCGAGTCTTATTATCACAGCACCAGACTCGGTTGTAGATGAGCCAGCTCGATACACTGAACTAGTTAACATAGGACTAGCCAGCTGGGACCGCAGCAGAGGGTGGAGCCTACAACACCAACTGGCTATATAAGGAGCCTGATAAGAAGGTCAATGCATAGATAGCGACAGTCTCCCTGCGTGTTGTTACTTGTATGTGTACAAATTAACTTCATGTATATATATATTGCACAAATATATACTCTCATTGGTGATACACTCAGTGTATTTATTCTTGTCGAGAGTAAAGAGAGCCGACAGTTTCCTTTAACCTAACCCTAGTTCAGTTCCATCATCCACTTTATATGGTAGTTAAACTCAACATTGTATTACTATTCTTTATGTGGATTCTATGTGTGTATGCTATGCTATAGCTCAATCAATGCTTTACCTTGCCATATAAAGGGCTTCTAGGTTGATGCTTCATCAGATATATTCTAAGTATATCTTTCCAGCACAGCTTCAACAAAAATCAAACATTTATGAGCAATAGTCGGCCTAGCAAGTAATCGTACTTGAGAATGTCATTTGTCAGATTAAAGCTTTTAGTACACCATACAGGTCAGTCACCCCTAGACGATATTCAAAATTTTTTGGCTGTCCTTACCACATCTTTACACTAAAATATTCGGCTATTATGGTCTACAAATAATGTAAAATAAAAGATATCCTCTCTATATAAGTTTGAATTTTTTTGAGTTTTTGAAGCACTTTAGTGCAATTTTTTATGAGTTTGTACATGTATATATTTTATTGGCCATAAGAAAAATGTGAATTTTGCATTCTAAGTATGTTCTGTCAACACATTTTTCCCTGAATATTTCATACATGTCTTTTAATCACTAATAATATGCATAAATTGAAAAAAAGACTATGTATGTAGATATCTTCATTATGAGAGAACATTTGGTTATCTCATATACAGAAATCTATAAACCCTGTATGTGTAACAAAATTGGTTCGCTTTAGGCTTTAACACTACTATCAATGTATTAATTTATAACAAATTGATGTTTGAATGAACAGTCCATTTAAGATATTTGAATTAAGTCTATCAGCATGATTTACTGGTAATGGAAATTGTTGCTGAAGTCATTGTGATGCTCTGGAATGTGAATAATTGTTGGCTTCACGAATGCTCTCCCTTCTAGTTCATTGTCTTCTGCTATCAAATCTACTGATGGTGTGATTCTGTGCTCGTCTACTGCGATTGTACACTACTGTCAACTGTACTGGTCGTGTCATTTCATACGTATCTTGTGCGATTGTACACTACTATCAACTGTACTGATCGTGTCATTTCATACGTATATCGTGCGATTGTACACTACTATCAACTGTACTGATCGTGTCATTTCATACGTATCTCTTGCGATTGTACACTACTGTCAGCTGTACTGATCGTGTCATTTTATACTTATCTCTTGCGATTGTACACTACTATCAACTGTACTGATCGTGTCATTTTATATTTATCTCGTGCGATTGTACACTACTATCAACTGTACAGATCGCGCCATTTTATACTTGTTCTGTGCGATTGTGTTGTCTGACATCAATCTTCTGCAATTGTACGCTGCCGTCAATTGTGCTTTACATTATTCCGTCGCAATAGTGTACTACTGACTGTGCATATCGTAATAGTCTACATTAACCTTGGGTGTAGAAGATTGTTACAACATGTTCAACGAAATCGATGAATCTGAGGAAATGTTCTATGGAACGTGAGTATACTCTTCCTCTGGCCTTACTAGCCTAAGTTTTGCGTGCATAAATTATAATATAAGTTAATGCTATCAACGTTGGGCAGCTTTAATCATTCAAATAACTCATCGCAATACTCAAACATGCAACATTGCCGCAAGGTGGTACTGAGAACCATGCAAAATAAAGTAATATTCATATTTTAGAAGTTCCTCAACCATCCTGGACAGCAAGGCTACAGGCTTTTTTTTAAACAAAAAAAAGTTGGCTCCAGTGAGGAAGGTTTCACCGATGAAGGTGACCACTGATAAAAGTGGCAGAAGAACCAAGGAAAGCTCATTCTTAAAAACTGTCCAAAAAAAGACCAAGTCTTTCCTATGTCAAGGTATAGTTGGCAATAGTTATAAAGGTATTTTTCACTGTTCTGCATTTAACGAATGCGCAGGACTATTAGAATATAATGTGAAGAACATTGCATCATATTCGGTTACAATTGAGAAATTTATTAAAAATCAATCAAGATTTATCTAAACATATGTGTGGCTAAGACGCTTGGCAGCCATTATTATCCTGATGAACATGATATAGACATACTCCTCATTATGTTACCGCTAGCATATCATATGTATATGTCAATGTGTGTCACTCTGTGTCTTTATTTCACAATATACGTCTGCCATCGACGAGATATAATTGTTTAAATAAAGTCATAACTCTCAGGCTTGAGATGATAAAATGAGAGCTGATGATAGTAGCAAGAATGCTGACTTATACTTATGGCTTGTCTCGCATTGTTGTAAACTGTCAGTTTTATGTATGTTACTGACAGGCCTGTATTCTCTGGTTGCAAGTTGGGGCTGCAAATGTTAGGCAACTAGTTATGAACACTTGGGGTTTAGGGGGCGGTGTTATACGATCCCTCTTCAACGGGGTACGGGGCAGCGCCCCGGAGCTCTGGACCTTTTAGGCATCAACAACCCTCAAAATATGCATAAATGCAATCAATTGTAAGCATCGAAGTCTACATAAATATATTGCTTATGGTTCATGGTAGGTAAAACTTTTTCTTTATTCAACAAGCGATATAAAACTTATGACAATACAGATTTCTGTCAAAAAACATTACTTCTTTATTGCAATAGATTTTGTTCTGTCAATATGTCCATGGTCGAAATCTTTCACAACTGATTCTGTATCTACATGTATTTCAACATCTTTATATATGTGTAATATTAGAAGATTATTTAGACAAGCCTGCCCGATAGTGCTCCTCATCTGTTTTGATTTGCTTCAATGCAGAAAAGGATCTTTCACTCACTGCATTAGTGGCAGGCAAAACTAATACAATTGTACTAGATTAGTGAGCCTTATCACTAGTTGCATCTAGCGCTCGTCATTAGTAGTTGGAAATTCCAAGTGAATGAGCTTAGACTGCAATTCTTAGTACTTAGCCGGTAAAAATTACTAAAAGGTTGGGGCGGCTCAGCCGCCCAGCCGCTCCAGGGAATACGGCCCTGGTTACTGATCACTTTTAAGAGAGCTTCAATTTTATTGCATCATTGTTTTTATCATCCAATTATACTGCTTTAATGTGCTGTTACCAGGGATGCTTATTATGTTATTATTGTTTCATAAAAGAGGTATGACATATGATGCAATTGAATTGGGAAATTGTTAATTTATTGATGAGAATTGCATTAAATCGAGTCACTTTCTAATCATCTCTAACAGCATGTTATTATGTCATTATTGTTTTATATGTATTGCAGCTCTCGGCAGTAACAAAGTTTGCGATGCCTCGTAAGTAATACCCTTTTTAATGTTCTGTTTAAACCATAGATATAGTAGGGTTTACTATATCTATGGTTTAAACCATGTTTCTATTGACCATTGATGTCACACTGCTGCTACAGTCACTAGCTAATGCTGTCAGTGATACTAATATGAATCCCTTGTTAGGAGAGTGAAGAATCAAAGGAATGAAAAGATCAATAAAAAGGCAGAGCCTCGACGTAAGTTAGATCAATCATATTTCCAATATCACCTAAATTTTTAACATTCTCACTCTAGTTAATTAGCTATTATTGAGTAAATGGAAGTGTATTGTAGAGTTGTGCCTTCAAAATGCATTGCATTTTACATCTGGGCATTAACATTTTAAATAACAAATTTTTCATTACATACTTTTACTACTGCACAGTACGTAGTAAACATGGAGTACAACTATTTTCTAATGCGCAGTAAGCAGTATTGGTGCAATGGCGGCCTGCCTACTGCCCAGGGCGCAGTGTTATATTCCGTAAGAAAGTTGCTAAAGCGCATTTAGCTAAATACAGTAGGCACTTTTGCATTACACTGTACATCCAAGCGCGGCACATTTTTGTGAAAATTCATTACAAAATCGAGTATTGAGTTGACTGGGTTGCAACCACAACACCATTGCGATATGTGAATGCTGCCCAAACTCGAGTATGAACAGGCAAACAAATTGATCACAATTAGCATACTGTATACGGTTGAAGTGATAATCTATTATGGTTTTCCCACGACCAAACAAGAGCGAAGCGATTGTTCGGGAGCTTTATGATAAATGCACATGTGCACACAACTCACGAAAATTATTCATCAACGGCCATCGCAAACTCTTGTACCGAAATCTCATCAACAAATTTAACCATTTTTCAATGGAGTCGTTTAAGTATAATAACGATACAAAACACATATAAACCTATTTAAATATGTTACTAAGTTTTTGAAAATTGTAGACAATATCCTACACCTTACCCATCTGATCGGATTATTCATAAATAGACAGATTAACTTGGCCTAAAACCGCTATTAAAACTTTGACAAGCCTTTTTTAATCAAAATTAAGACCGGCCAACGAAACGCCGAGAAGGCCGTGAGACAGAGAGTAGAACCATTAAGTCGTGCGCATTTCACGACAAAAATGTGCACATTTCACCAGTCTATAGCATTGTCGAATTGCCGAAGGTTTTTGTAACTAACGTAAAAGTACTGAAAAGTAATTGTTTCTTTTTTGCCGATTTCAAAGTAACTGACATTTTAGACACTTATAATGAGTACTTTGGTATTCCAACTGATGTCCAAAGCAGTGAACGTAAAGGAAATGATAATGATATTTTTCTAACGATTCTTATAAGATTATTACGATGTTTAGTTATAAGAATAATTATTCGATTTTATAAGACTTAACTATAAGAATAGTCATTCGAATTTACAAGATCGAAGTATATAGTGACCGATGTTGGGCAATATGTTACTGTTATTATTTTTCCTAAATCATTTTGTTAAATAGATTTTCTAAAAATCTAGATAAATATCACAACTTCTTGATATTGGTTGCTATGACGTTTTGAAATGTAAACAAAATTGTGCATTGGTTTTCTATCATTACTGTATTACTATATTGATAATACTGGTTATTCTAATAATATCAGTGCATTTTACTTCTAATATTACATTTCTCCTATTGCAGGGGGAAGATATAAACATATAATTTTTTCCTTTCATTATTGCTGTTTGTTGTACATAATAACACCCACACCCAGTACATTACAGCTACCATTGCAGTTATCCTATTGCACTTCAGTGCCATTTGACTGCTAATATTGCATTTCTCAACTATCAGTACCCTTTCTTTTTTCCAATATCACTTTGGTCGTGGGCTGTATGACAGGGGAATTTCTAGTAATATAAAATGCTAACGACGATGCAATACTAAGATTCTAATTTCATTGATCGGAATTGTGATAAAGCCTGACTCTCTATTCCGAAACGATATGGAATTAAAATACAAGTTCATGAGTTTGCTGAACATAGCATCTGACAATTTTGCACAATGCAGTGCAAATTCTTGGAAAATCAGCAGTTTGAGTTGATGCACAGTATCAACTTCATACTAATACGCAGTTACAGTACACATGCAGTTTCAAAGTTACGCGCATTAGCAGTACGCATGAAGTGCTGGGTTTCAAATGAAAGTGATTGAAGTGAATATGCAGTAGATTAGAGTGGGCAGTTTCCAGTAAGAGCTCAGTTGCAGTAAATGTCTACTGCGCACTAGAAAATTGTAACACACTGTAGAATTACTGCGCACCAACTGTGAGGATACAGTGCAGTTCTAATGCATGACAACCCTGGTGTTTTGCATCATTGTTTCTATCATCCAAACATACTGCTTTAATATGCTCTTACCAGAGATGCTTATTATGTTATTATTGTTTCATATGTATTGCAGCTCTCGGCAGTAACAAGGTGTGCGATGCCTCGTAAGTAATACCCTTTTTAATGTTCTGTTTAAACCATCTTTCTATTGACCATTGATGTCACACTGCTGTTATAGAGACTAGCTAATGTTGTCAGTGATACTAATATAAATCCCTTGTTAGGAGAGTGAAGAATCAAAAGAATGAAAAGATCAATAAAAAGGCAGGGCCTCGACGTAAGTTAGATATCACCTAAATTCTTATTAGAATTTATTAGTTACTATTGAGTAAAGTGATCTATCCACCCTTGATTAGATGTCAGTTACTATTGAGTAAATTGGTATCCCAGCCCATAATTTATGTCACTTAGTACTGAGTATATTAGTCTCCCCACCCTTGCTATGATGTCAGTTACTATTGAGTAAACTGGTCTACCTACCCTTGACTTGATGTCAGTTACTATTGAGTAAATAGGTCTACCAACCCTTGATTTGATGTCAGTTACTATTGAGTAAACTGGTCTACCTACTCTTGACTTGATGTCAGTTACTATTGAGTAAATAGATCTACCCGTACTTGATTTGATGTAAGAAATAGTTGGATAGGTGTAATCTGCAGAAGGCAGGTCCCTCATGTCATCATCTTTTCTAATAGATTAGGCATTTTATGGATTTTTTTGGGAGGGTACCGAGATGGTTTCCTGATACCCGTCTCAGGTTTCCTGTCAATGTTGTTTTCCTTAGCAGTGCAGCGCAAGAGCAATTATGGTTGGATACTCTTCCTAACACCACCAATAATCCTTGTATGTCTTGAACCAGTGGCTTACTAATCATAAGTCAGTACCCTAACCTCTGAACCGCCGCTGCTTAAGTCATATAAAGAATAGAATGTATATCCTTGAACAGTTTTCTGGCTATGTTTGAGTCGACCCTTAAATCATACTAACGAAGTTGCAAATGCACATTTTTGTGGTGTTTGTGTAACACCTGTATAAAACTAGAATGTTTAGATGCCATTCATTGACCAATGCACTTGCTCAATTTAATATTTAATATTAGTAAACTGGTCTACCTACTCTTGATTTGATGTCAGTTACTATTGAGTAATTTGGTCTACCCACCCCTGATTTGATGTCAGTTACTATTGAGTAAATTGGTCTCCCCACCCTTGATTTGATGTCAGTTACTATTGAGTAAATTGGTCTACCCACCCTTGATTTGATGTCAGTTGCTATTGAGTAAATTGGTCTACCCACCCTTGATTTGATGTGAGTTGCTATTGAGTAAATTGATCTATCCACCTGTGATTAGATGTCAGTTACTATTGAGTAAATTGATCTACCTACCCTTGTTTTGATGTCAGTTACTATTGAGTAAATTGGTCTATCCACCTTTGATTTTGTGTCAGTTACTATTGAGTAAATTGATCTATCCACCTGTGATTAGATGTCAGTTACTATTGAGTAAATTGATCTATCCACCTGTGATTAGATGTCAGTTACTATTGAGTAAATTGATCTATCCACCTGTGATTAGATGTCAGTTACTATTGAGTAAATTGATCTATCCACCTGTGATTAGATGTCAGTTACTATTGAGCAAATTGGTCTACCAATCCTTGATTAGATGTAAGTTACTATTGAGTAAATTGATCTATCCACCTGTGATTAGATGTCAGTTACTATTGAGTAAATTGGTCTCCCCACCCTTGTTTTGATGTCAGTTACTATTAAGTTAACTGATCTACCTACCCTTGATTTGATGTCAGTTTCTATTGAGTAACTTGGTCTACCAACCCTTGATTTGATGTAAGTTACTATTGAGTAAATTGGTCTACCCTCCCTTGATTTGATGTCAGTTACTATTGAATAAATTGATCTGCCAACCCTTGATTTGATGTCAGTTACTATTGAGTAGATTGGTCTACCCGCCCTTGATTTGATGTAAGAAATAGTTGGATAGGTGTAATCTGCAGAAGGCAGGTCCCTCATGTCATCATCTTTTCTAATAGATTAGACATTTAATGGACTTTTTTGGGAGGGTACCGAGATGGTTTTCTGATACCTTTCTCAGGTTTCCTGTCAAGGTTGTTTTCCTTAGCAGTGCAGTGCAAGAGCAATCATGGTTAGATACTCTTCCTAACACCACCAATAGTCCTTGTATGTCTTGAAAAAGTGGCTCACTAATCATAAGTCAGTACCCTAACCTCTGAACCACCGCTGCTTAAGTCATAGAGAATAGAATGTATATCAGTTGAACACTTGAACAGTTTTATGGCAATGTTTGATTCGACCCTTAAATCATACTAACGGAGTTGCAAATGCACATTTTTGTGGTGCTTGTGCAACACCTGTATAAAACTAGAATGTTTAGATGCCTTTCATTGACCAATGCACTTGCTCAATTTAATATTCAAGTGGGTTAGTTACAGTTATTATCTCTCACAGGCTTTTGATTTAATTACAGTTAGTATCTCTCACAGCCTTTTGATTTAGTTACAGTTAGTATCTCTCACAGGCTTTTGATTTAGTTACAGTTAGTATCTCTCACTGGCTTTTGATTTAGTTACAGTTAGTATCTCTTACAGGCTTTTGATTTAGTTACAGTTAGTATCTCTTACAGGCTTTTGATTTAGTTACAGTTAGTATCTCTCACAGACTTTTGATTTAGTTACAGTTAGTATCTCTCACATGCTTTTGATTTAGTTACAGTTAGTATCTCTCACAGGCTTTTGATTTAGTTACAGCTAGTATCTCTTACAGGCTTTTGATTTAGTTACAGTTAGTATCTCTCACAGGCTTTTGATTTAGTTACAGTTAGTATCTCTTACAGGCTTTTGATTTAGTTACAGTTAGTATCTCTCACAGGCTTTTGATTTAGTTACAGTTAGTATCTCTCACAGGCTTTTGATTTAGTTACAGTTAGTATCTCTCACATGCTTTTGATTTAGTTACAGTTAGTATATCTCACAGGCTTTTGATTTAGTTACAGCTAGTATCTCTTACAGGCTTTTGATTTAGTTACAGTTAGTATCTCTCACAGACTTTTGATTTAGTTACAGTTAGTATCTCTCACAGACTTTTGATTTAGTTACAGTTAGTATCTCTCACATGCTTTTGATTTAGTTACAGTTAGTATCTCTCACAGGCTTTTGATTTAGTTACAGCTAGTATCTCTTACAGGCTTTTGATTTAGTTACAGTTAGTATCTCTCACAGGCTTTTGATTTAGTTACAGTTAGTATCTCTTACAGGCTTTTGATTTAGTTACAGTTAGTATCTCTCACAGGCTTTTGATTTAGTTACAGTTAGTATCTCTCACAGGCTTTTGATTTAGTTACAGTTAGTATCTCTCACATGCTTTTGATTTAGTTACAGTTAGTATATCTCACAGGCTTTTGATTTAGTTACAGCTAGTATCTCTTACAGGCTTTTGATTTAGTTACAGTTAGTATCTCTCACAGACTTTTGATTTAGTTACAGTTAGTATCTCTCACAGGCTTTTGATTTAGTTACAGTTAGTATCTCTCACAAGCTTTTGATTTAGTTACAGTTAGTATCTCTCACATGCTTTCGATTTAGTTACAGTTAGTATCTCTTACAGGCTTTTGATTTAGTTACAGTTAGTATCTCTCACAGACTTTTGATTTAGTTACAGTTAGTATCTCTCACAGCCTTTTGATTTAGTTACAATTAGTATCTCTCACAGGCTTTTGATTTAGTGACAGTTAGTATCTCTCACAGGCTTTTGATTTAGTTACAGTCAGTATTTCTCACAGGTTTTTGATTTAGTTACAGTTATTATCTCTTACAGGCTTTTGGTTTAGTTACAGTTATTATCTCTCACAGGCTTTTGATTTAGTTACAGTTAGTATCTCTCACAGGCTTTTGATTTAGTTACAGTTAGTATCTCTCACAGGCTTTTGATTTAGTTACAGTTAGTATCTCTCACAGCCTTTTGATTTAGTTACAGTTAGTATCTCTCACAGGCTTTTGATTTAGTTACAGTTAGTATCTCTCACAGGCTTTTGATTTAGTTACAATTAGTATCTCTTACAGGCTTTTAATTTAGTTACAATTAGTATCTCTCACAGGTTTCTGCCAAGTTATTTTTAATTATATTTGGATCATTATTAAATTTTATTATTACTACTTAATGCTCCGTTTAGTTATATTGTTTGATTGTGCACTTGCACAAAACTGCACTTTACACAGAACTACAGCTGATATGTGATGTCTTTATCTGTAGCAAAGAAAAACCCAATCAAAAGATTCAGAATTTCAGATGCGCGGTGAGTTTTTATTATCTTGTATATTTAACACAGCATACTTACTATGACAACACAAAAGTTTAACAGCTGGTGTGGATGTACATCGTCTAGCCTCTTGGAGGTGATGTAGTTAGTTCTACTCTCCTTCAATGCTGGATAATACATGTTTTCTCGCTGGGTTTCTCATTGTATTATATAATGTAGGCATCAAGTCTAACTCTTACCACACTACTAATTACGTATAACTACTGAATCAGCTTCTACCAATGTCTCATCATATCAATCGTGACCACAGTGACCCCCTCTCCCATGCCTTGCAACGTTAAGTGAAAATATGTTATAGAGTGGCATAGAAGCGTATGGCAATTATCTAATGCAAATACCTCCTGGTAAAATTGTTATATACTTGATGTAAATAACAAACACTAGTAACAAAATAGTATATTAACTTTAGTAGCTATAGTTTTCTGCAGGAACTTTATATATACATGTATAGTATTTAATGGTTGTTATTTGTACTAAAATGTAACGTTATTATGTACAGTACTTTCTGTTTGGAGCTCTTTTGGGACAGACGTATGAAATAAAGTTTGAATTTAAATTAAATAATTTTAGCTTACTAAACAGACACATAAAGCTACATTTTAGTAGGTACAGTGAAACATGGATAACTCGCCCTCGGATATAGCGAACACATGGTTAACTCGACTGGCTTTGCTTGGTCCGTTCCCACGCAATGATAAATGGCTCTATATAACTCGAACTCAACACTGTTATAACGAACTGTTATATCGCTTTAGAAAATCACTTTATTCCAAGCCATAGAGGTAAACCTCAACTTTTCGTAATTCATAAGCGTCGTTATTACCTCCATCAGCAAAATATTTTTGTCAACGACTGTTCTAAAGGTATGGTGAAATTTGATTTATACTGCTATACGATGAATAGCCTGGGCTAGCCGGGTTACGGGCGCAAGGATTTTCGCCACACACATACAAAACAAAAACAGCATGTTGTTTTTGTTTTGTATTTGCGTGGCGAAAATCCTTGAGTGTGTGACCCGGCTAGCCCGTGATGAATAGTTTTTCGACGTTGATTCCGTGTTGAATTAACGTCGGAATGTTGAATGTTTAAAACGTCTTAAAAATTGTAATTAAACGTATACGTTGTCTTAGCTAAAAAAAACTATTCATCGTTTGACCTAAACACAAAATACGTGTGTACATTCAATAAGTATCCATTCAAAAAGCGTGAGTGATATACAATGTACCGTAAAACTTTTAATTGAACTGCCTCGGAGTGTTGCTCTTAACGAATCCCAGGTAAAGTAAGGTAATCTTTGCATAAACTTCAAGAAAGATCGGCAAAATTGATCGTGGGTAAAACGCTCAAAAGAAAAAGATGTCTTTTCTTTGAGCATTTCAGCAACGATCAAGTTTTGCCAATGTCAATCTAAAAAACGTCCTGGCAATAACATCACCTCAAACAACAAACCAATCTCAAGTGATAGAAAAATCTCTATAATTTTTGATAAAAACGTTTTAAACTTTACATTAGAAGCATTTAATTTGAAACAAGCCATTTGTGCTTTTGATTTATATTATAGTTTGTATATGTTCATGTATCTACTAATAAATAAGTAAATACATGGACTTGTGACAGTGCTCTGATAACTTGAACACTCTGATAATTCGAACACTTTTGCTCGGTCCCTTGAAGTTTGAGTTATCCGAGTTTCACTGTATTTTACTAAACTAAGCTTTAATTTTGTCATTGTTTTAATCTTTATTCCCTGTTTCCGGTCTGGTTTTCACTACTACTTATAACCATTAGTGTCAAACTGAGACAGCAAACATCGTATATCTTTTAGGTATTGTAGGAGGGATCTCGGTCAAAAGCATATCAGTATCTTCGTTATTTCGACGTATTTAGCTCACTAACCACCAAATTTGAATTTAGAGAATTTAGTGTATAGTGTAATCTTTCAATCGTATTTAAAACATTTATGATTGTTTGCTGAGCTACACCAACTTTCTTCAGTGTTTATATTTTCTTAAGGCTGGCCGCCATCTATTTAAATCCCTTTGGGCAGAGAAAACGTAAGGTTGTTCCTGAGGAACCAAAAG
The DNA here is from genome assembly GCF_963576615.1 of Watersipora subatra. Classification (NCBI taxonomy): domain Eukaryota; kingdom Metazoa; phylum Bryozoa; class Gymnolaemata; order Cheilostomatida; family Watersiporidae; genus Watersipora; species Watersipora subatra. The sequence goes on along the minus strand of NC_088710.1, from coordinate 57,803,883 downwards.
TGGTGCTGGCACCAAAACCAAAGAGAGTCGACTCTGGTATGTCTTACTGAATGGTATAACTTCAATTTTGATAGATACATGTTATTGAACCCTGGTAGTCTAATGTGCCATGAGAAATTATGAATTAAAGTTCTTGTTTGCGAACTCCATCGACATTATTTTTGCTTTCTGCTCGCTATCTTTGTCATAAAGCAAAGAGAATAAATATCTCTTTACTATTCGTTTCATCTTTACTATAACAATGAAAGGGGGTCAATTAGCTGGGTGTCACGAGTTCAAATCTTCCATAATGTAATCTTTTTTCCCAACCTTGAACCGTGCCTTCAGATAGAAGGGCGGACACAGGTCTTATCTTAGAAAAGATTTACCATTACGATCTTCATAGACATAGACATTAGCTAATTTAGTCAGGTAGTTTCATTGCAATTGTATTGCCAAATAAGCAATCAGCCAAAATAATGTGACACAATTATAGTAGGACATAGTTTTATTTGAGAAGATATGTTGGATACACTTTATAAGGTTCATGAGTGAACTCCGTGTGCTAGAGAGTAGGCTGAAAGAGTTATCTTGTGTGTATTTATATATCAAACCTTAACATCTTCTAGTGCTCATATCACAAGTCTATGAGGATCAATCAGCCCTACTATTATAATCATGTTGCATTCTCATGACTAGTTAACAGATATACTATATTACCTATTCATGACTAGTTAACAGAGAGTGACTAATACTGCTGTTTACAGGAGTTTACGAAAAGAATGGTAATTTTTACCTAAGGAAAAATCGTGCTGGACACTGTGAGTACTTAACTCTGTTAGTATCTGGTTAGTGTTAGTAACTCTGTTAGGATCTGGTTAGTGTTAGTAACTCTGTTAGGATCTGGTTAGTGTTAGTAACTCTATTAGGATCTGGTTAGTGTTAGTAGCTCTGTTAGGATCTGGTTAGTGTTAGTAACTCTATTAGGATCTGGTTAGTGTTAGTAACTATGTTAAGATCTGGTTAGTGTTGGTAACTCTATTAGGATCTGGTTAATGTTAGTAACTCTGTTAGGATATGGTTAGTGTTAGTAATTCTGTTAGGACCTGGGTAGTGTTAGTAACTCTGTTAGGATCTGGTTAGTGTTAGTAACTCTGTTAGGATCTGGTTAGTGTTAGTAACTCTGCTAAAATCTGGTTAGTGTTAGTAACTCTGTTAGGATCTGGTTAGTGTTAGTAACTCTGTTAGTATCTGGTTAGTGTTAGTAAATCTGTTAGGATCTGGTTAGTGTTAGTAACCCTGTATGTAGAAATAGAGGTGTCTGGGTATTGTAGTAAATGAACACTTAGTTATATTAGTACATGTTATATATTAATATTAAGTATTGCTCTGAAAATATAAACTATGACAGACTCTCATGAAATAACACTAATTCTGTAATTATTAATCATCATTCTCATAATTCATGAAGGTATTTTTATTTATAGACTGTCTGTTGACCTTATAAGGTTAGTTATTGTTTTAGCTCTAAATAGATTACATAAATACTTTACCATAGTAATGGGACAGAAGCACTTACTGATGAGTTACAGTTTTAAATCAATTTATCAGACTTGGCAATATCGTTTTGCAATTTCTTAAATGTTTCTAAGATCATATCTTTTGGAATAAGATTGGTTTACTTATGCTTATTATACGCACATTGTGAATCTTGGGTGTTGGATAGCTATTCACTATTATTTTGTATTTGAAAAAAGACTTGCACCGTGGCAGGCAACATTGAAATATAGAACTGAGATTAGCAGGATGTAAATTAGTATGTTCATATCTGAAGAATAGATTATAATATTTTCAAGTTATAAAATATACCTGCCATTGTATGATTTTAATCATCTTTTTTCAGCTGAGCCAAAAAAGATTCCGGTATACCGGAAGTTTCCTATCAAACCGTAAGTAAATACTATAGCACATTTTATTGCTAAATAAGAGATAAGATAGTAACAGTAACTTGTTTTCAGACAAAACTGTTCTTTTTCACTGTATTATTGACAACACAAATTCATAAAGTTCAACAAGCTCAATCCAACTCTCATTATACGTTATACAAATTACAATATAAAACTAATTTATTTCATAAATTATCTGTTCAACGATTAAATTTTTTAATATTTGAAAATTTTAGTAGCATGACTAAATTTTAAAAGAAAAAAATTTGACTAACATTTTGTGTTTTCGTGAAACCAGATTTTAAAAAAAATTGACAGCAATGGTGATTCCGCTCAAGGTTAGGTAAAGTTTCCTAGCCTGCTGCCATATGGAGATCTTAAACATTATCTCTAGTTAGACTCTTCAACCTTTTCAATTTTCATGTTTTTGTTAACTTTATAATTACTATAACACCTCATTGAACATGTGAATATAATATTTTATTATTTTCAGATTGAAACGTAACAAGGCAACACAAACAGGTAAGATACTCGCATGGTTACTCATTGTATGATAAATCAACGACTTCCTTCCAAACTCTAATGTGGTGCTTACTAACAACCTTTTTCTCCTCCAGAAATCTTGCATCAGAATTCGTAAGTTGCTGTTCATTTCTTTGTACCTTTAACTCACTTTTTTTGTTGCCCTTCTTTTGTTTCATAGGTTAAAACTTAAAGCTGTAACGCATCTCTTGGTTTATGTTGTTATGTATTTATAATAACTGCTATATTCACTAACTGGCTCTAATTAATATTCAGGTAAGCTTTCATGTCTGTTTGTACAGATTTGTGAATATATATCATAGTAGCGTTACCTCATCTCATATTCCATATGTAAAACTCATCTCTCATGCACGTTATGGAGCACCTTTCTATTTCTTACACAGCTGATTGATTCCTCTATTGGCAGTATTTTCTATTTTTGTATAGAATTTATTTTAGTCTCCTGATCTTGTAGGTCATGCACACTATCAAGCTCTGCTGAATCTCGTGAGTGATGATTTTATGATATATTGTTATTATTTTGTCTTCATAGCTCATAACATTTCCATGCAGCAATGTTACTGGTTTGTGATAGGTTTATTAATTGTGCTATCACAATGTTATATCGATGCGAGTATTTATTATTATTGATGAATGTTAGTAATATTACTCAAACATAACATAAGATCCAGCATGAGGGTTGATAAATTGCTCTTTACTGAAACAAGTAGTACTCGTGTTGCTTTGTAAAGACCTGTTGGGTTGAGATTGGTAAAATATGCTGATAGGTCTAATCAAGGTTTAATAAGTTTCTTGTAATATTATATTTTAGACGTCACTTCATTTAGTCTGTCTACCACATCTACATCATCATCCACCGATTGGAGCCGCAGCTGGGAGTAAATAATCCATTTGGTTAGGTCTCCAGAATTCCTACAATTATGCCAAAAAGGTATGGAAATGGTTAAATATGTCTCTCCTTTTATACATCTAGATAGTTATTTTTACTTTAATTTGTTATTTGCTAACTTGTTTGGTTTCCTGTTTGGCAGTGGGCTGTCTCATATTTGTTCTGATTTGAAATTCTGTCACAAAAATATTAAAAGGTTACTAGGGTTCTCTTGCTTCTAAGTGAGTTGTACACATACTATTCATCCTAGTAATCTCAAAGGTTTGCTTTTTACACGAAAGTGTCTATCTCTTATTACCGGTTGCTAAATCACAAGTTTTAAGACAGCGTAAGAAAAGTCTGGAATATGAGTATAGATTGATGCTGACAAAAACCAGTCACAGGATTTCAGAGTTTTCTTTTTAACTACACAAGTCCAAGATCTGGAGAATGGGCAGTGAACCCAACTCATTGTGGAAGTGAGTAGCAGAGTAACCATGCCTCGAAAGAACCTTTCTGCTGGGCCGGCCATCTACCATACACGCTCATAGTCCTATGTTAACATGTCGATATTGAACATATTAGTTGACTCTCTGACCTCTAGACTGTTTCTATCTATGTACAATACTCTATGGTTAGTTGACTCTCTGGCCTCTAGACTGTTTCTATCTATGTACAATACTCTATGGTTAGTTGACTCTCTGACCTCTAGACTGTTTCTATCTATGCACAATACTCTATGGTTAGTTGACTCTCTGGCCTATAGACTGTTTCTATCTATGTACAATACTCTATGGTTAGTTAACTCTCTGGCCTCTGACTGTTTCTATCTATATACAACTCTCTATAGTTAGTTGACTCTCTGGCCTCTAGACTGTTTCTATCTATGTACAATACTCTATGGTTAGTTGACTCTCTGACCTCTATACTGTTTCTATCTATGCACAATACTCTATGGTTAGTTGATTCTCTGGCCTATAGACTGTTTCTATCTATGTACGATACTCTATGGTTAGTTAACTCTCTGGCCTCTAGACTGTTTCTATCTATATACAATACTCTATAGTTAGTTGACTCTCTGACCTCTAGACTGTTTCTATCTATGCACAATACTCTATAGTTAGTTGACTCTCTGGCCTATAGACTGTTTCTATCTATATGCAACTCTCTATAGTTAGTTGACTCTCTGGCCTATAGACTGTTTTTATCTATTTACAATACTCTATGGTTAGTTGACTCTCTGACCTCTAGACTGTTTCTATCTATATACAATACTCTATAGTTAGTTGACTCTCTGACCTCTAGACTGTTTCTATCTATGCACAATACTCTATGGTTAGTTGACTCTCTGACCTCTATACTGTTCCTATCTATGCGCAACTCTCTATAGTTAGTTGACTCTCTGACCTCTAGACTGTTTCTATCTATTTACAATACTCTATGGTTAGTTGACTCTCTGATCTGTAGACTGTTTCTATCTATGCACAATTCTTTATGGTTAGTCGCTATGCTACTGGCTGCCCAATCACATATTGAAATAAATTTGTGTTCTGTAACTAACTGATAAGGAAGTTTAGTCTGATGTACTTTTATTACACAACAATTTGTTCAGTTGAATAAATTGTAGATTTTTTTTGTTTTAGAAATTTGTCATGGTGTACCATTGGTCAAGACATTTAAGCTGTTCTACCTGCTGCGCGGGTGTCATTAAGGAGAAAATCAATATTAACTGTCAAGTCACTAGCGAAGAATGGGAGGATATTGCAGAGCTGGTAACACTGCACAGTCATTAGTCAAGTTGAATATTGACAGCACCTATGCCGAGCTTGGATAAAGTTTCTCTAGAGCTCAGAGAATTGTTAAAATTCTGGAACGTTCAATGAGTCAACAAGCTAGAGTATGCCCAAATGCATACATATACGCATCTGACATCTAACAAATACACCAGGTATGTATTCTTGTTATGCCATATCCTAGAGGAAGTAGATACCATATTTAATACTTTTTAATAGTAGTTTAGCTATTTCTGTGGCTGTTGTAATAAATATTTAACTACATTTTTTGCTGAGCTTTTGGATTTTGCGTTAAGTTATCAAACTTGAATGCTGTTTTTTGTCACATAAAAATAAGATGTTTTTAGATTTTTCTAGGTTTTTTATGAATTTGGCTGCTCTTTTGTCATATATTCTTCGGTCATCCGGCTAAAGTAGTCATAAGGGCAGACTTGTCATTACACACTGTGTATAGCATGGAGTCCGGTGTTATTCTAATACATAGAACTAGTAACAGGACATCCTGTGCGGCTTTTGGCTAATTCTTTTGTGCTCTAAAAGCAAGTTTTGTATTTTTTTCGAACTGAGACTGAAATTATTTTTACATTTAATTATTAATATTTTTTATTTGTTTCTATCGGGTGGATGTGTTAAACATCTGAGATGTATACTGTTTCTTATCATACTTATTATCACAATAATTCTATCCATATACTGAGAGTAGACAATTCCACACTAGCCAGCTGACATGGCAACAAAAGAGTTTGTATGAGAAGAAAAACACCTGCTAATGTTAATATTCACAAGATTCCAATTTTACAGACAATACCACAGCCCTTTTGTTAGGTGTTTACAGGTTAACATCGTCTGTAGTCGGCTCTTGTTGGTGTTCCAATTTCACAGACAATACCACAGCCCTTTTGCTAGGTGTTTACAGGTTAACATCGTCTGTACTCGGCTCTTGTTGATGTTCCAATTTTACAGACAATACCACAGTCCTTTTGCTAGGTGTTTACAGGTTAACTAATATCTTCTGTACTCAGCTCTTGCTGGTGTTCCAATTTTACAGACAATACCACAGTCCTTTTGCTAGGTGTTTTTGGGTTAACATCGTCTGTACTCGGCTCTTGTTGGTGTTTCAATTTCACAGGCAATACCACAGCCTTGTTGCTAGGCGTTTACGGGTTAACATCGTCTGTACTCGGCTTTTGTTGGTGTTCCCATTTCACAGACAATACCACAGCCCTTCCGTTAGGTGTTTACAGGTTAACATTGTCTGTACTCAGTTCTTGTTGGTGTTGCAATTTCACAGACAATACCACAGCCCTTTTGCTAGGTGTTTACAGGTTACCATCGTCTGTACTCGGCTCTTGCTGGTGTTCCCATTTCACAGACAATACCACAGCCCTTTTGCTAGGTGTTTACAGGTTAACATTGTCTGTACCCAGTTCTTGTTGGTGTTGCGATTTCACAGACAATACCACAGCCCTTTTGCTAGGTGTTTGCAGGTTAATTAACATCGTCTGTACTCAACTCTTGTTGGCGCAATGTAACCTGTGCATGTCGCTAACTTAGTTAATACACAGATACCATGTCTATATTGATAGGGTTAAGATTTGAGTTGCTTTAGACCCTTAATCAATGTATAGCTCTTTGCTAGTTGTCTACTAAAGATACTCTGTACATGGTCATTAATCCAGGCAGATGGTTAGCACCTAAAGTAATATTAAATACAATATTTTATTTTAACTTTAAATTGCAACTATTCTGCACCGAGTTCAAATATGTTAGAACAACCTAGTTAGCAACATCTCAAATCAGTTGCTTATCTGCCATTATTATTATGTTTGTCATAGTAATTATCAGGTAGTTCATAAAGGTACTTTTACAACTAACTATGAGATTCTCGTTATTAAAATCGAATTTGAGAACTTGCGCAGACTTGACGCTTTACGTTATATGAATTTTTTTACGTAATACAAAGGAAAAACTTTACATAAAATATTATTGTTAATTGAAATTTTCGTCATATAAGATTTATGTTATAGGAGCGTCCACTGTACTTAGCAAATGTTTATAGTATTAAATTTAGAGAGTGAGCATTTAACCCGAGTACTGTGATGTAGAGTGCTGTAGAGTTCCACCATGTCTCACCTTGAGTTACACCCATCATACGTTGAGTCTTATCTACACTTACCCTGTGTTCAACTTAGTGTCTTACAAGCACCTGCTCTCATTATTCCTCATGTTCTATCACTATGAGTTCCCATTATTTTAACCTTTGGGTTTTACTTAATTTTAGCTCAGACTCTGCCTACACCATCCTAGCATTCATGCACCCTCGACTGCAAATCCATTTACTGCTATTTTGAACTTTGCTAATTCCTGCTACAATTGAGAAGTTAGTCTAATTTTTACTTGTAATTTAAATATAGTCTTCTTGCTCTGTGTTGTGCCTAATAAGTAATTGTTGTCACTTTCGTGATATAATAAACAATGAGCTCATTCATGGTCTCAGTGAATCAGATGAAGGGACGAAGAGGCTTCGTGGGTAATTTTGTAAGTTTTACAGATACCAAAACTCATACAGCGATTATTTCAGTAAAATATTTCACTAATTTTGTGTTAAGCATGACAGACAAATTACTGCTAGTGATTATATAATTCATCCTTAATGAAGGATTATCTCTTCACTAATGTACATTTTTATTGTCTAGGCTATGTCATAACTTAAATAGCCACCTCAGTTGGTTTACATGGCCACAGTCTTGTCCTAGGAGAAAGGGTGAGCTTTTAGCTGGGGAGATAGAGACTATGGCAAACTGAGCAATGGCAATAGTGATCGACAGTGACGTCCAAAGCATATCAAGAGTCTCCAAGAGGAGGAAGTTATACAGGTAGCTAACAGTTCTGTTATGTTTGTGTGTGATCTCATCATTGTTAATCTCATTTCAACTAGTATTTAACCAGTGGCAGTATATTGGTCTAATTTGTGTAGATATCACCTTAAATGTTCAAACTGATCATTCTCACAAAGCTAAATCTCACATTAGTATATTCTAGTACTGTATATGCTAAATGTGGTTCATTAATTGATTTATAAAGTTATTAATCATTTTCAGCAATAGGTACCCTCTGATGGGAATACATACAAAAAACATTCACTTAATGGAAGTACGTAAGTATGGGTACATGCAACCCTGAGAAATAATGATTCTGTAAAAGGACACCATTCTACTTTCCTATGATGGGCTATATATGTAGCCTTCTTATCCTGTTGTCTAAATGCTAAATTTGTTCCATGACAACTAGGCTAGCTCTTATCTTTTAACTGCAATATGAGCACTGGGATTCTCTTAATTCTCTATGATTATCTAAGCTTGAGCTAACAGAGTTCTATCAATCCTAAGGTCTTGTTATAACTGTGACTAGATAGTTACTCATCATACACTCGTATAAAATAGACAAGAGGTTTCTGAATTCTGCTGCTCGCATTTCTGTTAAAACGAAACACTTTTATTCATCTTTACTTGAAATTTTTTTCGTTGCTGGAGTTAACCAGATGTTGATATTTTACTCTTGCCATGAACTAATTCAGGTTTGTCTGCTCATACATTCCCATATTGCGCTATTAGCTCTCTTGCAGATACAAACATAGTGCTTTCGTCACAGCAACCTTTGCTCTCCTCACCTTTAGCAACGGAGACTAAGGAAAGCAGTTGTGAACCACAAAATTTCGGAAAAGGTTCAGGAATTCGAAAGGCCAGTTGGTCAGGTAGGTGAGCCAAATATGATATGATAGTAAAATACATTTTAACAAAGAAAAATAGTGTATGGCTGACTTTGTTAACTTTATAAAATAACCAATTCTTATTAACACCCATTCTTTAAAATGCGAGTGTGAAAAATTTGAAGCACTCTTGAAACTATCAAAAGGATTTTTTTAGGTTTCTTGCGGCCTCAATCACTCTCTTGCTCTCTCAACTGATGGTAATCTTGTCTGGTTATTTGGTGATGGTGATTATGGCAAACTTGGAATAGCCAAGGTACTTGCTGGCACACAATTTTCATTGGCTCTCAGCAAGGGCGGAGTTGTCTACACTTAGGGTCAAGGTATTTTCTAGCTGCTTTTTTCACCAACAGTAGCTTAAATATTAAATAAAAGTATTGGATATAAATTTTAGAATGGAATGTATAAACTCTTCACATAAAATCAATTTGTAATCTTGTTTCATATATTTTTGTAGGTTCCTGTAGTTTTAACATGCTGAAGGGTCTAGTTAGAATATTGAAATTAAAAGTGAGTTACAACACCTTGTTAATATCTGTGGCTGTTTTCGATTGTTTAACAAGTCATGATGAGGCAGTACGATGCACCAACAATCCTAAGGCAGTATAAACTTTGTCTGATCTCTTTATAGGGGACATAGCGGTCTGGTCTGAGCTCACTCTGGCTGTGAGCAATGCAGATGTTTTTGTGTGGGAAACAGCGTAAATGGGCAGTTTGGGTTTGAACAAATGAGACTGAAGCTGTTCGCACCACACAATTGGTGACATCACTGAGCACCAAAGGCATACCCAAGGTATAACCACTAATAAACACCACCTTATCTATGGTATGAGATGCTCTCAGTGCTTCTTGCTTCATCCAACACTGCTCCCTTCCACTCGTAAATGTATATTTGTCTGGTGTTACGATGTGTACGTTTTATAGGTTTCTTATACCTAATTTTTTGCCGGTACTTGCTATGGTACACATCATGTGTACTTTTTGGAGTTGACATGTTTTTGCTAATATCACTGCCTTACTTTAGAGTTGTAAGACTCCTTCACCCGCTCTCACATACTCGTTATATTTCCCTGCTAGAACATTATCTACATAGATTGAATTATTTAGCATTTGGGCTTTTTTGTTGAAATACAAACTCAGTTAAAACCATCTAAGTGTTTGTCACACCATAACTGCATTTCTATGTCTATTGTTTTATCTTTATAAAACTCCCTTATTATTTGTTGGAGAAAGAGAACCCCTAAGCCAATTATAACACAGATGTCAGGTCATAAAATTAAGGCCTGCTGATTTGTGGCTGCCAACAAGAGCTTGGAAAGTGAAGCTTGTTGGTGAGGGAGCAGATGATGCTGGAGGAGTGTTTGATGACACAATCACAGAGATATGTCAGGAACTGGAGTCTGGCATTGCACAGTTGCTCATCCCTACATCTAAGTCAATGATATTGGATACAACAGGAGCAGGTGAGCCTCTCCTCACTGCTTTTTTATACAGCTTTTTTATACAAAGCATTTTTAGATGCTTTGTAAAGTATCTAAAAGTACCACAAGAGTAAACTCCTCAATGTCTTAATGCCATTAACACTTCATTACTCTAAACAACACCAACTTTTGTTTTATCTCATGGTGTCAGTTCCTTAAGTTCCACTTATCTGTTGTGTTTCTGTTGTCTTATCATTCTGCCAACGCTTTGGTCTACACAATTCTTTGTGGCACAATTTATGGACTTGTTTATAATTATTAACTGGCATCTCTGATATAAATCCTATTGTTAAAGGTATTTGCTGAACCTGTGTCTGACAAGTGAACTACACCTACAGCAGTTTAAGTTCATCGGGATATTGCTGGGAGTTGCTGTGAAAACCAAGAAACGTCTCGACTTGCATCTAGCACCTGCAATATGGAAATTTTAAATTAGGCTCCCTCGAACCCTTGTAAATATGAACAAGCTATGAGGGGAATGAGAGATATTGACGAGGATGATGTTACTCCACAAAACTTCCATGAGGTACCCTCTCTCTCTCACTACTTAATTTTGCTAGTTCAGTTTTTGCTATAACTCAAAACAAAGAGTGACACTTAGTAGTTGCGACGAGTCATTCTGACTGTCACTTTTCTGTCGCAAGTTATGCATCATTACAGCACCTCTCCTATATTTGAAATAGCTGGCTACAAGTTCATGAAAATATGCAAGTCCGTAAAAAAGTACGTATATTGCTATGGTATCTGCTACGTTATCCGTAGTGGATTTTGTGCTGCACTGTACTCTGCGCAGGTAATACCTCTCACTTGGTTTTTAATTTTTACGTAATATAAAGCAAAAATTTTACATAAATGCTTTAGATTAACTAGAATTTATGTTAGAGAAGGTTTATGTTATAGGAGCGTCTATTGTACTTATCAAATGTTTATTTTATTAAACATAGAGAGCGAGCATTCTACCTGAGTACTGTGATCTAGAGCGCTGTAGAGTTTCACCGCTTTTCACCTCAAGTTACACTGATCCTACCTTGAGTCTTATCTACACTTACCCTGTGTTCAACTTAGTCTCCTTCAAAACACCTGTTCTCACCATTCCTCATGTACTATTGTACTGGATTGGAGCTGATATGGTTAGGTTAGCAACAGTCTTTATATTTGTGACACTGTACTCTGTAAGCAATAAAGCAAGAGTAATAAAAGTTAGTTATAACAATCTATAAATGAAAACATACAAACATTCATGCTAAAACTGGCAATAACTTATCATCTTGATTATCAAATGAAACTAAACTGTCATGATTACACCACAAACAGGAGAAAAAATGAACTGTTCTACAGTATGTGTTTACTTACAATAAAGTTCCCAATTGCTCTCGCACCAGTATATTAGAAGAGTTGAAGTTTATGAAACACCCGTGCTGGTTAAAAGTAAAATATAACGCTGTGCAGCACAACTTGCTTGCTGTATGTCTTACATTCAACTGCCATACCGTAATTAATGCAAAGCTTGCTATGGCTAACACTCAAAAGCTAAAAGATTATAAAATATTGCTATACTCTTGGTAACAAGTGAAATAAAGATAAACCCGTAATAGAAATGCCTATTATATACTAATACAATTATCACTACGATTTCCCGCTCTTTTCAAATTTCTGCTGCAGTTGAGAAATTAGTCCAATTTTTACTTTTAATTTAAATATAGACTTCTTGCTCTGTGTTGTTCCTAATAACTAATTTTTGTCACTTCCATGATGTAACAAACAGGGAACTCATGCTCATCCTCAATGAATTAAACAAAGAGACTTAATGGGTAATTTGTAAACGTTTTGTTTGGTAAAGTTGAAGTTGGGTAATAAAATAATTACCCAATTAATATGAGCAACTTGAGCCAGTCTAAATATTTACTATAATAAGAGCCGTGAAGGTTATTCTCTAGAGCTTGACATGTTTTCGCAAGCGCTGCATTAGTATGTGTACAATTATTCTATTGTATGGCAAGTACAATGTAGTGAAGTGGTTAGCTCGTGTGTCTGCAGAACTGCTGGTTCCGAATGCAATACCAGTGTATAGACTTTAATCATATTAACGAATGACAGACATACAATGAGATTGATATAGATTTGGCTAATTTTGTGTTAAGCATGACAGACAAATTACTGCTAGTGATTATATAATTCATCCTTAATAAAGGATTATCTCTTCACTAATGCACATGTTTGTTGTCCAGGCTATGTCATAACCCAGATAGCCACCTCAGTTGGTTCAGATGGCCACAGTCTTGCCCTAGGAAAAAGTGGTGAGGTTTTTAGCTGGGGAGATGGAGACTATGGCAAACTCTACCATGGCAATACTGATCGAAAGCGACGCCCAAAGCATATCGAGAGTCTCCAAGGGGAGGACGTTGTACAGGTAGCTAACAGTTCTGCAATGGTATGTTTGTGTGTGATCTCATCATTGTTAATTTCATTTCAAGTAGTGTTTAAATAGTGGCAGTATATTGGTATAATTTATGCAGGTATCACTTAGAGGAATGTTCAAACTGATGATTATCACAAAGCTAAACCTCACATTAGTATATGCTAGTGTAAGCTATATATGGTTTATTAATTGATTTATGAAGTTACTAATCATTTTCAGCAATAGGTATCCTCTGACGGGAATGCATGCAAAAACATTCACTTTATAGAAGTACATACTTATGGGTGCAGACAACCCTAATAAATGGTGATTTTGTAAAACAGACACTATTCTACTTTCCTAGGATGTGCTATATATTTAACCTTCTTATTTTGTTATTGTCTAAATGGTATACTTGTTCTATCACAACTAGTTCTTGTTGTCTAACTGCTATATGAGCAATGAGATTATATAAACTTGAGCTAGTATTGAGTTATAATAAGGTCTTGTTATAACTATTTCACCTTATTGTTCATCATACATCAGAATAAAATACACAAGAGGTTTCTAAATTCCACTGTAGGCTTTAATCACTCTCTCGTACTCTCAACTGATGGCAATCTTGTCTGGTTATTTGGTAATGGTGACTATAAGAAATTTGGCATTGGCTGTATCACGGCTGTAACATAGCCAGTTGTTACTCCAAAGCTTGTGGATGTAGGAATAACCAAGGAAGCTGCTGAAACACAGTTTTCAGTTGCTCTCAGTAAGGGTTGAGTTGTCTACACTTGGAATAAGGGCTTGTTTTGTATTTGGGTTTCACAACTAACCAGAAATTGTAGAGGCTTATATTTAATATGCAAAACCCTTCAATAAAAACCATTCGTACTATTTTTATGTTTTGTTTAGTCCCTGTAGTTTCAACCTGCTGAAATTTTGAAATTGGAAGTGAGTCATACTAAAATGTTAATATCTGTCGCTAATTTAGATCGTCTAACAGGCCATGGTGAGGTGTTACGATGCACCAACAAGCCTCAGGCAGTCGAAACTCTGTCTGGTCACTTTGTTGAGGACAGTGCAGTTGGACCTGAGCACACCCTGGCTTTAAGCAGTACAGGAGATGTTTTTGTTTGGTAAAATCGCGTTGATGGGCAGCTTGGGCATACTTATGCTGTTCGCATCACACAGTTGGTGACATCACGGAGTGCCAAGGACATATTTAAGGTATAACTGCCAATCTGGGCTTGTTTTTAATTTGTTTACCGATTCACACCTGCTCTTGTGATGCTTTGCACAATCTTTAATATGAGTAAAAGAGTAAAGTTGTGTTTTTATTGAGTGCCTTATCCATGGTGTGAGATGCTCCCAGTGCTTCTTGCTTTATCCAGCACTGCTACCTTCCACTTGTAAATGTATATTTATCTGGTGTTATTGTATGTGCAAATAAGTTTTCTATGCTTTATGTTATCTATTGGTAAATTTCACTCAGGATGGTTATGGAAACTTCAACTCGGGAGAGAAGCACATAACATTAGCACCCATCCGCTCAATCCCCTTGCCTCGAGTTTTTCTCTCTACTTCTTGTCAGGAGCTTAGCTAAAACAATGGTTCAAGGAAGAACTTCGCACCACAAACCACTAAAAATTACTGGCACCGAGTAAGCTGGCTTAAAGACTCAATAGCATGGATGTAATTTCAAGAGTCTTGCTTGCTGGTCACTTGTGAGTTAGAGCAAAGGAACTATCCATTACCTTGAACTACTACTAATAGGTATGTGTCTACCTATTGCCCTGGTCTCATTCAGTGGGAGGCCGTCATTTTCTAACCTAGTTTGGCAGAGGTTCCTAGTCGCCTGCCAGCACTTCTTATGGTATATATCATGTGTTCTTAGAGTTAACATGTTTTTGCACACATCTAGCCATGTTGGATGCATTACTAATATCACCGCTTTGTTTCACTCTTGTAAAACTCCTTCACCCGCTCTCACATACTCATTATATTTCCATGCTGGAACAATATCTAATTAGGTTGATTTAGTTAGCATTTGGGCTTTTTTGTTGAAACACAAACTCAGTCAAAGCCATCTAATTGTTTGTCACACTATAACAGGATTTCTAATGGTTTTTTTCTCTTGTAAAACTAACTCATTATTTGTTGCAGAAAGGGAAAACCTAAGCTAATTATAACACAGATATCAAGTCAATTCGTAAAATTAAGGTCTGGTGATTTAAGGGTGCTGACAAGAGCTTAAAGCCTGTTGGCGAAGGAGCGGATGATCCTGGAGGAGTATTTGATGACACAATCACAGAAATGTGTCGGAAACTGGAGTCGGAGAGTTACTCATCCCTACACCTGACTCAATAATATTGAATACAACAGAGACAGGTGAGCATCTCCTTACTACTTTTTGTTATACGTCTGCAACAGATTTAAAATTATCACAATAGTAAACTCTTCAATGTTTTGATGCTGTTAATACTTCTATTACTTTAAAAATTACTTTATTTTTTGTTTCTGTTGTTTTTTCATTCTGCTCATGTCTTGGTTTACACTATTCTTTGTAGCATAATTCATGGACTTGTTTATTATTCTTAACTGGCATCTCTGATATAGTTCCTATCGTTAAAGGTATTTGCTGAACCCGAGTCTGACAAGTGAACTACACCTACAGCAGTTTAAGTTCATCGGGATTTTGCTGGGAGTTGCTGTGAGAACCAAAAAGCCTCTTGACTTGCATCTAGCTCCTGCAATATAAAAACTTCAAGTCGGACTCTCTCTCTAACCCCAGAGGATATCGAAGAGCTACGGGAGGATTAGAGATATCGACGAGGATAGCGTTACTCCACAAGACTTTCATGAGGTACCCTCTCCTACTTTATTTTGCTAGTTCAGTTTTTGTTATAACTCAAAACTAAGAGTGACACTTAGTAGTTGCAACGAGTCACTCTGACTTAGTTTTTTGTCGCAAATTATGCATTATTTAAACCACTTCTTTTTTATTTGAAATAGTTGATTTCATGTAAATGTGCATGTATGTAATAAATTTGTACATTGCTATGGAATCAGTTACGCTATCTGCAGTATATTTTATGCTGCACTGTACTCTGCACAGGTAATACCTCTTACATGCTTTGAGGCCCAAGGCTCGGATAACAAGTATGTGCCAGTAGTAGCATAGTTGACCATTGACCTTTTCACAACAGGAAGGAGTATGTGGAAAGAGCTCTCTTATATGGATTAAATGAATTTCATCTGCAGGTAACTTCTAGCTCTATATATAGTCAGGCCTCTACATATGAAGTCAGGCCTCTACATATGAAATCAGGCCTCTACATATGAAGTTAATTCGCATGTAAAAAAACTTATAAAGCAATAATAATCAATTAAAAGAAGTTTTTTATTGTTACTCTACCAAATTGAATACCAGTAATCAATAACAAGAGGTTTTATTTTTACTGAATTGACATGAAAATATAACAGCAGGCTCAGTGATATGTAAACCTCACTCAGCCTTAACTAGCAAAAGTCTGTACTAATAAAATGGATATATTTTAATGTTTTTTGATTGGTAATATTCAACGCCCTTTTCACTTGTTTTCACGAATTTGTAATGCTTTGAGAAACTACTAAGCTATCTGTAAAAAAACTATTTTAGGTCTAGAGTCAAACGTTTGCTTGAATTTTACATCGTATGTAAAAAAAATCTTTGTATGATTGTTAAGTGCGGTTTGTCTGTATTCCATTCTTCTGTCTTTTCAAATCGTTGGTACCCTATGATGAAACTTGATATTCGTAGGTTTGTGTTATATCGGATTGCTGTGCTGTTAATGCCAACATATTTACTAATTGCTTGTTGCTAATAACTCCATTTGATAAACTGATTAATAAATAGTTAAATTAAGTAGTCAACTACAAAAAGACAATCAGGAGATGAATTTGAGATACGAGAACACAAAACAATTTTTCATGCGGCCGCTAGGTAGCCAAGTGTGCGAAAGGCTGCTTATGAGAATGGCATTGCTCGGTTTTGTTGTCAATCAGTTTGAAAAATTTCAAAAGTGAGGGAAAAAGAGTCAAACCGGAAAAAAAGTAAAAAATGAAATAAGAACTGAGTTTGAAGTAGCATAAGATTAAAACTTATTTTTAAGTGTGTGTAAGTACGTTTTAAGTTCGCTAAGTACATTTCTGTTAAAGGTTGACTTGCAACAAAATTCACATTACAGTTATTTGGTATCAAAAGATTCACCATGTCTTACTCTGTTGTGTTGTAGACTTATAAAACTATAAAACTTATCATAGTACTAGTTTATGACAAACACTTCGGGTTTTACTGAAGACCCCTTATCAAATATAGATGCTCGCTACTTTGCAGATTTGTTTCGGCATTATTCAATGGCCAAGTCGTAATCTGATCATGTGACCCAATACTTCGTAAATAATTTTTGCAGCACTTTTGGATTATCACAAGTGACCAACAAGCTCGTCATGATTATCAGACAATGATATGTACTCCGAGCTAAGGTTAAAAAGTTTAACGATTTTTTACGGTAAGTTATAAGATATCAGTGCTAAAAGTGACAGCATTACAATGACGATAAAACAGACGCGTAAGAACAATAGAAATGGTTTTATTGAATGCGTGAAGTAAATTTGTGAAAATATTTCGACGAATAAGGTTGCATGAAAGTGTAAACAGAAACCATCTCTCACAACTACATCACATTTGAGCCGTTTTGGAAAAGGAATCCAAACTACGGCGGTCTCGTGTGGCTGCTATTTTCTGTTCGTTTTTGAGCTTTTAAGAGCTTGTAATCACCTTTCCACATATTTTGCACTTACAACACAACAGAGTAAGACATGGTGAATCTTTTCATATCAAATAACTGTAATGTGAACTTTGTTGCAAGTCAACCTTTAAAGTTTATGTTATGTTATTCTTGCCGTCAAATCTCTGTCACAACGTCGTTAGCCGCTACCGCCTGTCTTGAAGGCAAGAACTCTATCTACTGCTGTACATAATAATGTCGCATTTGATCCCAGATCGTAACCACTAGATAGGTATTCGTTACTTTGTGAGCGTAGGTGTTGAATTAGAACAATTACAATTGTGTCTATCCATTGTAACATCCTGCTTTTAGGTATTTTCTTCAGTCAATGGGAACAGATCAATTTGTATCGGTTTTTTTTTGTATAGGATAATTTGATTTGAGATACAAATGAATTGACATATGAGCTCGGTCCGGGAATGCATTAAGGTATGCATTATCTCAAGGTATTACTGTAACTGGATACACTATAATATTTATGCTGGATATCTTTTTGTTGCAGGCTAATGCAGTATGGCAGGGCTTCCATAATACCAGTGGCAATCCTCTTCCTTTACACAGCTGATAGGCTCGAACAACTCGTCTGCGGTATACCGGACATTTCTGTCAGCCTTCTCAAGAGAGTATCCAAGTAGGTATATGCCTCAAGCATGGCAACAACAGTTAACCAAATGAGTTCATCATATGTTCATAATTTTACAAAGTGTTATCTAATGATTAAAAAGAGTCAAATGGGAAACAACTCTGAGCCTACTTCCATTTTTTACCTAATTTAGATATTATTTGTATAGTTATTTATTATGCTGGTTGCTTTCCTGTGAGTTTTAGCAACTGTCTAATTTGAGTTTGTGTAATCCTTTTGTAGCTTGATGATTCCTTGCCTATGTCTCAAACCTGCATCTCCCAACTTCCGATATCCAACTACATTAACGAGCAAGTGAAGGCTGAGCAACTTTGATATGTCATACTTAACTGCTGTGTCCATAGCATAGACACAGCAGTTAAATAAACTGGGTGCCATTTTAGGGAGTTGAGTACGTTTGTGAGCTGTGATGAGGTAAACTGGAGACTGGAATAACAGACTACCTGCTTACAAGAAACTCAGATGAACTGATTGAGGTTGAAACGGATGTGCCGTGGTAACGGCACTTTGACAAGATCTCTTCCAGTATACATAGATAGTAATAGGTAAATAGTGTATTGAAGGTGTTTTCAAGCACCGGGGTCACATCAGCTCAATTGTTGATGAATCCACAATTAATGTCGAATGTCATTTTCATACCAAATGAATTTTTGGCAAAGACGACTCCTCATTGGAATTATAGTAATGCTTTTACAGGGCCACTTATTATAGAAATTGTATTGAAACAAACATTTTACCATCTATTGTTAAATAATTTACTTTTCCATTTTCAATAAAAACCGTGATTCACCCTCTCAGTAACTTGCTGATAAGTGAATAATTTTTTGAGTTGTTCACAATGAGAAACCGCTGATGACCAAGAAAAAGTTCATGGCTTTTGTAAATAACCACGTAATGATAAAATCTAGCACAACATACTAGCTATTAGGTATCTTATTACTAGCTATTATTGTATGTTACATTATAAGAATATAAGCTATTAAAGTTGTAAAGCAGCTTTGCCAGTTGTCCTTACATAAACTGGGTAGCATTTTTAGGGAGTTCAGTGGGTTTGTGAACTGAAATGAGGTAGACTAGAGACTGGAATAGAGCTTTGTTACAGTTCAATTGCTTATTTTTGCAAGCTATTTCTATATTGCTTATCTTTATAACTTATTTTGGTATATTAATGACTACAAGTATTAGATCTTCGAACATTACAAAGCCCTATGAAGACCAAAGCACAGAGGTAAATTTTTTGTTTGGATAAAAAGCTCATCTCCAGAGAATTCCTAATTTGCCTAACTTTTGCCCCCTTTTTTCACTGGCTCTGCATTCTCGGTATAGCATCAGCTTAGCTCTGAAGTCAGGAGTGATTATCACAGTTTGAAAAGTGCATTGTGTAAGGTATGTATTTAGTATTGAGTTTTGCCGATCCTATAAGCAGTTGAGTAGGGTACAGGGTAGTGGTGAGTCTGCTGATATATACCTTGCTGACATTAGGCACCTGGTCAGTAGATCAACATAAGTTGATCTACTTATTAGGTGCGACTGCCAGCTTAACAACAGATGTTGTTACGTAATTAAAATAACCTGTGAATATCGAGAAGCTAGAATTGGCAAAGTTAGTAAGCAAAGCCAGGGAGGTAGCTTTACTTAGGCGTTGAAGTGAAACCAAAAGCTCCTAATACTTGATTTACTGAAAAAAACTAATTTGAGTTTTTATACAGCGATAGTGTGGTGATATCTGAATGCGCCAGTGCTGAAGTGTCTCCATTGGGTGCTCCAGTAAAGTGATGGTTGTGGGCCTCCTTATGTCAAGGTTCTATTTTCAACAGGTCAGGGACAAAACAAACCACGGATGATAAAAAAACAACTGTTATTTGTGGCACTATTGATTGTGCATATGACACCAGTTCATTAACATTTGATCATACAGCCTTCTTTTCTGCCACTTCAATTTCACGTAAAAACAGATAAGATCATTTGAACATCAAAGAATTTATGGATGAAGCAGCAGGAAAGCAAAGCCTAAGAGCACGAATTAATGCTACGGTGTTGGTTGCCAAGGCCGTTTGTATGGCACAAAGATGGTGTATATCACAGGTGTTTTGCTTCCAAAAAATGATACTGAATCAAAACAGAATGGAAGCTCCATATAAGGATGTGTTGCTTTGCTACTAGTTTCTGTAAACTTGGTAAAAACTAAATTGCGATTATGTTATGCTTGCGCATGTGAACGGCATATCACATGTGAGTGTCGTACTAGTACTAAGAAGTGTGAAAATGGTGGTCAGCAAGGTCATAGATGCTATGCTCATGATTCTGTTGATCATTTTGCTCTTAAGTATCCTAATTATTCAGGAAAAGCCAACGAGGAGAACCTGCTTCGGATATTCACCTCGAGTCAAAACAATAACATAGAACCAAGAACATATCAATGGTGTTAAATACGAATCACTGGCAAATTCTGGCTGTCAGAAAACTACTGTCTGTGTATCAGCATGTTATTCAATCTGTGGTTGTAAGACAGCCAACTAGAGTCAACTGGCTTGATGTGTTCACATCAACCATAAGAAGCATGGTAGCTAGCGTTCTGGGGTTGCAAAGCTCATCGAAGGAAATCGATGGTAAGAGGACAATCTAAAAAGAAGAACCGGTGTGTTCAAGAGTATTGCTACTAGACAGCAGATCAGTGGAAAAAATTGTATTTAGTGAAAAGTCGACCGTCACCATACAAAAATCATTCAGAAAATCATTGATGAAAATCCTTTTATCATCAAAATCTATCATCAAAATCAACGAACACGTGTGAAAGAAAACTGGTGAAGAGTTTCGTTTACGGTCTTGCCAACAACCAAGCAATTTATTTCAGTGAAGTTTTAGGTTGTGTGACAGGTAAAGACGCTGACCGCCTGAAGTTTGTATTTAGCGTGTTGAATAATGATGAAATGTGTAAAAAGATGTCAAGGTTTGACATAAAAATACACACAAGATACTCATAACCCTTTCCGCCTACTTTTTAGCACATTGAGTTTGCTCACGGAACTTATAAGGAGTAACCAACGAAGTTTCTCAAATCTATATGTGTCAACCATAATGTTGGTCTGTCTGTTGGTCTGTCTATTTGTCTGTCCGCGTGTCCACTTATAGAGATAAAGTTTTAGGAACAAAAAATCCGCTGCGCACTGAATTTGAACTCCCAACCTCCAGTTCTGCAGAAACCTTCAGAAACATTGAATCTCCAGGTCAATGTTCAATCTCCAGTTCAAAGATGAGAAAAAGCTTTTGCATGTTTCAAGCCAAACGAAATAGAAAAGTGGTTGTACCATAGAAATAATGCAATTTGTCACTATGTCAAAATAGTGAAGCAATAAGTTGGTTGTTGCAATATCAAAATGCTTGATTGGCCTGCACAGAACCAAAATATGAACCCTATTAAAGATTTTTGGTATAGAATGGAGCAACAGATTAGAGGCCAAACAGCATCTATCACCAGGTTTATCACAACTTTTCATCATAAAAGAGCTTCAGAAACTTGTTGCTAGTAAGCCCAGAACGTACTCAAAAACATTGGTTGGCCAACCAAATGTTAAGCAAAAGTTCAAATAAGCATCATCCTAACTGCCCTTTTCAAAAACACCTACCCTAATACTTTTAAAGAAATTGTTAAAATAATATGGCTTCAAATCTCAAAGATACAAACTAAAATTTATGTAGTACTAGCTGAATGCTTGGCAATGCACAAAAAATAAAAAACAGCTTATAAACAGTAGCAGATAATGTAGTTGTCATTGGCTAATTTCTTACCGAATGAATTTGAATAACTTAAGCTAGTAACTTAAGCTAGCTATAATAAACTTATAAACTAGTAAATCTGCAAACCTGGAAGTTCTGAGTTCAGTTCCAGTGCAAAGCGGATTTTTCATTCCTAAAATGTTATCGCTATAACTGGACACATAAGCATCGGACCAACAAACGCTGAGATTTATATATATATGCTCCCGTATGTACAGATTATTACTGTAAATCTAAAAAATTTATACATATCACATATGTATAGAAAGTTAAAAAAAACTGGAGGTACTTAGACTCGGGTAGGTATACTCATTCAAAAATACAAGTTTTTAAGCAATTATGTTTACATATCTTAACTAGGGCAAAATAAAAATTAATTTGATATATACATTTAGTTCACAATTGTTGGCAAAATGAATGATATGTAACAACGCTGTAAATGTGAAATTTAGTTTTCCAACAAAGAAGTTTGGCATATTTTGTACATCATTGTTATTGCAAGCTAATTTTTATGTTTCAAACTTTTCAGTCGTGCAATTTGCTTATTAATATCTGGCAATTGCATTAAACATAGGCACAGAAAAATTGCAAAAATTTCTTGCATGTATCTACATGTATATAGTTATACAAGCTGAATTATCGGCATTGCATGGGTAATAAAAAAATTTTACAAGAAAGTTTTTTGTTTCTTACTGTGTACTGTGTTTAGTTATGTGCACCCGTTTATTTCTGTGTAATTCATCCTGTACCGGCTACAGTGCCTACTGAATATCTATAATGTTTTCAATAGTGTTGTTGGCTATGTGAATTTAAACCTTTTTCTTCATGTATGGGCACACATTTGTCTTCTGGTATGGCTTCACGCATAACGCTAACTGCAGTGCTAAATGTGAAGCCATGTAAGATTGGCATGGGTAATAAGATTGTACCCAATTAATTTCACAGTATAGTCAGTTGGACAGCGTAGTGTATTCAATAAATACATGTCGGCAAACCATGAGGTTAGGAGTTCAAATATAGTGCGCAGAAAATTTTTCATTCCTAAAACATTATCTCTATAACCGGACACAAGGACAGACAAACAGACAGATCAACATTAAGATTTATGTATATATATATATAGATTTGGGAAACTTTGTTGGATACACCTCATGAGTTCCATGAGCAAACTTAGTGTGCTAGAGAGTAGGCAGAAAGAGTTATCTTGTGTGTATTTATATATCAAACCTTAACATCGTCTAGTGCTCATATCACATGGTTATGAGGATCAATCAGCTCTACTATTATATCATGTTACATTCTCATGACTAGTTAACAGAGAGACTAATTCTGCTGTTGACAGGAGTTTACAAGAAAAACAGCAAGTTCTTCTTAGAAACAAACCATGCCGGACACTGAATACAAAAATGTTAGAACCTGGTTAGTATTAGTAAATCTGTTAGGATCTGGTTAGTGTTAGTAACTCTGTAAGTAGGAATAGAGGTATCTGACTATTGTAGTAAATAAACCCCTAGTTATATTAGTACATGTTATATATTAATATTAAATATTGCTATGAAAGTATAAACTATGATACACTAATGAAATAACACTAAATCTGTAATTGATGAACATGGTCACTATTAGTAGCAGCTGTTAATCTGTAATTCTTGAAGATATTTTTATATAGAGACTGTCTGTTGACCTTATAAGGTTGGTTATTCCTTCAGCTCCAAATAGATTACATAACAACTTTACTTTAGTAATGGGGCAGATATACTTAATAATGAGCTAAAGCTTTGAATTAATTTACTAGACTTGGCATATTGTTTCACTATCAAAATTGTGTCTGATGGAATAAGATTGTCATACTTGTGTTTGTGGTACATGCATTGTGAACATTTGATGTCTGATAGTTTTTCACAGTATATACATGTACATCTCATAAAAACATATAACCTGAGACAATTATTATGGTATTTGAAAAAAGAATTGCTAAATGACAGGCAGAATTTGAATGTAGATCATCAAATGGAAATAAGATCAATGGCATGAGCTGAGAACCTAATTACTTGTTCTACTACCACTACATAGCATGTGAATTAGTATGTTTTTATCTGAAAAATTGATTACAGCATTTTCAAATTGCAAGATATACTTTCCATCATGTGATTCAATCACTTGTTGTCACAACTGAGCCAAAAAGTATTTGCTTACAACAGAGGGAGTTGAAGCAGACCCGGATAAAGTTCAAGGCATACAAGACATCCACAAACAACAGTTGGGAGCTAATGTGAAAAACTTTTTAAGATAAGTTAACTACTTGTCAAAGCACATATCTCAGTTATCACAGATGGCGATGTCGCTGAGAGAGCTAACTGAAATAGAAGATGAGGATTTTGTGTTCAGAAAAAAGGATAGGAGTGTTTGAAACAAACTCAAAAAGACAATAACTGAAAACGTCATGCTAAGGTATTCTGACCCTTTGCAACCGGCTGTTATAGAATGGGATGCAAGTGAAAGTGGTCTGGGGCCTGTATTACTACAAGATGGAAAGCTGGTATATCTTGCTTCAAAGACTCTATTGGATGCAAAGACAAGGTATCACCCTCCATAGCTGGAGTGATTATTTGTGGTATTATCTATGAAAAGCATGACCTGACTATACTATCTGTTCATAAGTTCCTAGTAGACCCTCATAAACCCCGAAGGAACGACTCCACAGAGTAGGCCAGACAATATAGCCTCTCTCATGCCACCACGATTTTGTTGGCGAGGCGAGATGTCCAATGCAGAGAAGCATGATAGGCTCATGAAAGAACGAGGTACTCGAGCTGCTATATATAAAGAAAAGACTTTTGGAACTGAGGTTGACACAAAAAATGAAAGACGCCATTTGCCAAGATGATTACAAATTTTTAAGAAGTTGACAATCTCTAAGGAATTTATACTGTTTGTAGGTCAGTAAAATTTATGTTCATGGTTGTATTCAGAAACAGCGTGAGTATCTTTTCGAATTAGTTACTAGCTGTTGAAATTCCTTCAAGTATTATTTTTCTGTTTTGTTCATACTTTTTTTCGCGATGAGATTTTGCATTCACTACTTTTCGTCTTGAGAATAAGCCTCTCTATCACTTGAGAGTACTGATCCTTACATATTGAATGAAATTTTTCATGGGAATTTTGTTAGTGCTTAGTTTACTGCACCATGACGGCTAGTTGCAGCACAATAAATTTTTCATTGTTGCATATGTAAAAATTTTGCCAGGTTAGCAGACAGCAAATTAACGTGATTGGTTAGTTTGAACAACCATTGTTCTAGCTCGCCCGCTTATGCAGCATAAATACTGCTATACTTGTTAGACAGGTCAGCTTGTGTTTTGTTCCTAAGAGACACATGGATGTATTACAGCAAAAAAATTGTTTATTCGTTGGAGAAATATTATCACTTTATGATCATCAGTTAAATAATTGAAAGCAAGCTCAATGAAGGTTGCAATGATGATTAGAATTAATGAGGTGTTGTTCTTATGAAGAGTTTAGTTCCTTTCTGTTGGGTTCAGCAGGTAGTATTATAGGAAGCGTTGGGTTCAACGCACTCTGGTGGTTTCAGCAGAGCACAGGTGAGTTGGTTTCAGCAAGTTGGATTGTGAGAAGCAATGGGTTCAGCGCACTTTGTTGGTTTCAGCAGAGAACAAATGAGTTGGAATCAGCTCCTTGTTGGGTTCAGTAGGTTGTACTATAGAAAGCGTTTGGTTCAGCGCACTTTGTTGGTTTAACAGAGCACAAATGAGTTGATTTTAGCTTCTTCCTGTTGGGTTCAACAGGTTGTACTATAAAAAGCATTTGGTTCAGTGCACTCTGTTGGTTTCAGCAAAACACAAGTGAGTTGGTTCAATGATATACAGGCCCCACTGTATATCATTGGTTGTATATCATTGGTTGGTTCCAGCATTCGCCTGTTGGGCTTTGTCACAGACTTGTGAGTCGGTCTCAAGAACGTAACTTAGAGACGCTAAAATTGAGAGTTGTTACCGCCACATTCCTAACAGTTTTGCTTCAACTAGTACAAAAACCTTGTCTATGTTTCCAAAGGCCAACCCTTTTTGCGTTAAAATCTGAAAGAATAACATTGCAGTATATATTTGTCGATATATATATATTTCAGCAAACTTATCATAATTGAAAAACACCAAAAGATCTCACCACGATTTGTTTGAAAATTTTGCACACATACTCTATTGATCACAGTAACAACTTGGCTTGAAGGTTCGTCATGAAAAGTACGGTACTTGCTTTTCTAAAGTCTAAAACGCAACGATCGGCAGCCTTGACATTGTAGCGTAACCTAAGACTTCGGGATATAATTAGGTTTGTAAATTTTCGGACTAGTTCTCGTCCAGCTACTCGTTTGACAACAGGAACTTTCGTCTATTGGCAATTCCAATAAGAGCCGCTTTAATAATTTCCGGAATAGTTTTTATCAACATTTAGTACCGCTAGTATAGAGCCCAGACTGCCGTGATAAAACAGTCGTCTGTATTTGGTGTATTTTTTTGTGGATACTAAAAGACTCACATCAGTTTTGGTTTAAAGCATGTATTTATAGTATTGAAAAGCCATCGTTTTTTTCAATAGTACAATAAAAACTGAATATACCCTCAACTCTTAACCAGCTGTTATCAGTGGATTAATTAGAGAGTTTGTCATTAACTTATTAAAAAAATAATTAGTATTTAGTTACGATTTTTTATCGTTATGCATTAAGATCGATGTATGTTTATATTAGATAATGCTCCACAAGTCAAGCTTGCTTTAATAGAACACTTGCGTATTTGTATTCAGCTAACTTAATAACTCGCCTTTGTTTTGCAACTACATTCATTTTGTTAGAAAAATGTCACTGGTTTTGCTCATGTATTTATCTCAATATCGTATTTGTCGCTAATGTGTGTTTTTATATTTATTTTAGTTCTTGTAATACTCTACTTTCCCATTACATAATGCATCTCCTATGTTGTAATTAGGTTTTGGAGATTGAGATGTGGAAACTTCCTGGCATCACATGGTTTTTTTGAAGTGAAGCTTTCAAGATGTCAGAAGAATCTTCTGAAAAGATACCAGTTTGCATACAAACATTTCTTTGGCGAACGTCTAGGTACCTACAGGCTCAATCTAATTTCAGCAGTCTTCTCTTACCCTCTTTTTGCGTATCATAACTTAGCAGTGTAAAAATCTTTTATTTTTTGTTGCTTGAAGCAGTGTAATTTATAGATGTTGAGTCTTATATGTACTTTTGGGATTGCCTGTATTTTTTTGCTCACGGCTCAACTACAATTCTTGCATATGAACAGATTCGTTGTGTTTGTTATTTATAGTAAGTGCTGTTTTTTATTTACGGGTCCGAGACATCCAATCTCTTTTAACTCTTTCATTTTTTGTAGTGCTTATTTCAACATGCGACAGACAAAACAGTGGGAGTCCAGCAGCTTGGTAAGTTCACAAATATTATCAAGTAAAGATTCCCTAATTGTTTATCACGCTGCTTTAGTGCATTGAGATATATTTTCTTTTTCAGCAATTTGAGAGAACTTTGGTGCAGAATATACACTATGGACTGTCTACAAGTATAACAGACGCGTTAAATGAAACACCACGTTGGCTTGTTCTAAAAACAGCACTTCCTTTTGTTATGCATTGCTGCACGCAGGTAGTTGGCCAATTTGATGACTCGTTCAACAATTTTGAATCCAAGATATTATATACAATGCATTGGCTGCTGCTAGATGCTGCAGCGGAGTGTGGTGTACAGGCACACCATCCTCTTAGCAGTCTACAACTTTTTGTTTACCTCTTCGCACCTCTACTTAAGAGGCTAAAGCCTCGTCACTTTGCATCGCTTAAACTGCAACATGGGCTGAAGATATGGGATGCTCTGTGGAACTACAGTCAACCATCTGTTCCAGGCATGTGCTCTGCTGTGAAGAGACGGAGGAATCGTGCACAAGAAGGTTTGGTTCTATTGCTGATGAGATATCTTTGTTATTTTAAATAATGTATGTATGGTAAGAAATGTTGAAAGCTCACAAAAACAACTTATTTAAGAATAATCAGTTATTAGCAAAACGAGGGAAAATATATTAAAAGACTAATGCATAAAAAAAGTGTTCACTTTATGCTTTTATCACCATTCCATAAATACCCAACAAAAATGCTATCATGTAGATGACCAACTGCTACTTGCATTTGGTCCTTATGATTTTTATAACAATCTCAATGCAGGTTTTTGGAATAATAAAAATAATTCTAAAGCTATGAAGCATTGGTACTATTTCAGGATTGCTTGTAGGAACCTCAAAAATTTTGTGATATACATTTTCCTCTTTTACTATTGTGATCATAGACATTAATACTTCTTCATAATTGTGAGCATAGATATCAATATTCCTTCATAATTGTTAACATAGACATCAGTACTCCTTCATGATTGTTAACGTCGACTAGAGATGCCCCGATTCTGGTATTAATATCGGCACCATTATGGAGCTTATGTATCTTAATCGACATTGGCCGATATTTTCTTAAACAAATCTGAACTTTTCTACAAATCAACTATTGATCATAGAATAGTATTTAGCATACCACACTAACAAAGATCTTAAACTACAAGTTTCCATCCTTCATTAGATGAATTCTTAGCCTCCCAAAATGTTTGTTTCGTGACCCTTTTTTAATCAACATAGATGATTCATTTTATGGTTTTATTCAAGATAGAAATAAAAGGTGTCGCATATCTCATTTACAATGGTGAAATTTATTACAGCCAGCAATAAACAAAGAAAATTGGAATGCCTTGTAATACTTCTATTTGCTAGCATTGCGAAACTAATTTGTGCAGACAATTCATAAAGTTACATCTTCTCCTAATGATAGTTTGTTTCCATTCCTTTGGTTGCGTTTTAAAGTTTGTTTGTTTCATTTTGCCATTACATTTATACATTGAGTTTTGAAGTTCATATAAATAATATTGATTTACAGTAATTAGAGAAAAATAGATTTGCTTTAAGCTCGTGTATGTGTTCAGTGATAGACAAAAGACTTAGAGAAAGAACCGAAATGCTAACAGTATTTATAAATTACAAGAAATGTTCACTGATTTTGGCAAAATTGGTTACAAGATGCGCAATATTTGAATATGATGTATTTTTTTCACAAATAAATGCGAAAAAGTAAGCACATTTATATTTTTTGTAATAAAATTAAAATTTGGATTGGTATCTGATTCGGATTAGTTGTCAATAAGAGTCGGTAAATCGGATGGATCAGCTGGTGCGTTATGAATGTTTCTCTAGCATAGAAATCTTCAATCTTTCATGATTGTTAAAATAAAAATTTTAATAGCTGTATATTATTCATTCAAATCTTTATATCACCAATGTACATGTAAAACCAGCTTTTTTTATCATGTTTGTAATTAATTACATAGATGTATTTGTTAATTAAGCTCAGATGTATCAGCACTTGTTAGTCATGATCATCAAATTTATGAGCCATGTTTTTAGTTTCAGAGTTGAATTAACTCAACTCGTAGTTTGCATGAATATATGCAGCTTTACGTTATTTACCACTGCAGAAGATGCCGGACTGACAGTCCCTGATGACTATGCGAGTCAAGACTCTATTTACTGCGGCATGTCTTCTGATTACGCCCGAGATTTTGAGATTGACCGATTGGACACACTCCAGGCAACATATTTTGATGTCGCAGTTTTGCAGGTAGAGCTCATTGTACACATTGATATTGCTAATTATATCTGCATTGTGTAGCTCACTATGCCTATGCCATATTGTCCACTGTAACTCGTATTGTGTTGCCCGCTGCATCACACATTCTGTATACATAATGCTGCCAGTTGCAACCCACGTGGTGTGACTACCTGTATCTCTGATCTTGTGACCCTTTCTACCACACATCTGTGACCTCCTCTACCCAATATCATGGTATCCATTATACCCAATGTTACCCTACATCATGGGATTCACTATATCACACATCATTGGATTATCTACATCATGACACACACAATCCTTGAATAGATATACACTGCAGAGCATGCAATATATAAAGTCACTTGAGGCGCTATGTTTGATGCGTTTTTCAGTGTCTGATGAACAGTCGGTGGGCAACAAGTGGTGTTCTTTGGGCACTTTGCTACATACAAAAGAGGCTAGAAGAAATCATACAGTGCCACCTGCAGACAGTGCAGAGCATAGAATTAAATCGTAGTACTTCCATGCCTTTACCAATGATTGAGGTGAGATTAACCGATCAAATTTAAACAATGTTTTTGCTATGAAAGTTAATTTTACTTTAGATGAGCAATTCTTCTTGACTGTAGAGACAATTATCAGGTAGTTAGAATATGCCACTATATGAGCTCGTTTCCCACTGGCTAAGCTACAAGTGTCCATGTTGTCTGTGGTGCTACGTTGATGTGAATACCTGTCGCAACTTGAATTGATTTTAAAACTAAACATACCTAATCTAGTATAAGAAGCTGAATTCGTTTAGTAGGTTCACATTTACTTCATATATATTTGCTGCATAAATGTTGTTTGAATATCTAGAAATAAATTATTAGGTTAAAGTTTGGAACAAAATAAGTCACTATAAATCAGTTATAATTCTTGTTCAATTGTATATTTTAAAGAGAATATTATACAGTGAATAACTATGTGCACCTTGTAAAGATTTGTCAGTCTTGTTTTCTGTTTAATGAGGTGCAAAAATTGAGGCGTTCATGGCGAGCATTATACAATCATATAAATTACTGAGCCGGTGTTGAACCACCTATCTGAACCACTGCTGCAGGTGAGCACTGATGGATCCTCTGCACAGGCCTACAATGAACAGCTGCCATCGCTAACTTTGCCCAAAGATGATGATGAGCTGTTTATTCCTAGAATAATATCAGAAGACACACTACTTCAGAATACACGTACTAAAAGTATGTTCAATCGCTATCAGCTCTAACTCTAACTTTAACCTATTACGACCTGCCATTATCAAGTTGAACTGCATCTTGGAATGCATCCTTTATTTCTGCTTATTTGAGATATGTTATAGGTTAGTCAGGAGACATGGATTATATCTAGATGAGATATGTGATGGGTTAGTCAGGTGACATGGATTATATCTAGATGAGATATGTGATGGGTTAGTCAGGTGACATACATGTAGATTATATCTAGATGAGATATGTGATGGGTTAGTCAGGTGACATGGATTATATCTAGATGAGATATGGTATGGGTTAGTCAGGTGACATGGATTATATCTAGATGAGATATGTACTGGGTTAGTCAGGTGACATGGATTATATCTAGATGAGATATGTGATGGGTTAGTCAGGTGACATAGATTATATCTAGATGAGATATGTGATGGGTTAGTCAGGTGACATGGATTATATCTAGATGAGATATGTGATAGGCTAGTCAGGTGACATAGATTATATCTAGATGAGATATGTGATAGGTTCGTCAGGTGACATAGATTATATCTAGATGAGATATATGGTAGGTCAGTCAGGTGACATAGATTACCGTAAATCCTCTAATTGAAGGCCACCTCTATTTGAACGTCACCTCTATTTGAACGCCACCTCTATTTGAACGCCACCTCTACTTGAATGCTACCTCTACTTGAACACCACCTCTATTTGACCGCCACCTCTATGCGCCCGCCACTACGAGAGAAGGGTTGCAAAATAGTGCGCCACCCTCTATTTGAAGTTCATGTGCCTATATAAAAAGCGGTTTAATTTTACGTTGGTAGATAAACTTTGAAAGCAACACCATAGAAATAATTACTGTCTCAGACTAATAGTAGTTTCTTGTTTAAAGCAGTCTTAATACTTTGAAGAATATGCATATAAAAACGGTCAGCAAGTTCTGAGCCAAAGGTTACATTTAACGAGCAAACCTTTGCGCGTTGCATTTTTCAAAGTGTTGCTCTGTCAAAAAATTGATTGGAGGCAAATATCGACTGGCTCATCAATGCAGAAGAGCGTTGAGGCCAGATGATATTGTGGAATGTATTGGACAACTAAAAAATGTTCATTCCATCGACAACAATTAAAACGCTACTATCCGAGCAAACGATGGAGATATTTCTGTTTTAAAAATTTTAATTTTTGTTTCTGCATGTAATATAAGTATGGTTCGTTTATGTCATTTGTTCATGATCTTTGTATCATTTGATGGATTAGCATTATATAACTTATAAATATGCAGATTTATAGCATTTTATTCAATAGCATCCTTGCGGCTATCTTAACCCTTTTGCAGGTGATACGACATTAATGTCGTTTTGCGATAGTGATTCTAGTGGGTAGTGCGACATTAATGTCGGTATCGTACACACTATGTATTAAGACTTACTATTGGTCTCTGTTCATTTTTCTATTCAATTAAATACTTTCTAAAGTAAAAGAACACATGTGAGGACTTGAATAACTACATTTTAGACATGTATCTTTTTATTTCAACTTGTTTTGGGCGATCGTTATCAAACGCCCTTTCTATGTTTTTTTTACTCATTAAAATACTAAGCCTTTTTCCTCCGAATTGATATTTATGCTTTACGATCATTGTCGATGCCCTTTCTATGTGCCTTTTTTACTTAGTAAGATCCAAGCATTGATTTTTTGTGAACACAAAAAAAGATTTTATAATCATGGCTTCATCTTCCCAACGACCAGCTAGATCAACTCGAAGGGCACAGTTTGTTTTGGCAGCTTCTATAGCTGATGACTCAGACAATGACTCAAACTTTTCTGATGTCAATCTGATGATAGACAGTATGGACTATAGACCACAAATAGACTGTATGGACTATGGATATGTGCTATGGACTAAGTCTAAACAGTGGCTAATATGCATTACAAAGTGTGGTTCTACTTGTAAAATGCTTTATTTGTAATATAAATACAGAATATGTTTTATTCAACAATATAACATTATCGCAACAACAATCAAATTTTTCACTTTTTTTTTTAAATTTACATGTGCAAGGATAGTTTAAATAGCTCAAACAGGCACAAAGAGTGTAAAACTGTTTTTAAAATGCCTTGTTATATGATACAAGCCTATCATACAACCATAGTGTAGCAAAAAAATATCATTTCAATAAAATTTCACAGTTTTCATTTTTTCTTAAAATTAATCCACTCAAGGCGATCAGAAATAGGCTCAAAAACTCACCTGCGAAAGGGTTAACATGGCTTACAATGGATCGATGCTCATAACTCCACTTCTATTGCACATAAAAAGCTAGTTTTGGCTGCAAACTGTAGCAAACATATCAATGAGTGCAACGAAATTTTGTGCAACATTGTTAAATATAGATAAAAAATACAAATATGTTTTCAAATTTAGAATGAGATAAATATTGAAAATGCCAACAATGTGCCAAGAAGGACACAGGCTATAATATCATTGCAGGTCAGTTGCAAGCAATAAATATCAACTGGTAGAGATATTTTTCTGTTTCTTGATGCATATTTATTAAGAGATCTTTGACAAGTTGAAGGTAAGTTAGCAGATTTTTTGCATCCAAAAGGTTTCATATCGCTCCACCGGAAAAAGAGAGCAAAATATAGGCGACATTCACTTTGCCCATAATAGTGCTTAATTTATCTTCCGAAAATTTTGACGCGCCACTTAAGAAATAGACCGCCAACCTCTATTTGAAGGGCCCCTCCGATTGACGCCACTATAGAAGAAAGTTGGTTCAACACTATACAGGGTTGACAAATAGAGCGTCATGGCATTCAATTAGAGGTTTTACGGTAGATCTAATCTATGAGTGTCATGCTAGTATCATATAACTGGAGGGTGCTCTCTGTGAGGGGTGTAACAACAACCTCTGTTTTGATGACTTGCAAATCCTAGATTATGTTCGCCTTGCTCATATTGCTAATAGGATATCCTAGATGACACACACTTACTTTGATAGGTTGATATGTATAGTTAATAGTAGCTTATTAACAATTCATTTATTTCATTCCAAAAATCTTTTTTAAATGTCACTCATTTACATCCTGGCCATCAAATACTATTTTTCAAGTTTTTATATGGAAATACTGACTTGTTGTCTTTAAGGTGCAGCAGGTTTAATCGTGTTGACATCTGAGTAGCAAAAATTTAGTAACCCGTATTAACCGGTAAATACCGGCCATTTATTAACTTTTGACATCATTAATTATACTGGCAGACATTGTTACAACCCAACCCTGTTATCAACATGTTAACTAAATAAATGTATTCTGTTTCTACTTCTTAGAAGACATCCATTGTTTTGTTTGAGCTAGGAGGTTTATCATCACCAACCCTGCAGCAGTCGTTATGGCTGATATTACTTCCTATATACACCTAGCACACTCGTGCTCTAGATCAGTTGGTTTACTATAGATCAGCTCATCAATAGATTATCTACTGATCAACAATTATTGACAGCTGCAAGTTGGTGCTGATTAATCTGATCTATCTAAGACTACGCCGTAGCTTAGCTTATCGCACCTGTACTTGTTCGGGAGGCTCTGTGGCATCAGATTATTCTCGGACTCGCATGCAGCCCAACTCTTCTTTCACCATATTGTATTGATTCCTGTTGATTAGTTTATGTGCCTCTAGGTTTGTGTGGCTGACTGCTAGCTCAGCAACGTGTTGTGTCATTATTCTTTCACCTCTGTAATTAGCTCACCCCAACAGTAGAAAGCCCGTGCACAAGAGGAAGTCCAAAACTTTGTCTGCCAATAAGGAGAGTTGTGAAACAGCGGAACGTATTGAGGGTATGACCATTCTTTACATTCTAGTTAGCGTGGCTCATGTTCTGTTTGCCCCCTATTTTTGGACTCACAGCTGTCTAGGGTCTACACGTAGATATGTTACTCAAATCTGTAATCTCCTAGTGATTAAATGAGGTGATGGGGCGCGGCATATTGGGAATGAGAATATATAAAACTTCAAGGAAACCTTTTAAATTTAGTTAGTAGGTACACTCGTCTTGTAACTCTTTTATCTTTTTCATTACTGGTATTGCTGCCAGCCACCTATCCACAATCATTATCATAATTGATTTTCTTGAAACATACAAGAGGCCTTGAAGGTTAGGCAGCGGTAGGACTTGTGTTTATTATACATTGCTGCGCTGTCCTGCCGCCAGTCTCTTATAGTCTCTATAGGAGCTCAGCTAAATCTATAACTATCAGAGATACACGCTTGTGCAGCATGCTGTTCAGAGAAACTAGTATGTACAATGATACAGTGCCAATTCATCTCAATTAATTAGCTCTCTTGTTCGATAGCATTCAAAGCCCGTTTTATTACGGCTGAGCCGATTACGAGTAAATGTTAGTCGCAGTTTCTGGGTTAGTTTCCGTGTACTACTGAAAATCATAAAATATTGCTCACTTCTGCTGCAGATGTGGTAATAACCCAACTTCCTGTGTTTTCCTTCTCCAAACTCCATTGTTACACGCATGATTTTATGATATTCCTTGTGTCTTATACCTGGTAGCTCTACATCATTTTCCTTCAACTTATACAGACTCTTTTTGAATTAGAATTTTGTTTTCAGTTTTAGCCTGAGATTAAGGAGTCTATAGTTTCACATAGAAGAAACTCTTTAGTCGGGAAACAGTGCATTTTATTTAATTAGCCAATGCAGCAGTGTTTGAATATGGTTTGAGTGCATGAGGATACATTTTTAAATTGCATTAAACTATATTAATGTTAGGTGACTGCTGGTGTTTTTAACTATTATTACATTCCTTAGTCTGTGTATGTTTTCAGCTAGCGACACCTAGACAAGTCTCTCAGCTAGTTCCCCTCTACATTCTACAAGCTTATCGATTGTCATCCGTTATTTTTTTCTGTGCTACTGTCCACTCCTACTGTATTACAAAGATTAACAATTTTGTTTGTTATTAATACATATATTTTTGACATCGGTTTTATGTTATTCACAAGTACAATACTCAGGATGTAGATTAATAAAAATGAGTTGTATATTAGTTCAAAATAGCTAAGAAAGGATTTGTCAAATTATCAGGAGAATCTCAGCTGCACAATGCCGATATTTTATTACCTGTGCTTTGTCGTTCATATCTCAAAGCTGTGAAAGGTTTTAGCTGTACAGGCACAAGAAAAGGTCATTGCCCAATCATAACGCGCAATTGAATGTTAAGGAATTTGAACTAAGCAGTTAGATTTAGCAAATATCTATGATTTGGTCTTTGTGTATATTGATTGGCTGAATATCCAAGTAACTACGAGTTGAAATTTTAGAATCAATTTAATTTTCTCAAAGATCGTTGTCATGTGGAAAGACAAGTGATGCATTTTTCAAGTTTTGGTGTGTGAAGTAAATGTTATCTCTGTACGCAGTGACGATGCATGCAAGAAAATTTGTAGACCCTTTGGCTGACATCAAGGAAAAGAATGAAATGCCTGACTGGTCCACAAATGCACTTTTCACTGATGGTCGCAGCTCCACTGTTGTGAATGGAACGACTGACCTCAACGTTCCTAATGTGCGTTTTGATAACGGAAAACGCGGGTAAGTTGCTTTAAATGTACCCATTATACTTTTGGGTTTCTTACAGTAATAAATATTAATAATGCATACTTAACCATTGAAATGAATTTTTAAAAAAATCATTTTTATTTGTTGCAATTCTTTTCGCAATTTGTTTTTTTCAAAAGTTCTTTTCTTACAGTAATAATGCATTCTTAACCATCGAAATGACGGAAAAAATTTCACTTTTGTCTTTTGCAACTGTCTTTTGGCAATTTGGTTTGTTGCAACTTTTTCAAAAGCTTTCCTCATGTATTTATTCAAGTATAAGACGTATGCATGTGATGCATGCACCCTTATATTTGATGCGAAAAACAGCACAACTTTTTTTAACATTGTTTATTCATTTTAATCATGTAATGAGGGATCATAGTCATATGCGACGTCAGAGTTTAATTAGATGCGATGCGATGATAGCTGGTAGGAAATACCTCAGAAAGATTTATTTGTGTGTAAGTCACACCTGAACTTTTGGGTGATTTTTTAGTACAAAAACTGTGACTTATACATGAATAAATATGGTACTTACACATATCAGCATGCTTTAAGCTATTTATTATAACTCTAGTTTCTTCTTATAGAACTCTTGAAGTATATTGCATTATGGGTTATCGTGCTAAGCTGCCTATTTCATGCTCGCTGTGCGAGGGCTTTTATTTATCTTTACTATATCTGTATCTCACTCCAGCCTGCTGCCTAGATGATGCGCTAATAGGCACTAATATTGTAAGGAACACTTTGTTTACAGTGATTGCCTTCTGTATACCTCGCTCTCAAGGGAGATCATAATAGCTCCGTTACACAATTTATATCATTAATTTGAAAGGCCACAAGGCTGTAAATTGACTTTTGAGTTAGTGTTAAGTGGATGTGAACAGTCTAAAACTGGTTTGATGATCAGCTCTAAAACGGACGATGAAGTCGCGTTTACTCCGCGTAGCATAGGTTTATTGCTCTTAATCAATGGTGATCCACATGTTAGAAACAGGAGTTGAAGTCTCTTCTTTCGATCAACCGATCCCGAATATGCAGTTTTCAAAATGCTTTTAGCAAGGCTTGGTTTTCACGCATCTCGCCAACCTTATAACTGCTAATACTGTGCGACACTAAACATTCTCATTGATAGCGCTTATAAGCTCTTTGTCTCAAGTGCTCATTTACTATTCAGCGCCTTAGAATATTGCTAGTGCTGCTTATTCGTGTTACCAAAAAAATCTTGCATCAAAAGATGTAACTGTAACTTTACATGGGAAGAAAGGAAACTGATATTAACAGCCCGTTATGTTTATGAAAGACCTGACAGTCAGCGTTACAGAGAGGTTGTTGAATAAGCTGCCGATTGTGCTCATTTTCATCATCTTTGAATTTAATAGAAAAAATTTACAGTTCATAATTGGGGAACATCGAATGAGAACCATAAGAATGAATAAATGTAACATTTCAGCAGACGAATATATTAAGAAAACCTTTTTAAAATTTCGTCTGAGGAATCACATAACAATGGGATGCAATAAGTAATATAATCTTCTCTTATCGCATGTGCCATAGGGTCTTCTAGTTGAAATTATTATTTAACCCTTGCCACAATATAGAGATAAACAAAATTTTCTGCTGCTCAGTTGTAAGTTTGGAACACTGCTAACACGCTAACGCTGTAATAAGTTGGCAACATTAGCGTAGGCCTGTAGACAGCCCTTGCATGTATTCTACGCATGACAGTGATATTGATTGGCTGTGTCTGACCATAGCCTAGACTTGTATGAAGTCGTATGCTATGATTATGTAAATGACAATCATTAGACTCCACTGATTGCTACTCCACTATTCTAGCCTACACTGACACCAGTGCTTTATTGCATTGATATTTCGCTGTCTGCTAATGTAGTTCACTGCCGCTTTACTATCTGGCTTCAAAGATTATTCGACCGTTTGTTTTCAAGAAGCTATCATCTCTATGTTGTCACACGACATTCTAACCAGATTTATAGGCTCAGTAGAGTGTAGACATTTGTGGAGTTGGGGGATGTTGGTTGTTCATGATGTTTTGTCACATGTTTATCATCATTGGGTATTGACTATTCTTCAAGATATAAACAAAAGTTAAAAATAATTTTTTCATCGGTTGTCAACATTTCAGTATCTTTGTCCGCGATTCATGCTTTTTAAAGATGAACTTACACAAAATTTTAGTAGATTTTATCAGAAAGTATCGGTATTTTTCTATCATTTGCGATCGTTTTGTATGTTTGAGGTGATCTGACTGTCAGGATGTTTCAAGATTTAAGTCGACAAAACCTGATCACGGTTAAATCGCTCAGAAGAGAAATGCGTGCGTAATGATGTCACTAGTTGTTTTCCTTGCTATATGTGATATGAGCTATTGTGTTTCAAGTTGCATGATTTTGCATCTTGAACTAGTTCTTTGTAACTAGTTACAAAGAAGCTGACAGAATAGAGATGTGCAATGCTGTAACTTGAATGCAATAGCTGATATCAACTATAGTAACGATAGCAACTAGTGATGTCATTGTGCACGTATTTTTTTTCTGAGCTCTTTAACCGAGATCAAGTTTTGCCAATTTTAATCTTGAAGCATCCTGGCAGTCAGGTCACTTTAAACATCAAAAACAATCACAAATGATAGAAAAATATCGATACTTTTTGATAAAATTTACTAAAATTTAAGGTCATTTAAGGTTCATTTTAAGGTCTATTTAAAAGCTATGTAATGGCTACATATGGCAGTAATAAGCAAACCCCATCCTGTCACCTGCTTTACGCCTTGACCTATATACCCAAAGGTTAGATTTTCCGTGACCTTTTGATGAAGTTGGCCTTTTAATGTGTCATACCATATTCCAATACAATTCCTAATGTGTGCTAATCTAAATTTCTGCTGGGTCTGTATGGCTTGCAGTGAGTTTGGTGCTCTTTATTCCAATGTTGCAGGAAGCCTTACAACTGTTCGTGGCTTTCGATGTGGGTTAGATTTTGTGTTATGAGGATGACCAGAATTCGGAACCTCCCGATTAAATTTGACTGAAAATATACTTTAACATGTAATTTTACAAAAAAGTTATTGATTTTTACATTCACATTTTATTCTATCATTAACTGTACAATATGATAATTATAGTGAAATTGAAATAAACGTTTTATTGGTCATTGAGGTACCAATATTAATGCGTCTGGAATTATCATTCAGTTTTTACCATTGCTCTCTGAATAAAAATAAAATATGAATTCCAAAATGTTATCAAGGTAAAGTGAAACGACTTTTGTTACAGTTTAAATATAATTCACAAGCCATTTAATCTTTAAGCACCAGTCCAGTTATACAGTTATTCACACCTGCAAAACAGCGTCACACACACCATTGAAAGTTGCCATGGTAGCAATAGGCTCACTGAGCCTTGAAACACCAGCGTTGCAAAAATGTATCCATAGTGAACATGACACACTTATTCTACTATGATTATCACGCCAGCAGCGCTTATTTAAAATTATCCAGGTCTCTATCTTCAACAATGAAAAAACAGTTACGATATACACTTCATTGGCAAAATAGAATATACATAAACTTGCAGAAGAGGTCATTGCGAATTGATCTTTATTAATTTCAATAATATAGACTGGCTATAGCCCTTTCAAAATATAGTAATTCTGATGATGGTGTGTATGAAATAGTGTGTATAAACATGATGATTGTCACAGTGTCCACTTTTCAGTACATAACTACATTTCTGTGAGTGATTTACGATGTGAACAAATAACAAGACTGGGAGTAAATTTTCATTTAAAATAAAGTTTTTACATAATATAATACGTAAGTTTACTAATAAGTAAATTTAATGTGCTTTTGAGCTATTCTTGTGACTTGTCGATTTTTTAGTAAATAACGATATAGCAAAACAAACGTTAAAAAAACTAATTAATTTCGTTTGTAACAATATATTATGTATGTAGTACTTTATTGGCAATAATTTCATTTCACAAATAGAAATGTTTTTCAAATTAGGCCATACAACAATAGTAAACAATATGAATATTATCTTTTTCTCAATTATAATTTTTTTCATTTTTACATCAAATTGAATAGTGTTTTAAATATAATATCTAACAAGTATGTTTTATTTATTTTTAATATATGTACGTTCATCGCGTTATATTCATCGTTTATTCGATTGTGATTTACCATTTACGTTTGTTATCTAAATAATGATTATTGTATTATTTCTAAATATGATATAGTAATATTAGAAATTATTATTAATGTAAAAGGTACATTAAAATATCACCTGCTAATCTCAGACTACAACTGCTACTAGTAAATATTTATTGTTCATATTCTATAAAATCTTTATTATTAGTGTTTCAAATGTTTGTTATCAAGAATTTAACAAGTCACAAAAAGAGTTACGAGTTTTTATTTAGAGGAATTGATAAGAAAATAAATTTTAAATATTGTTCAACAAATATAGATAAATTTATTGACTGCCGCATTTGTTTATTGATGCAATTTTATTTGAAATAGATCTCTTTTTAATTTAATGAAATATATGTTGTTATTTTCCATACATCAATTAAACAATAATTTGTTTACTTAAATTGGTTTAGGAATTAAGGACTATAATAGCTATGTAGACTACCTGGTATAATGCGCTGCTGGTGCAACTAACATATGCCATTTCAAATAGACCTTTAGGAAACATGCCACCTAAAGTGAAAGAAAGTAAAAGTCAACGAACGCTACGCAAAGCGCAGGAAGAAAAGGCCAAAAAAAATAAGCAGTGGTGTGGCAATTATTATTATAATATGACTGAGGAGAAGAGACATGCTAAGAGAGAGATGAAGTATTCTAAACACTAACAGTGTACTATATTCTTGGAAGTCAGTAAACATAGGGTGTCATGTCACGCTGTGTTACCAAGTTCATTAGTGTCTTATGACTATCATGTTGTCGTTTTGTCACATGCAATTGCATCTCCACGAGATGTTAAAAAGTCGTTAATATATCATGTACTAATAAGCGAATTTTAAAAATGTTTACAGTTTTAGATAGCTATGGTGCTATATTATGACATGCTAAAATTTGAGAAAGTTTGAAAAACTGAAAACTCACTAAATTTTACACAAAATTCTCATAAAAAATCTTACCCATATACTTCTCTCTCTTTTAGCATCTTTTTGTTATTTTAGCAGTTTGTTAAAAAAAGCCAGCACGACAACTCCCGCTCTAAAAGTCACACCACCAAATGCTCTCAATTTAGAGTCATCTTCACTCGACAATCTTCCTAGGAGCAAGTCGGAGCCAGCAACAATTAATGCATCCTCTGGTATGTGGTAGTACTGTAAACTCTAGTTCCTAATTAACCTTGTTAGACTAATTCCTAAGGGACAGGTTCGAGTTTTTTGTTTTAGGAGGTTGAAGTGTTTCAGTTGAAAAAGTTTCTTTTAGCAGAAAGATTTTGTATTAAATTTTATCGCTGTTTTTGAATTTCCATTATTCACATTGTTAGTAATCTCTGTCAGCATAAAGGAGCTATTTAGTGATCAACAAAACAGCTGTTTCTTCTGGTCAGTGGCTCGTCTCAGTTCAGCTACCGCAGTTTATCCATTTTTGATGTTACCTTTTGGCAGTTCCAGTTTCAGTAATGATTGAATTGAATAAAGTAATACATATACTGTATTTTGCAGGAAGGAGTCTTTGAATTCCAGCTCTGAGTAAATAGTTCGCTCACTCGCTCATTTTTAAATCGCTGTTCCACAACATTTTTATTTGCATTTGCTCCAAGCTTGTATTTAGAAAAAAACATGCTCGTCAGCATCCGCTCCTTCATTATGAATATATAATTTCTACTCGGTTAATTAGTGTTGTTCTCATGCTCACCAACTACCATATTTTTGCCATCCATCCAATTGTCATTCAACATTCATTTCCTAGCAGGATAAACTAGCAGTTGAATCAGACTAGAGAGCAAGATACAGCCTAGAAAAAGATATCGCTGATAATGCTCTGAAAATGAACTGTTTTTTTTTGTACACCCTCTTATTAATTAAGTAGTCAATTAAACACTATGCATAATTATGGAAGAGATTTGATTGTATATTTAGTTAGTCATATGGACTAGTAGGTATTTTATTTGAAGGCGTAGACTGACAGACCTACTGGTTTTGTGTCTGTTGGTGAGATGGTAATAAGTAGCCATGATTAGTCTACCCGCGGTTTGATACATCGACATAAGGATTATCATGTAAACATCTTTAAAGTATGTCTATATTGATTACTAGCATTAAGTCTGGTGATGCCCGGGATTTCTGTCATATTTGATCAGATATCCTGTAGGTTTACGGAGCTGGTTTTTAAAAACCTGATGGAGTTTTTTAATATTTTTCCCCAATATTTTTAGTGACCTAGTATAATGCGTGGAACACATACCATGCGTGTGAAGCTCAGATGAACTCAACCAAAAAAATGTGGAAACGCTAGTGTTTATGCAGACTAACAGACAGACAATGAAAAATTGGGACTTAATTAATATAGATTTCTAACATATTGTAGATGTTTCTGTTTTCTTTTGGTCTTTATGTTGAGCTTGAATGTTTTTTTTGGCTTGCTCTAGTAAACAGCCACTGTGTTGCAGAGTTCATGGAAGAAGTGGCTGGCTCCGTCCATTACATAACTTCAGATGGCAGTATCAACCATTTTGTTATACTGCAAGCCGTCTCACAGATTATGCTGAACAACAAAGAACAAGACATCGCGAACGAGGTTTGTATTGTAAGGAAGTCAGTACTTTACTCTGACCTCTGACCTTGTTTTATTAGCCATCCTTAAATTTCTTGTTACAGAAATTACAATGTTGCTAAGCTGAGGCCTATCAGTGTCATTATTCTACTTACACGGTTGAAATGATCTAGCTTGTTTAAAATCCTAATTTTAGCTTAA
The DNA here is from genome assembly GCF_963576615.1 of Watersipora subatra. NCBI lineage: Eukaryota > Metazoa > Bryozoa > Gymnolaemata > Cheilostomatida > Watersiporidae > Watersipora > Watersipora subatra. The sequence continues at coordinate 57,760,291 of NC_088710.1, read as the reverse complement.
CAGTATAAAAAACTCATTGTTCTTACATCATATATCAGCTAGTCTATCTTGCGCAAAAGTGTTTGATCATTGCTAATCCTTGAAGAGCTAAGTTAGTATTATTGATGTTTGACAGTGAGTTGTACCCTAAAAAACTGAAAAATTCTAGACCTAACAACATTTTAAAAATTTGTTATTAAATTTGAACATCCATTATAGCAATCTTAATGCTATTGTCAAGAGTTTTTGCTAAATGGCTTTCAATGGATTTTTATTTTGCAATATGACCAGTGCCTATGCACTTTCTTGGTTGGGTTCAAGTTTAGCTGAAGAATGTGAAATTTTAAATTTTGTTTCTTAGCAGCCGTTTTGATCACCTTCTATCTAAGACGTCACCTAAACTGCTGCCTCGTTGTTGTAGGTCTTACAAGTAGTCGACAAGCTGCTGCAGTTATATGCCGCTCTTGAGCAAGGTAAATCACCTCTCAAGAGCCCTCCCAAGTGTTCGCTAAATGATGAGCAATTCCTCTTGACTGTGGAGACAATTATCAGGTAGTTAGAATATGCCACTATATGAGCTCGTTTTTCACTGGCTGAGCTACAAGTGTCCATGTTGTCTATGGTGCTACGCTGACTTGGATACCTGTGCATCTGATAATGTGTCATCGTTAGTAATCTGCAACTTGAAATGATTTTAAAACTAAACATTCCTACATGTATCTCTTCTAGTATAAGCAAGCTGGCTTCACTTATTAGATTCATGTTCATGTTGACTTCATATATTTGATGTAAATAAAGTCTGCTTCATGTAAATAAAGTCTGAGCACACAGACTGAGAACTTCAAGCTTGTGTCTTGTTGATCCTCTATGCAAGTTTTATGCAGACTATTAATTAATATACAAAATATATAGAAAATTGATTGTAAAATTATATTTATTAATTATATGCATCTATATATTTATCTATATGATTAATATTATTTATGTACAATTTGTATATGTATTAGTTATATAAAAGATATTTATATTTTTGTTTTATATACATACATCGTATATATTATATATTTATTATATAAATATTAACTACCAAAATAAATAAAAAAATTACGTGTTTAATTTGTTATCATGGCCTTTTTGTCATGATAATAGAACTGGTAGCAGCTCAGCTGTGATTGGCACATAGTTCTTCTCAAAGCAAGTACAACCAATGGATAGATTGCAAAATCTATCCATTGGCCTTATGAAAAATCATCTCCCCTTGAGTAGAAGATTATCACATGGGTCTAAGAGGGTGCAACTTTTAACTTTTCAAGCAAGTGTTTGGTACGGTACAATTTCTTAATACAGACATCAGTGATAGCCAATACTCAATGCATTTTGTTGTCATGTGTTGTATATTACAGGTCTCTCGTCGCTTTAGGGTGCTCTACCTGTTCACCCCAAAGTGCAACTGCCTCTAACGCTAGTAGAACTCAGGCAAATGCAATGCTACAGAGCCTTCAGCGGATGTGTAATGAACGTTTCTGTAAATTCTTTAAAGAGTTTGCCGAGCGCAAAGCTCTTGAAGACATCATCGATTTTTTTCATGCATCCATGAACTACTGCACGAGGGAGAATGTGAGAAGTAGGTATAATATCACTTTTCTTGGTGCCCAGGCTTATCGACGGTTGAGACATCTATACGTACTAGTTCAGTTTTTCATTACAATGTGAATATATGAAATATGGTTGTTAATAAATTTGCATTATTATGAGTAGTGAAGAGGACTAAAAGTCCTTTAGTATGTGTGTCTTTTCAAAGAAACCTGTGTACAATGACAGTCGACAATTTTTGAATGAGATGTCAGTAATGAACATGGATGGGTGTGCTTCATTTCCAAGCTTTTTAGCTAACAAGAACCACTGAACACACCAGACATAATCATCTTGCCCATCCTATATTTAGAAGATCTTTATATAACACAATTTCCTTTAAACGCTATTGATTTTTTATGTCATTTTGGTTCTACATGGTCTGATTAGCTTTTATTGGCCGGTGAAATAAGTTAAGATAAAATCAGTTACCATCTTATAAATTTGTGCCACTCTTTAATGTATAAGTAGGGTTACGTTAGCAGAAGTTTGTATAATTCTTTATTGCTATAAGTAATTGTCTTGTGTCTTCAATCTCTAATTGTAACAACTTCTCAAGTATCATGCATTCAAACAAACATATTTCAATTATAATAATACTTTTTCAGCTGACTAACCTTCAACTCATACTTTTATCAAGTGCTTCATCTCCATATCGTCTCATTTTATTTATTTTAAAGATTTCTGTTATTTACCTTAACCTTACCATTAACTTTTTGGCTGGCAGCTTACCAACAACAACACCCTTGTTCTGTGATGTTCTTTTTTAGAGCTGCTAAAGTGAAAAAAGCATTCATTGCGGATAAAATTTATAGCCGCTTCTGCTTGAATTCAGTTTAATAAATACTTTACGATATTATAATGTACTTTAAATGCAAAATTGGAAATAATTATTGAATAAAACTCAAATATCGAAATTTATTTAACCTTAAACACCTTATATACATGTATACATCGATAGGTATTTTAAAGACAAAAGTTTCAATATTGTAGGTATTACTCGTGTATAAGCCAACCCCGTTATTCCAAAATATCATGGAATCATTATATTGCCTTTAAATGGGTTTTTGCTATCCGAAATAAAAACATAACTTTCAAAATTTAATGTCGTTTTATTCGATATGATAAATAGAGTCGTGCGGCATTTTTTAAATTGAGGTTTGGAGTGTGCAATGACGGCGCGTTCAAACGCGAGTTAAGCATTGCCTGTTTTCAATCACCAGTTTGCTACTTTATAGTGACTAGTAAACAGTGAGTAGTAAACTGACCAGTAAACAGTGAGTAGTGAACAGTGATTAGTGAGCAGTGAGTAGTAAACAGTGACTAGTAAACAGTGAGTAGTAAACAGTGACCAGTAAACAAACAGCGAATATTTATCGAGCAATATTTATTTGGAATTTACAGTTGTAAAGTGTCGTTTGGCGTTTTTCTAAATATATCATTTATTAAATTTAAAACCAACCGTTGGCCGTACAGCACAACAATGGCAGCTGCCATGTTCTGATTGAAAGCACCGTTGTTAGCTTGTTTGCTAGTAATATATACCGTATTTTCACTGATATTTGATACCATTAATTCTGTGAAGTAACTTTAACATTTATATATAGCTAGTGGAATGCCGGTAATAGAATAATTGAATTTGAGTAGCTTACCTGGAAAGTTAGATCTTTACTAAAATCTTTACTAAAATCTTCACCACTTTTTGGGCCAGCTTAATAATTGTTACGCGTAACGATCAACAGTGCTAGTTATTAACCTTAAGCAAGCGCGTATCTTAACCAACTTAACTATTTGCCCAATGAATCTATTGTATACTGTGTAGCTTAATGGTCAAGTTTGCCGCCTCTAGATATGGAGGTCCCGAGATCAAATCTTGTTTCATGCAGTTTTTTCATTGCGAGATTTTAATTGCTGTAGCTGGTCACAGGGTTTAATGAAAGAACTAAAAGGCAAAAAGACAAACGTTGAGATCATATAAATATATATATATATATATCATATATATATATATATATATGATATATATAACATTACTCATGTATAATGCCAAAAATCTTTTACCTTGAAGTCGTCTCCCAGAAACTCGACTTATGCACGAGTATATATGGTAACTGCAATATATCCCTCTATGTATGGTACAAAACTGTAAATAATAACTTGTCTAAGCATATATTCTTTTAAATGTTGCTGTTTATGCGGCTCCATTTCATTCAGACTTCAGCAGCAAACACCCGTTCAGCAGCAGACAAAGTGGGTTCGCTACAAACTTTGGCCATAGTATCTCAGGTGAGGGTCACCTGGGTGTGGAGGGTATCATCGTGGTGCAGACTCTCAAAGTGTTTGTTAGCCGACTCACTACGACGCTCAGTGACCCGACCAAGTCGGATAACGTGGTAAGAGTTTATCAATTAGGTATCAGATTTGCATGAGGATGTTAAAGTCATGGTGGGAAAAACTTGAAAATAACTTAGTTTATTTTATGATCAATCGGTTTTGGTTACAATCAGTTAGTTTTTATTCCAAAATTCACCCAGTTTTAAATGTAAGTTATCAGTCACGTTCCAGAATGGTCAGCTAATCATTTTCCTTATTTAGTAATGAATACATATATATTACTAACACTTTATGGAGTTGGTTTTCTTTATACTTCACCATTCTCCACACTAGAGTAACTCTTAAAATGCCACTTTTGACTGTGTTCTAGGCAAGCCAAGCATAGCTTGGGTTCTCATACATTCCGAACCATTCTGGTTTGCATGCAATGCTATTGGGATGCATTTTCTCTTTCAGCCTCAGACAGAGACGGAGGTAGGCCCTAGCTTTAGGCCCTAGCCCTAGTAGAACCCAGCTTGTTCATGCTAGCATGTCTGGTTGAACGAATGTTTTGTCTCGCTCACCGTGTGTCTTTTGCTATTCGCTTAGCAATAAAATCCGGTGCTGCTTTAATTCTTGGGAAGTCACTTGTACATCTTGCTCGTGCTCTGTTTGCTTAGTTTAACCTTGCGTGGTAACAGCTTATGGTAAAATACTATCAACATTACTAAGCCTGTCTTACCTGCATCCATCACATCTTGTGTAAGCATCATATAAATGCAACTATGTATAGGATGCAAAGCTACAAACTAGTGCGCACAGTCTTTCATACGGTGTCTCTCTTTGTATGATAGTTTGTATTATGATATGGAGTGTATCATAGAGAGCTCTTTCTACTATCTTGTAACAAAAGCTTGCTTTGACCATGGCTCTGTTACTAATAGACTTAGTAATTGATGCCTTTGTGATATTTACACACATTCAACTCCCTTATTACCATGTCTATATATGCTCGGCCTGTAATACAGCACCTTATTGTCTCTGTTTATATTCACTTGCAATGACTACTATGTAGTGTCATATACCAACAACTATAACGGCAGCAAACTAGTGACAACAAGCAAAGGTGGTTTTGATTAAGTCACTATCTATTATTGATCAAAAACTGGAGACCATTCATATTGGTTTCTTCAAATCCTTTTGGCCCATGATTCTTGCTGAGCTATATAAAATGACCGCAGAACTCCTGGCGTTGCACGAGTAATAATAAAATGTTTTTGCATAGAAATTTTTGTTCAATTGGCTAAGTTTTTTTACATAATGAATTTGAGTTACTTAAGCTAGTCTAAATTTTTACTATAATAAGTGCCGTGTCCATCCTTTTTAAGCCAACTTTAGGAAAAAGATTGCGTCATGATCTCTCACGCAACCATGATCTTTAAGCGTGCTAGATGAAGTGTGAAATGTGCGATTTTAACCAATTGGCATTAAAGATTGGCCGGTGCTTAACTATGTGCACAATTATTCCATTGTATAGCAATGTGGCCGCTTGGTGTACCTGCTAGCTCGCAAAGCTGCAAAACTGGAGGTTCAGTGTTCAAATTCATTGTGAAGCGGAATTTTTGTTTATAAAACTTTATCGCTTTAATTGGACACACCAATCACAGACCAACAATCGACAAACATTGAAATTCATATATAAATAGATAGATAATATTCAGCGCTGACTCTGTAAAAGCTGTTTTTATTTTCAGAAGCTTAGTGCTACAAGTTTGTTAATTAATTTATTTGAATTTATTTGTTGAGTTGTGATCTGATCGATCTGCCGTTGTTAATTTTTTTTTATAAAATTTTTACTTTGTGTCCGGATATAACTTTTTAGCCTATGATTAACATGGACTTAGTGTAAACATTGACAATGGTGTCAGGGTTGTCATCTCGCTTTGGAATAATCGAGACAATGTTGGTGAATGTTTTTTGACATTTTTTAATACAATAGCAGACAGCAAACTGGCTAAAATAAAAAATTACTGTTACATTTAAAAAGATATTAAAATACACACTCGTATCTTTGTAAAGATTATTAGTTGATTTCAAGTGAGAAATCTATTTCTTTTAGGGTCACAGTGTGTATAATATTTTGGATGCATTCTCTCACATTATTTGCTATGTTTTGTTTTAACGTTCTTAGATGTGATAGCATAAATCAAATTTCCAAATGTCAATATTTCTTGTAGCGTTTGTCGTACAATGCACGAAAGTTTCTCAACTACGCGTTGGAAATTCATGGTGGAACATTTCGGCGAGTCGCTTTTAGCGGTCTGCTTGATCCTGCTCAGAAGCTACGAGAGGAAACGAAAGCTGCTGTCACTGCTGCCTCTACACCTGTTGGCGGCAGGTAAGCAGGTTTTTCTGGACTTTCTACATGATTCAAAACACAACCTGAAGTGGAGGATAGTGGGTAATAAATGCTGGACAATAAAGATTGGAAAATATAAACTGACAGATAGTGTATGATTAGGGTGGCACACAATAGGTAATCGATCGTCTTTCATTTTTATGGAAATAGAGATACTACAAAGAATCTAGTTATATATTAATATAGTACAGTTAAATAGCTTTGTAAAATAATAGATAACAACATATTATAATGATAGTCATAATGCTAAACTTGCCTACATTTGTGTATGTCATCACTCTATTATTGTTCATCACTCTATTATTTTATTTATTATGTTAGAGCCTAGGCATTTGACATTAGGAAAAATTGACTGCATTTACTGAGGTGCATTATGAGATATTAATGTAATAAAATTTAATTACATACATATATATATAATATTAAAAATATAATTACATACATATATATAGTCTTATGGGCCTTAATATTTAAAACCTTGGTCTAGTATGTTGATCTCTTCTTATAACCATGAGCTAAGTGACCTGTTACTAAAGCCTGAATGGATAAATGTGAGATACGTTGTTATACTTACTATGGCAGTTAGTAGGCGTCAGTTAGTATGAGTCGGTAGGGAAGTGTCGGTTGCTAGGCGTCAGTTGGTAGGCTTCAGTTAATAGACAAAAACTTGCTTGAATACTCATTTGTTACATGTCTACAGACCAGCATTCAGCGCATCAAGTGAACAGTCTAAATTATAACATTGATAAAATTATAATAGAACAATTGCATTGCCAACCCATTACCTACCTGATTTCAAGCTAGCTGTTTAAGCTAGAAATGTAGCAGTCGGCAGCCATTATGGAACTATGTTCTGATGACTTAGTTATGAAGCGATAAGAAAGCAATGATGTCTTTATATTATATAGTGTATTTATGTCTTGAAATTACATGTAAAATTATGTTTTGTCAAATTTTAGTCTGCTGACCAACTAGTTCTTCAACAAATGCCCTTGTTCTAAATATGATGTTAATTTTGTTTGTTTATATAGCTGCTTATGAGAACAGCAGTGTGATTTATTATAATACAAGTGCATTTTTTAAGAATAGGTTCTTGTTACCAATTGATTTGCATATTGTCTAATTTTCAGAGTTTTTTGCCTCTTTTTTCAAATTTGTACTCTCTCTGATCTTGCAGTTTGATATTATTAATCGCTTGTTATGATTGGTTTTGAATGACCAGACGATAAAAGTGAAACTCTTACTTTCGTAGATACCCAAAAATACAAGAGAGAAAACAGATGCGCAAAACGCGGAATCCTCTGCGAGACTCTATGACAAACAGGGTAGGTTATACATTAAAGTATAAGTGGTCACATTTATGATTTATAAGGCTGACCTTTTGTATTTACTCATGTAGTTGCATGTTGTTTACCTCTATTAAAAGTTGGAGGAAGCCAAAGGCTCAGAGGTTTGAGTGGCTTTTTACTGTAGAGAGCTCTTAGTGATACAGAAATAGGGGATGAATCTGAAGCAGAAGTGAAGGGTCGGCTGATACCAGGTAAGAATCGTCTTATCATGGTCACTTGTGGCTAAAGATTTTTTAAACACTCATTTGTGCATGCATTGATTATCATTTGCTGGTTTTCTGTGAAAGTGAAACAAGTCTGCACAAGCTTTGATCTATGCATATGAGCTCAGATTTAGTATTAGAGAAAGTCTATTTTTATTATATAATGATAGAAGTGAGGAATAAAAACAAAGGCGAGGCATGAGTATTGAGTATTATTTACAACAAATACACGACGCTTCTCTCGCGTAAACCTCCTATTACATAAATTCCAATTAACATAAATAATCTATGTAAAGTTTTTGCTTTGTATTATGTTAGAAATTCCATATATAACATAAAGCGTCAAATCTCTGCAAGTTCTCAAATACAACTTGAATAACAAGAGTTCAATAGTTAGCCTAAAAATATCGGTTTCTCACTTGCCGCATTTTGGTGAGAACAGACAGACACCGTTTTTGTTAGAGTAAAGATAAGGGGTTAGTTTGAGAAGATCATAGAATGAGTTAGGCAATTTATTTGTATTTTATGGTTCATATGATGGAAATCCCTATAACATAAACGTTCTTGGGACGGATCATCGCCCAATATTCGGAATGCTCAACAGATTGTCTACGTGGTAGGAGTGTCTAGTGTATTTTTATGACCTGATGAAGGTGTCTCTGTTTCACTGCAGAACAGGCTGGTATGTAAGGGAAGGAACGACAATGTGAGGGCTTGTAGTAATAGCTTGGAACATGTTATCCACCGTTTATCTCATCAGCGTTTTTTCTTAGCAGTCGATTGATTCGTTAAACTTCATCAACATTCAACATGAGAAATAACTTAACTTGATTTACATTCAAGACACGTTTATTCATATCTTCGCACCCTGTCCAAATATTGACAGGCTTGCACGATCGCGTGTAGTCACCTTATTACTACCCCATTACTGTTCAGCCACCACACCTTGTAGTCTGGTCAGTTGTAACATCATGTGAACTTTATTATTTTATAAGTGTGAATAGTCGCTAGAAAGGACAGATATTTGTATACGCGTTGATTATGTTTGATTTAGGATTATAATCACCAGCCGAATGTTTCCTAAGCAGCCTGTTCAAAAAAATTTTTTCGTGTAATACTGCTTGGCAGGCATGTTATTAGGATGGTATGTGGCTGCGCTACTAGTTGATGCTCAATTAATGCTGACTGCGGTGTTAGCTTTAGCATTGAAAGATGACTACTAACCAGTTTCACTTTTTCTTCCTCACACGACTGCCAAGAACCTGATAGCACTAGACGACATGTGTCACTCCAGCTAGCATGTGCCCACTGTTGTATGGAATGCCTTGTTGGCTTTGTTGTTGTAAGGTGCTAGTGCAAGGGCATCCAAATCAGATGTGGAGGACTCGTATACTGATGAAGAGGATGTCAAACCTAAACTTTCATTCCAAGCTGTGAGTCAGGCAACTTTGGCAATAGTCAAAGCCAGACGAAAGGTTAAAGGGCATATTAGAATGATTACCGCTAAGCAATCTGCAAAAGATGCATCAACTGGTGGGTTTAGTAACAAGCATCTTACTCTCTGCCTGGCTCACGTGTGGTTAGTGTGCGCACAGCAGTAGATATAACAGTAGTGCTCAGCTCGGGCACCATGCCAGATGAGCTTGTCTTTCTCCGTTCACTTATCAAATAGAACTATGCTAAACTTGTTGCTATCTGTTATCGTTTTTTATAGTTAAAAATCCTAAGCAGGAGAACACAACTTTGTCAATATAGCACATGAATTTAAACTCAATCTCAGTGTTTATCTATCTTGTAAAATTTAGGAAAGTGTGAATAAGAAAAACCTATTTTATGCTTCAGGATTCTAAATAATAAAGATTTGCGTATTGCTTTATTCCAGCAGCTTGCTTTGAGAAAAGTATCTACCGTATTTCATGTTTTACACTCAACTGAAAAGGTTTTATCTAGTGCTTGAGCTGCTCTTTGTCATACTAATCAAGCTGTCTTCAGAGTTCCTCAGTCAGACCCTCACATACCATCTATTGTACTCATTGTGTATTATGTTTTAGTCGTAGCAATTCCGTTATCTCTGTAGCCAACAATTCATATCTTTCTTTTTTCTTTTAATTATCACTGTCGTTTATAGGCCTTTCACGAAGAGCTAGCGACCTCCTCGCAAATAGGTCTTTTCAGAATGAGACGAAAGAGAAAAGAATGGTTGATATGTATCTCATCAGATCTGGTATGCTGAGATTTAGTTTTCTCACCTCTGTCTGTCATCCAGGCTCGATACCTGATCCGGAATTCCTTGCCGCACTTCTACAGCTGGTAAACATCACTCCTCTTTACTACAAAATATCGTTTAGAAACATTCTGACTAGCAACACTTAGACTAGGAATCATCTGTTGGTCTGCGAAGTTTTTCTCTTTCGATTTCCTCGCTAATTTATTTATGTTCGGCATTTAATAGAAACTTTGCCAATTGCAGTTCACCTTTATTATTGTTTTATAAAAAAATTTGAATTTGCTTAAACCTTTAATCTTTGGTTGAAAATGCAAAGTGTCACATCTGTTGTGCCAGCATTTTATTTTTGTGCGGTTTTAGGATGCCCCTGTAGCGGCCCGAGCTAGCATGTATCTCGAATGTGCCTACTTTGTGAACCAATGCACTCAAGGAAACTGGCCATCATGGATGCAGACGAACCTCTCAACTCCAGGAGCTTACAAAAGAACTATTACTCTGCAGAGGACGGCTGCAGCTCTCTTTTACAGATGGGCAGAGGTGGGTGAGCATCTGAATGAACATATATGGTTCAGTATGGCTTTGAGTGTTTCAGCATGATAATATAACAATGTATGCTGTGGTGCCCATATGATGCAACATGATATCATAACAGTATATGCTGTGGTGCCATATAGTGCAACATATCATAACAGTGTATGCTGTGGTGCCCATATAGTGCAACATATCATAACAGTGTATGCTGTGGTGCCCATATGATGCAGCATTATATCACAACAGTGTATGCTGTGGTGCCCATATGATGCAACATGATATCATAACAGTATATGTTGCGGTTCTATGTGATGTAACATGATATCGTAACAATGTATGCTGTAGTGCCATAAGATGCAACGTGGTATAATAACAGTATTATTGTATGCTGTAAATTTATTTAATGTGTTATGCTAAAGTACTTAGCCTAACCGATAATGTTGTCCGTTATAATGGTTTGTGATTATGATCCCTAAAGCTGCATTCAACCATGATAAGCAGCATGTACTCTATATATACATACTGTTATATATATATACTGTAAATATGTACTGTTATATATATATATACTGTATATATATATGTACTGTTATATATATATACTGTATATATGTACTGTTATATATATATATATATATATATATATATATATGTACTGTTATATATATACGGTACATACTAGTATATACATATACATGTATATACTAGCTAGTTTATATATACTAACCGAATGTCCGTCATTGCAAGAGTAATAGAATAGTTACCTAACAAATTTGAGTAGCTTACATTTACCTGGAAAGATAGATCTTTACTAAAACAATACCTGCGTTTTTGGCCAGCTTAACAGTTGTTACGCGTAACAGTCAACATTGCTAGTTATTTACCCCAAGCAAGCACTTCAAGTGTGAGTATCTTAACCAATGTAATTTGCCCAATGAATCTATTGTATTCCGTGTAGCTTAATGGTCAAATTCGCCGCCTTTGGATCTATATATATATATATAGATTATCTATATATATATAGATCCAGTGGTGCAATCACCAGACTGCAGATCTCATTAGGCGTTGAGATCTACAGCCTGATGATTGCGTAAGCGAAAACTGACAGTTGCTGACAAAAGGTAAGTACACTATCTAATTCCCTACTAATTTATATGTATAATACTAGAAATTCCACTGTCATACAGCCCACGACCAAAGTGATAATGGAAAAAAGAAAGGGTACTGTTGGTTGTTGAAAAAGTAGTTCCCAGCAGGAATTGACAGAGTATAGTGTAAATGAGACTTATTTGAAATAGAAATGTTCTAGAAATAGCTTGAAAAGCTTGGTTTAATACAATAATAAATCACACCTAATCACACAAAAAATCACACCTAATCTACTACTATCTCAAACCTGTTTTACAAAGATAAAAAAATATTAATTTAAGCTGTAGGCCTAACCTACTGTAATGTATGTATTTTACCAACAACGATAAGGAAATATGTTTATTAAAATATTAATATATTAAACTAAAATAAAAAATGTTCTCGTCATAAAGGGGTGTTGTAGTTTGGCCCTAGCTTGTACATAAGTTGTAAATATTTTCGGCTAACGTTTTAAATAATGAAACCTTCGGTGATTGGACAAAAAACATAGGCTGATAAACTGTTTACCACAATTTCGTACCTGTAATTCGGTCTATGCCTCAAACAGTCTACGTTCATTACAGAAACCTTCGAATAAATTCGATTACATGTAAACAATGCCATAGGCTGGTGAAATGAGCACGGGTTTCTCGTGAAATGCGCACTGCTAAATAGTTCTACTATCTGTTGCACGGCTTTATTGGCGTATCGTAGGCCGGTCTTAACTTTTATTAAACCGAGCTTTTCAAGCGTTTTGTGGCAATTTTCGTCCTAATTAATCTGTCTATTTGTGTATAATCCGATCAGATGGGTAAGTTTTAAGATAATGCCGATGGTTTACAAAGACTTGGTAACATATTTAAGTAGGTTTAGATGTGTTTTGTATCGTTATTATACTTTAACGACTCTACAAAACTATGGCTAAATTTGTTGATGAGATTTCAAAACAAGGGTTCGTCTCATTGTTGATGAATAATTTTCGTAAGTTGCGTGCACATGCATTTATCATAAAAACTCCCAAACTTCGCGTCCGCTCGTTTGGTCGTGGGAATATATATTATATATATAGTTTACATATTATATATATAATATATATATTTATATATATATTAAGTAGCAATAGGACACACTAAAAGTTTTTTATGGTTATGTCGAGCAGGCAGTTGGATTGAAGCTCAAATCAGTAATAGAGAGCCAAGGAAAGGATGCTTACTGTGTGCTAGATGACAGCAAGATCATCATGGATAGCCAAGAGGAAGATTTTCTAGATGAAGGTGATTTTATAGCATTTGTATTACTCATGTTTATTAATGTAATAGTAATTAATGTAATAATAATGCCTGCACATATCTTAATTTGTGAATTTCTGTAACTGTACAGAAGCGGCTGTCTGTTTATTACACATGTATATATGCACTAGTTGAATGCCTGGCGTTGCACTAGTAATAATATACTTTTTGCACCGAAAATTCAATTTTAAACAATATATACAACATTTATGATTCTACATGTAACTTTTACATGAAGGTGTTTGTTTATTTCTGTGTATGCTGTAAGTTTCATTAAGTTTATGTTATATATACATATATTTATAGCATTTTGGGAAGTCTGGGCACATATTTTTTTTACTAGTTCAAGCGTACTAGCTGAAGTGTGAGTATTTTAACCACTCGCCATTAAAGATAAGCAGGTGTAATAAGTATGTGCACAATTATTCCATAGTACGGGAAGGTGGTCGAGTGGCGTAATGGTTAGTGCACCTGTCTGCAAAATTGATGTTTTCGCTTTCAAGTTCAGTGCGAAGCAGCTTTTTGTGCGTATTTTACCGCTATACGACATACGACAGTCTTACAAACCAACAAACAAATACTTAGATTTATATACCGTAAAACCTTTATTTGAACACCATGGCACTCTATTTTTCAACCCTTCAATTTGATGCATTTGTAGATATGTAAATTTTTGTCCAATTGCATTGACGTGTGGTTTGATTTGTTCAGCTGTTTCTATCACAAAAAAGATTTTAGTTTTTTTCATTTTGAATTTATTTTTATTTATTAAATAATTCCAATTGTACAAGCATATAAGGAATGTTTTGGATATCAGACTTCTCTGGTGCGAAGGTACAGTACCTGTGCACTCCAGGCTAGTCAAAGTATAAGCTTTCAATGTCTAAAGTCAGTTGCAAACTAAAATCTAGCATTAGTAAATAATGATGTGATTTCCATGCTTCTGGTCAGTGCAATGTGTATGTGATTCAATCCACAAAAGGCTGAAATTGCATGTCGATGGACATTATTATGCGGCATACCTCAGCCAAAGAGTCTGATGTGTATCAGTAGGCCATTATTTGACTCTCTACCTTGAGGCAACATCAATGATGTGCTACATAGTCGAAGGATGGTGAATATCGCCATGTCAGTAACTTGCCACAACTGGACTAGCTGGCTGGCTGATTAATCTATACATTGATGATCTTAGGCTGAATTAATGCTATTTATACGTGACACAGCCCCTCAACCATAGTGTTTCATTATGTCTAGAGGTTACATGCAGATGACCCAACCAGAAGTACCGGAGGTCTGCAACAGACATGAAACAGATTTTCTCACAAACTATGGTTGTGTTTACAAGTCTGAAAAACTGGCGAGGAGTCTAGCTATTTCTGTCATTATATATACTATATTATATGATATATATTATATTTTCATGTTATAATACTCATTTTTCAGATTAGCATTCGTAATGCAACAATATTCACGACGTAGTTATTCACTTTACAAAATTAATGCAAGTTTTTTATAGATAGCTTCTCTCACAAGTAATTCAACCATGTTATCTGCTGATCTCTGGGAGATAGTAATATGAATCTTGATACGTGTAATGTACATGTACAGTGATACGTGTAATGTACATGTACAGTGATACGTGTAATGTACATGTACAGTGATACGTGCAATGTACATGTACAGTGATATGTGTAATGTACATGTACATCACATAGCAATGAAATATGCAATATGTCGTTGTATTCTATTATATGTGCTTGTAGCATCATTGAATCCAACTGGAGAGGCAAAGGTTTGCCCTCATGCGCTAAAGATTATTGCATCACTGCTAATTTATGAAGTGACTGTCTTTCTCAGAGAGGTTTACCAGAATGCACCAGTGGTTAGTACAGTTTACTAATAATAATCTCTGCACTTTTTGTGTTATTCACGATTGCTTGAACTACCCATTGCATCTTGTATTATATGTGTGGTTTATTATGCTTGACACGATATTGATGTTTTTATTCAAATAGTTTGACTTTAAAGTTATTCTCTTTCTCTGAATGTTTTTGCGATTCCGTATACTTGCATTTATTGTGATTTCAAAAAGAATTTTATTTCAAACAGCATAACATGCATAACTATATGATTTCATGCTAAAAGGCGATATCTCTGTAACTAGGTTGATCCTCAGTACCTCAAATCTTGGCATGGGAAAAGTCAGGGCAGGCGCACCAGTTCGGCGGCAGCTGCCCCTCAAAGACCAGCTTCCCCTTCACCTGATATTTCAGGTAAAAACCAGTCACTCAGTTGTGTTGATATCCCTTCAATAATTAGGTTGACCAAATCTATGCTAGGTTCATAGGCTTTATTGACCGCCCTGTTTAGGAGTCCCAGTGTTTAGGAGTCACCTCATTGGTCTATAGTTAGACACGTGGAGTCATCGGATTGGTTTGTTAAAGTACATGTATGGGCAAACACTAGATGACAAACAGGTTTACTAGTGGCATTCTGCGAATATAATATTCATGCCAGATAATTTAGCTTGTATTCTTGAGCTGTTGGAAATGAGCTTTCCATCCGCAGTAGCATAATGTTACTCCGTTGTTATGCGTAACAGGAAGCAAATAATTCCTACATGTTATAGAGCTATTAGCGAGTCTAAGGGACTAATTTGGTGTTGTGATGGAAAATAACTCCTGTTGTCCACTGGTTTTTTATTGACTTTGACGTCATTTATTGTCGTGAAATTAGGTGTTGAAAATCTAGTTTCGAATAATTTAGTTTTTGATGGTAGGCCTACCGTAGAGAAATAGATAAAAAATTTGCAGTCAAGAAGTTTATTTCCATGTAAATTTAATTATATTTAAATAGTTGTTTCATTTTTAAACCATTCTGTTCTCATTGGGCCTAGCTGAAGCTAGAGATAATACGCTGTCACACAGTACATATTTATTTCTTTAGTTTCCCACTGAGTTCTTGCCTTACCGTTTTTTGTTTTTATTACAGTCAAACGTATTCCTCTCCGTAACTTGACAATGGTATCTCTTTTTCAAACATTGATATTGTTTGTTAAAAGGTTTGAGCTTTATTATGTCTCACTATTCTTCCACCTTCCGTAATCCTACACAAAATTGCAATTGGTTTACAGGGTTTCGTCGATCAATTCTTCGAGGTAGGAACTTATGCACTGCTGTAGCGCAGCTCTTAGTCTCGGCTTTTTTAGCCTAAATTCTTGTTTAAGCATTATGCACCTCACTCCGCTGGCTCCGCTAGCATCATTGGCACCAAGCTCTCTTGCACATGAATATGCGTAATACACGCAAGCCATAGACATTCATCATCACTTTTTACTAAGTAGATGTGCGTTTGATGTTACTGGCATTGTCCTGACTGATTGACATCTGTTGACTCATGACCTACGTGTACATCTGATTGTTCATGTTTCGATACAGCTTTATCCGCTGGTACCTCCACCAGCGGCAGCCATAAAAAGCCCAATCGCTGGGCTTTGGTCTCGGCTTCAATAGCTAAAGTCAGGAAAGGTATATTGGACTGTCATGATGCTAGATTGTGTTATGAATCATTGCATTTCCCCTGCAAATATTACGATCATCACAAATTCCAAAGACATTTCACTGAGCAATGGCTTTCTTCTGTCAGCCTTTAAATTGCTAGTCCGACAGTGAGCGCCGACAGCGAGCGAGTTCTACTAGGTCACCTACTAGGTCAAATTATGCCATATTAGTATTCACTGACAGCGTGTCACCAGATGAATGTTTTGGCAGCAAAGCCCTAGATTGATTGCGGAATGGCAGTCAGGCACAAACTGAGGATAGCAGCAGACATTGGCTAGCGGGATCGCTGACTTGCTTGCTTGGCATCGCTTCAAAACTTTTAATATGATAAATTCCAACAAGTTTCCAGCTAATGACAATACTAATGGCAGCATGGTGGTAAAGATGGTTGCTCAGTGAAAAGTCTTGACTGCTCATAACAGTTCTCAGAGCACACTAATACATCTGACTAGGAGAACTAACCTTTCTGTTTTATTCGTGCGTATAATTTACATCTTTTGTCCAGAGTTTTCGCTCGATGATTGCCTCGATGATTGTTGGATGGCTGCTTACCTTTTGCTTGTTTCTTGCATGTCTTTCTTGGTTGTTTCTACTAATATGACAATGGTCGCTCATCTTTTTCAAAAGGTTTTCTTTATCAAAAAACTAGCTTCAAGTGTTTCACATTTTGTAGCTTGTTTGTGTTTTTATAGTGTAAAGAATTTTGTTAGTGGCTGTTGTTAGGTGATATAAAATAATGGTTTTCCTTGCGTGGCAGCATACTAACTACTTTCAACCAAGTATAATTTGCTGTAAAATGATAGTGATCACATGATCTTGCTTCAAGAGTTACTCTTCATTTTTGGAGTTACTCCTCCGAAAATGAGCATTTCCTGGCAAGAAAATGTTCATTTTCGAAAAATTTCCTTGCCAGTAAATGCTCCAAAAATGAACAGATAAATTTATGTTTGCATTTATGTTTTTAAAATCTTACCTTCTCCACAATGGTACTGACTGCACATGTATTCACCTGTATTGTGGCATCATTCAAGTGCATTTCAACACATTTTGGCCAGCATTAGGCTTGCTCAGAAAAATTATTTTAGCAACTTATGTAATTTTGTCGTATCTCACATTTGGATGTTTAGTAAAAGTTGATTCGATGTGACTGTCTTGTAGACCCAACTGTTTCTAGTGCTCGTTCTCAGCGTATCTCTCTTGTGGGCGGGGCTGAGGCTCGCTCTAGTGGCCTCTTTGGCAGCACAAGCTCCGTAAACTCTGCTGGTGACTCGGCACATCATCGCAAGGGTAATCTTGTATTACAGTATCCAACAGCAAATCATACTAAAAAATAATTCGACCGTGTTTTACAAAAGCTGAACCTACTCAGTAGTTTTTCAGTATATACAACGACAAAATCTTAAATACATTTCTGAGCAAATGTGGCATGCTTTTAAACATCGACACATGGACCAGAAAAAATGAGTAATGTATTACCGCTGTACATGGAGCAAGGTTTTATTGTTTTCGTGGTAGTTGCAAAATTTTAGATTCAGTTAAACGGTTTCTCCCGGCACCTCCTAACCTTAAAAACAAAGCCATTCCTCTGTTTGGGTTGTACATTGTATATAAGCTGCGGTTAGTTGCTCAGCTACCTGCAGGGCTTTGGAATGGACCCAATAAAAATTATTCACCTGCCAGCTAAATGCTGATTGATTTTTACATTTGTGGCTGCTCTGCCAATTTTGTGCTTGCTGCATGTGCAAAGATATATGTTTCTACAAAGTGGCGGACTAATGGGTTTATATATTGTTAAAGAGTAGCATGAGTAATGGTTTCACATATTTGCAAGATGCTGTCCAGAATATTAGTGATGGTCTAAAGATTGTTAGGAAACTGGATTTGGATATTTTTCATAATATTTACTATTGTATTGCCTTTGTACATATTTTTCATGTTTTTTTATGGTTCTTCGATTCCAGCATATGAAATTTTTGTATCTTACTGGCTAACAAAGTACTAGAATCTGATTCCTACTCGACTAGCATTTCCTTGCAGTTGAATAACTATTTACTAACACTTAACAACCAAGTGGCAAGTGACTAACAGCTGAGTAATCATTACTAGAACCTGAATAAAATGTACGTAAACACTAACTAGAACTAACTAGATTTGTAACTGACTAGCAGTTAGCACTACTAGCAACTAACTGGTCACTGGCTGGTAATTGACTGGCGATTGACTGAAAACTGGCTACAAACTGGCTAGTGACTGACTGGTATTATACTGTTGATTAAACCACAAACTAAATACGTATTTATAGTTTTAGGAGTGTTTTATGTGTAAGCCCTGCTACATGTAGCATTGCTTATCTATTTGGTTATCTAGACACATGTGAGTAGTATGCCTATTAGTGTGAAAAGTCGGGATGCTCATGATCAGGAATGTTATTGGAAAAAAATGTGTCAGAGTATTTTGTTTAGGTTATGGAATACAGAGTGTGGCTAGTGGTAATACAAAGTGTGGCTAGTGGTAATACAAGGTGTGGCTAGTGGTAATACAAGGTGTGGCTAGTGGTAATACAAGGTGTGGCTAGTGGTAATACAAAGTGTGGCTAGTGGTAATACAAGGTGTTGCTAGTGGTAATACAAAGTGTGGCTAGTGGTAATACAAGGTGTGGCTAGTGGTAATACAAGGTGTAGCTAGTGGTAATACAAGGTGTGGCTAGTGGTAATACAAGGTGTGGCTAGTGGTAATACAAGGTGTGGCTAGTGGTAATACAAAGTGTGGTTAGTGGTAATACAAGGTGTGGCTAGTGGTAATACAAAGTGTGGCTAGTGGTAATTCAAAGTGTGGCTAGTGGTAATACAAGGTGTGGCTAGTGGTAACACAAGGTGTGGCTAGTGGTAATACAAAGTGTGGCTAGTGGTAATACAAAGTGTGGCTAGTGGTAATACAAGGTGTGGCTAGTGGTAATACAAGGTGTGGCTAGTGGTAATACAAAGTGCGGCTAATGGTAATACAAGGTGTGGCTAGTGGTAATATACTGTGCCATTCATATGCACTCTTGACTTACACCTCAACTTGCACTATTGACTGAAAGATCAAAGTTGTCAACCTTTGTATTATTCAAATTGTCAATGTTCGTTAGTTTATCAAGGATGCTTGAAGGTCATCAACAGACAGTCTTGTCAGTTTTTAGCTCATTCGCAAGCCGAAATGAATGCTCAGTCTTTCGTTTGCTGACCAAGTTATAGCCACAGTAATTACTTGTTTCAACGATTTTTCAGCAATCTTCTCTTAGACAAGCAAACATTATGGTAAAAGCTACTTTTGTGCATACGTACTTCTTCATCTATGATATGACAATACCTTCTCATCAGCCGTCTCTCTACGCCATGAGATTTGCCTTGGTTTATCAGTTACTCTGTGCATTATTTTTGGCCTGTAAATAACTAACCAGTTGAGTTCGGCATATTGTACTGTCTGTTTAAATTCCTACTGATTGCCATATCTGTCTCCATTCTTTAGCTTCAGCAGGCACTAACAAACCTAGTAAAAAGCTGTCAACATCTGGGAGTGCCGGTTCAAGCACCGGTGTGCTCATGAGGTCAGCGAGGAGCATCAAGCTGAAGTCTAAGGAACACGGAGGAGGTAAAAATATTACTGAGTATGGCAAATGGTTACCTATCATAATGATATACATGTACATATACATGTATGTGTATTTTCTTCTAGGCCAAGTGCTGCCACTTCCCGTCATTTTTAGCGTAGTAACCTATCACCAACTGGACAACTTCATTGAAAAAGCCACAAAACAATCTAGACTCATCAAAGCAGACTACTAGAAGGCTAGCATTTTGGCCAAATCAGCGGAATCTAGCATAACTTTTTAGTACTTTACACACAAAGGAAATAAAACACTAACTAGCCCACCAACTAATGTTGGGGCATACATGTAGGTAGTGATCTATTACACCCTTTCATGCAATGAACCATCACCAGGAAATATGAAGTGTTGCACCTGCATTATTTTAGCGCATTTTTTTGTTTTTTTATTTGTGCACTCAACTTTTAATTCTGGCTATATTCAAGTGGAAGGTTTTAAATGCTGTCTCATATAATTGAGCTAAAAACCTATTGATAACACTTTCAATATTTTTTAAAATACTCCACTTTATTTCATTTTTATTCTTATTTGCTAAAAGATATATTATAAAGGGTTTTGCCACGCTTCCTTTACCTATGCCGCGCCTAAACAACACCGTATGTTTCAGAAGATGAAGATATTTGCTTTCACTTGCAAAATATACAGAATACAACATTAGCAAGAAAAGTGCAAATTTAACTATGCTGGCTTGCTGTTCGGTTCCATCTTATATAGGCGGCAAGCTCCGCCCTTTCACATCATCTGTGCCAAGCCAGCCCGGGCTGGGCTGAACCACGTCATCCTGGCATGAGTCGGTCTAACATCCATCACAATATCTTCACTTCAAGCGCGATGCTGCTGTCTAGCTTGATGCAGGACATGCTAGTGAAAGTTGTGACATTTCAAAAGTGTTTAATACTGTTTCACTATTTTGATAAGCACAGATAGTGTCGGCTATAACTGCTTTTCGTTTCAGCTTATTAAACATGCCAACACTCTTATCAAACTACTTGTACAACTAATTATCAAGTTTTTGTTCACTCTATTAAGAAGTTATCATCTCATGTGTGCATGTTGTATATCACAACTGTCTGATATCACAACTATCACTCCTGTGTGCCTGTTGTCTATCACAACTGTCTGATATCACAACTATCACTCCTGTGTGCCTGTTATCTATCACAACTGTCTGATATCACAACTATCACTCCTCTGTGCCTGTTGTCTATCACAACTGCCTGACAACAGTCTCAATGTTGGGATTGTCTGTTTAAACCATAACTGCCACGAACAACTTTTATCATATTTACTAGGTAAATCAGACATGCTGATTCCGATTTTGTAATCAAAATAAAGATTAGGCCGCTAACTTTCAGAGTAATGAAGAACTTTTTATAGCGTTTTAATATCGGTCTCGAAAACAACACGATCGGCATAACAAGCTCCGCCCATAAATACTTGACGTAACCTAGCTTTTTAGGAACAGAAGTTACGTAGGGATGTTTAGACCGATTTAGAATAATAGAGATGGGTGTTTTAAAATCCATTAATATCTAAATTCAGCCTTAAAAATAATATCAGTCTTTTCTGAAAGGTAGATAAGCTATTTAGCATTGCATATTTAAAAAGCGCAATAACAACGCTAGCTCGTGATAAAACCGCGCTTTTTGAGCTCATTTTTCTCGGCGTCCAGCCCATTTAAACGTCATGTAACAAGCTGCGAGCAATTTTAAATAGTTTATATCCCTTTCATAAAAAACTGAAACTATTTTACAGGCTGGATTTAGATAATAATGGGTTTTAAGACACCCATCTCTATTATTCTAAATCGGACTGAACATTCTTAACTTCCGTTTCTGAAAAAGCTAGGTTTCGTCACATATTTATGGACTGAGCTTGTAATGCCGATTGTGTTGTTTTTGAAACGGATATTGAAACGCTTTAGAAAAGCCTAAATGACTTCGAAGGTTAGTGGACTAATCTTTATTTTGAGTGCAAAATCGGAATCAGCGTGTCTGATTTTCCTAGAAAATACGATAAAAGTTGTTTGTGACAGTTATGGTTTAACACTGATCTGCTAGGTTGTAAGGTTTTCAATATGGCACTTAACTGAGAATATTAGAAAATAACATGTTTTGGGGCGATAGAAATTTACTCTTGGGCTATTTATGTGGGATTGTGTTTGCAGTTTTCTGCTCTCAAACTACTGCGAGTAAAGATTATCCTTTAATAATGCTGCAACTGTATAACTAGTGAATTCCATCCTGTGGGAAGTTAAGCTATTTGGATAACTTTTGTTTGCAGCTGGGCGATCTACTAAAGGTGTGCAGAGTGGAATAAGTCTTCCCACGTGCAGCGATGGTCACTCAGAGGAGGCTGCTGTCTTTCCTATGAGCGGTGAACCCGCCACGACATCAGAGCAGGAGAGTTACGCCGAGATATATGATGAGTTACACAACAAACTCAACTGGCTTGCAGTATGTTTGCTTTTTTATTCTTGTGTTTACCAATGCCGATGTGGTCTTTGTTGTGTTCAAGTCTGTGCTGCTTACCATCAATTTGAAGTTGTAAGATTCAATATGTACGTTTGATTGTAGTTGGTGAATGTATATACAGTCATACTTCGACTTACGAGCTTAATGCGTTCCGAAACTGAGCGCGTATGTCAATTTACTCGCATGTTGGTGCAATTTATTTATATATAGAACAATTAAATATAAATTGATTGGTTTCCATACTCTAAAAAATGCAAATAAAACACTCAAAACAAGATATTGTAACAGAAAAAACATGTTGGTTATTGTCCTAACTTACCACATGCTTTCAAAAATCAAAAAATAATGCAAAGAAATGTGATTAATTAAAATGTAAAATTAAATAGGCCTACGTACATACAATAGCAGCTAAGGCTAGCATTTGCCAGAGAGGGAAATATAAGTTATCTTTCATTACAACAGTTGACTTTGATAAATTTGGATTTTATCGAAGTCTTAAAAGACAAACATAACAGCAAATTTTCATTTTTAACTTAACTTAGTTGGAAGTTTCTCGCTGGTTAGCTAATTTTTCCTTTGTTTCGCTCTCACGACTAGTCGGCTGTTCTAAGATAAACCTATCTAAGGACGTTTGCCTTTGTCGCTCTTTCAACATGTTGCGATTGGGACGAACACAGATGTCGTCACAAAGTGTTAATGCACGACCACTAGCCAACTTGTCCGAATGTCTATTTTTATAGTTTTGATAGATAGAACCGGCCTTTTCACATAGCATCGTTTCAGTTACGCTGTCATCGGCCAATTGTTTATCTTTCATCCCATGCCTGAGCAGTCTCTCCATCAGCGGTCGTGAACATCGCTGCGCCGTTTAGAAACTATGGTTAGTCCTTTTGCGAACTAAATGCCCTGAATATAATCCTTCTGTTTGATAATTGTGGATGTATTTCTGTCATATTGCTGAGCTAGCTCAATCACGCATACACATTTCGCATATTTTTCAATAATTTTCCGTTTAATATCAATTGTTATCATTTGCTTTTTCTTTGCATTATCTTTCATTTTACTGACACACTTTCGGTCTACGCACAGTACTTTTAATTCACATAATTCTGCACCGAAAATCGCGCACAAAAAAACACAGTATAACCTGAGCAGTTGAAAAATACAGAGTGATGCTGTTCTCATAAAACACCTCTGGCATACTTGGCAACTGAATCACGTGCTCGTATCTCAAACATGGCTTGTATGTTAGTGCTAAAACTTGCTTGAAAGCTTGCTCGTATCTCAAGTTTCTCGTACGTTGGAGCACTCGTAAGTTGAAGTATTACTGTATTACAATACTTGCACCTAATCACATGGGAGACAACTCCCTTTATTAAAATTAGATGGCACAAGCAGAAATGATCAGTAGTTTGTTTGAGTACAAATGAAAAGTGGGAGGAATACCAGTGTGTGAGTTCAAGTGGTAAATATATTAGATGTAGTTGTTTCTGGCGTATTTGGATTATCGCCGTGTTACCATAGAGTCAAAATAAAACATGGAATAGATATTGCAATTTTATGCTAGCACAAGTTCAACAAAATAATAGAACATAAAAATTTTTATGTACATGTATATATATGGAAAAGTTTTATTTCATATCTCCTCTGCCCTTTGGGTAGATTAGCCCAGAGGGTTCACTCTCAACTTTTATCCCCAAGGGCTCGACGGAAAAAGCACGTTTTAGAGGGGTTTTTTGGTGGCCTGACACTCTAGAGTGTCGTTATATAAAGAATATGTTTTTCAGCTTGGTACATGAATACCCCTTTTCACACAGTGGAAAGGGGTATTCTTGAGTAAAAAAGGGGCAATTAGTCTGTGGAGAGGAGGTGATAAGGGGTAGTTTTTTATTTATGTGTAAGTCAGTGGAAAGGGTGCATTTCATATCATCTCAGACTAGACCTTGGGGATGAATAGAAGAGAGTGAACCCCCCTTGGTAGTTTAGCTACTGACACGCGAGACTCTTACCAGAGAGCTGGATGTTTCAGCATTCACCTTAAGATTTTCGTCGTTCCAAGT
Organism: Watersipora subatra; assembly: GCF_963576615.1. NCBI lineage: Eukaryota > Metazoa > Bryozoa > Gymnolaemata > Cheilostomatida > Watersiporidae > Watersipora > Watersipora subatra. The sequence goes on along the minus strand of NC_088710.1, from coordinate 57,735,478 downwards.
AGTGAGCTTTCTGCAACTGATTGTTATTCCTTGTCACTGGAAGCTGGCTAAGCCTACCTGATTAGTCAATGTTATTATACCCAGAGCTCCTATGACAACTGGTATAACTGATACTCTCATGTTCCAACATCTTTCTATTTTCTCTGTGGGTGGTATTTTTCCTTCTTCCCTTTTTTTAGCTAATTACATGGCAATTACTAGGTGAGTGCCGGTATTGTATTAAAAGTCTTAGCATAAAAAATTGATTTGTATTTAACACATACAACATTTACCATTCTAACTTTCAAACTTCATAACATGAGAAAAATGTTTTGCGCAGTTCAAATAAATTGAGAAAAAAATAAAACAACTTTTAAGGTGTTTAAATGTGAAATAATTAGCAATTAATAGCTAGATAGTCTGTTTTGCTACAATGATTACAATGAACAATAAATTGATACTGATGCAATTAATATGAACTGATGAAACAAAATAAAAATCATAAGTATGCTGAAAAAGGTTTTAAAAAAGGGTATAAAAAATGTTAGTTGCAGCAGAAGCTATCCCCCAAAGCTTTTAATACAACGATACTGGTACCTCTTGATACTGGCGCAGACGTATAGCAGTAAAGCGCAGTGAGGGTACTTTGTCCGATCGAACAGAAAGAGAATATAGAGGTGATTCCAACTCGAGATAGCAACTATACAACTGCCCATATGAGAAGTTATGAGAAGCACAACATACAACTGCCCATTTGAGAAGTTTTAACTATTCACAGTTTTTAACAATTACCTTTGAGAAGAACCGGAAATTAAAGGGGCAAAAAGGCACATTCGAAATTGAAACGTCACATTTTAAAATGACAAATAAAAAAAGATAATGTATATAAGGCTTTTAAATAACTTCTAATAGAAAAGCAGACGCAAAAAGCAATAATTATTAATAATAAAAAAGTACATGCCTATCTTATATCCAGCAATCGCGATAAGAATAGTTAAGATAATTAAGAATGATAAGGATGCCTTAGCGTAGTGGTTAGATGCACCTGTATGCAGACTTGCAAATTAAAGATTACAAGTTGAAATCCGGTGCGTTGCAGGTATTTTTCATTCCCAGATTTTGATCGCTATAACTGAAAATATCGAGGACAGATGAACAAAAGACAAACACTGAGATGTATATAGGGTTGTCAATGTCAATTATTTGGGCCTTCGGTCACCATCTATAACCAAATGTTTTTAATTCTCATTTATTTTGGGTTTATTAAGCTTATATCTGAGGTTTCCTCAAATATTTTAATGCTTGAGCTTGCTTAGCCATGATACAAACTCAGCTGAATTAGTAGGAGTTTACTCTTTCAAGTGTATTGCATAGGGCTCATCTAGAGCAGAATGTGAGTCAGGAGCCTCTTTCCTTCTATCTTCTATCTATATATATGAATGTGAAAGTATGTGTGTCCCTCCAGCTATAGCTATTATTAGAATAGCGTAGCTGGACAATGCTGATGCAACATAATGGCTTACTGGCTTGTTTAGAAGCCTAGCGCTTATTAACTAGCTTATTGGAATTTTTCATTGGCAATGTGCCAGGCTAATAGCTTGAATGTTACAGTTGTTTGACAAAGTTTTAAAACCTTTGCAGTTGTTTTTATTTTTCTCTTAATTTATTTCAACTACACAAAACACTTCTCTCGTGATATGTAGTTTGAAAGTTAGAATGGCAAATGTTGTTATATGTTAAATACAAATCAATTTTCTGTCCAAAGACTTTTTGATTACCCGAGCAACGCCAGGTAGCGCAGCTAGTAAATTACTATAATATTGCTGCGAAATGCAAACAATTTTCTAGCCATCCAGCAATTTATCATATGAGCACTTTGACATTTTTTTCAACCATTTTTTCTTTTAATGCGATAGAAATAGCTAGTATATTGTTATCCTAGGACATCATAACATAAAATAATGTCATACAATAGCAGCTTCTTCAACAAAACTTGTTATGTTTAAATTTTGAGATTTTTATATGTATTTTGCTTTGACCTAACTGAAGAAGGCACCTATATAAATTAACAAGACGTTTTTGTGTTTTCTTTACCATCATCTATTGTAAAGACATTTTTTGCAAAGGTCAAGGTTTTTTCAATTACTTTGCAGCCAATAATTCAGCTTTCAAGCCAGTCAAATTTCATTTGTGAGCACACTGGTGGATGTCACCCTTACTGCCTGATGAGACAGAACAAGAGTTGTCTTCTCCTCACAAAAGCCCTAGAAAAGATATACGAAGTGGATGTGGGCAAGATGGAAGAGCCTGGAATGTTTTTTCCAACCGTAGCAGTTAGTGAGGCTAAACGACCATCAGTGACGAGAGTAAGTGTGTCCTTACCTTATGAATGATGTTATTCCTTTCTGTATCTCTACGTTCTCAATTCTTACGATGCTGTGGTGTTAATATTGTAACAAAACGTCAGACTTTAGTCTATGTGCCACGTAGAGCAGCTCAAGAATGGTCAGAATTCAGCCTCACTGGTTCTCTGAACCTTTCCTTACATACTGGAAAATGATTGTATTATGCATTAATTTGATTTCGTAAACTCTCTAAGTATTTTTTAAATTCTATCGAGTTTGTTGTCAGAGTAAAATGAAAAGCTTAAATTAGGTTGCTGACAGGAAGTGCAACTAATAAATCTTATGCTTCTTTATTACCTCAGATTGAGATACAAAATAATATTGAATTAACAAAAGCAGTGCATAGTTTTTTAATCCTTGATCAATGATACTAAAATTTCATCTAAATCTAAATTTCATCTATTTTCACTAAAAAATCAAAATATTTTATTCGTCGATCAATTAGCAATATTGTTGAAAACCCTGATTAATTGGCAAAAGACCACTACATACTAACATCTGCTTTGGTTCAATCAGTGATCACTGTATGACTTACATTTATTTCTGTCTGAATTGTAGTTTCTTTTAAATATTGCTGAGTTGCTGTGGTTTTCCTGTGATGTTCACCATACTGCCTGTATCTGTGTTTCATTGGAATGTTTCTATACTTTGTGTGTGAAAAGATATTAGCATGCATTTATAGGTAATTATCAGTTTAAACATACGCGTGTAAAGTGGTTATAGGGCTGATTTGAGCGAAACCTCTTGCTAGAATCCCAGGCTACGTGTAAACATCCTTGTAATCTAAGCGTTCTCCAGAGTCGCATGATATCACACGCAATTAATTGTGTTATAGTATGCTCCTCGTTGGCTTGCATGGTTTGCGGTTTTATGCATCTTGTTTTCCACTCTCTTTTCTACCAGTTCAATAAGTCATCTTCCCAGATGCTCCTCAACAATGTGGTTGAAGCGACCATTGGTAAAAGACGCAGCTTTGACAAGACCATTCAATTTGGGGCCCAGATTAAAGAAACCAAGAAAGTGGCACAGGTTCCTCCAGTTGTTCTTTACCTGCGTAAGCATGTAAGTATGGCACAATTTCCTCCAGTCATTTTTTACCTGCGTAAGCATGTAAGAATTGCACAGATTTCTCCAGTCGTTCTTTACCTGCGTAAGCATGTATGTATAGCCAGGTTTTATCTTCACTAGTTTTACATCCTCAAAATAATAAATGTTTTGAGCTTATCTATGCAAAGCTTTGGTTTTTATCTAGTCTAGTACTCTGACAGTCAGGTGTGCCGTGAGAGATCGTCATGTGTGCCAACAAAGCACAGATAATAAGTATGCGCACAATCATTTTAAAACATGGAAGGCGAATGATTAGAACAGGTGGTAGTGCGCCTGTTGGTAAAGCGGCTTCGAATCCTATATGGTTCAATCTTTTCCGCAACCTTCAATCATGGTGACGAACAGAGACGAATCTAATTATAGTAAAGACGAGAGGAATGTCTGGCGTAGCTTATAAATAGTGGCAGGTAATGTAGTTGCCAATGGCTAATTTGAGTAAGCTAGTATCCGTATTGCTAAACTTACTAATAAGAGCCATGAGAGCAAGCTTTAGTGACGTTGCGCGCAACACAGCATTGTTACGCGTTATTTTACCTAGATAATGCCTATTTGCCCAATGATTTCGTTGTATCTCGTGTAGCCTAATGGATTTGCTTGTGGCCTTGTGAGTGGGAGGTTGCGAGACCAAATCCTCTGCGGTGCGGATTTGTCATTGCTAGATTTTAATCGCTAAACTGGACACACAGATCAAAACAAAAAGACCAACAAATGCTGAGATTTATATACATGTATATAGACTAGCAGAATTTCTGACATTGCATGGATAATGAAAAACAGCTTATAAACAGTGGCAGGTTATGTAGTTTCCTAATGGCAACTACATAATAAGAGCCGTGAAACCTGCTTGTAAATGTACGTTACATTATGTTATGGCCTCTCACACGAACAATCATGATCTTTAAGCATGCTAGTAGAAACCAATAGTATTTTTTGTAATTGCTTTATGTGTGAGTAATGACTATGTGCACAATTAATCCATTGTATCGCAAGTAGGCTGTCTGGCTTAATGAATAGAACATATGCCTGTAGACCTAGAGGTTTTAAGCTCAATTAAAGTGTGAAGCGGGTTTTTTATTGCTATAACCTTGTCACCATAACTGGACACACAAATGGCAACCAAACAGACAAACACTGAGATTTTTATAGTGAAGATTAAAGCAGTAATTACATTAGCTATACGATGATCAGGTACAGATCATACATGGACATTAATTATTTGAATTACCGTATATCCCTGCATATAAGCCTATTCTAGAATGCAAAAGGTTTACTAAACTAAGGGGTCCGACTAATACTCGCATAATTCTGATTGAAAGCAAATGAATGCGAACTTAATTTCAACTGCTACAACTCAAACCTTTATTAACTCAACTTTATTAATAAAAAGTACAACATAACAATATCGGGTACCATTAACTCTTTTGCTACCAAATTATTTTTTACGAAAACAATTAAATATTCGATAAAACTAAATATTTGACATTGGCGATATAAGTTGTCATAGCATTTGAGCAAATTAGGATAAAACTTCACATCACCTTATGCCATAAATAGACCACAAACGTTTTGCAGAATGACTTCGGATCCTTTTTTATCTTCTACATACAGTTGTGGTTAACAAACTAAACATGTTCCAAGTCAGACGAGTTACTGCTATACTATTGCTTACGGCATAAAAATAAATAAAATATGGCATAAAAATAAATAATCACTGTCACTACTACTATTGCCCAATAAATACTCACTGTCACTACTGCTATTGCCCAATAAATACTCACTGTCACAACTACTATTGCCCAATAAATACTCACTGTCACTACTACTATTGCCCAATAAATACTCACTGTCACTACTATTGCCCAATAAATACTCACTGTCGCTACTACTATTGCCCAATTGATAATCATGAGAGGTCCATTGATTTACAATTTGTGAAGCTTATGTAGATGTAATGCATCTGATCATCGCGAAGAAAAAATAACTATAAAATGCACTTTCGCAAAGCGAAACTAAAGTCACCGTAAAAAGCAAACATTTTTTCTATTGACTCAACGTGAACAGATGATTGTTTCTGTTCAATTAGGGGAGACACGATAGGCTAATTATACTACTCACCAATCGAAAATGTTTTGTGCTAAGCCTCTATTTCCGCAACCTTTTTCTTTGGTAGGTATGCACGGTATGTGCAAATTCCTATAAATCCCTGATTTTAGGGCTGTTTTTCTAGGGTTGGTTTATAAGTGGGGTAGGCTTATATGCGGGGAACAGTAAGTATGTAGACTCGCTGGTGAGCTATCCTTATTCACTTTACAGCTTTGAATAAATCTTTAAGACAAATCTGATCTAGCATGTGTAGGGGTGACAACTATGAAACCTGTTCAAATCTATTATGAATTTGCTTTCATGAATGTGTAAATGTTTTAGGCTAACAGCCTCATGTCTATTCCGCTGTCGATTATCATGAAGAGTGCTGCCATCATGAAAGAAGAGGAAATGGTTGGTGCTGCCGCTGTTGCTTGGGAGTTTCTGTTGCAAAGGGACAAGGAGATAGTTGCCACTGCAGGTAGAAAAGGCAATAATGTTATGCATTGAAACCTCTAACAGGGAATGTACAATGTAGTTATAAGCAATTATCAGCTACTGGCCACATATCTGATACTCATATGCCTGCCACACGTATACATATAATTCTGAGACCAATATTCTGTATTGCTACTTATTGTAATTGCCACTTATTTGATGACTGAAAGTTATGCTGAAGTTTATTATACTCAACTAGCAGTAAGCTCAGCGCTGCCCAAGATTTCTTTCCTTTTTAATCAGATAGTCAGCAGGTGGGTGTTTAACAGGCTGGTTCTCACGAACCAGGTGAAGTTTTAAAACGGAATATTTTTAGTCGCCTGGCAGAAGGCACAGAGCATATGCGGGTGTAATTTGGATGAAATCGGTCAAAAAAATGCGGAAATGCTTGGCGTTTCTGCGGACTAACAGATACACACAATGACACAGTGGGATTTATTAATCGAGATGAATGCTTGCCATTTTTATATTTCAGTTTATTCGCAGGCAAGTAGAAGTTATATGCTCTTACCATATATGCCCGGCTTGTTTAGCTATTAACTGTAAGACACTTGGGAGTTATCTACTTTTTATTCACATTTAATTTCTTACATTGTCATTGCCATGTCTATGCTATGCATTGTAGCATCTATTGTACTGATGGCTGCTGGACAAGTTGCTCAAGGTGTTCAAGATATGATTCTCAATGAACTACATCATGCTAATCCTGAAAACAGAATAGCTGCTGTTAAGAGGTTGGCAAATCTTTATATATAACTCGTACAGCAGACCATAATATGTTCTACATCATAGGAGAACTCATACAACACATGATAGTATGTACTACATTATAGGAGAACTCATACAACACATGATAGTATGTACTACATTATAGGAGAATTCATACAACACATGATAGTATGTACTACATTATAGGAGAACTCATACAACACATGATAGTATGTACTATGTACTACATCATAGGAGAACTCATACAACACATGATAGTATGTACTATGTACTACATCATAGGAGAACTCATACAACACATGATAGTATGTACTACATTATAGGAGAACTCATACAACACATGATAGTATGTACTACATTATAGGAGAATTCATACAACACATGATAGTATGTACTACATTATAGGAGAACTCATACAACACATGATAGTATGTACTATGTACTACATCATAGGAGAACTCATACAACACATGATAGTATGTACTATGTACTACATCATAGGAGAATTCATACAACACATGATAGTATGTACTACATCATAGGAGAACTCATACAACAGGTGATAGTATGTACTATGTACTACATCATAGGAGAACTCATACAACACATGATAGTATGTACTATGTTCTACATCATAGGAGAACTCATACAACACATGATAGTATGTACTATGTACTACTTCATAAGAGAACTCATACAACACATCATAGTATGTACTACATCATAGGAGAACTCATACAACACATCATAGTATGTACTACATCATAGGAGAACTCATACAACGCATCATAGTATGTACTACATCATAGGAGAACTCATACAACACATCATATATCATGCAATATATCATGTAGTATAAGCCATAATTTAACCTACATTATATCTCTGAAGAAATATTTCCATTTCTTCAGAGTTTATATTTTGTTCAGTACACTATGTAATTTATAACATTAAATTATATTAAGTGAAGAATTTAGTTCTAGTAAGTTTTTGGTCAAACAATGATAAAACATAAACACTTAGAAGGCCGACTGCAAGTTGTTGTTGTTTTATTTCAGTTATCAGCTCTGCTAGAGATCATGTGGTCGGACACACACTCTTATTGCACTTTCCTTTTCTACTTTCCATTCTACACTTACAGTCTCAACTTTGCAGCTGCAATATCTGCTCAACTCTTCTCCAACTTCACTTCAGCTGCCTAGCCTCACTTTATTACCATTTACCAATTCTCTCTTCAATCCCTCAACTCTTTCCCATCTTCCCTTTTGTCTCCCATTCTCTCCCTATCTATTTGTTATGACACTTCAAATTATCAGTGAACTGACATGTCTTTTTCCTTCTTCTTTTAGGAAATGTTTGCAAGAGTAAACTTGTGGTTCATGTCAATATTTCCGTGACATACTCTGTATAACATCTTCCTTGTAGTGTCTGTGTCAGCAAGATAGGATTACTCTGTTTAAGTTACACACTATCCAGGCCTCTAAAAACAAACATATTGGGCTTGTTTAAGGACTCTAGTTTTGGTAGTGGTAATGTCCAGGGTATGCGACTGTTGATTGAAATACATGTATACATGGAATATGCTATATTAGCTTAAGCCTTGTGTAGGTTGATCGCTGGGAAAAAGTTAGTAAATATATCATTGCATTGTAGGAGCCTTCTGAATATCACTTACTGCAAAACTCAATTTGAAAATACTCATGCTGATTTTCTGTTGCTCACTAATGACCATGCCACTCTTTAAAAAAGCTCATAAGGCGGGTTCTTTACATCCCACATTGTCAACTAAAGTTCTTGTTCCATGATTTTAATTTACTTTTAAAAACAAGTTCAGTGCAGTATTGTTATCTGCGTATCTGGTGTAGTTATATCATTCCATGAATACTTTAAATTGTGTTGCAGGTTCTACGTGCTTTGGACATACAGATATCAGGTTTGGTCAAGGCTGGAGTCTGGAGCTCAGTCATGGTTCAAGGTAACGTGACTAGCTATTAGTTCAGCTGTCTTCACTGTCGTCTGTTGTGTAATCTATTTTAAAGATATATTCTACGTGTTCTACAGTGAATCCATTGTATCCTGTGTAGCCTAGTGGGTTATTAGCTTGTCATCTTGTGAACAGGAGGTTCTGAGATCAAATCCTTTGGGATGCAAATTGTTCGCCGTTAGATTTTAATTGCTATAATTGGACACTCGGATGAAAACAAAAAGACCAACAAACACTGGGATTTATTTATATATATAGACCAGCAAAATGTCCTGCATTGCGTGAGTAATAAAAAACAGCTTATACACAGTGGCAAGTAATGTAGCTGCCATTGGATAAGTTGATTAATTAACCAATGGTAAAATTGGCCATATGCTCGCCGATCTATCTCAAGAGTAAGTTTGTGGTGGAAATTAGCAATTTGTGTTAAATAGAGAAGACTAGTTGCTATTGGTTGGCTTTGCTTTCATCAATGTTTGAATTCTGACATTGTCATTCACCTATAGCATATCTTCAATATTTGACTTGTCAGTTCTATCCACTTGTCTGTACTCACTCAACAGATGTAATCACTAAAGGAATTTCTAAGCTGTTCTTTTATATTTAAGACTAGCTGAATACCCGGCGTCGCATGGGTAATAAAATAATTACCTATTGAACTGGAGTAAGATACCTCGTAAGCTAGTAGTCAAAATATTTATTAAAACAATAGTGGTGTTTTAAGCCAGCTTAATAATCGTAATGATTAACTGTGCTAGTTGATAACCCCAAGCGCTTTAAGTGTGAGTATTTTAACCGATGTAAAGAATGTCATCACGATCATTCATTGCTAGGCTCAATTGAAAGACTGTAGTTTAATATAACTCTCAACGACTCAATGCCTTCAGAACTGGAGGTTCCGACGTCATATCCTCGGCAAAGCGGATTTGTCGTTACTAAAACTTTATCGCTATAACTGGATAGACAGACACTGAGCTTTATATATATAGACTAACAAACCTTTTTCGGAAGGAAAACAGTTAAATATTCATGTTCGGTATGTCTGGCAGAAAATAGCTGAAACATTTTAATTATTGGTATGCTCTTTTTTCGAAGCTTCCATATTGTGATTGTTTGAAACTTCACTTCTGTATGAATTGTTGGAAATTAAAGTATTTTGATTTCATGAGCTTAGTTTAGCAGGTTTTGACTCTTCATGTGGATGCAAACAGTTTTTCTCTTATTAACTGGTAGAACTGTACATTCAGGCATATCACGGGCATCCTAAAAGCCAATCAGTAGTGGTAAGTATATCATGATGTGCACATACAGATTGGTTGACTGCGATACTCTCTACTAGTGAGCTCCTTTCTGCATGACTTCTCAGAGCTCTTGCGTTCTAGCACTGCTCTCTATTTCAACATAAACCTTGTTTGCTCGATATAGGCTAATCAAGAGAAATTCACTCGCACGTACGTTTCCAGCAAAGCTAATGAAAAACCAATTGTCCAGCTAATTGGTGCACTGAAAAATTAAGTCACTAAAATATTTTCTGCTTCGTAAATTTTGTTCTGATGGAACTTCTTTTCAACATTCTTTATCGCAACATTACTGACAGCACTTCTGCAAATTCAGGTCTGCATTCAAAATATAGCTTCATTTTTTGTGATGCCTTGATTTGAGCTCCGTCAACTGATTCTAGATAACAGAGCTCTCGCTTTGATTGAGAGTTTGGTTAATATGTTATGCAAGTTTCAATTTACTTGGAAATAATTAATTTTATAGTAATTTCGTACAACTAAATTGAGTGAATTAACTGTCTCTCGGACTTCATTCTGTGACTGACGCAAGATTTTAGTGTATTAAGTTATGTCAAGTCATGCATCTGTGAATATATACCCTAAATATTCTTATTCAATTAACCTTTTTTGTATATTTGTATCGTAGTGTATAAAATATCTGGTGTTTATTATATATTGTAACAGACCCCACATTTATGAGGAGTACTCTCAATATCAACTTGATCGTAGTATATTTCACTGACCATCATTTTGCTTATGATGATGTCATGCCATCTTACCTAGATTTAAACTGCTGAGTTACAATTTGACTGTTTCGTGTTTGTTTGTACTCTTCTCATAAATTTTGTGCGATTACAGTATGTGCAGTTCTCTGGCTCAAAGTTGTCATCATAAAACCGGTGATTCAGTGATTAGATAGTCTCATTGGGAAAATTTACATTATTAATGTTTCTGAGCTTAAAGATGGACTTAGAAACAATTTCAGAAAGTATTGGCATTTTTTAATCATGTGCGATTGTTTTCTGTTGGAGGTGGTCTGACTGCTAGGATGTTTCAAGATTAAAATCGACAAAACTTATTTGTGGTTCAAATGCTCAGATCAAGCAAAAGTGTGATTATGACATCTATAGTTGCAAAGAGATCGACAGAATAGAGACGCTTATCGCTGCAAATTGAGAGCGATAGCAGATATCAACTATCTCAATGATAACAACTAGTGACTTCAATTTGCCCGGATTTTTCTTTTGAGGGGTTTAACCGCGATCAAGTTTTGTTGATTAATCTTGAAACATCCTCACAGTCAGATCACCTTGAGCATCAAAAACAATCACAAATAATAGAAAAATACTGATACTTTATAATAAAATCTGCTATAATTTTGTGTAAGATCATCATTAAGTGTGTTTATGTTTAGCTGATGCCACCATCAATAGATTACACCTTGCCTTCTCCTCCTGTCGGTCTTCCTGGTCAGATCGTTCCTGACCCTCCGTGGATGCCGCTGTACAAACTCAAGTTAGAGGAGCTTGCTGCCAATCAGGAGGGCTCGGTGGGTTCTCTATTCTGATATTGTATTAGGATATTCTGAACACCTGAGTAATTAACAGACTGCATGCTTGTGTTTATGCTGCCAATCAGGAGGGCTCGGTGGGTTCTCTACTCTGATATTGTATTAGGATATTCTGAACACCTGAGTAATTAATAGACTGCATGCTTGTGTTTATGCTGCCAATCAGGAGGGCTCGGTGGGTTCTCTACTCTGATATTGTATTAGGATATTCTGCACACCTAGGTAATTAACAGACTGCATGCTTGTGTTTATGCTGCCAATCAGGAGGGCTCGGTGGGTTCTCTATTCTGATATTGTATTAGGATATTCTGAACACCTAGGTAATTAACAGACTGCATGCTTGTGTTTATGCTGCCAATCAGGAGGGCTCGGTAGGTTCTCTATTCTGATATTGTATTAGGATATTCTGCACACCTAGGTAATTAACAGACTGCATGATTGCTTTTATGCACCAGCTTATTATTTTACATTTTGGAATATTATTGAAATATTAGTAAAACATGCTATGGTTAGTAGATGATAAATCCGTTATTTATTAGCTTTGTTAACCAGAGTTGATAAATCAACTCTGGTTAACATAGTTAATAACTCTGGTTCTGACTCATGACTCAACTCTGGTTAAGACTTGTGACTCAACTCTGGTTTCGACCTGTTACTTAACTCTGGTTTCGACCTGTTACTTAACTCTGGTTCCGACTTGTTACTTAAAGATTGACTTGCAACAAAATTCACATTACAGTTATTTGGTATCAAAAGATTCACCATGTTTTACTCTGTTGTGTTGTAGGTGCAAAATATGTGGGAATGTGATCACAAGCTCTTAAAAGCTCAAAAACGAACAGTTAGTCGCAGCCACACGAGACCACCGTAGTTTGGATTCTCTTTCCAAAACGGCTCGAATGTGACGTAGTTGTGGTAGATGGTTTCTGTTTACACTTTCATGCAACCTTATTCGTCGAAATATTTTCGCAAATATATTTCACGCATTCAATAAAACCATGTCTATTGTTCTTACGCGTCTATTTTATTATCATTGTAATGCTGTCACTTTTAGCACTGCTATCTTATAACTTACCGTAAAAATTCATTTAATTTTTTAACCTTATCTCAAAGGAGTACATATCATTGTCTGATAATCATGACGAGCCTGTTGGTCACCTGTGATAATCAAAAATTGCTGCAAAAATTATTTTCGATGTATTGGGTCACATGATGAGATTACGACTTGACGATTAGTTCAAGCCGAAACAAAACTGTAAAGTATCGAGCATCTATATTTGATACGGGGTCTTCGGTAGAACCCGAAGAATTTGTCATAAGCTAGTGCTACGATAAGTTGGTATTGAGCTTTTTATTGGCCTTTCGATTCATGTGAGAACATCACCGTGACAAGACAATAAGCAAACTGTCATGACTACGTCAGAGAAATAAACGGGTTCTAAATAAAGAGAAATCTACGGCGGCTTTTCGTTTCTGAGCTTTTAAGAGCTTGTAATCACATTTCCACATATTTGGCACCTACAACACAGCAGAGTAAGACATGGTGAATCTTTTGATACCAAATAACTGTAGTGTGAATTTTGTTGCAAGTCAACCTTTAGCTCTGGTTCAGACCAGTTGCTTGATTCTGGTTTAGACGTGTTACTTAACTCTGATTCAGACTTGTTACTTGACTCTGGTTGAGATGTGTTACTTAACTCTGGTTCAGACTTGTTACTTGACTCTGGTTGAGACGTGTTACTTAACTCTGGTTCAGATTTGTTACTTGACTCTAGTTGAGACGTGCTACTTAACTCTGGTTCAGACTTGTTACTTGACTCTAGTTGAGACGTGTTACTTAACTCTGGTTCAGACTTGTTACTTGACTCTGGTTGAGACGTGATACTTACCTCTGGTTCAGACCAGTTTTTTTATTTTGGTTGAGACGTGTTACTTAACTCTGGTTCAGACTTGTTACTTGACTCTAGTTGAGACGTGCTACTTAACTCTGGTTCAGACTTGTTACTTGACTCTGGTTGAGACGTGTTACTTACCTCTGGTTCAGACCAGTTTTTTACTCTGGTTGAGACGTGTTACTTAACTCTGGTTGAGACGTGTTACTTAGCTCTGGTTCAGACTTGTTACTTAGCTGTGACTAGTTGGATGGTTTGCTAATGATTTCGATTGAACAAACATACCTTACATACACTTCCTCTACATCTATGAGCTTTGATCTAGTCGATATGAGATTAGCTTAGCTGTACAAAGGACAGCAAAAATTAATGTAGTGAGTAAGCCAAATTCCTACGATTTACAGAAATCTCTTGTAACGGCAACGAACACAAGACGTAAGCAGCAACAGGAAATGGTAGCCATGGCTCTTGTGGCAGAAGAGTGTAAGAAGAGGGAGGCTAGAGAGGCGTTTCCTCTAAGTAGTGTTGCGGTTAACGTGCAGGCAGCTCAGGAGTTCACCAAAGTTAACCAGCTGGAGTCGGATGAAAGTAAGATTAAAATGATATTCTTTTTGCTCAAGTTTATGTTCCATTCTGTTTTATTTATAATTGAGAAAGTTGCAAGCCACTAATCAAATGATCCAGTAGTAGGTCTTGGTTAAAAAGCCAAAAAAACCAAGTTTCAAAAACTCTAAATTGACAACTAAACTCTAAAGATGTTAAGATAGTACTAATTTAGCGCAGTTAGAAATGGTTTAACAATAAAATGGAGATATAGCAACCAATGTTTAAAAGAAAAAATGTGACAAGTCAACTCATTTTGAATGCAAATGAGGTCAAGTCGCAAAGTTTTTTTTAGCCCTTTGTTATAGAAAAATTTCTCAGATTTTTAAAACTGTTTTCGGAATTGAAATTGAAGCACTTTGATCTAAGATACAGCTTTTATCGAAGGTGGTGTACTAAATACGGTCAACACAAAAAACTGAGAATTTTGTTTTCAAAGATGACAGATTGGATTTTAAACAGTATTATTTGTTGACGTTTAGGAAGGTCTAAGCCACATTGACAATTTTCACTTTTGTAGCCCATTGTGCACTATATAAAATGCCTCATTTGTTATTGAAAATGATACGACCTGTCACAAATTGGCAGCCGACTTTTGGAAAATCAAATGCCTGTATCAAAGAAAGCCACTTCGCAAAGAAGCTGATATGTTATTACGGTTGCTCACTACGTATGAATGGATGCCGAATACACAAATGAATGAAAGTTCCGCTGTTATTCCACACTTCCCCTGCTGGTACCAGCTGAATCAGATTTACCTGCCGTCATGTGTTTATTTTTCTTTTCAGGTTGAAAAAGCAAATTTGGTGATTGTTGGTTAATATTGTTTAGATAGTAAGTTCCTGGCTCTAGACTGTCTAGTTACTTGCACAATTATGTCTGGTCAAGTGATGACTCACAATTAGTGATGCACCCAGTCTGGTCAACCCACAGCCTCTGATTAATGGTCTGTGAAGTTTAGGTCAATCGTTTACTTTTTCTAAGAAATGGACATCTAGATTTAATAACAGTTAATAAGAACAACACGCCAAAAAATTTAGATAAATGTTATAAATCTGATGACATCATTAAGTCTTATTAAGAAACTAACAAAGCTGCTATGTTGGAGTTTGTTAAGTGTTAACATTTAAATTATCCTTCTATCGCATATTACAGCGTTATTAATTTCGCTATGTCATAGGTGATATTTATTTTAGAATAAGTTTAATAATAAATATAATAAAATAAAAATCATCTATAAGTATTTGAAATTTACCTACAACTGACTGCGCAACCAGTTGCTCGTGTGTAACTCGCCAATGAACAGATTTAGGGTAATACAATTTATCAGCCAAAGATCGAGCTTTTTAAGTATCGCTGTCATTTGACTGAACATTCTAATTGACGGAGCAGCATGTATATATATATATATATATATATATACCCTCTTTAGCCATAAAAAAGAAGAACATCAAATTGCTATGAATTTATGTAGCGAGGAAGTGATGTAATATCATGCTGTTTGTGTCGGGCACATTGAGACTCGATGTTTGTAGGTTTTATTTTGTAGCAGAAAATTTATGTTGCATGTAGAGCAAACTCTATTTTATGCAATTAAACTAAATTCTCTTTTTATGGATGTCTCATTTGTAAAGGTTTTTCTGTTAAAGACTACTGTAAGGCGTTTAAAAATGCCATCTAAAAAAATTGTTTTTCTAAGTTTAGCGACTTTTAGTTTAAGATGAGTAGTTTCTTTCTAGCTCATTTGCCTTTAGTCTCACAGCTATGATGATCGAATTAATAACATATCATATATATTCAGCTGTTTATTATTACTCATTTACTTTCATTCCATTTTTTATAATAACAGCAGTATTATGGCTTCATTATAGCTCAACACGGAACTGCTAAGCATGACAACTTTTGTACGACAGCACCGCAGCAGCCATTAACTTTTTCATCCGCTCTCCGCAGTCCCTCATTCGTATCCGGCAATGCCGGATCGAAGGGCGCGGGTGATACGGCTGGCTTGCGCAAAACGATTTCAGGTAGTATTCGTGGTGTTTAGAATGCTCTATATGGCTGTTGTTCATGTTCTCTATTAGTTGTGACTGGCTGGTCTGACAGCTACTCGGAATGTATCCAGTGTCAAATGACAGTTTATTAGCATGAGAAAGTTTGTTATATCTCTAGACTCTATAACAGATGTTAACAGGTGTTTATTCACCTGTTAACATTCATCAGCTTCAACCTAATCTGCAGAAGCTTTCATTGTTAATATCGAAACAGCGTACAAAGATGTTAGCTGTTAGACTCCTGTACAGGTTTTTTATGGTACAAAAATGGCAGTAAATAAAATGTTAAGCATGGCACTGCTAACATTTGTTTTGTAAAGAGTCTCTAGAATGACCTTTGCCACATTTAATTATTTCTCAAGTCATAAGATTTTGTATGTCAGCTTTGTAATTCACAAATCAAGTTGAACACCTTTAAGCCTGGTGCTTATTTTATTATATGCCAAATGCTCCTCTGAATAATGACATCACTACCAGGAATCCAAGTCACACAAGGCTAGTTGTATTTGAGCTACAGAGCTATGATAAAAGATTTTTTAACTTATAGAGGAATTTTAAATGCAGTTCGTTCCGCGCTGTGTGTAACACTACTTGTGTCTGGACACTTGAGAGGACATTTGTTAGGTTATCAATGGATGTGGTATCCACAATCTGCGTTTACTGACTAGAGCCTACTAACTTGTCACTTGCAACTAGTCTAACCCTCATAGGTATGAGTTTTTAAAAAGGTAGACTCTGTATTGTAGATTTGTTGCCTCGTATGTCTATCATTTTGAGAGTAGATAAATCCTCTATAGTGGTGTGCTCCTACATTTCTTAACTCACTCATTATTTATATCTGATAACATCAATGAGTTGTTTGTGAGAGCTCATTGCGTTCTGTTATCATATTTTCTTCAGTTATTTTACTTGTTTTATTCTTCCAACTTTGTGAATAGGGGATTGTTTACATGGTATTATAAGGTATTATATTAATATGGTATGACAAATCTACTATATATGGTATATCATACATAACGGCTCCAAAGTTTTCCAAGCAAGTTGTCACAATTGATGATATGTGTTTTACCAAACACACCGTGGTAAGGCTTTATTGGATTTCAGCTATTTTACTTAAACTCGTTTGCTAAAAGAATAAATTGAAGATGATCAGCAACTCTGGTGACTAATCATAATTAAAGTTTTCCAACTTTTCTTTTCAAGTAAGTCTTTTAGATCATCTAATCATTTTTGCTATATTCTAATCTGAATCATTTCAATATGGCTGTTTATGAGAGACGCAATGCAGGTTACTAGCGCTGATGGAATAAGATGACTCACTCACCGATTGGTTATACTCTCCAGGAACTAACTAGTTGTTATCATTTATATCATTGCCTATCTTGGCTTGTTCTCATATGATTGAAAGATAAAAATATGACATCAAAGTGAGTGACAGTACAATATATATTCCAAGTGGTTTGAGTCCAAAGGTACAGTCATACTCTTTAATACTTGGTTTATCTGCTTGATGATACTTTAATATTTCAATTGCCCTCCATTCAATTTAGTCAGATGTTTTGAAGTTCACGCTCCTTCTAGCAGTTAGAGACTAGTTTGTAGTTAGAGTGTAAATGCATTCAGCAAGCATGATTCGTCCGAGGCTTTCCGTCTATGTTGTTAACAGGTTGTAACTACTAGTTCTTTCTTTTTGTAGCCTCAGATGAAGCCCAAGAGGCGGTTCTCGCAAGGGAGGTGGTTACTGCCCACTCTGTATTTCCTACATGCGTGTGTTTGGTTGGATTGGCTATGTTTGACCTGTTAGAAGACAGTGAATCTTGCAATGGTACTACAGGTAAATCTTTTTCAGTAATATAATGGAGTTTCTTTTAATTCAATAGATTTGAATAGGCTTAAAAGGCAAGAGTTGTTGTTTTATTTACCCTTGACAACCTAAACTTGAAAATAAGGATTCAATCTTCGTCGATCAATATTCTACCACAAGATGTTGTTAAATGGAACACCGAATTAGGTTTTATTAATATAAGAATATCACAAATGTGGTTATAGAATTTTCTTTGTAAACTCAATTTTGTCAGATCATCGCATACATCACTACAATCTTCTACAAAGCTAAACATAATATCTTTTGATCCAAAAATCACCCACCTTTCACCTCAATTTTCCCTTCACCTTATCTTATTTTTTACCTCAGCTCACCTTCACTCTAGCTCATCTCACGTTACCTTCTACCCTATCGTCTTCTACCTCATTTCTCGTTCTATCTCAACTCATCTTCCATCTCATGTCACCTCGCATAGTTGTTTAATGTAACTTCAACGTGATTCAAGGTTTGAAGAGCCTGATAATCTTCGCCTTAGAAACTTCTCCAATATTTCAAACTGCTTCACAGATCTGATGTGATATTATCTAACTTCTTTCATTACCTACAGACTAGCTATAGACGCACCCAAATATTAGGAGTAGTAATTGCTTCAGGTTCTTTTACCATACTTATGCACATTTCATTGTACTGATTGATGTAAAGCATTTGATGTTCTCACAGTTGGATGCACAGTGGAAAGTGTGATCAAAGCATGCATGGTAGAAGATGCATCTCTTTTCTTCCGTTATCTCTTTGAGAAACTCACGGATCCTTCAAGAAGGAGCGATATGTTTAAGGTCTTGAGGAAGCTAGTTGTGTCTATTCCTAATTTACCCTCCAACGCAGCCTACATTCTCTTCAACAACTTGGTTAGTGCCGTCTTGATTTACTTCTCCCAAAAATCCTCTGCTTTGACCATTGGTTGGTTTTGCATAGCTTCCAAATCAAAAACCTTATCTTAGAGTTTCACTTTTATTTAGATTTAAAAACCGAAGAAATAGCTGCACACCTTGACTTTTGTTAATACTATAGTAAAATCATTTTTAGAGACCGCATTCAGGCATTAGCTACAGAATGTTGTCTGAGTTATAAGGTAGGATTGTGAGGGTCATTGCATTAGCCATGTTGGCATTGCTTCAAATATTTCTGCTACATGATATGATCATTATATAATATGGCTTGGAGTTCTAGTATCTCTTAAATTTTTTACTAGGTTGGATACGTGCTCTTCTACCATCGAACTGCTAACATCACTGCCAGCATATGCATAAACCAAGCGATGTCAGTCATATGGCAGCTGGTTCCCAGCGTTCAAGGCCTCAACTTCAAGGATCTGAAAACCATGTTGAAAAAGGTTCAAAGTGAGGTAGGTGTTAGCTGCATCTTCTTTTGTGTATATGGTTGCTGCTATTAACCATAACTTTGACACTGCTGAAAGTGTGTTGTATTCTGTATTATTTATCGGTATTACCCTCTTTGACACTACTGCGAGTTAATAAAAAGGTTTTTGGCAGCAAACTCTGATGATCACGGCTCATTTAACATCTGCTAAGAAGATCATCGTGCATGGCATAGATGGTGCTCTTCCACCTCAACAGTTTGTGGTTCATGAGGACACACAGTTTAAGGTCATTCTTCAAGAAAGCTTGGAATATTTTTCCATCACCGAAGAGATTGATCATTATCAGCTGGCAGATGCAAAAACAAGTATGGCTATAGGATGGATGGTATTATTACGCACCATCACTTTTTGTACCGAAATGACATTTATTATTGGTAGTTTTTTCACTTTCGTTTTTGCTCTACATGTTTGTTCTCACTTAGGAAATTGCTGATGTTAGTGTATATTTTGTTCTATGCTATTAGCATTTATTGCATGTGTTGCACTGTACATTGGGTCATTTAAACTCGATAGGTCGGATGCGCTGTGGACACTGCTATGTCCGAGACTTCTATGTCTTTAGAAGAAACAACACGCCGCAGTTGAAGCTTGTAAAACTACCACCTGCAGATGCCTCTGCTATTCTGCAGAAACAGGTGCAGTTTTCATCTATCTTAGTTTATTTTACTGGTCATAGTTTATAGAATTTAGAATATGATGTCACTTGGCTGTTAAAAGTAAGTTTTTATGAGTGTTGAGTTATGGAAGGTTTTTCAATCTTTTTGCTCTGGTTCATTGAATCAGAGATGTACATGTTTTAGTAAGTAAATTCATGAAAATGATTGAAAAGTTTTGTTGTATTAAAAATTTATCTTTATGAATTAGGCATATATTTAGAGATCTCAAGCTGTGGAATTGGTATGCGAGACTCAACCATTCTTCAGAGATTGTAAATGCGGTAAATTTATATTATGTGGTAGTTCAAATAATACGGCTTCACAGAAGTCTTTGGATATTAAAATTTTTAAGCAGCTACTAGCTAAGATAAAATTGTTACAAAACTGAGTGATAGTATTGAACAGACATGACTTGGTCTAATATTACTAGTTATATAACTCTGTGTATGAAATAACTCTGAACAACCACTCAGACTGTGTTTTATCTATCTGGTCTAATATCACTAGTTGAATAACTCTGTGTATGAAATAACTCTGAACAACCACTCAGACTGTGTTTTATCTATCTGGTCTAATATCACTAGTTAAATAACTCTGTATATGAAATAACTCTGAACAACCACTCAGGCTGTGTTTTATCTATCTGGTCTAATATCACTAGTTGAATAACTGAGTGTATGAAATAACTCTGAACAACCACTCAGGCTGTGTTTTATCTATCTGGTCTAATATCACTAGTTAAATAACTCTGTGTATGAAATAACTCTGAACAACCACTCAGACTGTGTTTTATCTATCTGGTCTAATATCACTAGTTGAATAACTCTGTGTATGAAATAACTCTGAACAACCACTCAGACTGTGTTTTATCTATCTGGTCTAATATCACTAGTTAAATAACTCTGTATATGAAATAACTCTGAACAACCACTCAGGCTGTGTTTTATCTATCTGGTCTAATATCACTAGTTAAATAACTCTGTGTATGAAATAACTCTGAACAACCACTCAGGCTGTGTTTTATCTATCTGGTCTAATATCACTAGTTAAATAACTCTGTGTATGAAATAACTCTGAACAACCACTCAGACTGTGTTTTATCTATTTGGTCTAATATCACTAGTTGAATAACTCAGTGTATGAAATAACTCTGAACAACCACTCAGACTGTGTTTTATCTATCTGGTCTAATATCACTAGTTAAATAACTCTGTGTATGGAGTAACTCTGAACAACCACTCAGACTGTGTTTTATCTATCTGGTCTAATGTCAATAGTTAAATAACTCTGTGTGTGAATTAACTCTGAACAACCACTCGGGGTGTTTATCTATTTGGCCTAAGATGACTAGAAATTGCATGGAAATATGCCATTTGTACATCGCTAATCTAAATTTAATTCGTACTATTTTGAGGACTTGTGTTGCATCTGCAGGCGATGAGCATCAAGTTCACAGAGCTCTGTAAAGTGGAGCTGGCCAAGAACATACTCAAGTTCACCAACCATGCTCATGTTAGTACCAGTAGTTATTAGATATATTTTCTACCTGTGGTATATTATGTGATAGTTATGTGTCTTTGTTTTGTTGCTAAAATCTGATTTGAAATCAGCATCAAGGAGAGTCAACTCTTGTTTGCTAAATGTTAAGATTATCTGTGAGAGGTGAATGTGTGATTGACTACAAACTGAATTGTTTAATCAAATGGACTGACTATAAACTGAACTGTTTATTCAAATGGACTGACTATAAACTGAACTGTTTAATCAAAGGTACTGACTATAAACTGAACTGTTTAATCAAATGGACTGACTATAAACTGAACTGTTTATTCAAATGGACTGACTATAAACTGAACTGTTTAATCAAAGGTACTGACTATAAACTGAACTGTTTAATCAAATGAACTGATTATAAACTAAACTGTTTAATCAAATGTACTGACTATAAATTGAACTGTTTAATCAAACGGACTGACTATAAACTGAACTGTTTAATCGAAGGTACTGACTATAAACTGAACTGTTTAATCAAATGGACTGATTATAAACTGAACTGTTTAATCAAATGTACTGACTATAAATTGAACTGTTTAATCAAACGGAATGACTATAAACTGAACTGTTTAATCAAATTAACTCACTAAAAATTGTTACATACATACATGAATACTTTACATATATACCTTGCATACAATAAGTATTGTGCCAATTTGTAAATTACTGAATTTTAGTCATGCTGTTTATGTTGGCTTTTCTGACCTTGGAAAGTAACAAAGTTATCCTTACAAGCTTTAATAGCTGTGTATGTAGCTCGTTGTCACTATATTGTTGAGTTGAATCACTTGAGCTGACACTGCCTATCATGTTTCTGAAAAACCATTTTCACACTTTTCATGAGAGAAGGATGAGAAGACTTGTTGAGCTTATATCCAGTTTATACAGGCTTGTATAAACTTGACTGATTCTTGTTATTTATTGCACAGGTTAATTCTATTTCATTATTCAACATAAATGAGTACATGACATTTAACCCAAATCACGTGTAAACATTTTTATTTGGTTTTAGAATGTTCACCTTTTAAAATATTTCTTTAGGTTTTGAAATATGGCTTTCTGGAATATCAGTTGAGGCCAGCTGTATCTTTTAGATCAGGGGTAAAATTGGTAGTTTAAAGAGTAGAATTGGGAAAGTCAACTCAAATATTTGATAAATTATGTATGTTTATGTTTATCTTTAAATTGAACCATGAGGTGCTGCAGAAATAGATCTGTTGGAAACTGTAAACATAATGCTGCCATAAAAGAGATGCAGGTGATATACATGTAGGTACTATATTGGTGCTTTATATACATTATATATGTTAGATCAGCTTGTAATATATATGCTGTGTAGCAATGTGGGTCTTTCAAGCTTTGCTGCAAATTATTATAAACTTTTTACATATTTTCCAATATTTGTTGTGATCTCTTTGATGTGATATACACTCACTGCAAACAATGCCACATTTGAAGAACTTTGCTTGCTGGTTATCATGTCTTAGAAAGTTGGCACAAACACGCCTGGAATCATCAGATTTGCCCATCAATTTTCTGCACGATGTAATTACTCTTCATCTTGTGGTTATTAGTAATTACTGACTGGTTGAGTGCAGATCTACTGCTATCAGTGTATGATCATGTTTATAACCACTGGTACTTTGTTCACATCACTCTGTGCAGGAGGGGGAGGGGGAGGTATGCATAAGATAAACGTGCCTTGTTGATGGGATTACACAGCTAAGAAAGCCTATGGTTGCTAGTGCCAGATGTTGTGATTGCATGACTTTGAGTTTTAGATGGAGAACCAGGTACTGTTTCTGCATGAGGAATTCAACAAGCAAGCTGCTTTCCCTCGAAAGGCTTTAGAGACTGAGTTCTCATATTTTGTGTCTGGACTGGGGGATGAGATGCAAGGCATCGATGTCACTCACAAGATGTGCTGGGTTCAGGTTAGTGGCTATACTCGTTGTACCCATAGAGAGTTTCTAGTTTTAGAATGTTTGACTAACGGTTATATTATGATAAAACAACTTTGACCCACAGAGAATCAAGTGGTGATAGACTTCATAGAAGTCCATCAATGAGAGCAGGTACATTCCCAAACAAGAGCGGAGCTCGTATATCATAGTCATAAATAAGTATATGCTTAGAAGTGAGTATTAGTAGGTGATCATGTTTATCAATGGAAACATACAGTGGACGGTATACATCACTAATTAGTGTTTCAGAGTACTTCATGTTGTCGCCCATGAATCGTACAACTCTATCATTTCTCGTATCCGCGACTATTACGTTTCCTTTTATGTCGGCGCATATCGATGACGGATTGTGTAGGTTTCCTTGGAGAAATCCTTGCTTGCTCACATTGTACTGCACTGTACCATCGAGCAGGTGTTGCGCTATCGTGCAACTGGATTGGTCAAGAGTTAGAATGTTGCTTGGCAGCTGGTATATACTATAGAAGGGTCCATCTGGGTTAGAGTATGGATGGGTTGGAATTTCTAAAAAGTGTAGCACAAATCCTGTCGCCGCATCTCGGATGCTGACGATGCGTTTGTTACCACTACCCGTGTGAGCCATGATCATGTGACCGTAGTGATTTACATTGAGTGAGTGCGTCGGCATTCCTATCTCAAACGTCTTCAATAGTTCTTCATTTTTGCTCATCTTTTTCACCTGATTAGTTGATTTATCAAAGACTGCGAGAGTTTTGTCATTCAGTTCAGCGATGAGGGATGGAGTGGTAATGCGCTTGCTGAACAAACTGTTGCCAAAGTTGGATTGAAGGAGGGCACCAGCTTCACTGTAGACTAGAATCTTGTTTGTTCCTCCGTTGATTACCATGTAACAGCCGTCACAACGGCAGCACATGGCTATGAAAAAGCTGTGTGGTTCAGGCACTTTAATAGTCAGAACCTGCAAAACAGTGTAGAAAGGTGTAAGAACATTAGTTTCGATGTTTTCATCTCTTCAGTGTTTATACCTACTTACGCTATATCTAGTTATGTTACATCTACTTGTGCTATATCTAGTTACGTTATATCTACTTATGCTATATCTAGTTACGTTATATCTACTTATGCTATATCTAGTTATGTTATATCTACTTGGGCTCTATCTAGTTATGTTATATCTCGTTATGTTATATCTAGTTGCGTTATATCTAGGTACGTTATATCTACATAGTCCCACGACCAAACACGAGTGAAGCGATCGTTTGGGAGATTTATGATAAATGCATATGTGCACACAACTCACGAAAATTATTCTTCAACGGCCGTCGCAAACCCTTGTACCGAAATCTCATCAACAAATTTAACCATTTTTCAATGGAGTCGTTTAAGTATAATAACGATACAAAACACATATAAACCTATTTATTAAGTCTTTATTATTTGTAGAAAATTTCCTAAACCTTTCCCATCTGATCAGATTATACATAAATAGACAGATTAATTCGGCCTAAAATTGTTATTAAAACTTGCCAAGCCTTATTTTTATCAATATTAAGACCGGCAAACGAAACGCCGAGCGACAGAGAATAGAACCATTAAGTCGTGGGCATTTCACGAAAAAAACGTGCACATTTCACCAGTCTATAACATTGTCCAATTGCCGATGGTTTCTGTAATTAACGTAAAAGTACTGAAAAGTAATCGTTTCTTTTTTTGCTGATTTCAAAGTAACTGACATTTTGGACACTTATGAGTACTTTGGTATTCCAACTGATGTCCAAAGCAGTGAAAGTAAAGGAAACGACGATGATATTAATTCTAACGATTCTTATGAGATTATTACAATATTTAATTATAAGAGTAATTATTCAATTTTATAAGATTTAATTATAAGAATAAGCATTCGAATTTACAAGATCGAAGTATATAGCGACCGATGTTGGGCAATATGTTACTGTTATTATTTTTTCTAAATAGTTTTGTTAAATAGATTTCTTTTAAATCTATAAATATCACAACTTTTTGATATTGTTAGCTATGATGTTTTGAAATGTAAACAAAATTGTGCATTGGTTTTCTATTATTACCGTATTACTATATTAATAATATTGGTTATTCTGATGATATCAGTGCATTTTACTTCTAATATTGTATTTCTCCTATTGCGGGGGAGAGATATAAACATATAATCTTTTCCTTTCATTATTGCTGTTTGTTGTGCACAATAACACCCAGTACATTATAGCTACTATTGCAGTTATCCTATTGCACTGCAGTGCCATTTGACTGCTAATATTGCATTTCTCAACCATCAGTACACTTTCTTTTTTTTCAATATCACTTTGGTCGTGGGCTGTATGACAGGGAAATTTCTAGTTATGTTATCTCTAGTTACATTATATCTAGTAACATTACACCAAATGATTGTTATATCTAGTTATATTATACCTAGCAGAAGCAATTGTTTTGCATAAAAACTGAGATGGTGCAGAAAATTCTTACATTTACTAATCTGTATTCAAAAGATATCTGTATGCACCTATTTATAATCAAAGGTATCTGTATGCACCTATTTGTAATCAAAGATATCTGTATGTATTCATTTGTAGTCAAAGGTATGTATGCACCTATTTGTAATCAAAAGTATCTGTATGCACCTATCTGTAATCAAAGATATCTGTATGCATCTATCTGTAATCAAAGGTATTTGTATGCACCTATCTGTATTCAAAAGATATCTGTATTCAAAAGATATATGTATGCATCTATCTGTAATCAAAGGTATCTGTATGCGCCTATTTGTAATCAAAAGTACCTGTATGCATCTATCTGCAATTAAAGTTATCTGTATGCACAGATCTGTATTCAAAATATATCTGTATGTACTTGACTGTAATCAAAGATATATGTATGGATCTATTTGCAATCAAAGGTATCTGTATGCACCTATTTGTAATCAAAGATATCTGTATGCACCTATCTGTAATCAAAGATATCTGTATGCACCTATCTGGAATAAAAAAAATTGTATGCACCTATCTGTAATCAAGGTATCTGTAATCAAGATATCTGTATGCATTTATCTGTAATCAAAGATATTTGTATGCATCTATCTTTAATCAAAAAAATCTGTATGCACCTATCTGTAATCAAGGTATCTGTATGCACCTATATGTAATCAAAGATATATGTATGCATCTATCTGTAATCAAAGGTATCTGTATACGTATCAGTAATCAAAGATCTATTATGAAAACATTTTATCCTATAAAATGTATAGTGTTTATTGAATCTTGTAATAGCACGTTTTATGTCTTTTACTGAGACTCGTAGGCTGTGTAAGCATCAAATAGAAACCTTGTGACTACAGCTTCTGTCATACAGCCTGTCATATGCTTTAAATTCAATTGATCAATGTTGTGTCGACGATATGTTGCCACAAAGTCGCTGCAAGATGTAATATGATAAGAGGTTCTAATATTTTTAATTGAAGTACGTTGTGTGGTTTTATAAATGAGATGATAGCAGCCAGATAAATATAAGTTGGATACTTGAGTAGCGCTCAATCACATTGGATCTAGACAGTATTATTTAGCCTGTGCCTTCTCAAGTTACTGTGGAATCAAAGGTTTTGAGCACCAAACATTCATGCGCAGTCACCCTAAACCTGAATGCTCAAAAACATAGAATAACAGGTTATTTAAATATGTTAATACTCCACAATAGATCTCCATGTTTAGTCTTTGTTTCAATTTAAATATAGCATATTTTCAGTTAAGACTCTCGGCTCACGAGTGCGCAGCTAATCTCTCTTCTTAGATTAACGGTGCAATCATCCACCGCCCTTTGTAACTGATAACGCAGGTGTGTGATCAACTTTCCGAAATGGCTAGTTTACGATTTGCTGCATAATTACATTTTATGCAAATAGGCTAGACTCTATAGCAACCAAAGCAATTAAACAACATTGTTATATAAAGGATTTGTCTCTCCGTTTAACTGATTCTCAGCCATTAGTATCATCTAAGTTACTGCTGTGGGCAGTCATTAATTATCATAGAGATGTGCATGTTACTTGTGCACATCTGTGGGTGCTTTCACCAAATATCATCAGTCGCGTCTGCAGTCAATATTCAGCTCTCCTTCTATGATACTCGACAATCATGCAGGATTAGCTTCATTCTAATTTACCTGCTTTAGTAACATAAAAATAAAGTACAGGCTTTCACTCGATCAATATTGTGTTTGAAATACTGAGTTGTTTTAGCTTTTAGTTTGCAATTATCAACATTTGAGTACTGCACCATGATATTCAATTGCATAAGCATGGGAACCTCAAATCTTTGCATACATTAGATTAACCCAAACTCCTGAATTACAGTACTAGCAGTAGTGTAAGAAAGCTCTCCATTGACTTCATGATTTTGAATTGCGTGTGCGTTCATTCTTTAAAAGTTGTTTACAAACTATCAGACAGTTGTTTACAAACTATCAGTTGTTTACAAACTATCTGACAGTTGTTACAAACTATCTGACAGTTGTTACAAACTATCTGACAGTTGTTACAAACTATCTGACAGTTGTTACAAACTATCTGACAGTTGTTACAAACTATCTGACAGTTGTTACAAACTATCTGACAGTTGTTACAAACTATCTGACAGTTGTTACAAACTATCTGACAGTTGTTACAAACTATCTGACAGTTGTTACAAACTATCTGACAGTTGTTACAAACTATCTGACAGTTGTTACAAACTATCAGACAGTTGTTACAAACTATCAGACAGTTGTTACAAACTATCTGACAGTTGTTACAAACTATCTGACAGTTGTTACAAACTATCAGACAGTTGTTACAAACTATCTGACAGTTGTTACAAACTATCTGACAGTTGTTACAAACTGTCTAACGACAAGCCATAACTTCAAATTCTTAACTTTAGTTCACAGTGCATAAGTAACTTACCTGGTCTATCCTAGCACACGACATCTCTCTCTCTCCTTGAGACAATCGTTATCTCGCGGAAGAGTGAGGGAGTATTGTAGCTACGACTGGACTGGTCTATGGCTATGTGGAGTCACAGACCTGCAACTGGAGGATATGGGTCAGCGCACAGCACTAGTCACTGCTTAGTGATTTGCTCCGCATGCTCCTTCATGCAGCTAATGCTGCATGACCTTGACTCATGGTTACTATTCACCTTATTTGTTTAACAGCGCTGCACGAGCATAATTCATTGATAAGAGAGGTCAACTAGGCGGAATAGAGCAGGGGAGATAACACTCCAGTGAATGCCTTAGCCTCCACATTGAGTACAACTAGTTTACGAGTATTTTATATATTTCCCTGTAAAGCAGGGTTGTCTACCAAGAGCATGATAGTTCACCTGTCTAGGGACATCGCAGCCTTGTCTAGATTGGCAGACATTTCACTGCAATAAATAAGTCCATTTTATTGTTACCCACTTATTTCAGTTTTTGAACACCCTCTTCAAGTCGATGCCTGGCACATTTGGATGGACAAATGAGCTCAAGCTCTTCCTCAATGTAATCAATGGCTGTCTCATACTCAACTGCGCTGACCACGGGATGCTGAGGATGTGCATGGCTATCTACCTTAATCTTGCCAACCATTTTAAGCAAGTCTTTTCCACAGAAGGGTAGGTTCTGCCTTGAGCGAACTTAATTAGACAAGTCGCCTGATGTTTAGGAGTTGTCATTTCAGATTTATGCTTACCTATGAGAATAGCCCTTTTTTTATTCCTCTTCCATATATACTACCCAATACTGCTTAATAATACCTAATCCACTAGCTTTATCTACCTACTGTAAATGATGCGATCACCTGCAACAGCTTTGAGCTCATATGCCAATATAGCCTGAGCCTCACAAATCCTATATACAACAACCTATACCTAAAATGTCTCACTGTTTAATAATTTAATGGCTATAGATATAGAAAAAGAATCCACTATTTCACTTGAAGCTCAACTAGATTAATGTTTATCCCAGATTTAGTTATGTGTTCTAAACACATGATGTTAGTAGTTCTCAGTTGGGTTAACATTAACACATGATGTTAGTAGTTTTCAGCCGGGCTAACATTAAAAATGATGTTAGTAGTTCTCAGTTGGGTTAACATTAACACATGATGTTAGTAGTTCTCAGTTGGGTTAACATTAAGACATGATGTTAGTAGTTTTCAGCCGGGCTAACATTAAAAATGATGTTAGTAGTTCTCAGTTGGGTTAACATTAACACATGATGTTAGTAGTTCTCAGTTGGGTTAACATTAACACATGATGTTAGTAGTTCTCAGTTGGGTTAACATTAACACATGATGTTAGTAGTTTTCAGTTGGGTTAACATTAACACATGATGTTAGTAGTTTTCAGCCGGGCTAACATTAAAAATGATGTTAGTAGTTCTCAGTTGGGTTAACATTAACACATGATGTTAGTAGTTCTAAGTTGGGTTAACATTAACACATGATGTTAGTAGTTCTCAGCTGGGCTAACATAAACAAAGGCAATGACACTTTTAGGTTCCTGCTGATAATGCCAACTATGATAAAAGTGTTCAACACTCACCTAAACTACCCCACCGTCAGATCTGCGCTCATATTCCTGCATGCTCAATTCTTCAAGCTGCATCGACGACCCTACTTGCTACAGGTATCACACATGTGTGCGTGTGTGTGTGTGCGTGCGTGTGTGTGTGTGTGTGTGTGTGTGCATGTGCGCGTTTGTGTGCGTGTGTGTTTGCGCGCGTGTTCGCCACACATCGCACAAATTTTGCTACATGTATGCTGTACATCACACATAGGCTGCTACAGGTTTCGCATGTGCATGCATTTTTGCTACGATTTACGTAAAGGTTAAGTGATATGTTTTCAAAATATAACCTTTCTGTTGGCTGTACTTTGTAATAGATTATTTTTGGCAAGTCTAGGATGTGTACAATCCTTTTTCAGTTTCTGGGAAGCTATGAGCCGTTTATATCCTTTGCAGAGACAAAAGAAGACAAGCAGGTGTGTCTTAAGTCTTTTTTTCCTATTTGTTTAGTTCAGGAAAGGTTGCACACTCGACAATTGAAATTAGTAGTCATCAGTATTTCAATATCTAATCACACAAAGGACATACCAAGGAGGGCAATTATATAATTGGGTTAAACCTTAACTCCAGCCTGGAGAAGTCATCATTGTATCACGTTTTTAATATTTTTGTGATACATTTTTAAGATAAAAACTGCCTTCATCAGTAAGATGAAAACTGCCGTCATCAGTTGACCAGTTTTTTTTCAGTTTTACCAAAACTGGAGGTAAACATTTGAGAAAATGCAATTTCAAGATAACCTTGTCTGATGAAAGAAACTATACTATTGAGTAATTTTTTTTGGGTAATAAACTATATGTTCTGGTTTGCTGTAAGTTCTAACTGCTGTCACAAATGATGTCTGCACTTTGTCTTATTGGTTTCTATTGCTGGTGCACTGGCTTGTGTTCTAACCTCTCTCCTGCAGGCGCTGTCAAAGCAGCTGTTCAACTTGTTGCACAGTCTAGAGAAGCAGGAGGAGGATGTGCTCGGCATTTTACATCTGGTCTGGGGGAATGAGCCTATAAGGACTTTGGTATGTGTTAGACCTTGAAACCTTGTTGTTGTGGTTACCACTGCGCGCAAGCATTTTCTACTGAAACAAACAATGTGTTTAGTTTTGTATTTGTGCTACTGGCTAGCAGAACCATTTGGGTGTGTCATGGATCGTATTAAAACTGCGATCATACATCTATTTATGATTGCCTTAGCATACATATTTTTCAATATGGGATGTACATTTTAGGCAAACGTTTGAACTGACGTGTACATATTTACGCGTACAATAATTTTTAATTAAATATGTCGATAGAAGTTTTTAGACGAATCGCAGTTTTGTTTAATGCGAGCTTCAAATGTAAAAATCACAAACAATATGTAAGCTAAGCTAGTTTAAATTTCACGCAGTGCACATTAAGGTACACTGGATTGCCTATCTTGATCACCATTTTTACCTCCTGGATCTGCAGCAGACTTGGCATCAGCGGTACCACATCTGTCATATAATGAGATGAATTTGTTTGTTGCATCATGTATCGGCGTTCTTTTCCACATACCCAACTTGATGACTCACTTACTGATAGACACTGTAGTTGCGTGTGTCCCGGAGGTGTTGGTTTTTATTCCTCAGGAAGCTTCATCGTCATCCCTTACTAGCATTTCAAACAGCAAGTACATACTACATTCTAGCATGTTTAATGTTATTTGTGTACATTATGTCATGGAAATTCCTTGGTTTGCTGTAGGACTTTTGTTACGATGAGAATGAGGAATACAAGGTGCTGGACGCTATCAACACAATCATAACAGTCGTGGCCTATCAGACGGAGTCACACAGATCTACGCAGATGCTTGTAAGCTGTTGCAACTTCTAACCAATGCACTCACCTCTTTCCGCTTGTCGGTAAAAGTCGTGGCAGGTCCTGATTATGAATAGCATTCTTCTACGATTGACTTTGTTTTCGCCTCAATTCTGTCAGCTGGCAGCAAGTTACCCGTAGTTTTGCATCTGCTCGTGAGGATTTCAGGTGAGGTCAGCAGTTTTTGTCAAGTAACGCAGTGATGCTAATATATCAGTAGGTTTTCTATTGCACTGTTAAAGCTCATCACAGCTGAGTACAATAAGGTTTGTGTGTGGACAACCAAACAGATGTGGAACATGCCGATAAGGTAGAGGGTAACCTCTACTAAGAGTGACTAGCTTTCTCATTCTGAACTGAGAAGTGAGATTATCTCTACTAATAAACCTCACTTTGTCATTGTGTGTGCACATGTGTGGGTGTGCATGTGCATGCACGCACATGTGTGTGCATGCATGTGTGTTTGTGCGTGCATGCGCTTGTGCATGCACGCACATGTGTGTGTGCGTGTGTGTGCGCACGCATGCACATGTGTGTACATGCACATGTGTACATGCACGCGTGTTTGTCTGTGTGTGTGCATGCACGCACAAATGTGTGCATGCACGTGTGTTTGTGCGTGCATGCGTGTGTGTGCATGCACGTGTGTGTACATGCATGTGTGTGTGCGCGCTCATGTGTGTGTGCATGTCTGTGCGTGCATGCATATGTGTGCATGCGTAAGTGCGTGTGTGTGCGTGCGTGTATGCATGTGTGTAGGAGTGTACATGCGTGTGTGCATGCGTGTGTGTCGTGTGTTAGCCAATGTACATGTTATGTATTTCCACATTTCTTGGCTGATTTTGTCCAAACTTCACAAGCATATGTTCGCGCCTTCCAACAAGTCGCTAAAACCATTTGGTTTCAAAACTATCAACAACTATCATTATCATTGTTCCTTAAAACTAGTTTTTTAATCTGATTAAAAACTCATGATTGTGCCTTGGCATGTCTTAAAGACAAGTGCCTTAAATGAATGCTTTTATGGATTTTTGTCATGGAAGCTGTGTAGCAATTTGCATTAAAAATCTACACTGTTGCTGCGGGCTGTTGCTGCAGGCTCTCTGATTGAAAAGGAAAAAGATCCTGGGGTATGCCGGGCTTAATGCTGGTGAAATATGAATCAACATCAACATCGCAACTTAAGTATTTACAACTGTATACGTGGGCTGAATTTGGTGCAAGCTGTGGTACAAAGGCAACTTCTGCAACGCACTCTTGCCAAACAAACACAAAGATGTCACTGTACTATGAAAAGTCCTATTAACTGGCAAACATAGACCTGTTAACTATACTAAGTATAGTTAATAGGTCTATGCTCGCAAAGTACATAATCCTGTAATGTGAAGGCTTACATAAACTTGGCTTCTACTAGAATAGGGACTATCCAGATCCAGCCAGGTGCCAATTGCATGGTATTTCTGAAAAGGAACGTTAAACACGATTAAATAGCTACAGTCAACTCCTTGAAGTAAATAGCTACGGCCTACTCCTTGAAGTAAATAGCTACAGTCAACTCTTTGAAGTAAATAGCTAGTCAACTCCTTGAAGTAAATAGCTACAGTCAACTCCTTGAAATAAATAGCTACACTCAATACCTTAAAGTAAATAGCTAGTCAATTTCTTGAAGTAAATAGCTACAGTCAACTTCTTGAAATAAATAGCTACAGTCAACTCCTTGAAATAAATAGCTATAGTCAACTCCTTGAAGACATACTCAACATTTATGTAATGTATCAGAACTGGCCGGGTATATATGATAAGAGCTATAAAAAAATTCTGTATGTTGCTGGACGTGATAGATATTGCTTAAGGATGTTCTCTTACCATATTTTACTTTGCTCTTTGGATTAAACTGCAGTCAATAGTGAGGGTCATCAACTGCATGTGTGATTGGTTTCAAATATGCTTATACCCAAACTATTGTGTATACAATGCAGGAACAGGTTATTAGAGTGCTTTGAACACTGGGTAAGGGTTAGCATTCTCTGTAATTGAAGGTGGTGCTGGAGGCCATAATGCCGTGGTACATGCAGTCCTTGCTGACGCAGGCTCAGCAAAATCCATTTCATGATGCTGTTCAGACAGCAACAGATGAAGTTAGCCTCTATTTCAAGCTGTCTCAGTCTATTAGAGCTCTCATCATTGGCTCAGAAGCTTTGATGAAGCCAATGGCAGCACACCGCAGTTTGGAAGCTGTTACAAGTCTCTCAGGTCACAAGAAGGATGCTGAGGACTCAGTGTTTAGTGCCAGGTTAGCCTCTGCGTGTTCTAACTGGGAGTTGTCCTCTTTCTATTATCTCTTTTGTCAACTTCTTTTCCTCTCACCACTCCCCTGTACACATCAATAACTCTATTACTATTTGGAGTTGTCTGCTCTGGTGTGGTCGGCATTGTGGGCTGTATGTGGTCTCTAAAGTGTGCATGTAATTTTTTAGCTATCATTAATATCTTCTCCATTTTCTATTTAGCTATCCTACCATTCTTTGTCATTTTTGTTATAAATTGCAAGCAATCACGTTACTGTAATCATAGTGGGGAGTTAGTAGATCTGTTTTGCTCATGTTATACCAGCTCATATTTATATTTGAGCTAGATTTTTTTCATATTTTTGAAAATTTTTAGCTATATTCAAGGACAGCTCTATCTACATGTATAGTTGAGTAATGTTTTATCTATAGTTATCTTTAGTTTAATCTAGGTTTTATTTATATTAGACTAGGTGATTTATAACAATATATATAAATATATAAAACCTCAATAAAGATGTTAATATAGACGTATACCTATTTAGCAAGGCTGTGCATATATGTATTTGCCAAGGTTTCTTGAATGTTAGATAAGAGTTTATCTGTAATACACTAGATTTGTTTATATTAGGAAAAACTTTAAACTCCAGAATAGAAATGGTTAAAAAAGAACATTATCTGAAAGAAAAGTATTCATGGCGAGTAGAATTAGTTGGCATGCCGTTGCGTGTTCTCTAGTTTACCTTTAATAGGCCTGCAAGGCTAGTTTATATTGTTCACTCCGGTTTCATGCTCTACATTTGAGCGTTATTAGGAGAGTATTTAATTAAATAGGATTTAAATCTCCGGTTTGCTTAACATCCTAACATTTGCTTCTTACTAACAGGGTTGAGGAAGGAAGGTATGATCATGAACAGGAACTGGAAACAAGAAATCGAAGTAAAGAATTTCGTAGACCAAGAGATGCATTACTCAGTATCGTCTCTGAGTTCTTCTCCACCTGCCTCGTCCGGCTTGAACTTGAAAAAAAGCATATTGAGCGTTTAAAGATAACACCTTCATACTATCTTGACTCAAAGTCTCATGAGGTACGTGTTGAGGTTATGGTAGATACATTATATACAGAGTCTCATGAGGTACGTGTTGAGTCTATGGTATATACATTATATACAGAGTCTCATGAGGTATGTGTTGAGGCTATGGTATATACATTATATACAAAGTCTCATGAGGTACGTGTTGAGGTTATGGTATATACATTATATACAAAGTCTCATGAGGTATGTGTTGAGGCTATGGTATATACATTATATACAAAGTCTCATGAGGTACGTGTTGAGGTTATGGTATATACATTATATACAGAGTCTCATGAGGTACGTGTTGAGTCTATGGTATATACATTATATACAGAGTCTCATGAGGTATGTGTTGAGGCTATGGTATATACATTATATACAGAGTCTCATGAGGTACGTGTTGAGTCTATGGTATATACATTATATACAGAGTCTCATGAGGTATGTGTTGAGGCTATGGTATATACATTATATACAGAGTCTCATGAGGTACGTGTTGAGACTATGGTATATACATTATATACAGAGTCTCATGAGGTACGTGTTGAGTCTATGGTATATACATTATATACAGAGTCTCATGAGGTATGTGTTGAGGCTATGGTATATACATTATATACAGAGTCTCATGAGGTACGTGTTGAGGCTATGGTATATACATTATATACAGAGTCTCATGAGGTATGTGTTGAGGCTATGGTATATACATTATATACAGAGTTTCATGAGGTACGTGTGGAGGCTATGGTATATACATTATATGCAGAGTCTCATGAGGTACGTGTTGAGGTTATGGTATATACATTATATACAGAGTCTCGTGAGGTATGTGTTGAGTCTATGGTATATACATTATATACAGAGTCTCATGAGGTACGTGTTGAGTCTGGTATATACATTATATACAGAGTCTCATGAGGAACGTGTCGAGGCTATGGTATATACATTATATACAGAGTCTCATGAGGAACGTGTCGAGGCTATGGTATATACATTATATACAGAGTCTCATGAGGAACGTGTCGAGGCTATGGTATATACATTAGATGGTTTCAAAATTACTTTTAATAGCAGTTCTATATAAACGAATGTTTTGACCTAAATGCTCAGCATAAACTTTACTTCTCAAAAAGTGATCATATTCTCACAATCAATTTCCCTAAACAGTTATAGTTCTTGTTAGGCCTTATTTATTACAGCTGCTGGCTCAACTTTACTTGTAGGTAAATTTATCGGAAGTACTATTACTTGCTTTTCCGTTGCTACATGAATAGAGTATTGTCAGCTATTGAGCTGGTGCAAACATCACATTACGTTCTTCCTGTACTTTTCTTTTTTCATATGAACTATTGCTGGGCTGTGTGCGTAGCAGGTTTTATATTATTCGTATTGCAGAGACTGGCCGAAGTGGCTCATTCTTTACTCAGAGCAGGGACGTACGACCCTGAGACGATGTCGTGCAGAGGTCTTCAACGGTACATGCAAGAGATCCTTCCCGAGGGTAGGTTTAATATATGACTCATACTCCGCATATTGTATTTTTGCGCTCACATGAGTTAATCATCATGCGTCAGCTTGCTTTTAAGTAAAGCTGTGTCATATGATGCAGGAACTAATCAGAGTAGATTTAACATGTATTGGGACTGGGTAAATCACATATACCTTTGCTAATGCACTCTGTTTTGATGAAGTGAGGAACTAAAGGTATGAAATTGTTGCCTGAAGTCTCCTACCTGCACAAAGTTTGCAGAACTCTGATGTAAATGTTAGCTTTAACTAATCCAATCATGTTAAATATAACCTTAGTAACCAATCATATGTTAATTATAACCTTAGTAACCAATCATATGTTAAATATATCCTTCGTAACCAATCATATGTTAAATATAACCTTAGTAACCAATCATGTGTTAAATATAACCTTAGTAACCAATCATATGTTAAATATAACCTTAGTAACCAATCATGTGTTAAATATAACCTTAGTAACCAATCATATGTTAAATATAACCTTAGTAACCAATCATGTGTTAAATATAACCTTAGTAACCAATCATATGTTAAATATATCCTTCGTAACCCATTTTATGTTAAATATATTCTTAGTAACCAATCATAAGTTAAATATAACCTTAGTAACCAGTCATATGTTTAATATATCTTTAGTAACCAATCATGTGTTAAATATATCCTTAGTAATCAATCATATATTAAATATATCCTTAGTAACCAATCATGTGTCAAATATAACCTTAGTAATCAATCATATGTTTTATATAACCTTAGTAAAATACTAATGGGAGTTCTGAAGTAACTGAAAGTGAAAACCCTTTGCTCAAACAGTTTGTCTTTTGGCCATTCTTATTTCTTGGATCTATGACGAATTTAGTAAACAGTGGTGTAGATTCAGAGTCACATATATATGCTGTATATTATTCTATGTTTTATTAGTTAACTTTTTTACATATTATATATTAGCTGAATGCCAGTTTTGCATGGGTAATAAACAAAATTTACAATTATAATTTTTAAATGAATGTGTTTGTTTATTTCTGCGTGTGTCCGGCCAATGCATAATTCAAATATTTAAAAGCTCGGGGCACAGCTAAAACAGGTTGTTGAAAAACATTTCTCACTTATGCTACACATTTGCTTAAGATTTAAAACAGCTTATAAACAGTGGTAAGTAGTGTAGTTGCCATTAGCTAAGTTTTTTTACCCAATGAATTTGAGTAACTTACAGTAAGATAGTTTAGTGGACGACAGACCTGCCAACAAACAAACGCTTAAATTTATATGTATACTAGCTGTGCTACCCGGCGTTGCTCGGGTAATAAAAAAGTTTGGACAGAAAATTGATTTGTATTTAACATATAACAACATTTACTATTCTAACTTTCAAACTACATATCATGAGAGAAGTGTTTTGTGTAGTTGAAGTAAATTAAGAGAAAAATGAAAACAACTGTAAAGGTTTTAAAACTTTGTCAAACAACTGTAACTTTCAAGCTATTAGCCTGGCACATTGCCAATGGAGAATTCTAGTAAGCTGCTAGGCTTCTAATGACGGCATTCCATGGCATTGCGTCAGTATTATTGTCCAGCTACAGTTATTCTAACAATAGCTATAGCCGGAATGCAGACAGACATACGAACATACTTTGAGAAATATATATATAGAAGATAGACTAGCCGAATTCCTGGCATTGCACGGGTAATAAAAAGGTTTTTGAGTAACCTATGAATTTGTATGAATTTATGAATATATGAATTGCATGAATGTGAGTAATTTATGGTAGTCTACTTCTTTACCATAATAAAAGTCATGTCCATCCTTCCGCCTGGGATTTAGAAGAAACATTACGATTGGGCGGATGCACAGATGTGAAGCCAAGCGCATCACCACTAAGCCATGCAGCCAGCTTGCAGCTGCTTGGAATAATTGTACTTATAATTTGATCTCTCACGCAATCAGGATCTTCAAACGTGCTGGTAGCAATTAAACAATTATTTTAAAATATGACAAGGTGACTGTATGATGTAGTGGGTAGTGCGCCTGTTTGCAAAACCGGAGTTCAATTCCAGTGCGAAGTATTTTTAGTTCCTGTTGCTATAACTGGACATACGGATGACAGACCAACAAGACAAACAAACACTTAAGGCTGGTTCACACCATATCACCGTATCTCGCCGTCGATGCCACAATACTTTGTTGATCGTCGGTGATAACGATGTTCACTCTCTCAAATCTATCCACGTTTGCATCAGCAAGTACTCCACGACGTAGTGCCTTCATTTTTCTTTTTAATTTTTTTCAAAGGAAGGTTTTTTGTTGCCACGTGTCCGAATCTAATGCTAGTCCTGCAGCAACTATCAGAAACAAAAGTATTTAGATTACACTGTCCATGACAGCAAATTACCATCGCCGAAGTGGTGCATATTGTACAGGTTGTCGCTGATGCTCGGCGAACTATCGGGAAGTTTGACAGCTGCAATTTTTCCCGACGCATCCGACGTATTGATGCCATCGGTTTACGGTGCACAAGATCGACGATGAATGCCAAAAGGACACCGCCGACATACGGTTATATAGTGTGAACCAACCTTTACATTTATATACAGTCACATCTCTACATACGAGTGCTCCGTGCAAGAGACTCAAGATACAAACTGACGTTCGAGCAAATTTCTTCTTTGTTGTATGGGTAATTTTTGAGATACAAGCCAGTTATCGATGGCCACTATAAGGCCAAGTATCCAAGGTATTTTTGATAACAGTATCGCTTGGTCTTTCTCATTGAATCAGTTTGAAAATAGCTTTTGAGAGGTTGGCTAAAATTTATAGCGAGCTCGAGGCAAAACGCGAGAACCTACCTTAAAAAGTGCCAGTGCACAAACTTGTTTTATGGTATTACCGTATATTAGATATAATCTCAAATTGAATGTTAAATGGTGTAGACTAGAAGCTCGGTTATGGTGCATTCATAACTGTCACTCGCTGACATCTTTCTGCAGGTGATTGGTTGCAGGAGACGATGAAACCTTCAATAAATACCATCACCAAAAGACTGGAGCGAATCTTTTCAAAAGTTCAAAAGAAAACACTTAATCGGGTAAGCTATATATTTTTTGTCAGACAAAACAATAATGTTGCTCTGGTAATACAAATTTATGACTGTGATCTAGCCGGGAATATTTCTCATGCTTATCAACCACTGCATTTCCGTGATCCGCCGTTATCTGGATATCAATATCCAGGAACTACTATTATCTAGCTAGATACCCATATTCATGCGCTAGTGCTCTGTGGATATCAAAAGTCATGAATTTCTTTTATCAAAATATTAAAATTCATTAGCCATTGTTATCGGGATATATCTATGTCTAGTATATGTTGATTTCAGTACTATATAGTATATAGCAAAACAGCTTCTCCTTTTGTAGTTGGTGCCAGCAAACTGGTTACACATAGCGATGCTTTATGTTAGCGACGCTTTATGTTAGCAATGCTTTATGTTAGCAATGCTTTATGTTAGCAATGCTTTATATTAGCAATGCTTTATGTTAGCGATGCTTTATGTTAGCAATGCTTTATGTTAGCTATGCTTTATATTAGCTATGCTTTATGTTAGCAATGCTTTATATTAGCAATGCTTTATGTTAACGATGCTTTATGTTAGCGATGCTTTATGTTAGCGATGCTTTATGTTAGCAATGCTTTATGTTAGCAATGCTTTATATTAGCGATGCTTTATATTAGCGATGCTTTATGTTAGCGATGCTTTATGTTAGCGAAGCTTTGTTAGCGATGCTTTATGTTAGCGATGCTTTATGTTAGCGATGCTTTATGTTAGCGATGCTTTATGTTAGCGTTGCTTTATGTTAGCGACGCTTTATGTTAGCAACGCTTTATGTTAGCAACGCTTTATGTTAGCAACGCTTTATGTTAGCGACGCTTTATGTTAGCGATGCTTTATATTAGCAATGCTTTGTTAGCAATGCTTTATGTTAGCGATGCTTTATGTTAGCGATGCTTTATGTTAGCGATGCTTTATGTTAGCGATGCTTTATGTTAGCGATGCTTTATGTTAGCATTGCTTTATATTAGCAATGCTTTATGTTAGCAATGCTTTATGTTAGCGATGCTTTATGTTAGCGATGCTTTATGTTAGCGATGCTTTATGTTAGCGATGCTTTATGTTAGCGTTGCTTTATGTTAGCAACGCTTTATGTTAGCGACGCTTTATGTTAGCGATGCTTTATATTAGCAATGCTTTGTTAGCGATGCTTTATGTTAGCGATGCTTTATGTTAGCGATGCTTTATGTTAGCGATGCTTTATGTTAGCGATGCTTTATGTTAGCGATGCTTTATGTTAGCATTGCTTTATATTAGCAATGCTTTATGTTAGCAATGCTTTATGTTAGCGATGCTTTATGTTAGCGATGCTTTATGTTAGCGATGCTTTATGTTAGCGATGCTTTATGTTAGCGATGCTTTATGTTAGCGTTGCTTTATGTTAGCGACGCTTTATGTTAGCAACGCTTTATGTTAGCAACGCTTTATGTTAGCAACGCTTTATGTTAGCGACGCTTTATGTTAGCGATGCTTTATATTAGCAATGCTTTGTTAGCGATGCTTTATGTTAGCGATGCTTTATGTTAGCGATGCTTTATGTTAGCGATGCTTTATGTTAGCGATGCTTTATGTTAGCGATGCTTTATGTTAGCGATGCTTTATGTTAGCATTGCTTTATATTAGCAATGCTTTATGTTAGCAATGCTTTATGTTAGCAATGCTTTATGTTAGCAATGCTTTATGTTAGCAATGCTTTATGTTAGCAATGCTTTATGTTAGCAATGCTTTATGTTAGCGATGCTTTATATTAGCAATGCTTTGTTAGCAATGCTTTATGTTAGCGATGCTTTATGTTAGCAATGCTTTATGTTAGCAATGCTTTATGTTAGCAATGCTTTATGTTAGCAATGCTTTATGTTAGCGATGCTTTATATTAGCAATGCTTTGTTAGCAATGCTTTATGTTAGCGATGCTTTATGTTAGCGATGCTTTATGTTGGCGATGCTTTATGTTAGCATTGCTTTATGTTAGCGACGCTTTTTATTAGCAATGCTTTATGTTAGCAATGCTTTATGTTAGCAATGCTTTATGTTAGCAATGCTTTATGTTAGCGATGCTTTATGTTAGCGATGCTTTATATTAGCGATGCTTTATGTTAGCGATGCTTTATGTTAGCGATGCTTTATGTTAGCGATGCTTTATATTAGCGATGCTTTATATTAGCGATGCTTTATGTTAGCGATGCTTTATGTTAGCAATGCTTTATGTTAGCAATGCTTTATATTAGCAATGCTTTATGTTAGCTATGCTTTATGTTAGCGATGCTTTATGTTAGCGATGCTTTATGTTAGCATTGCTTTATGTTAGCGACGCTTTATATTAGCAACGCTTTATGTTAGCGATGCTTTATGTTAGCGATGCTTTATGTTAGCGATGCTTTATGTTAGCGATGCTTTATGTTAGCGATGCTTTATGTTAGCAATGCTTTAATTTAGCGATGCTTTATGTTAGCGATGCTTTATATTAGCGATGCTTTATGTTAGCGATGCTTTATGTTAGCAATGCTTTATGTTAGCAATGCTTTATATTAGCAATGCTTTATGTTAGCTATGCTTTATGTTAGCGATGCTTTATGTTAGCGATGCTTTATGTTAGCATTGCTTTATGTTAGCGACGCTTTATATTAGCAACGCTTTATGTTAGCAATGCTTTATGTTAGCGATGCTTTATGTTAG
Organism: Watersipora subatra; assembly: GCF_963576615.1. Lineage (NCBI taxonomy): Eukaryota > Metazoa > Bryozoa > Gymnolaemata > Cheilostomatida > Watersiporidae > Watersipora > Watersipora subatra. The sequence continues at coordinate 57,692,745 of NC_088710.1, read as the reverse complement.
CGATGCTTTATGTTAGCGATGCTTCATGTTAGCGATGCTTTATGTTAGCGATGCTTTATGTTAGCGATGCTTTAATTTAGCAAAGCTTTATATTAGCGATGCTTTATGTTAGCGATGCTTTATGTTAGCGATGCTTTATGTTAACGATGCTTTAATTTAGCAAAGCTTTATATTAGCGATGCTGTATTAAATGACAAATCCATTATTTCCAGTGGGTTTCACAAAAAATTAACAATGAGATGTGCTTATTAAATACCAACGTGTTTGAGGTAGCGCATTATATTTTATAATAATGAAATGAACTTCTAGCATTAATATCCATGGTACTATTGAGTTCTTTTTAACAGCTAAGATTCAGCTGTTTGCAAGTTTATGTTACATAGAAACTAAATAACAAACAAAATCTAATTTTAGTCAAAAGGTAAATTTTTGTGTGATTTGAAGTCAAATTATTTCTGCAGTTCTGTATTAATTGTTAGATTGTGTGTTTTAACTTAGTTTGATGAGAAAACTACCTAGAATGGTTTTAACTTGCGCTGTACATTATGTATCTATCAATATACTTCTATGTGTTCATATTTATTCATATTTAGTTGGGTTCAAGCTATATCAAACAGGTTTGTTCTATTCTTTGAACGTCGTGTCTGTGCATGGAGTAGCATAACCATATTGTTGCCTCTTTGATTTTCTTTCTATTCACTGTTTCAAGTATATATGTATGTGTATATATAAATATATATGCACATGTATACATATGTCTATGTATATGTATGTACATGTATGTATATATTTATACATATATATGTGTATAAAGGTATATATATGTATATATATAATTACAATTAAAGTTTTACTATATTATAAGTTAATACGATAAAGTAATACTAAAATAAAAGTAAAATTATTTTCTTTTTCAGTTTGATTAATGATACCAGTTATTTGGTTGTCAAAGTTTTAAGAGATGTTTTTGTAGTTGATCAAAATTACAAAGTCTACATTGTCGAAGATTTCTCTGAATTGGAGGCCAGATGATATCATTGCTATTATATGAGTCTCTACCCTTATAGTAGTTATAAATAATAAATATAATCCCTGCTTATAAAAATAAAGATATCATATTTTGCGTTGATATATTCTAAGATGAACAAATATTTTTCAGTGTTTCTAGCCCATTGCTTTTCCACATCGCTTTGTAATAGAACCTGTTGCAGCATGGCAATTAGCAATAGTTATTTCGTGTGATTAAGTGTTCACACTTTCATATAGGGACATTTTGAGGTAACATAAGGACACTTTTATAAGTAACAGTTCATTTTAGGATACGAGCTGTTGGTGTAAACATAAGATCAGTGCTTAAACTTTTGGAATCTGAAATGGATTCGATAAAATCCTATAGCGAATTTGAAGCAATAATAATCATATTTTTATAATTTCATTGTAATATATTATAATAATTTGATATGTTTTTAAAAACTCGTTCTTGGTCAATTTTAGGGGGGGTTAATAGTTGTTTCCTTGTGGTTAAAAGAACGAAGGAAGGTTTTCACTATATAAAGGACTTATTGAGACTGCACCAGAGTTTGTATAGCTTATCAGGTTTGGTAGACTACATGTGTGTGTCATGGGTTCGCGAACTTCTCATATTCATAACGCTAAATCTTTTTAAGAACTGCATCATCTGATATCTATAAAAATTACTATTTTGTTGGTCACATAAAATATTGAACAGAGTGCGTTAAAACCACAAAGTAAAAGTATTGTTTTTAAAGAACAAGTTGAATTTCAAGTAAAAAAGAAATTTTAAGGCCAAGGATACAATCTGTACATAATAGAATATGGTTGTCAATGCTGGGTTTAAAAGTGCTGAGCTTTTATCACAATCTTGAGCCAGTTGAGAGAGAAATGTTATCAGAATAACTAAACTAAAACCATTATACAAACGTTTACATCATAAAATGCTCTCTAGTAATTAGTCCTGACACTGCATTTCATCTGTTCTGCTCTGTTGTTAAACTGGGGAGACAGAAAGGTCATTTTAATTAGGTTTTAGCTACAGAATTACAGCTAGCTGGTTGTACAATTGTTGCCTGGATTGCCATGAGGAAAACTAACATGTTCAATGAGTCATTGTTGTCATTCACTTTTAGATTGGTGGTTGTTTGATTAAATTGAAGTTGAAAAACCTTTCACTGTCACGGCAGTCGAGAAAATTTAGTTGTCAAGGAAATGGCGAGGTTTTCGATCATTGCGCTTGCAGTTATGTAATTCCGGTATAGTAATTGTTTTTTTGCGTGTAATAGCTCATTTTTTGGTTTAGACACAGACTGATTGGGATGCCTTAGCCACCCTCCTCCGTGGAGTCTGCCTGACGTTGGAGACAAGGCCATCGCTCCACCATCTGCCACACATAAAGAGTCTGGTGAATGCTTGCACCAACATCGTGCTTGAATATGGTCCCGGACCTGAGGCTAGCTGTCCTGAGAAGAGTAATCTACTCCCTAACCACATATTTTGCACCATGGTGGCCAAACTCGCTGCTCTTCATGCTGCTGTCTTAGGGGTACGCTGCCAGCTCCCCCTTTTTTCATGACTCGCTTATATATTCATTGCATTTTTTACAAAATATTAATGTGCGTTTCATCTTGTGGTCGCAGTTTGGTGAAGACTATCAATTGCTATAAAAGGTGTAACTTGACGCAATCCTGTGTACTATTCATTATCAGAGATGAGCTTTGTATTGAATCGAAATTTTTATTGACTGAGTCAAGTAAGCTTCAAAAAAATTAGTCAACTTTAACAAACACTGTATATTCATTGTAAAGTTCCTTGTTTACTTTCCTGTAGTTATTCACAGTTCACTAGTTAAAGATGAACCTACACAAAATTTTGTAGATTTTATCAGAAAATATCAGTATTTTTTATTATTTGTGATTGTTTTTGGTTTGCGGCAGTCTGACTACCGGATGTTTTAAGATTAAAATTCGATAAAACTTGATCGCAATTGAAACGCTCAGATCAATTAAAAGTGCAATTATGACGTCTATTAATAATAATCACAAAAAGACTGACAGAACAGAGGTGAGTAATACAGCAACTTGAAAGCAAAAGCCGAGATCAACTATTGCAACGATAGCCACTAGTCACATCATTCCGCACATTTTTTCTTTCTAAGCATTTTAATCGTGACCAAGTTTTGTCAATTTTAATCTAGAAGCATCCTGGCAGTCAGATCACCTCAAACATCAAAAACAGTTGCAAATTATAGAAAACTACTGATACTTTCTGATAAAATCTACTCAAATTTTATGCAAGTTCATCTTCAACTAGTGAACTGTGAATAACTACAGGAAAGTAAACAAGGAACTTTACAATGAATATACAGTCTTTGTTAAAGTTGACAAATCTTTTTGAAACATACTTGACTGGGTCAATAAAAATTTCGACTCAATATTTACTTTATTAACTCAATATTTACTCAATATTAACAAATTTACTTCAGTCGCAAGTTAGATGATAAAAATATCCTGCAGTGGTTGTCATTTGAGCAGTTTTTTAGTCATCTTAGTCAACGAGCGACTAACACGCTTTTGCTTGTCATTCAGATGTCATACCTTAGGATCGAGTCGGTAACGTGTTTATTTTTAATGTTTCTACTCCGAGCATTGTGTGAGTGTTGTTTCCTTCCAAATTTAATAATACATGTACAGGTATTGTCTAGGCTGTTTTAATTAATTTGTTAAATAAAGTTTAAATTTGTAAATTTTGATTGTTCACAAAAGATACTGCTACTAGCCGCACATAAATTAAATTATGAACAACAGCCATAGTTTCTTACCCATCCATTGCATTATAAATGTATTCTAGCTTTTAATAAATGGACTGCCCATGTCATACATGTATATTTAGTTCTCCGTGTGTCACGTCCAATTTGATATTGTTATTAGCTTTGACTGTACACTACCACATGACTCATAGTGAATTTAGACTGGCAAGTAAATACTAATATAACCTAATCTAAATCATACGGTTTGTAGTACATGTTGGTTCTGTGCTTTGCTAAGTATAGTTTGTATTGTTGTTCTCAACCCTAATGTGTATATTACTAGTTACTACTATAAACTCCAGCATGTTCAAAGACTCTTCTTTGATGTCGCACCCTATCTGAAACTCTGTCATAACAAACTACCTGTCTATGCAATTGTATAGCGAAGCCTTCCGATTGAAGCAAATGATCTCAAATATTTGATATATCCTTCTACATGCTTGGTCATCGTTATACTTGCCCTTTTTTCATATAATGAAAATAATTTTAGTCAAGAGCAAGAATATAGTTGTAAAAAGATCTCGTATAATACAGTTTATAAGGTTAAAATACTAAGGTGCCCGTCGTGTTTTGTATTTATGTTGTTCCTGTAGGAAACTGGCGGCATCGAACAAATGGCGTATGGCCCAGTACCATCACGCGAAAAGGTAGAGATGATATTAGCAAACTTTGTCGTACCTCTTTGCTTGAGAATTGGAGGCAATGATAAAGGTAGGAAGGCCCGCAAGTCTTTGTTTCTACTGAATCATAAAAAACACAGTTTGAACAATTTTAATTCGGAAAAAGATTTAAAGTACGAATTGGTTGACAGTTACTAGTTACTAGTTGTTTGGTTAGTTTTTTGGTGCTGTCATGGCCGTTACCTCGCATCCGCTCCTACCTTATTGTGTGAATAATATGATGGCAATTCCATTTTACATGTACATTGTATGTGATACCAAACCTTATGACTAGTGCTTGTATCATATCTTATACTAGTATCATATCTTATGCTAGTACGACTAGGTTGCGTGCCAACAATGATATTATGATTGATTTCCCAAATATTGTTCATATTGTGCAGCTGGTTTAACTTATGCTGTTGTTTTGTTTACTGCTTAGGTGTAGAGCTGTCAGCAGCAAATTTTAGTGAATAACTGCAGAAAATTAGATAACAATGTATGTCTAACAGTATTATAGCTTTCCTTATTTAACTATAGATAATGCTATCAATATTATAGCTTTCCTTATTTAACTAAAGATAATGCTGTCGCAGAGGATTTATGTGGGTGTTTAAGAGCACTCACGGCACATGTCAGTTTTATTGTAGAGAAGCATGTGCTGCCGCAGACAGATATAAGGTTCATCTTGTGCCTCATCTTGTCGTCTCTCATTCCTCATTCCAAATATGTTGATATGTTGAAACCGATGCCCCGAGAACCGGTTCAGTTTGGCGGACAGCCACACCACTCCGTCAACTACGGGCATCATCAACCCACTCATTTGCTCCAGAAACTAGCTTTTTTAGGTAATCCTCTGGTAGCATGTGCTGTCATCAACTTGTTTTGAGACTTTTCCTTGTCTCAATGGCATTATGCTCAGCTTTTCATATCAACTGAATTCTGATTGTTATTGTAAAATATGTAGTACAAGATCAGATTCTTTTGTCATAGTCTTCTGATTATTATATATGCAATTAGTACTGCCACTGTAGGGATGAAAGCTATGCTTGTCTGCTGCGAGGGACAACTCCTCAATCTCCTCACCCCATTAGTGCAAGCGCTCATAGAGGTTGCCCAGAGATGTGCAGGTACGTTAACAAAGGTGACTATAGGTTAAATATGTCGCGACAGCAGTCTATGAACTTCGGCTATGCATCCTTGAATAAAAGCAAACTTGAAGCAACGATATTGCAATAGACAGGATTGACTTGCGTCTCTCCTGTTGTTCGCTTCATATGACTAGGAGTGTTGGCTAATTATTGCAACTATCAATGCAATCGTTATATTTGTGATGATAGATAATGTTGAAATCTACAAGGACAGCTAAATACAGTGTAGAAAGCTAGTATTATCTTTCTGATGGTTGGCTGTTAGCTGTTTTGTTTTCAGTGATGCAGTTGTTCATGACAGTTTGTTAGATACATCACATAACAAATTTTTATAACTGAATAATTTATTTTTCGTGATAGCTTATCCTTCAATTTCCGAAGTAGGTGTTATATTTTACGCGTCAATCCACAGTTGTGCTGGAAACACTCTAGACTTCATTATTTTAGGAGTGGAGATGTGGCAGTTTTTTGACTTCACTGTCTCAGTGCGGACCATTGTCTATCCTTTGATAAAGCCATACCTGCAAGGAGTACTGCTTGCCAAAACTCCTGATACAGAAGAGGAAGCTCTGCTGCTGCATTCGATAAGAGACAAAATTTACAGTGCTCCAACGCATCTCAACAAAACCCACCTCTTGGCCAGTTTTGCTGACGAACTCAGCAAGTTGCGCGTTCATCTCAGCCAGACTCTCGGTATGATGTACCATGATCAATTCAATATATCATCTCTGTTGAGCCTTTCTTACATACACATACCACTATATCATCCCTGTTGAGCCTTTCTTACATACACATACCACTATATCATCCCTGTTGAGCCTTTCTTACATACACATACCACTATATCATCCCTGTTGAGCCTTTCTTACATACACATACCACTATATCATCCCTGTTGAGCCTTTCTTACATACACATACCACTATATCATCCCTGTTGAGCCTTTCTTACATACACATACCACTATATCATCCCTGTTGAGCCTTTCTTACATACACATACCACTATATCATCCCTGTTGAGCTTTTCTTACATACACATACCACTATATCATCCCTGTTGAGCCTTTCTTACATACACATACCACTATATCATCCCTGTTGAGCCTTTCTTACATACACATACCACTATATCATCCCTGTTGAGCCTTTCTTACATACACATACCACTATATCATCCCTGTTGAGCCTTTCTTACATACACATACCACTATATCATCCCTGTTGAGCCTTTCTTACATACACATACCACTATATCATCCCTGTTGAGCCTTTCTTACATACACATACCACTATATCGCCATACCAAATTAGTACTAAACAGTACTCTCAAATGTAATGTACATCTATATTCACCTCTACTTACAAATATTTCAACGTATGACATAAAATTTGAGCAAATTTGTCTGTACGTACAAACTGGTTTTTAAGATACAATTTCTAAAAACATTACAGTTTGTAAGTAAAAGTAATAAAGGAGGTAGAAGTTGGAGATGGAACTTTTAAATAATAAATAAACGTTAATTTGCTCTAGTATGAGCTAAAATGAATTTCCCTGCATATTTTTTTCACTCGTTCTTCTGCTGAATTTACACACTGCTTAGCCTGCAGTTTGGCTCCCGTGTAACAAGTAACAATAAAAATCTTTTTCTCTGATTATTACATTATTAGTTTCACTTTTTCGTATAATTTAAACTTAAAATTAGTTTTCTCATAGCTTTATATAACGCATTTGTTTTAATGGTACATGTTATCGCTTTTAGTATTTATCATTGTTTTTGAGCTCTGGAGCAACTCAGGCGAATTACAATGTATTCTTATAAAAATTATTTGCTATTATTTGATTTTCAACATATCAGACCGGATTAGCTTGGTATATCCAGATTGGTCTGTACTAGGTTTGCTCTAGTTAACCTGCATCCTGGATTTCTAAGCACAAATTTAGATTTTGGATACGAACATTAAATATTCTCGGTAGAGTTTTCATGAAGAATAAGAGCTTGCGTGTGTTTGTAAGCAGAATATATCATTTCTTATTGAAGCTTCCTGTTTGGATCTCCTTCCAGCAAGTGTGTAATCTAGTGATATATTTTCTTGTAGAACTCCTACACTAGGTTGGTGATCCGGTGACCTATTTTCTTTTAGAAATCTCACAGTGATTGAGTGATGCTGTGATATTTTTCTTTGTAGAGATGTGCTAAAGGTGTGATAAAATGACCTATTTTATCCTAGAAATCATGTACCAAGTGTGTAATCTAGTGACCTCTTTTCTTGTAAAGGTTATGCACTAGTTTGTAATTTAGTGACATATTTTCTTGCCGAGATCATGATATAGCTTGTAATCTAGCGACCTCTTTTCTTGTAAAGGCTATGCACTAGTTTGTAATTTAGTGACATATTTTCTTGCCGAGATCATGCAATAGCTTGTAATCTAGCGACCTCTTTTCTTGTAAAGGTTATGCACTAGTTTGTAATTTAGTGACCTATTTCCTTGCCGAACTTTTGTACCGAGTGTTTAATCTCATGATACGAATGCTATTTCAGGCTCGGGCGAAATTACACGTACACATTCAATATCGGCAAATACTGGAGTGAGGCGACGGTTTTCCACCTGGCGAAAGAATAGTCTGATATCTCGAATTCACCAATCTGACAACAACACGCAGGTGTCTGATCGGTCACAGAGCATGGCACATGTTACTCCTGCAAAAGGTGGGTGTTAACTAGTCCCAACTCTCTCTGATCAATAAACAGAAGCCGTTGGTTGCAGTGACCTAATGTGGACTTGCTTATGCATAGGGAAGATTAGTACGAATGAGCCATTTGTCAATGTATATCTATAAGCTACCTGCCCTTGCCATATTTATGAATCATACGATGCTACGCTGACATTTTTGTCATCGGATGTTACCCGCTTTATTAGTTTTACTACAGACCGTAGATTTTGCCTGTGAGGTTTCTTTAGCTCTCATATGAATTCAGCTGCCCATACTTTGGTTGAAACCTTCATTTTTTTATGTTATTGGCCTTTTTTTCCCATTCTTATTGAGTTTCTCCTTACATTTACACAGCTGATCACATTGTTTCCGCTACCAGTCTTACTGCCAGCCCTGCCACCAGCCACGCCATTGCTGATGAACTTTTTCTTGTTTCAAAAGACAATCTTGTTACTGATGAAATAGCTCCACTGGCGCCTAAGCTCTCTCGTAACTCTACCCGTAAAGGGTCTCGCCGCGGCTCATCTGTACCACTCAAGCGCATATCCGCTTCTGATGGTGCTAATTTACTGCTGGAAAAATTTGGTGCCCTCAACAACAGTCCACCACATCTTTCTAGAAACAAAAAATATTATGGTGAGTGTCATATTATGTAGATTTCTTAGCAACCAGGTTATTCCTCTCAAAGCTCTACGCTGCTATTTGTTCTAGAAAATAGTATTTTGTTTTCTTGACACCCAAAATGTTTTGTTACAAAATTTTATAAGTTTAATTTTTTTAATTCTTTTTTGCGTTTGAATGCGATATTTTTGTTGTGGAAGCTTTTTTTTGTAAAACTTTAAAAACAAGAAATCTTTGTCACGATGCACTAGCTGTGGCATTACAAAGGTATGGATTTTTGCTAGTTGTGTTTATTATCTTTGCTTTCATGCAAACATGGTAGCATTTCATAAGTCTGTAGGTTTCTCCTTTGTTGGTAAGGAGATGCGCATGTTTCTTAATACTATTGCGTAGTAATTATGTTCCAGAAAGCTCAGTATTCTATGGATAACCGATATTCCGGGTACTGTTGGGACATGTTCAGGTGAAACAGTCTGTCATCTGTCTTATGGTGTTAACAAATAAAACAATCATGCCAAAATAATAGCTCAAATTTTCAGTAGTCCTTTTGAATATAGTTAGATGATTACCAGAACAGATAAAGGACTACCTTCACCTAAATCTTCATCGCTTGTTTGAAATATTCAGACCTATCACTAAAATATTTACTCAAGAAATAGATCATGATTATTTGAAGCATTTTGGATCTCAGGCTAGCCTTTTATAAGCAATAATCCGCTATTCTTTTTACACATCAAGTGACTGGTGAAGACAGTAGTTGCTCTTTTCAGTCATTGCCAAATAAGCATGTAGATTTTGGTCAATTAGAAGGAAAATAATGCTGCAAATGATATAAAATTTGGTGAATATACATAATAAAAGGCTCTTATTAACAAGATACTGTTAACAGGTTTTACCTAAACATGGCCCAACCGGATTTTTAATTATTACCTTTTTAATTCTTATTAATTTTCAGCTATTTCCTAGATGTTCATGATAGTAGATCATGTCATAGAAGTACTATGACATGATCTACTAGTGATATGTGCATTATTTTTTATGCAGCAGTTTTGGAAGTCTAAAAGCTGTTGTATGTTTGTAAACTAAATTTTACGCTTTGTTCTATGAAAGCCGCTTCATCGGCTGATACTGCTGTTCTCAAACAGTCAGCAGGGGAAGGTAACTACGAGTGTGCATTTTCAACATGCTGTTTTTGGTTTAAATTTGTAGTTGTATGATGAAAACCAGCATGATATTTTATTGTTGTGCTTATGCATTGCGAGGTCCCTTCAGAGATGATGAATTTTTACATTGTGTTGTTGGCAAATTGATTACCTTGAATTGATGCAAGTTTATGATATATGTACATGTAATCGCAAATGTTGTTAGTCCAAATTATGCTTTATGATGTTTGATGCTGGCAGAGCATTTGTATGCATGTTTGTTTGATACCATACCTTTCTCAATTGGTTTGTAACATTGCTCATGCATACTATGGTAGTGTGCTGTTCCGTCAATCTAGCTATTAGTGTGAATGTTACTAACCAACTAACAACTTCTACTTGAAGTATCGTATGAGAGAGGCATAAGCTAAACTCAAGGTATATAGATTTATGTGGTAGATAGTTTGGCTACGTGACAATCATGTAGTTTACAGTGCTAGAGTTCTTCATATTTCTGTTGCTTTTAGCTTGTATATGTAGAGTCCGCTCCAAAAGCTTTGAACATTTTCAAGGATTTTTTTTAACTTTTTAAAAGTTTACTTGCTAAATAGATTAATGAATGACTGACTGTTGTAGCTGCTTTTACTAAATGAATTCTATAAGCGATCTTCATGGAGGTGATCTTCTGAGTTTATCATGGGCAGCTTCGAATTTAAGAAAAAAATTCTTAAAATTTGAAATGAAAGTAGAATGGTGCCACTCAAAAATTAGACGTTTGAAACAGAGAATTCAGACCATGAACAAATCGAAAACAGTTTTTTTTAAATTGAACTTTTATTAATATAATATTTTTTTATTAATTGGGAGCATAACTACAATAGAAAATAATATTTAGTATTTAATATAAATTTAATGGTGTTTTCCTATCTTTGATATAATTATTAACAGATTTTTATAGACAGTGTGTAGCACGTTTATGGTTAGTTTTTAACTAATTCAGTAAGCTGTTGGACTATATTATTTATGATATGCTGATTAATGCTGTATTTTGCTTTTTTTATCAAACAAACAGTTGAAACTTTGCAAGAGTATTCTGAGTATACTTTGCAAAATTTTTTTTGCTGTATTTAATGTACAATATATTATCAAACGTTAAATCAAAAAAGCTATCATTGTAAGCAAGCACTGCATTAGCATATCTAATTGTAACAAACCAGTAGCATGCTTCGAAATTGTTGGCTAATTTCAAATTTTTATCTTTGTTGATAATAGTAATAAAAACATCACAAATTTATTATTTTGCTCTGTTCAGATTACTAAAACATCTAAATCTAACAACCATATTCCTCTGGGCCATCTTTGCCCACTTGGCCTGCCCATATTCCTCTGGGCCATCTTAGCCCACTTGACCTGCCCATATTCCTCTGGGCCATCTTAGCCCACTTGACCTGCCCATATTCCTCAGGGCCATCTTAGCCCACTTGACCTGCCCATATTCCTCTGGGCCATCTTTGCCCACTTGACCTGCCCATATTCCTCTGGGCCATCTTTGCCCACTGACCTGCCCATATTCCTTTGGGCCATCTTAGCCCACTTGACCTGCCCATATTCCTCTGGGCCATCTTAGCCCACTTGACCTGCCCATATTCCTCTGGGCCATCTTAGCCCACTTGACCTGCCCATATTCCTCTGGGCCATCTTTGCCCACTTGGCCTGCCCATATTCCTCAGAGCCATCTTAGCCCACTTGACCTGCCCATATTCCTCAGGGCCATCTTAGCCCACTTGACCTGCCCATATTCCTCTGGGCCATCTTAGCCCACTTGACCTGCCCATATTCCTTTGGGTCATCTTAGCCCGCTTGACCTGCCCATATTTCTCAGGATTCGTTAATGTTTCTTTAAATCCGTAGAAATATTCCTGTAGGACTGCCTGCACTATTCTAAAACCATAAAACTGCTCAGATTTCCACGCTGCATGTGGAAATCAGATTTCAGCTTTCATAATCAGTTTTAATGAATGTTTATCATAAATGGCCTCAATAAGTGAGCTTTAAATCCATGTGATAAATCGTCGACATCCAATTCAACTCTAACACGTTAAGTTGTTTGTTCCTGAAGATGGTATTTGCCATTGATTCAATATCTATCATAGTTGTGGAAGCTTTAGTTGATTCCGCCCAATAGCTTGTACTTCTTGTTTCCTAAGCTACTATTTGGTGTTATCCATGTTATGATAGTAAAGCTTGTAGCAACCCCCACTTAGCTAGGCTGTCACTGTCGTAGTTGCTACGCGTACTCTGTGTTGTAGAGAGGCTTGTGCATACCGGTCGCAAGGCTCATGCTTTGCAACTGGTTAAACAGCCCAATGTAATCATTGAAGAGGAGACGACTCTTAGCTGTTCCACTGCTGACCATACAAATGTACAGCAAGCTTGTAGCAGTTTGGTAACAGAGTCTACGGAGATGGGTAATAGGGCTAAGGGGAAACCGCAAGGTGAGCAGCGGAGACTGCGCTACTTTCATAGTACTCAACTGGCATTCGGCGCTCTCGCCAAGTGATGCGCGTGTCAAACTGATATTTTTGTGAATTGTCGCCATCGCTGCATGCTACTAATTTTGCATTGATTTTTGAAACGCTGATATGCATCTTGCAATTGAGTTTTAAGTTGCTAATGCAAAGCATGCGAAGATGCTATCTTTATACTGTATGCCTTAACTATTCACTATGTATTTTGGGAACGAGTCACATCTAGTTCTTGACAATGAAGTTGGTTAGTAGCTGTGTGACATCGGAGAGAGTCTTTGTCTAACCCAGTTATTTGTTCTACATATTTCATATTCCTTTTCCTTCTTCCGAAACCTTGTAATTTTTGCAGGCTAATTTTGGCTTGTTTTTTAAGTACTTGTGTAATATCATGCTGTGCGGTGTTTAAACTGGTGGTAGTTGAAACCCGACATTGTGTCAAGCGCTGGAGATGCCAATTTTATCTTCGTTATTCAGCTTGCAGTGATTGTAACCTGTGCATGCTGCATGTTTTCTCAGCTGACCTTAATGGGAACGGGCATGATGTTGTGCTTATGCTGGAATCTGTCCCTCCTGCTTCTTGTGTACCAGCTACTAAACCAATCATCTTCCCTAAGAATAGTACCTTCCCTCGTTCCCTTCTCTCTCTGAAAGTCGGGTCAGATATGGATGATATAAGGCAGTTTCGTAGACGCCCTGCGGTAATACATAGGAATTCAAGATCTGTTGCTCATGAGCCGATATTTGGGAACACAATAGACTTGCCGCCACATTTTTGCTGCCTTGACCTTGATGAGGCGCATAAGAAAGGTATTTTAGCAAGGTCACATACTCGATGCAATGATTAAAGTATTTGCTGTTATATGATATATTTTCATTCAGCAAAGGCTGTTTTTTATTCGATTACATGTCTGTTAGGAACTACTTTGGCTTCATGGCCCCATAAATGAACTATTTATGACTGGTATCTTTGCCTTGGTTGAAAACATTTCTGTTCAATGTGGAATGCTTACTCGTTAATTGCGTTGTTTTTTTCTATAAACTGAAAGAGCAACTATATATAAACATCACATATTTTCATGAACTTTTCTGAATTTGAACTAGATTAAGCATTCAAATAATCATTACCATATATTCCTTCTCAGGTTATAATTTGCTGCTCGCTTGCTCAGGTTGGCTTGTTAAAATTACTGTCATAAATGTGGAATTACACATAAAATCAAAAAATTATGTAATGTTGATAGTTGGTCTTTAAATTTTCCATTGTACAAACGGTATACAGAATTCCCGAGTATTCGTCATTAGATGAGAAAAAGATACAAATCAATCTTTGCGCAATGATCACATTTGCAGGTGATTCTCTACACGGGCGGTTATAGGGGTACAAATATAGATAGCCATAAAAATCGTGAGAATACTATGCCATTTGAGAGCGGGTGCAGCTCTGGCCGATAATTTCCATCAGATAAGAAACTGAGAAAATGTCAAGACCTATAATTCTTGTTGTATTTGGCATTTATTATTAGGTTTGGGTTTTGCATCAATCAATAGGTTTTAGCTATTACAATATTGATTCTGTGGGTCCACTTTGATATAGTTTTACCGGTTTATATTGCTTTCAGTATTATTAAATAGATTATAAAATAGAATGAAGATAAATATGCTTTGGAGCTCATTTATCATCGTAAATGCGCCGGCATTGACTGTTCCTATCTACGTTTGCTCTAATATAAGCATGCCGCTCGGTGAACAACTGACCTGTCTTTATAGTTGTTCAGGTCTATTATTGATCCCTTCTATGGATTCTGTTATTACTGCAACTTCTACCACATTTCCTCTAACTCTTTATGGTCCTGAAGCTATGTTTTATATGCTCTACAATTGTTCTATTAAATTAAGCCTTCTTCACAAAGCTGACTTTAATTTATGATAAATTTTATCAACAGCTCTCAAATGAAAACAAGTTTAAAACATATTTTTATTGCTGTGCTGTTATAAACTTGACGACCATTTTTTAAGTAATATGCGAATCTCAGAAGTTATCAAATTATTTCACAGTCAGTATTAATAAATGTTTATGGTGATGAAATAATGAAATAATAACCTGATGAGCTCTTCTTCTGCAAATTTAACCTAAGACTAAGATTTTCAAGTTTTCGGCTTACTGTGTTCAGACGAATCTGGTGATGAGGAAACCACACCTTTGCTTCATTTCGGTAATGGTTGCTTTTATCGAGTTACCAAGCAAAAAGGTAACTACATGTAGATAAAAAATATAATTATTTGCCTCAGAGGTTGCTCCTATTTTCATAAACAAAAACTCTTTGAGTGTCGCTGTTCGGAATAAAATTGTCATCTTCGAGTAACAAGTTTGCGGATCCATCGTTTTTTCACCAAAGAGCAATAATTTGTTGTTAAATTGCTATGGAGTTAGATGGTGTTTAACAACTACAACAACTTCAGTTGTTAGTCATACTCTTGGAGATGGCTTTTTAGTCGGCCTCGCCAAGTGTGTAACTGTTGTGGCAGGTGAAAACTGGCAGCTAGAATAATCATTATTTATATCTGGTTGGCATTAGCTGCTAGGCTTCAGGTTTTTTTTAGGTACATAGAAGATTCTAAAAATTTACCGCGGTGATTCGGCGTATGATATATATCTATGGATGTCACAGCATATTTGATTACTGTTGTCGAAGCTTCATTGTCGTAAGCATTGCTAAGTAAAAATAGATACGTTGGAGAGCTTTTTGCCTAATGCTAATGAGCTTGTACGTTTTAGCTGCTGCCTGCTGCATCTCGCCTGGCCAAAAATATGACTGCATTTGGCTAGTTCTTATATAAACCATTCTATTGGCTAGTTTTTATATAAGCCATTCTATTGACTAGTTTTTATATAAACCATTCTATTGGCTAGTTTTTATATAAACCATTTTATTGGCTAGTTTTTCTATAAACCGTTCTATTGGCTCGTTTTTATATAAACCATTCTATTGGCTAGTTTTTATATAAACCATTCTATTGGCTAGTTTTTATATAAACCATTCTGTTGGCTAGTTTTTATATAAACCATTCTATTGGCTAGGACTGATCTATTCTAGCTCCAAATGTCACCCAGTCAGATGGTGACAGCGCTGCCATTAACTCAGCAGAAATACATATAACAATCCCTTCATCTGATGGTGATGATCCTCTACTCCCTTCCAACCTTTTGAGTCCACCCGCTCCACATGGCCTACATAGACACGGAGGCCTTTACCAGCATCCACATGAGCACAATGGTAAACGTTTGCTTGTTACTGTGTTAGTCAAGAAAGCACCAAATGCACGTACATTTAATGCAAAGCTTTCTAACTAAACAGGTCAGCGGAGGCTAATGGATTAGCTGATTTGGAGTGCACAATGCGAGGTCACAATAATTGCCAGCTTGTCTGAACCTGGTTGTACTAAACTAAATAGTTAAATTTGTGGCTTCTGTTGCATGCGTCAGGATTGCAAACAATGCTTTGCTTACCATCTTCATTGTAAAACAGAGTTGCTTATTTCTGTGGAGCCTTGCAAATAATAACTAACAGGTTCAATTGCACTTCTTGCATCTACTGTTGCATTTAACATGCTAGCAATATTTGCTGTTGCAATCTACCAGTCTCTGTGATCTTATTTGATGCCTATCTTGTACACCTTAGTTCATCCAGTGATTGCCCCATGGCACACTTTTTACATATGATTACTCTTCCATGTCTTCTCGCTTGGCTCATTCCAGCATCATCTTCTGTTGCAACTAACAGGGTGCTTTTTAGTTTTCCCTTCCATAGTGCTCCAAAAACTGGCATTAGTAGGCTAGTTAGCTTAGAAAATTAAAAACAACTGGTGGTCGGTGAATAGCTGGTCTCCATGTCTATGTCAAGGTCAATGTCATCATTTGGGCTGACAAAGATGGATGAATGTTGTCGGTTTGTGAAAGTTATTCTTCATGATGAATATTTTGACTTTTTAACTGAAATAGTACGTAAAAAGTACCGACGGTTTGGCAAACAATTATACAGATTTGATGCATGGTTCAGGTTGATACGTGGTCTTGGTTGAGGATATGGTGAACGTCTCAGTTTATTTCATAACAAATACAATGGATATAGGTCTATTAATTTTATATGTATTGAACAGGCTAGTTTAAAGACAAGTCTATGTCTTCGGTCTATGTGCATGTGTTTCTTGAGGACCTCTAGCTAATCTGTATCTGATAAGAATTAATAAGGGGTAATTTGGCCCTAGCTCTCACTTAGTTGAGGTAAAAATCTTGGAAAGATATATATGATGAACTATCACAATTAACATAGCCCTACCACGGCCAAGCCGATACAATGGTAATGTCTAAAAACATGCATAGCAGATTAATTGAACTGTTAATTATAAATGTATACATAAAAGTATATATTTTACTTGAACTGAAGTTTGCTTGGCGATTCTGAGTGTTTACTAAAACCCTAAAATACCAATTATATGTTAAACACATAAAACTGTCATTGCATGATAGGCTAATCCTAAATCAAGTCTGCTGTATAGTGACTAAATTGGGTCAGAATTTAATATTCAACAGCTTCCAACAGTAATTAGGTAACTAAAATATAATGTCAAGGCCGTAACAAATACCTTGATATTTCGGCTTGAATGGTCAGACCTTGCTGTGAATAAGCATTCCCTAGTCATGTGAGTTACTGGTGTTTCATATAAAACTAGTAAGGATATAAACATACCTAGTTCCTCCCGCAGACTAATTAGATTCCATTTCCCCCTTCCATTTTCAGGCATGCAAAAAATATTATACATTATTTATTTATGAACTCCTTATTGCATCACTGACTGCATGTAGATGATTCGTGTCTGTGTTTGGGACAATCTTACAGCATATTTGAGCAATCTATTGAATATTTAGACACTCTCTACGTCTTCGATATATGTTAGGGTAATTTGAAGAAAATAAGCCTCTCATATGTTTTCGGCTTACTGTGTTCAGACGAATCTGGTGATGAGGAAACCACACCTTTGCTTCATTTCGGTAAGGCCAAAAACTAACAGTTATTACCCCTCACCAGTTGCAGTTGCCATTGAAAGCTGTCACACCGATTTTTTGTGATACCACCACTCTTCTTTGTGCTTCGAGCTGATATTTCTTTGGAATGAAAATTTGTAACAAAGATATTTGTGAAGTTGTTGATTTCATAGATATTTTGTTGTGATTAGTAGCATGTTTCACCGCTATTATTATTGAACATCTGATTACCTTTAGTTGGGAACCAAGTGTTCCCTTAGC
Source organism: Watersipora subatra (assembly GCF_963576615.1). NCBI lineage: Eukaryota > Metazoa > Bryozoa > Gymnolaemata > Cheilostomatida > Watersiporidae > Watersipora > Watersipora subatra. The sequence continues at coordinate 57,674,800 of NC_088710.1, read as the reverse complement.
CCGAGATGTTTTAGTTTTATAGTTTTCTATTCATTGGCTTTCTGTTCTGTGCTGCTAAACACTTGATGTGCGAGAAGATACTACAGTATAACATCGCGCAGGGTCAGACAATTTTCAAATGTAACTGTAAATGTTGTGAAATACCAGCTTCAACAACGCATGTATGTCTAGGACCCAGTCGCTTCTACCGTAGTACTTTCATACCGCTCGTTCCTAATCATAACAAATTAACATCTCCACACATTGCTGCTTTCAAATTGCCACAACTGCTCTGCTTGTCTGTGCTCTCTGGATGTCTCAAATGTTGTTTTGTAATAGGAGGGCAAAGTCAGGGCTCTCTGGCTGGATATGGAGTCTCTGCATCTATTGACTCGACCTTGTCCGCCGAGAATATAACTCCCAATATTGCTGCTGCACTGAAGGTTAATATACAGCTAGAGCTGGTCATACAATATGTGAGATGAATTTGGTTTTGCCAAGTATTATATACGGGGTTATACAGTAAAATAAACTGTTACGAGTGTGTTCTTTATACAACGGTATAGAAATGACCATCAAAGGCTGTTTTGGTAGTTACAGTATGCAAAGAGGTATGAATAGCTTATCCGTTGGTATGCTGTTTCTTAGTTGGGTACAGTTGCTGAAAGAAATTCTCCATCCAAGGTGAAGGATTTATTTATATTGTGCATTCCATCATCTTCCCTGCCAGCTATACCTACCTGTATGATAGCATGAGTTTGTGATTGTTATGTCTTACAGAACATGACAGTTCCACAGGCTATTAATTTTCATATTTCTAATCGCTTCCTAGCAGCTCTGCAGATTATTTTGTAGTACTCCAAATTGAAATGGCTGCTTTAACCCAAAGCTAAATTGGTGGAACTATGACTTTCTGCTAATTCCATTTCTGCTAATGAATCAATCTGTGTGTTTGTACATTAGGCATGGCTGCTCTTTCTGCTCTCTGTTCTCCTCTAACAGTGATATGCTGATGCTTATTCATAATGCTTCTTATAAGAGATCTCTAGCCTATGCTTATTTGTCAGCGGAGAAGCATGAACACAGAAGACATCAGCCATTGCGAAGGGAAACAGCTGCGAAAGATACCAGTGATTCCTGCTGATTCTGACTTGGTCACCATTGATATTACTCGAAACGATTCTGTTGCTTCCTCGAGCTCAGGTCTAGCCAATAAAATGCTGCGACGCAAGGGTACAGATACTGATGTTTTGGTGCAAAATGAGCAGCCGCTAGCAACCAATGAGACTGTTAATAAATTTGGAGGAATTATGAATCCTATGAGTGAAAACACTACATTTTCATCAAGACGAAACAGTCGTTTACCTGAAAACATACCTTATATGGACCATACGAGCTCTTCTGATGATGAACAGCTGTGAATCTCTTTTAATCAATGGTTACAGAAAAAAAGAATTTCTAAAACATTTATTATTATATTTTCGAGAATATCCAATATTTTTCTGTTGTGATATATTTTAAGCTGAAATGTATCTAGTCAATCACATTCATATTCAACATCTACAGTTTTAAAATGGTTCTCATCATTCTGTTATCTAAAATGTTGATCATGTTTAGCGCTTGTATTTGTTGTATTTTATATAATTTATTTTTGTTATACTGACTGCAGATCAGTGGATAAAGGTTAAATACAGGCTGCTAATATTTCTGCTACAGTTACGATGAATTTTTGAAAAGGTCGGTTTTTACTTATGCTTACACAATAGAACACATGTGTGGGTTGTGCACCATTGCATTGCTGTTTAAGTTTGACTCACGATGCTTAACTTTAACACCCCAATTTTGTGGTAAATTTAATATCACTTGATAACAGTATCAAAAGATTTCTGCAAGATTGTTACTGCAGACTATTCTGCTCCACCAGTAGCTTGTCAATAATTATTCATGTGTAATGATGAGGCTAAGCACTTTAGATCACTAAACCATAACTCTTCTGTACCAGCATAGCATGGATAAAATAGTGATGCAGTAATAAATAATACGGAAATTCCCAACATGTCCAAACTTATGAAGGTTTGTGGCGAATTACAGTTACAAAACCAAAAGTTGTCCTCTCTTTTTAATTGCCAATAAAACTATCGAAACCATTTTTGAGTTTGTAGGTAAAAGGAATTGCCAAGTGTAAAAAATCCCAGTCGTTCAAAAGAAAGTGTGTCTATAGTTACTGTATCTATAGTATCTAGAGCAAACACTCTTTGTGTTGTTGTTGTGTATCATCATTCCAGTATAAATGAAAGGTTTTGTCATTTTAAGAGATCAGACTAGTTAATCACATTCCAAGTTTTTACATCTGTCATACTCTTCTGTGTGTATCAAACATAAGACAATTTGAATTTTACAAATATCTTAATCGAAAATGAAGTTATGACTATTTTAAGAGGAAGATGTCACTGCCACAGCCTTACAATACAAACGAAAAAAGCAAGCCGCAAAGTTAAAATTGTTACAATGTTGCATCATTTTATATATTTGCCTATTTAGCAACATGGGATAAAGGATTGACTGATATGAACCAGAATTTACCAAAAGGGAAAATCAAAGGTGTAGATTCTGAGAACCTTGTTCATATCTTTCTAGATAGAGGTTGAAGTGTTATATAAGCACTCACCACCGTCTGTACTAAATGGGAAAAGATGGCTCCTCAATACACCGCTGTATGTATATGTTTGGGGCGTCCAAACCCATGCAGACACTAGGCTCCTATAGGTCCACGTACTTGAGGCATAATCTTCCAATGCTGATCTAGCATCTTGCAACGCTATCGATAATACAACAGACACACGAATATAGAACATGAAGGTCGCAAATTCAGAGTAAAGGTTACAAGTCTAAGTCACAAAGTGTTTCGGACTAATCGCCGTGCAGAGGTTAGAATGAGCTAATATAATTCTGTCAATATGCTCCATAAATTTCTAGTTTGTGACAAGAAGCTTTGTTCTTCACATGTGCTGCAATCAACTGTTCTAATAGACACTATAAAGGATGTGAACAAACATTTCATTCGTAAGTTCAATTATGCTTTCAATGTATTCACAAAATAAAGTTGGAAGTTCACCTGTATTGGAAATTGTTAGCATGTAGCCCTTTGTGTGGTTCCATGTATTATATTTTATGTACGGTTATGTACCGTTTAGTTCACCATTTTGTAAAATGTTTCCAGTTGAACAACAACAACAAATACTTTTTATTTTTAGCAAGTGTTCACATATTGCCATAATTCTACATCTCACAGTTGTAAAATGATTTTCAAGTTTACTTATTTCTTTGAAAACTTCTTTCAAGGAACTGTATGATTCTAATGTTACTTGTTATGTTAGTCATCATGATCGACATCAGTCACAGTGTTGTCAATGTCAGTCTATAGAGTCCTTAAGCGATTATGACTCGTTGCCATGGCTCTGAAAAACTCAGTTTTAAACAAACTCGCATTTCGATCGAAATGGCCCCGCTATCTATTGCATCGCTGCTTTCTTCTCAGACAGAAAGAAGTCGATTAAAAAGGGAGAAAATCACTTTTACTCTGATCATGTGAAAGCATTTAATTATCAGCAAGGAGTTTTATGAGGAGAAGTCCACGCAAGTATGAAAAAGAACTAAAGGTTTATAAAGTCATGGCGAGTTAACGTTACAATTTATCAACTAATTAAGCATAATGTGTTGTTTTAATTCGAAAATGACAAACTGAAAAAAAGAAAACAGAAAAATGAAAAAAGACACTCGATTTCTCAAATGTTCGTAGATCGAAAATAAACAAACAATTTTGCGTATATTTTGGTTTGTTCAAAAAATTACCACAAACAGTGCAAGTTTAGCCAATTAAAACATCTTTTTGATGATCTACTGTAATTTATCTTTGATGCCTTTAATATTAAAAATTGCAGATTTACTTGGATGATCCACAAGAGATAAAATCGACCAAATGCGAATGTCCGAGAGGAGCATTTAAATGTAGCCTTGCAACTGGCACTTTCTATTCACGGAATCCACAATCTTAGCCGAACAGATGTCGAATGCCAGAGGAAAAAAAGTAAAGTCACAACTACGCTGTCAAATCAAGTGGTTTCAGAGCTATTTTCTCAAACAAAAAAGTACTGTGCTCTGTCGAAGAACCCTACGCAAGCTAAAGCACTACATGTATATGAGGATCTAAAGGAATATGGAAAGTTTACAGGACTCTGCTGGCTGCTAAGCCCTGAGCCACCTGTTGCTACCAAGCTGCCCATGTCTTCCATCGAAAAAGTTATTTTCACTGACAAGTTTTTTCAAGCAAAAGAGAGTCAAGAACAGCTGGATTGCTTGATTTGTCGTTCCAAACTAGATGTACATAAAATTGCAACAATTAGCCAGTTAACTGTGTGTGGGCCAAAGAGGGAACCCTGTTTGGCATTTGGCCAGAAGGGGTCGACTTATTGCCAGTAACCTTGGCTCTGTCCTCAAAGCTAAAGAAGTCACTCCTTCACTAGTACAACGTCTCCTTGGGGAGTATGATTTATCAAGAGTCAAAGCAGTCTAGTGGGGAGTTAACAATAAAAAAGGCCAACACAGCGTTCACCTTGAAAACGGAAAATTTTTATTGATACTGATATCTGGTTTGATTCATCTGGGATTCCTGGTGCTTCACCTGATGGCATTGTCAGCGGCAACACTGTCATAGAGACAAAGTGTCTACATACTGAATGAAACCTAACAATAGCAGAGACTTTGAATTCACCATCATTCTGCCTTGAAAAAGCTGAAAGTGGGCAGGGTTACACCTTGAGGAAAGACCATGTGTACTGGGATCAAGTCCAGAGACAAATGTAGTTGCCTCGCAGAAAGTTTTGTTTTTTCATTGTCTGGACTACAAAAGATGTAGCAGTTATGAAAATAGAAAGGGATGACTCATGGTCTGCAAACATCCCACAATTAATTAAGCTTTATTGTGATTATATTTTTCCCAAAATTGTGGAAGGAGAATTGTAAATTATTTTATTTGTAACCTTCCATGTGACTGTATTTAAGAAATGTTAAATTTGCAGTATGCAGCTGTTGAGCTATGAATTAAATTTAAGATTTAATATATTTTCTTGCCAAAGTTGCCTTTTATACTGTAGCATTCATGTAATCTCACTCAATAATATACTAGGAACAAAACTATTTGAAACCACATTTTCACGTTTTTCTTTGATTAGTAGAAATTGCAAAATTACAAGTGCTGCAACCAGCTGAAACAATAAATCAGCATAATTACGAAAATAAAAGGGAATGAAACTTAAAATTTTATAATCTTTCAGTATTGCATTGGCTCTTTTCACATGTATTCGACATCTGGCTATAGTCTTTGTGGCCTTTGCTTCGCTCTCAGTAAAGGTTCCATTATTCAGAAATGGTGGGGTGTTTACAAAAACCCTCATGGTACAATATCTTGAATAAAAAATTCCTTGTCTGCAAGTATCATATCCCCAGAAGTTAAGTGATTGAGAAGGCCTGACTTTTGGACAATGGCTTTGTCGGAAATAGAACCTGGGTAGAGCTTGCTTACATATGTGATGACTGCATTTGGTGCAACACCAATAAGGACTTTAAATGAATTCATCCCACGGTAAGATGAATAGGTTGCACTTTGTCGACTCATTAGTCCAGGGGCTGCAACCTCAATATCAGTGCAGTCTATGACAATCTGGCAAGAACCATAGTGATCATTCTGATAGATGATGCGTGCTCATGATGATGCAGATAGTTTGTTTTTATCTCGCTAAAAAATAGATGTCATAACGTCTTTACAATGTCATAATGTCTTAAATAAAATGGCATGTAACACGTGAATAAATGTTGAAATAATGTTTGCAATTGCAGCTACACTGCAATTAAATAGCTGAGCAAAACGCAGGTTGGTGTAGTTCTGTTTTACTTGAAAATGAAAATAAGACATGGCGAATCTTTTGATACCAAATAACTGTAATGTGAATTTTGTTGCAAGTCAACCTTTAAAGTAATGAAAATCTGGTCTTCAAAATTAATTCAACCGTCTGGCCAGCAAAATAAATAATGCTCTTACTCTTCTCAGTGGATAGCGCCTTATTTGCGAGCGTCTTCGATCATCTCAGTGAGAGTATTTCCCTTGAAGGCAGTCTCAGTTTTTGTTTTTTCTTCCAACAACCATGTGGTTAACGTTTTTTGAAAGTCTTATGATTTAAAACCCAGCCAACTCACAGAAGTTTTACAAAGTTGAATACAAGGCAGATAAAACAATTTTTGGTGATGTCTCATCATTTACGCATGTTGCACTTAATAGCTCCAGAACTACTATTTGAAAACAGTAAACTTTATGTTGTCTGAAAGCCAAGGAAATTCTGCATCAATTAATTCAAAGAATTTTATAATGGGAAGAAATGTGTATGTGTAGTTGGCATCAAATAACCCTAAATGTCCCATCATTATTTATGAACAAGCCTAAATAAGCATGTGACGAACTGCAAACGGGGCTTTTTCCCTTGTGGAACATTTGGGGAGTGTATATTTTTTACATGGTGCAGTCAGCAGGATCGCCGCTGCGTGCTTGTTAAAAGTGATAGTGATCTGTGCTGTGTTACTTGTGGTGTTTAGTGTTTTACAGGTACTAATCTCGTGGTAAGTGTTTAGTGTATGGTTTCCGAGCTTTCAGTGTTTTAGGGTTTATAGCGTAGATGTGATAAGTAAAATTTTGGTGGCGCTTTTAAGACTTGTGTGGTGTTCGTGTTGTTTCGGGTTCCGCGTCAATTATAGTGTTTAATTTTAATGAGTTTGACTCCTTAAAATTGGATAGTGGTGACATTACTGGCTCATGGAGAAGATGGTTTGATAGTTTCCAAATTGTAGTGAAAATGGTTGGCATGAAATTGGGTAAGGGTGAAGACGGCAACGATAAACTTAGTGGCTGTATGAAACTTCTTGCATTATTACATGCAATAGGTAGTGCCGGTAGAGATGCTGTATGCTCTGTTGGTTTTCGTATGTGGAATGAAAATTCTATCTATGAGGATGCTATTGGCTCATTTAGTTACTATTTATGGCACTGATGAAACGGTATGTGCAAAAATGGTGAAATTCGTTACTGTTTCACAAACAGCTGGTGAAAAGAAAAGCGACTATATACTTCGAGTTGGAAAACTCAGTAGAAACGTTAATTTTGGTAGGAACGAAATGTAAATAGGAAATTTGCACTTCCAATAGCTATTATTGGCTTGCAAAAAAGTTCTATACGTAGGTAATTAATGCCACAAATGGAGTTAAAATAGAAAAATTTAATGGATACTTTGATGGCCAGAAAACTCACGTGAGAATCTGACGCCATATTGGAAGGTGCTAGGAGTAAAGCTAGCAAAATTAGCGTTTCGGAAATTAGTGGTCGGACAAAGTGAGACCCGTAGAAATAGGAAACACCTTTTTGTACTTCACCCTGAAGGAGAAAGTATAAAGATTGATGATATGGAAGACCTACCAACTCTAGTTAAAGAATCGATAGAACAGAGCGGGAATGTGACACCTCCCTTGACACTCTAGCAGGCTTAACCAGTCAGCATGTTGGTGGTGGTGTAGTTACGAGGAGTAGTAGACAAGTGAGATGTAATCGCAATCCTTACTACGTTTACTAACACTTCTGCCTGTATATTAAGGTTTCAGAGACTTTACTGAGCAATTATATATACTGATGTCTGTTGCCTCTGGTAGAGGAGGACTGGGAGACGAGGATTTACCGAGAGACAGGAATGGAGCGAACAGCCACAGAAGCCAACCAGCTAAAGGGATGGTCACACAAGAACTGAAACGTACTAAACGACGCAAAACGACGTTGGTGTCAGTTGTAAACTGTTCGGCCGAAAACATTTCTGGTCAAAACGAACCATTTCGGTCTTGCTCATAATTTCGTGGCCAAATCCCTGCTGTTATTGGCTGGTTAAAATTCTAGCGAGCACGCGCCACATTTTCTTTTGTGTGTGAGCAAAGTTGAAAAAGAAATGAGACAATTTTTTTATTTCATTAATTAAACAACATGTAGCACTTTACGACAAAGCTCACCCGCACTACATCGAAAAATATGGCATTTACAATATTTAGTCCTTCATTTTGAATGAAATGAGAGCGTAAAACCATATGAAATTCGTTGGTAAATAAGTAAAATAATTACAAGACATCATCCATTGCTATATGATAACATACTGTGAAAGGATTTTGCCGGACTTTACTCAGGCACAATTTAGCTTGTGATTGTGTTGCATAAAGGTAAGTGCTTCTTACAAGCATCTGAATCAATCACTGCATTCAGACCACATGCAAAACCAGAAAATATAAGTAGGCCTATTAAAATCAAATTTAAAGTTTGACTTGCAACAAAATTCACATTGCAGTTATTTGATATGAAAAGATTCACCATGTCTTACTCTGTTGTGTTGTAGGTGCCAAATATGTGGAAATGTGATTACAAGCTCTTAAAAGCTCAAAAATGAACAATGAACAGAAAATCGCAGCCACACGAGACCGACGGATTTTGGATTCTCTTTCCAAAACGGCTCGAATGTGACGTAGTTGTGAGAGATGGATCCTGTTTACACTTTCATGCAACCTTATTCGTCGAAATATTTTCACAAATATACTTCACGCATTCAATAAAACCATGTCTATTGTTGTTATGCGTCTATTTTATCGTCATCGTAATGCTGTCACTTTTAGCAGTGATATCCTATAACTTACCGTAAAAATTCGTTTAATTTTTTAGCCTTATCTTGAAGGAGTACAGATCATTGTCTGATAATCATGACGAGCATGTTGGTCACTTGTGATAATCGAAAAGTGCTGCAGAAATTATTTGCGAAGTATTGGGTCACAGGATCAGATTACGGCTTGCCGATTAGGCCAAACCGAAACAAAACTGTAAAGTAGCGAGCATCTATATTTGATACGGGGTCTTCGGTAAAACCCGAAGTGTTTGTCATAAACTAGTGCTACGATAAGTTTTATATTGAGCTTTTTATTGGCTTTTCAATTCACGTGAGAACATCACGTGACAAGACAATAACCAAATTTTATGACTACGTCATCGAAATAAAGAGATTCCAATCTTCGGCGGCTTTTCGTTTTAGAGCGTTTAAGAGCTTGTAATCACATTTCCACATACTTGGTACTTACAGCACAACAGAGTAAGACATGGTGAATCTTTTGATACCAAATAACTGTAATGTGAATGTTATTGCAAGTCAACCTTTAAGGATGAAGCAGGGAAATGGGATTTTTTGAAACGGGTAAATCAAACCTAGGAATACACCCACCTTCTGTCTGCTGGATAGAACTAAAAAAGTGTGTAATGAAAAATACATACTGCGTCAAGCTGGAAAACAACTCAACCAAACAAATACAAGTGAAAAACATTGGGTTTGTGATATGAAAGTTCAAGTCCAAAACACATCGGGGAATGGAACAATATGAAGAAAGACCAAGGAAAATGGATCAAAAATACCAACCGTTAAATCATTTTTATAGAAATTGCCGGTCTGCCAAAGGTAAATTGACTGAACTTTCTGGTTTGACAATAAACCAAGACATTATATGTTTAACTGAAACTCACATAGATGACACTATTGCCAGTAGGTCAGTTATAAATCGTAATGACTTAGTTTTCTTTAGAAAAGATTGTAATACTAATGGGAGTGTATTAATAGGGGTATGCAATCTATTACATCCTAAAGAAATAAAATTACAATCTTGTGAATCAGAATCACTTTATGTGCAGGTTGACGGTTGTATCATTGTCTGCTGCTACTATCGACCTCACCAAAGTATTGATATCACAAACTGTACCGAGTTTTTTCATCAAATAACAACTATGTACCCCAAAGACCATTTTATACTAGGAGACATGAATTTTCCAAGGTTTGATTGGCTTGAAAACAGAATAAAACCTAATGTATATACCTAACCTATATACCTACACACCAAGTTCTAATCCTTCCTATGTGAAAATAACCTAACGCAACAAATTGAAACACCAACACATGTCAAAGGAAACACACTAGACCTCATGTGCACAAACAATGTAGCAAGTGTGGCAACATCAGTGATATCTCCAGGCATAAGTGATCACTTTACTATAAATGCAGAGATACGACACTTTCACCAACGAGTAGAACCACAACCTCGCAAACTTTACCACAAGGCTAATATTGACAAATTTCAGGACTTGCTTTGGCACGCTCAATGCAAACTTACAGAGATGTCCGATGTTGACGAAATGTGGAACCTCTTTTCCTAAGAACTCAAAAAGCTGTTGATGAATTTGTACCTATTCAAGCTATTAAACCTAAGCCATCTAAACAACCCTTTTGGTTTAATAAAAAAGCCAATAAACTTGTAGCTTAACATAGAAAAACATATAACAAACTCAAACAGACGAAGGATCTATTCTTTTTGAACAAGTACAAGCAAGAGAGTAGGAAACACAAGGCTGAGTTACGAGAAATTGAACAAGAATACATCACAAATAAGATCTGTAAACGCCTTGAAACTGGAAACAGCAAGCCCTTCTATCATCATTATCTGGAACGAGCATTAGGAGTCACAAAACCCATGAAACTTATTACTATAAATGGTTTTCACACAGAAAATCCTAGTGAGTGTGCCAACATTTTGAATGTATTTTTTAGTTCTCAGTTTTGCAAACAACACATACTTGAAGTAGCGGACTATAGTCACGCAGGATCATCAAAACAAATCAAAATCTCTGTTGACGGAGTCTTCCAACTACTCAAATCTCTCAAAAATAGAAAATCTCCCGGTCCCGATGAAATTCGTAAGGATGACCTGACCATTGACCCTGTTATGACAGATAAATGTTTGACGGCTATATTTCAAGCATTTTTATCTACTTCAAGGCTCCCCACAGAATGAAAGTTAGCCCATGTCACTCCCTTGCACAAACGCTGACCAACTGATCAACCAAACGATTACAGACCTATTTCTTTAATATATCATGCATAATACTTGAACATAATATGTTCAAGTATTATGCATGATATATTAAAGAAATAGGTCTGTAATCGTAATTAATGTTGTTGATTCTACAAGACTTTGTCAAATATTATATTAAAATGACGCGGTACAATATTATTGTACCGCGTCATTTTAATATAATATTTGACAAAGTCTTGTAGAATCAACAACACGGTTTCTGAAAGGTTTTGTCTTATGTAACCCAACTAAGCGAGACTTATCACGAAATAGCCAAGCATATAGACAAAGGCAATACGGTTCATGCCGTAGTTTGACTTTGCAAAGGCCTTTGATAAAGTTCCCACGAACTTCTGATGCAGAAAATATCAAGGCTTCCAGACATAACCAACCAAATGTTGATGTGGATTCACGATTTCCTCTTGAACCGCAAACAAAAAGTGATGATCAGGAGTATACTATCCAACGAGCTACCAGTAACCTCAGGTGTAGCAAATGGTCTGTTCTCACACCAATCTTGTTTCTAATATACATCAATGACCCTCCAAAGGCAGTGATCTGTAGCAGCAGTCTGTTTGCTGATGATGCCCTACTTTACTAGCCGATCAACAATGATCAAGAAAAACAATTGTTTCAAACTCTTTACAAAACTGGGCTCAGACATGGTGTATGTCATTTAACATTATCAAGTGTTCTGTGTTAGCTTTTAACACCACTCCTTCCTCTCAACAAGCTGATTATCTACTAAATGACACCACTCTTGAAGTAGTTCAAGAGACAAAACATCTAGGAGTGGTACTAAAATCCAACTTGAAGTTTAACAACCAAATACAGTCCAAAGTATTGAAAGCTAAGCGCCAGTTAGGCATGCTCAAGCGTGCTCTTTATGCTGCTCCCAAAAAAGTGCATCTTCTGGCTTACACTAGTCTCTGCAGACTGCATCTAGAATATGGTGCAGCAATTTGGGATACTTCACTTGAATATTTAAAAAATGACATTGAAATGGTGCAGCACATGGCAATAAGATTCATAAGTCAGCTGAAAGGTAGGGAAAGCATCACTGAAGCTCGCAATAACTTGCAACTAGATACACTTGCTGACAGACGTACTAATAATGAGAATTCTGTCAAGAGAAGAAAATCATACATCCCTGTCTAGTGCATATGACGAGTTGATGAACGTCAAACCAGACAGTATGCCAAACACTAAAGCAGCTACAAGAGGAGATCCACTATGCACCAACAATGTACGTAAAAACATCGGTATATCACAACAGCTTCCTACCGAAAGCAGTTCGGGAACTAAAAACCAAGCTAACAAATCACGGCTAACACATGTACATAACACAGCTAACTTACAATTAACCAACAATAACCGAGAACAGTATAATACATTATAAATTATGACATTCTATTGTTTTTTCCCCCTAGTTGCACAATAAGGCAACAATTTTGATATACAAATGCTGGTGAAGGACTAAAATTATCTGAGGCGCACTTGTTTTCACTCTAGTGCGTACTAATGAAGAGGAGGTGAGAGGTATGATCTTGTTGTATGGAGAAACTATGAAAACAAGATACCAACAGGGAATGTAGCCAGCCCACGGTATAAGCATATCAAACCTACAAGCAGCAAGACGTCTAAGAGACATCAAAAGATTCGATAATTGGAAACGTTAAAGGTTGACTTGCAACAAAATTCTCATTACAGTTATTTGATGTCAAAAGATTCACTATGTTTTACTCTGCTGTGTTGTAGGTGCAAAATATGTGGAAATGTGATTACAAGCTCTTGAAAGCTAAAAAACGAACAGTTAATCACAGCTATCACGAAACCGCTGTAGGTTAGAATCTCTTACCAAAACGGCTCAAAAAGAGACGAAGTTGTACAAAATGGCTTCAGTTTACACTTTCAAGCAACCTCATTCGTTGAAATATTTTCACTAATATACTTCACGCATTCAATAAAACCATGTCTATTGTTCTTACGCGTCTATTTTATCATCATTGTAATGCTGTCACTCTCAGCACTAATATCTTATAACCTACCGTGAAAACTCATTTAATTTTTAACCTTAGCTCGAAGGAGTACATATCATTGTCTGATAAACATGACAAGCCTGTTGGTCACCTGCGATAATGGAAAAATGCTGCAGAAATTAATCACGAAGTATGGGTCACATGATCAGATTATGACTAGACAATTAGACCAAGCCGAATCAAAACTGTAAAGTCGCGAGTATCTATATTTGATATGGGCTCTTCGGTAAAACCCGATGTGTTAGTCATAAACTAGTGCTACGAGAAGTTTTATATTGAGCCTTTTATTGGCCTTTCAATGTACATGAGAACATCACGTGACAAAACAATAACCAAACGTAATGACTACGTCAGAGAAATAAACTGATTCCAATCTACGGCGGCTTTTCAGTTTTGAGCTTTTAAGAGCTTGTCCTTCCATTTCCACATATTTTGCACCTACAACACAGCAGAGTAAGACATGGTGAATCTTCTGATACCAAATAGCGGTAATGTGAATTTTGTTGCAAGTCAACCTTTAAAAGAAAATTATGAACTTCAGAATTGGAAGAAATCAATCATAGGAACTGCGTCAACACCATCTGCAGAAACCGCCAAAGGAATGTAGAAGCAATCAAATCTACCAACCACCATCAAGCACAGCCAAAAATAACTGAACTTACCATTACCCTGCCACCCAGCTATAATCAAAAACAAAAGAGACTCACTGACTCCGAAGAAGCCTGAACGGACAGAAAATTTCAAATATTACGAATAACTACAGTTACCTACACAAATGAAACAAGATCTTGAACTAAGACAGATTCTTCCTCAGGAATTAACTCCACCAAGACTATGACTAACGGAACAAGACTAACGGAAACCTAATCATATTTTATTTTCTCTTACAACAATAACAGGTAACGACAGTAACAACAACAATCACCACCGCGCCCCCTAAAATAAGAAACACCACGAGTTTGGGATTTGAAAGACAACGATAAATACTGCATGCCGGAGACAACCATTCGGAAAATATTCATTTTGGGATTCAATTTCATCCATGCAGACATGAGGCGGCGAACGATAGCAAGTCTAATAAATTACCGACGATCACCGGAAGATCGGACGTAACAACTGCCCCAAAGATATGGATCAGTTAATATGCTGGGAGCTACAAGGAAACAACAGTAACACTGAACATTAATACCAATGCGAGATGCGATTGAGTATGGACAAACGATCGGATAAAAGGAAACTTTACTCACCAGGAGTAACCGGAACAGAGATGTCTACTTGGGCGACGCCAGTTGCAGTGACATCTTCCTTGGGAACGACAGCCTTGGTGACATCTTCCAGACTGATAGGGCTCGTCTCGGTAGCACAGACGCTAACCATGTCGAAGCATGTACAGCGCGTGATGTCACAGGGCTAAGGAATAAAAGGATAAATCGTATGACACTTATCAACCCTCGTAAATAAAGATCATTCATGCAAGACTCAAGGGAGGAGAAATAACTTACCGTATCAGAAAAGGGCAGTGGGACAATGCCCACGAGAACAACTATTAGGAAAAAGAAACCTCGGACCGAGTATACCATCCTGACGCTTAACCATTCGAGAAAAGAATGAACCGCCACCATTAGCCAAGGAAATACTTCGCAGAACCATGACACCAAAGAGGTATCGTATTGGCCACTATCTTCCCGCTAATCAACTGATAGCTCCACCCACTCTTCAAAGCCACCAATTGCGCAAACTCTTAAGTGACCACCAGACAGGAACAGACCAATTGCACTCCAATTGTACTGAATGCGACCTCTCACCGTTAAGCGTTGACTAATTAGACTTAACAGCAACATGATTTATCACGGAACACTCCCACCATGATTGATAAGTCGACGACTACATCACTAATGACTATTTGACAAACCACCACTCGGAAACTCCATACATACACCACCTTAAAATTCACAACAGCTTCTCTTACTACACTACAACTGACAGAAAACAACTGAGATACATACGAGATAATTTATTTTGATAGGTTTATTAGAGAATAAAATAGGATGAACAGGAAAGAAGGAAGAGTCAAGGAGGCTACATCCCACTGGCACACTCGCACCAGAGGTCCTGATGCGTAAACTGCCTGCAGTCCTGGCAGAACCAGGCCCAATGAATGCACTCTATATATCCCTCCGAACCCGAGCCAGACATTCCGGGCCAAACTCTGGCAGCCCCGCCAAGTCCTCAGAGCTTGCCTGCCCCGCCGGAAGGACTCTTGCAGTTCGTGACCTAAAGTGAAGACATAGAACATTCACTGACCCACTGACACGGAAACATGGAGATGATTAAGGGACACATAACCACTTTAAAAGCTCACCTGGACTGTTCCTCCAAATATTGGAGAAGCCTTTCCGCTCGCCCCATCGCTTGCCAGCCTCCGATCAGCTAGTGGGGAGGACCACCCGCAGCGGCCTAATCGGCCTCGACGAGGTGACCTCTCGAGCTCTCGCAGCTTGAGAGGACTCTCTTCTTGAGGAGAAGAGCTTCTCGAGCACTCGCTCTTGAGCTCTCGCAGGTTGTTCTTGACCGCCAAAATCTCGCTCAGCGATCTCATTGCGCCTGCCACATACAAAATATAGATCAACACACCTGGTGAGTACATTAATGATAATAAACCTAGCTCAAAACTATAACTGTCCGCCTGCTATCTCGCCTAACTTACCTTCTCACAAATGTCAAAAGTTCAGCAATAACTGCATCTGCGAATGTTCTGTTTGCCTTGAAATGCTGCTGTGAATTTCTCACAGTATCTATACTATGCGTCCTCTAATAACCATCCATTCCTAACTACAAAATATGATATATTGTTTACCGCATTGTAACTATATTTGTTTTAACAGATACAGAGTGCCGTATTTTTCATCAATCCTGACTAGCGGCCGATTGATTACCTAATTTAATTAACCACACCATGGTTCACATAACCTTGAGATGGCAATTAACTATAGCCACTGTAGGAAATACGTGGCGTGCCTCCCTCCATGTAATGAAAATTGACTTTTGAATTTTTTAGGATCAACTTTATTGTAAAATCGACACAGCACATACCAGAAAATGGACCCATTTAAAACTGTTGACTTCTAATATGACTTTCTATTTTTTAGGTTAAGACAGGTTAGTGATGAACCCAGATGCGTGGACAATTTTCTTTCTGTAGGTAGCTCAAGTAGTGGAGAATGAAAATGTCTTACACACAACTGTTTTATGCATACTCTGACATATATTTTTTGTGATTTTAGAATTCCCAGAGGCACACCAGTTTTTGTTATAATGTGATATGGAGTTTATATTTCAAGATTTAGCCTTCGTTCCTGACTATTAGACCAGTGACTACAGCCCGCTTACAGCTGCCTATACATACCAACATACGAGATGACCCGTTTACTTTGCCAAAGGAGACGCGACACAAACACCAAGACAATAATACGCGATTTCGAAATGACAATTGACACTCGCCTAAACTATATGGCAAACTAATAACCCTATACTTTTACTACTAACATATGCTATATAGTCTAGGAGCAGAGTAACTCAATTGTGAGTTGTTATTATTTTTCTCAACTTATGCAATATGATGCGTGTAAAAGATTCTTCAATATTTATATGTTGCCTGTTTGAACGTTGCACTCTGTAACCTCGTTACTTATATACTTTCATGCTTAAATTACATCTCATCAAATGGCGGAGGCGTAATAAACAAGCCGATCATTGTTGCCATTGTGACAAGGAATTTCACAAACTGTGATTGGATATTTGAAATAAAACGTCATAATCCGCCAGTTTGCTTAGTAATAGCGGCCAAAACTAGGACCGTGTGTTGCGTGCCTGAGCGACTAACCGCAAGTGATTTAGTAGTTTTATCACCTCAACAGATAAAAACGGTAACTGAACGTGTTGACCATTATAAGTTCAACCATCTGGAATTATTTACAACTATTGCTAGGAAAGCAGAACTAATTATTTTCATGATCAAACCGAAGACCTCGTTCGTTCACTACGATAGCCATTATTTCATTGTCGTTGAATATCAAGAACGATGTCCATATTAATATGATGATTCAATCACTATTGACTGATAATAAATTGTAAGTAACTAACAGATGTCATCACAGACCAGATTTTACATGTGATGTGGCTAAATATTCCATTGTATCTTGTTGTTTTGTTCGTGTGAATTTGATGATCCGGTCTCCTACTAATCATGCAGCTTGTCCCACAAATCTCGGCTGGAGTAAAGACGACGATGAGATTTCTGTGCAGTGGTTTCCTGATGGACACAGAGCTATTCCCAGGCAGTTTGTCCATTGGACTAGTTGCTCATGCAAAAATAGTAGATGTGAAAGCCGATGATGATGCAAAACTGCATCTTTAGCTTGCACAAGTGTCTGTGTAGACTGCAGCAATGAAATGAACGATGAGGTTGAAGATGGTAATCATATAGACAGTGATGATGAGCTATAAGATTCTATTAAATAGTTTGATTAAATACTTTGCAATAATCTTTCTAGAATCAATTGAGTGTTTTCGATGTATCATGATAAACAGACTGTGTACATGGGTAAACATGCTATATAATATAGGGGAGAGCGGGGTAAGTTGCCACCATTTTTACAAAAATGCAGATTTTTCACTACATATTGGTATTTGCTTTCCTAAACTCTAATAATAGAAACATAGGCCTGTTTGCTATATAGCATCACCTTTACAAGTGATTAGCCATAAAAGTTTGTTTATGGTTTGTTATTTAAAAACGGTTGTTAGTCGGTTCATCTTCCCCCAACCCTGTTCCAACTTGAACCACCTATTGGGGTAAGTTGAACATATGGTAATAATATCATAAGAAACAAAGTTTTAAATAAGAATAATATATCTTGCAGTCAATTATGACAATATAAGTTACATTTAGCGTATATTGTTGTTTTAATGTCAATTTGAAAGGCGACACCACCAACGTTGCACCCCGTAATGCCCTTTGAAATAGGTTTTAGAACTTTTACTATTCTGCCACTTCTAATAGTGTCAGAATCTTTCGTGGTGGACATGATAAACCGATTGGAGTGCCCAACTCTCTTCAGTGAATCGATAGCATACTTTTGACCAGATATTGCCTCAATCTGAGCAGCATGGAACAGTTTTTTTTTGTATTTAACAAGAAAGAAACTTCCTACTTGAACGTCATTGGCTTGAACTTTTTCATCTGTGATTGCATTGTCACTAGAGTGTTCGGATAGCACAGGTTCTGGCTCATCATGGTTGGTGTCAAAACTCTCAACCCCAGTGTGCTTAAAAAAGAAACGATTTGTAGCTATAGGGTATTAATGATAAATACCAAAAATAGCGCAATCTAAGCAGTTGCCCCGTGTGTACTATGTCGAATTGCGCTGATACTTTTATTGTGTGTCATTATACATGTATTGGACTATACTAATTGCAAAAGCTGCTAGAATCGTGCTCTCTAGCACAATTCTAGCAGCACAGAATAATTCTGTGTTTCGTTCATTTCATGATTTCGGTCAGAACCAACGACAAATTCGTTGTGTGGCCGTACCTTTACTAACTTATTATTTGTCCATAAATCAACACGATCAAACGAAACTTCACTAGTTTCGGTTTGAAGCATCTGGCCCAGCATTTATAGACTGCCAGGCAATTTGAATAAACAGCAATGAAATGCCACGACACACTGACAGCAAATCCATTTCCAAGTCTGTGACTGACAGTGATTATTAAAGACAATCTCGGTCTATTTTCAGTTAAAGAAGAGTAGCCCTAAAAACCTAAGACGCCTGGCAATCTTCGCGGAGTAATCAGCAACACTCCCAAACATCACTAGTAAGTTTGTGAAGGTCGCTGGTTGAGCTTTGCTTTGAATTAGCACAAGTTAAAGCTGAGCAAGTTTCAGGTTTTCAACGCAACCCAGTGCCACCAGAATGAATATTCGCATTAAAATAACGAATGTGAAGAAAGAGGTTGTTTTGGTTACCAGTTTGAAAAAGGTGACGACAGTGATTTTAAAAGTGACTATTCTGACGACAACTTTGTGTGGTAGTGTCAAGGGAAAAAATTGAAATTATTAAATTTTATTATATTTATAATTGATATATATTATTTAATTTGAAGTAAATTTGCAATTAATCTTTTAACAGTAATAATAATAATTTGATATTTAAATAATAGTATGAAATGTATTGTTTTTGTGTGTTTCTTCTGAGTGTAATAATATTATGGTTCTGTGGTTCTATGTGTAATGATTAGCCTCTGGACCTTGAGTTCAATTTCTCCCAAGACAAATTTTGACCGCAGACAAAGTGGCACTTCCGTCTCACAAAAATCAGACTGCTGCTATAAGGCCAAATTGAAATAACAACTCAATCAATGGAGATGGGCACTCCTATTATATATATATTAATAGTTCTCCTTGCAACTTGTTTTGACAATAACACGCTATTGCAATGATGAGCCCAAGTATCAAAGTTCACAACAAGTAGTATTGATATTGCAAGACCTACTAGTACTTGTAGGCAATTATTGTAATATACAACAAGAATGCACCAGTGGTTTGTTTTCAAGTGTCTGTAACTCTATTTCCTTTAGAAGAACAAAAATAACAGTAATTCTGTCAATACTAACTAGCCAAAGCAAAAATAACAATACGCATGTATAATTAGCCCTATTAGTTATGGCTTTTCTAGGTTTAATAGTTACGTGTGTCTGCGAGGCGTGTAGTGACGAGGCGTGTAATGACGACTCCTTCTGCTGGCAGGGGGCTGAACGCATTCTATTTTTTTAGGGCTTTGTAGTTTCCTGGCTTCCCGCCTCTTTGGGTAGATTGTATCTGCTGTATATTTCCTCCTCAATGGGTTGATCCTCTGCAGACTGTCTGCTGCAGGCTCCTATGGCTTATAATAGCCTCTCTCTGTGCCCTCTTTTGCTGCTTGGCTCGCTGCCAAGTTGTTGTCTCTGGCTCGCTGCCAGATCCTGTCTTTCTCTGGCTCGCTGCCAGTTGCGCTCTTTATGTGCCCTCTTTTTGCTACTTGGCTTGCTGCCAAGTTGCTGTCTCTGGCTCGCCGCCAGATGCGCTCTGCTTTGGCATGCTGCCAGCTCCTCCTTATATACTTATTCTCGGATTAGTGTCAAATGTCACTGGATTCTTATAACATTTTTGTAATGTCTATTTCTAGTGTCTCTGATGTCAGCCAGCGGTCCTTTCTGACATTTGATATCTGACGCCTTGACAGTTGACATCTTATGGGATTCCATAACGATGCTATACGCCCGTGAATTAAACTAATAATATGTACAAGGCTTGTCTTCCATGTCAGCCAGCATTCTTTTTCTGACATTTGATATCTGATGCTTTGACAGTTGACACCTCATGGGATTCCATGACGATGCGATACACTCGTGAATTAAACTAAGTCAATAATTTGTACAAGATTGACCATAATCTGAAAACCGTCAATAGCTGATTCATATAAAATAGATTTTGCTATAATATTCATTCTGAGACAGTTATAATAATCCATCTTACATAAGGCAAAAGGGATATTCATATTTCATGCTATTCTATATTCATTACATCAATTCTGTTTTTTAAAAACCTTTAAATTCATGCATAGTTATATTATGATTTTACAAAGTCATACTATCTATAATAAATGATGTTATAAGCTATATCTATAAAAGTGTTGTAAACATTCGGCTCGTTTATGACTGGTCGACCTTCGATGTATGTATGTCTTTGCTTGTGCTTGTCCCTCTAATTGATTAGCATATGGCAATACATCTTCTTTGTGTGTAGTGGTGACATCATATATAAACAAGCTTGTTAATATCTCTTCATCAGCTGTAATGGTTAGACGGCTACTATGCTTGGTACATGGGAGCATTGTAGTAGTAATACATCAATTATTATGCTGTTTGTAGCATTGGGGAGAGATCGCCGTCTCTCTTAGTTTTTCCAAGTTTCCTATGGTGGTGTTATCTGTCAGACAATTTACTTATAAATTGTTTTGACAAGTAACGCGCTGTTGTAGCAAGGCTACCAACACGGATGCTGTCCTATCTCTGCAGTCTGACACGCTGACCTGTCAGAGCTTCCGATGCTGATGCATTCCTAGCTTGACAGTTTATTACGCCTTTGTTGTAGCGTTACAATCTCCGTGAATCTAATCCTAGCATGATTGCTGCTTTCTGCGTCGTTCAAAATTTCAAACTTTCCAACCCTGACAGTAGGACCCCCAAAGATCTGGGTCAAGTCCTATAGGTTGAACTATCCACTCTTGACAATCATAGCAAACAAGGCCGCTCGCCTGTGCTCAGCCAACCATAGTTTAGATTGAAGTAGAAGCAGTGGTTATTAAATCATTGGTGTTAGTGCGGTGTTCAGGTGAGTAAATTCCTTAAATATCACACAACAATCTGCAAGATAATATAACATTACAATGTGTGGAGACAGGCCTGCCAATCCAAGAATGGGGTAATGCGTGAGATTTGGTTTTGGGGCAATTGATGTATCAATCATAGTATATATGAAATTGAGAAAATTGGGGCAAAAATCTCACGCATTTTCACCTTTTCTTTGGGGTGATTGCGAGAGTCTCACGCTCAATGCGTGAGAGTTGGCAGGTACGTGTGGAGAGTTCTTATCTTCGAAACAGACATGTAACATAAACGCTGAATCTACCTTGAATGAACTTAGCTTACTAAACACATGCTTTACGAAAGTTTTAGGATGTATTTTAGTAAACTTCAAACTTATAACTAAAATTTATTCGACTTTAGGATGGTAGATAACACCAATGATATACAGCCCCACAGGGGGGCTAAAGATTTTATAACGGCTAAAGATTTCATAAATTTGTTCGACTTTAGGATGGTAGATAACACCGATGATATACAGCCCCACAGGGGGGCTAAAGATTTTATAACGGGTAAAACCAGGTCCATTGAGATTGACCCATTATAACTACTGGCACTATTATGGTAGGTTTTGTAACTATATGGATTTGTGTTGCAGCTGTTTTTACTAGATGTAATCAAAATTCTTTCTAATCAAAAAAGTTATCGAAATTGCCTAAAAGTTTAATATGTTGTTAGCACCTAAGTATCCAGATGCGCAAGTCTGAAACCATCGGACCAACTGAAGAACATGTACTTACATGTACTTACATGCCTATGTACAACATGGCATATAAAGACACAAGATATCATGCACCTACAGATAATTGGTATGTTGGACATACCCAAATAGGGACTTGAATTAAAAAAGTTGTTTAGTTCTTTTTTCTTTTTGAAGGATTAACGGGGCAAGTTTGTGATAATCTTCGAACAGATTAGGCAATTTAGATGTATTTTACTGTTTGTATAATGTAAACTAGTATAATGTAATTGTTTTTGAAATGGATTGTTTTCATTGCACTATTTTGTGGACACTTCAACGGATCACTTTCTATTATGAGTTTATAAAGATCAAAGAATGTCAAAGTGGCGGACAAATAGAGGCGGCGCTCAACTAAAGGGTAGCGCTGTATTTTTCAACAGTTATATAGCTAGCCTTTTGTTTATAATGTCGTTCAAATAAAGGTGGCGTTCAAATAAAGGCGGCGTTCAAATAAAGGTGCCGTTCAAATAAAGGCGGCGTTCAAATAAAGGTAGCGATAAATAGAGGTCTTAGTGTATGTCAAGAATTGCATACGAAAGGATTTATGATCCTTTCAGGATAAATCATCTGGGGGCCCCACAGGGGGGCTGTATATCATTGATAACACTTATTGAGTCCGGTGAGAAAAGCAACGTTTAGTAGATAAAAACCTGTATGTGAAATTCAGTGTCAATTTATATACCAAGAACAATAAAATTTAACATGTATATACCTATAGATATTTATAATAATATACCAAAACAACTGTGAACAGTAATAAAGTTACTAAAAACTCATATACAAGGACTTGCAAACCACGTGGCGGTAAAGAGGCGCGGCATATAATTGCGAAATATCGGCTGTACTCGCTACAGAACTTCGTTTTCGCTACTTCCGGCCAACAGTCGCCATATTTGTGTAAGTGGCTATGACTTTGTATTCTACTATATTGCTTATTCAGGTTGGCACTTAGTGTTTCTGACATGTTTTATTGTGCTTGCAAACTAATTGAAGTTTTTATTGTTGAACATGACTTAAGATACTATTATTTTAAAATCATTTTCAAGATTGTAACGCTTTGAGTATCGGAATGTCCATTGAGAATTAGAAGCATCGATCATAAACCGTAGTTTTATACTCTATTCAACGATGTTTAAGGTGTACATGGTGTGCTTTTCTAAAGATTGTTCAAGATGTATTAACTAAGGTAGCATTAGAATTGGTAACCAGTCAACAAAGCAGTGGTGGGTTACTGGGATGCAAAAATAATTTTTACGCGTATTATTGGAGTCGACACATTTTGCTCACTGTTAGTGTTATAAGATTAACAAGTTATTATTATAATTAACATATGCAAGAAAAAGAGGCTGGTTTTCATAGATGTTTGGCTTTATAAATAAGCATGCAAATCAGTCTGAGTACTATATTATTCCTTTAAATTTGAAATTCTAATCTACGGCGTTTTCGTGATGGCTGCGATTAACTGTTAGTTTTTGAGCTTTTAAGAGCTTGTAATCACAGTTCCACATATTTGGCACTTACAACACAGCAGAGTAAGACGTGGTGAATATTCTGATACCAAATAACTGTAATGTGAATTTTGTTGCAAGTCAACCTTTAAGGTTATATGTAATTACCTGAAGTTTTAATCAGCAGGTTTCTGGTCTGTTGAATGAATAAAATGAGGCATTGTATTATTAAGAGAATTTTTGCCCTAACCTCGTTTTGATATGCAAAGCAAGTGCCGCAACAGATGTCATGTATTGAACTCGGCCAGCTAACGGCTCACTGGTTAGCCTACTTTATTGTGTACCTTTTGTAGATAGAACACGGAAGGTGTGACAGCCACTGTATTTCTAAATATTTAAATAGAGTGATTCTTAGACATTTTTACTTGGCAACAATTTAGTCCTGTCCTCATTTCTCCTTATTTTAGTCCAGTTTTCATTTCAATAAAAAAACTTGTTTTGCTTTGATAGTTTGGCAATTATTTTCAAGCTCATGCAGCTTTAAAGCCGGAATGTCACCCTAGGTTTTTTAGATGGCTGCATTCATGGATTAGCAAATACATGTACATTGGCTCGGAATTTGAGAATGACAAATAGTTTTAGGAGGGCTCAGCATGCTATGGTAGAACCTGACGCTGGGGTTGCGTCACTATAAAGTCAGGCTTATGTACAGGGTGCGGTTGGTAGAGACTCTAAACGTGAAAACACTAGGCGATATTTAGAGCAATATCGCGCTGCGTGGCGCTAATTCGCGCTAGAACTCGCTCAACGAGCTCATGCAGAGCAATAACGCTAGACTTTCTCTACACAACTATCGCTAGCAAGATGCATTTTGATTGGTTGGTTTTTACCAGAATGCAATTCTATAGCGGGTAATTATTTCTTATCGATGTTCACCAACGTACAGCAGCAACATTTTGCTGTCTTTTTACGATTGAAACATCACCAGAACAAACACTGAATTATTAATAAATTTAATAAAAGCACTCCAGTCCTGTCCAGTCCTACACTGCAACAAACAAAAATTACGAGAAATCCAAGTTGAAAACCAACATTTGGAGTAAATCGTTGCGCAGGTTGACCATCTTGAGAACGGTAAATATTTAATATATTAAAAATAAAAAACTACTACAAAATAAAATATATATGAAAATCGTAAAATATTGCAGTTAAAAATGCAATAATCGTTTTTTCTTATGTCTTCTTGTAGTGTGGGCCGTGTACAATCTGTGAAAGTGAGATAGGTTTAATAACAAAAGCGGAAGTTGTTTACGTTGTTGTCTAGACGGCGCCATATTGATTTACCTAAATTTATTAACAACTCCGGAGAAACTAATGATATGGAATTTTATTGGCAGTTTGTGAGCGTGCCGATTATATCGTTTGCTAGTGAATCGCTCAAGTGTGTTTAGGCACACGCCAGCGATATCTCCGCCCTCCTCATGACGCTCGCGATAAAATCGCCTAATGTGTTTAGACTTTTATAGGTAGTTTATAACCAATTGCTAGCATGTATTGGGGCTTAAAGATGTACTAACACAAAATTTCAGTTCTTTGTATCGGAAATTATAGGTATTATTGTATTATTTACAATTGTTTTTGTTGTTTGAGGTGGTCTTAATGGTAACACGTTTCAAGATTAAAATCGACAAAACCTAATCACAGTTAAACCACTCCGAAGAAGAAGATGTGCCCTGACTTGCCCAAAATGATGTACAAAGTCGCGAGGCTGCCTGTTTCTCATTCGTATTCACATCGGCTATTGTCATTATATTAAAGTTGAGTGCTACGTGGCTCTATCGGCATTTAATTTGTATTTGCGCATGATTGTTAGAATAAAATTTTTAATTCAGCTACATTTATATTTCGGTCTCAAATAAGGTAATTAAAATTTGTCCGATTGGTCTTTTATAAATGCTGTGTTAAAATACGAGTACCTTATTCCGATTCTTTCAGTCTACGGTAATTATCCCGTCGTGTAAACTTAGTTCAACAGGGTTTTTGTATCAGTGAAGTTCTTGGTTGCTACCCACACAGGAAATTAGTTACTCGATAAAAACTGGCAACTAGCATATATGGTGAAACCAGCAGTTTCTGTATGTGTCATCGGGATATTCCTCGTCCTCTTTGGTCCTAGGATATGTCGCTCTCTTTATGTTGTATATGGGTCTGTCCATAATCACAGTTGCAACATTTAGAGAGGTTTTTTGCATGTAGTTGCATATTAAGGGTCCTTTAAACTTATTAAACGCTATATTCTGATAGAGCTTGCAATTCTCTATGGAATGATATATTTGTTATGTGCACAACCCGTCTGGTTTCTTCAAACATTTCAAAAACGTGTGTCACTATGGCAACGTCAGAGAATTGCAATTTTAAAAGTTACTTTAGCTATTAAAAGTTACTTTAGCTATTTGAAAAACTGATTTATGATATACCACAATGGTCTTGTTTAGTTATTATGTTTAGAACACACCTAGCTACGTACAATAGAAACCATGTCGCATAGTGATCTATGTCAAGATGAAGGTAAATTACAAGCCTTAACAATTGTCACTGTTGCAACAGCTTCTTGTCACTGTTGCAACTCGTCTGAATTTTGAAGGGAATTATTGCTATTGATTATGTTGTAATGCATGGGGTTTATTGATATGATAAAATGCAATAAAATTATCAATTTAAACATAATTAACATGAAGTAAAGACTAACAAACAATTGTAATGCGCTAAAATCAAGCGTTTATATATATACATACATTTAGCAGTAATTAGGTTATCTAGAATTAAAGAAAACATGAAGTACAATGATATCTTTCGTTTTTTCGTGACGTCATTTTATCGTTGTTGACCATCTTTGCAACACGCTTGAGACCTATCTGAAAAACAGGATGCCACATTTTCATAGTTTGTGCATCATACATTCATCACTCTCTATGCCCATACATGGCAGTTTCCACACTGGCACCGTAACTACACAGGTGAAGAAACAACATGCTGTTTCAATAAAACAAATGTAATATAAGCATACTTATTTTACAAGGGGCCCACTTTGATGAAGGCTCACTCCTAGAAAACTAAATTTAATGATTCTTGGTTTTTATTCTAACGTGTATCTACTTCAAGCTTTCAATTCAGGAGTTAGATAGATCGAAAGTGAATAATTACGAAATGAACACATTGGATCAGTGTGTTCGTAAGCATAAGTAGGTCAAGCCAATAAGTTAAGCTTGGTTTCTGGTATTCAAATGTTAGCGTTGATCAATGCATTTTCCTCAAATTTCTGAAAGTGAGAAGTCAGCATGAATTCTAATAATGAATCTAATATATTAATTACAGCATCCGGAGAAAATGTTAACTAGTTACATGGTATATAGTTAAAGCTTTCAGTTAGTTAAAGGTAAAATCGAGTTTTTAGACCTCGTGAAGGCAACCAGAAATATTTGATTAATAGTTTCTCCATGAAGTCATACACATTTAGTTCTAGAAATTATCGTTATCAATATTGACCTCGCATCTCTAGACTTCTGGTTACATCCCTCTTACCTGTTCATGTCGATTTATTATGGTTAGGCGAAATGATGAAAAATTAAAAAAATTTGTTCTTTTTAATTTAGTAGATAAAAGGACTCAAACGCGATGATAGATATGCATACGTTCTCATATCTTTCTCAGCAGTATAACACCTGTCTGTTCTAACTATGAGCTGTCTGTCCCAATCTTTCACTACTTGATGCTCAGAAGTCTGAAGCATCTTCGCTGGAACTAGAGGCCATGTTATAATTTTGCAGTTCAATAGATCGTGCCGGTTTAGTGGTTGAAGGAGACCCGGATTGAAGCAGATCGTCATTCAGTAAATCTGTGAATTCTCTCATAATCAACGATGGTTTTGTAGTTTCTCTACTTGCGTTTCTCAAGTTTTGCCCTGAGCAGAGAATTTACTAAAACACCCCCATCCTGAGAGATCATCTTCGCTTACTTTAATGCCTAACTTATCAAAGTTTGACTACAGATAGTGAATTTTCTAACAGCAAGAATCTTTGAGATCACAGACAATTAGTTTGTTAGCAATTACATGTATTACGACCGAAATAAAAAAATTGTGCTGATGATTGGCTAAAGTAGAGATCGTATAATTATCTAATGTGGACTCTTTCCTCATACGTCGCTTTATTCATCATGAATTCACCGCCCGCTTCTAACTGAGTTTTTTTTAACTACGATCAAGTTTTGTTGACTTTAGTTTTGAAACATCTTGGCAGTCAGTTCACCTGAAACATCAAAGACAATTGCAAAGGATAGAACCTATACTTTCATAAAATCTTATGTTCCAAAGCTTGCTAAACTTATTTCTGGTACTCGAAATCGTACATAGATGAATGTTTCGGCTTGTGATAAACAACATACTGTTTTAACTGAAGTTAATCACCTGCGCGAGCACTAGATATGATTTTATTTTACATAAAGCATAGTGTTAAGGTATTCAGATATCATCACACGTTATATTCAAAAATGAAACACTTTCGATAATTATTAAAATCATTTTTCATTGCTAGGTTACCATCCACTGCCATAGCCGTGGCCTTGTGGATGCAGAGAAATAAAATGCGCAGAAAGAGGTGCTCTTATTCAAATGAGGAGATGGACACATATTCACCATACAGGAAGCGAAGCAGGAAATATCGAGCTGCTAGGTTTGTTAATTTTTCAGATGTCATTCATTCCTTTTAATACGAAATTGATGCACTTTGAAAATTCTTATATGTTCTGGTTGACATTCAATTTAGTTAAATGTTTGGTAGAGATGAGATTTTGTGTAAAAGCGATTGTCTCAAAACTTTATTGCGAACCATCCTCAAAGTGATATTTTTCAACCGCGCACTTGTTATCGTTACTAGTACCTTGGCAGTCTACTGCACCGCGCCTCCACTTACGAGCAAACCAATATACAATGTACATACTAATTTCATATTGACTAGACAATATTTCAGCCAAATTTTAATTCAACACACAAATTGAAATTTTGGATATGCCATTGTTTCTATTTTTTGCCGCTGTTTTTTTTTGAAAATCTCAAAGCCATCACAATGAAAACAGTGAAAGTTATCTTACAAAAGGCAAATCTTACAAAAAGATGAGTAGAAGCTCGGAGACTTGTAGTTTAAATATAAAATTTTAAAACCTCAAATATTAACATGTAAAAATATGTAAGTTGTGTTAATTTAAGTTAGGCATCGGACTAGCATCATGCGTTTATTAGCGCCTCTACCTTTGTATCATCTGTCTCTTGTCACCAGCTGTACATCTCAATTGCCCTTTCTTTAAAGTAAAGGAGGTGTAACAATAATATATTTGTTGTAGCTATTATGTAATGTATATGATGTCTTACCCGTAATTTAGTTAAAGCTGTGAAACAAATTAAACCAAACACAATATATCAGGTTCAACTGTAAAGAATCCATCGTGTAACGGTCTTGATAGCAGCTTTTGCCATTGAGCAATAGTAGCTAAGGTTGCAGTAGCTAGTGAGAAGTTGGCTACTCTTTGATATTCACAAGATTGTATAGCATTGTTAATCAAAGGGGAAAGCAACTCTTCAAGTTTGGTTTGAACTCCTTCAAGTGTTGTATTGGTTATTTAGTGATTATAAACAACATCTCAGGTGATTTTATCTGCATGTGATGACAGTAATTTAACTTGATATAGTTTTTTACAATAAAGTCTTGACGAATTCAAATCAGCTTAAAAAAATTTGTCTTCAGGCTATTTCCAGGTTCAATTTGTTGTTTTTTTACACTTTGCGATGTCTTCCCTATTCTGAAATTGCAGATGTCTATGATTGAAATTGATTGAAGGTTAACTGATTATTATGTCATCTAGTTCTCTTGTGCATACAGTTTAACAATTTTACTACTGCATTCATACTATCAATTTATCTTCGAGCACAGCTTAAATTAACAGGCATTAAACTTTTCTTGTTTGCAACTGTATAATGTTATTAACTAAAATGAAAATCTTACACCCAATCATACCTATCTGGTGCAAGATAGGTACTAGATTGGTATGATTTGGTGCCTGAACTGACTAACATGTCTAAACATAAAGCATCTCTTTAATCATTCCATGGGTTTGCTTTTGAAGCGTTTGGTTTAAGGAGTTTTTTCAATTTGTTTATTTAAATGTTTATAGAATATAAGCTGTTGAAAAACTACGTCTAGTTAATGCCATTTTTACATTTGCATATTATTGAACATTTTTGGTGTAATATTGTTATTTTAGGGCCTTGCAAGTTCTATGCGTGTATCCAAGGTCTTGTCAAAGAGAATGCATTGACCCCTAATCCTAGTACGTCGTTTACATCGTGTAGGCGCGCATGCTATCCGAATCGGTCGTGTAGACATTGTTTTGGAGCTCGTTGATTTTCTAAGCTCAAGATGATTAGAATATTATCGATTCAAAGCAGAAGTATCTGTTACTTACAAGTTGGTGGCTACTCAAGCTATAACTCCTAACTTCATAATTGTTTTTCTATTGCATATAAAAAGCCAGTTATGGCTGCAAACTGTAACAAACGTAGCAATGCGTGCAATGATCCTTAACGCAACCTTGCTAAATATAGTTATAAAATAAAAGTATGCCTTCAAATTTATAATGAAATAAAAGATTGGAGGGTTCAAAAATAGAGCGTCACCTCATTCAAATAGAGGTTTTACAGTAACTGCCTCATAGTCTATACTTTAGGATTTTAGGCTTTGTAGTTCCTGTTAATTGTAAACATGTCATTATGTTACATTAGCTCGGAATACAGAAGCTCTCGACATGATCGAAGCAGATCACGTAGTGGCTCCTACTCATCCCGACGAAAGCAAAGGAAAGATAGACGTTACTATCGTCAGAAGTACGAGTCTAAATATTCTAATTCTTCCAGAAGAAAATATAATCGCAGCGGCAGTAGTTACGATTACAAACGGAGAAGACGTGATAACGTGAGTATTTTACCACCCAAGCGTATATCTTTATTCTGATATTGTGTCTGAATAGCATCAGTGCTATGCTATGCTTTTCATTAGTAGCATACGATAGGTGGCAAATGGGTCATCGGTCATGACCTTTTGGCAGCTGTCATTGGTTTAACGTGTCAAGTCATCAATTCTGATTAGTAGGTCAAAACTGTATTTCATGAGGAGAATGTCTAACTAAAAGCCTTGAAGACACTAACAGATTGTCCAGTGATAATTCGAGTATTCGTTCAAAATTATCATTACTATAGTCGTCTTTGATGTCTTCTATATGGCAGAGATTATGTTTTCTCTATTTTAACACAGAAAGCACCTTGGTTTGCTTCATTTTAATTCCACATGTCCTGCTCATTTGTTTCTTATTTCCTGTTTGACATAAACACTGATTTTAACTTTGGCTTAGTGGAAAATTTTTTATTGCAATAACTGTTTATACGTATTGTTTATTGCTCATCACTGGTCAAATAAACTTCGCAGCGTAGCTTCTATGTAATATCTGACTAATTAACCCCGATAAAATAATCATAATATGTATTAATACGTGCGGCAAATGATTCACATCTAACCCTCTGATCAGTTCAGATAAATTACTAAATGTTTAAAACATTTGTGTCCAGACCATATCTATTGCTGTTGTTGTGTTATTTTAGCTATCACCACATGTATTCTCATTTCACTTTTGTTGGTCTGATTGGATTTGTCTTTCCTTGCTATCGTTACTAGCTAGGTCACTGCCTGCACTGGAATAGTTGCTCTTACTGTTGTTGGTAACTTGATAGGGTTAACTTCTTTATGGCTGCTTCAGTGATACTATTGGCTGTTTAAGTAGTTTTAGTTGAGGGGTCAGAGGTTGTGGCAATTAGGCTGTTCGGCTGCCTTCCAATTGAGGAATGTCAGTGCGCGTATGCGTGTGGCTATGTGTTCTTTCACTCTAGTTACTAGCGCGCTCTCATTCGTAGTCTTCTCCTAAGTTGTACAATGAGCCGTGCCTTTCGGTACAGTGCTCCTTCGCCTCTGGAACCTTCCATTTTAGTAATTACTTTAACTTGTTCACTATGGGACTTAGTCGTGTCTGCTGCTACCTGTTGTAAAGCGCGTTTTTTCGCTGTGTATAATGAGGATAGAAAACAATAGAGGAGTTGAGATGTATCCTTCCGCTAGACCGTTGTATGCATCTCAGACTTACTATGCCAGCAAACCTCGTTCCTACTCTGGTAATAATAGCCTCTCATCATCTTTCTCACGTCATGCTAATTTTACTCGCCAACCTTGGGTAAGTCTTCGCTGACTCAGATATCTTGGTTGTCTTTACTTGATTTAATGCGCTGTAGTTAGCACGTGTGAAGTGTGATTGAAAGATGATTATCTGCTCGGTCCTTGTGTCTGCATTCGGTTCAGGTAGTTGTCTCATCTCTTCACTTCATTGTTGTATTGTATAAACATTAGCTTTCTTAATTTGTCTGTATGTGATCATATTGATATCTCTGGCCTTTTTACCTAATTTTCACATGTCCTGCTCTGGCACACAACAAACGATTAAATGCTGAATGAAAACCTTACCTGAACGAAACTTTCAACTGGCTGACCCCCTCTTGCCACGACTTTGCTCGACGGCCTCTCCGCTGACTCCATGGCGGACATTGGGAATGAAATGAATTGATTGTCGATGACGATGGGTGTGGATGGATTTTGGCGAATATTGTGCCCGATCGGATACAGAGTAAAGATAGTGATGGAGGGAAAAGGGTGACGACTCCAATCAAGGATGACAGTGAAGGACATCTCATTTACAAAGCGGGCGACATCATCAATGGAAGATGTACTATCTCAGTAATATTACCTGTAGTTGGCTTGCCTGGCCTCATTCAGCCCCAACTATCCCCTCAAATCACTTTTAAGGCCATCATGAGGCCATTAGCTGCAGTCTGTTGGCATAGGTTTCATTGCTTCAAATTTGTCATGATTTCGTTTAAAAGCCATTGAGCATCCTTTTTGCTGAAAACTGGCTCCTATGAATAGTCGTGATTAGTCCTAGTTTTTGTTTTAGCTTGAATTATTCTTTATGCCTTGTATTTAGCTAGCCGATTTTGTTCCGTTTAGATGGTCTAAATGATCTGGCTGAAGCAGCTTAAATGCATGTCTGATGATTTACATCTTATCATTCATTTCTACTCTTCCTTTTAGATGAGATTCAATCAACTCTAGGAGAAGGAACATTTGGTAAAGTTGTGCAAGTACAAGACAACCAAAGGTAGGCAGTACTAATTGGAAAACTGTAAGTCGTGGTTCCTTCTCACTAGTTTATTGCATAAGTGATTCATATGGCCTCCACTGCTTCGTGTAACAAACAGTAATTGTTTTCAGTTTGTCGATATGCCAAATGGTTAGCTTTACATTGGCACTAATCTCGTATAAGGTCTGAGGGGAAGTGTGTTACTGTTTTGCCATTTTATGACTGTTTTTTCTCAGGCTTGGCTCTCGATCTTGTTCAAGTCTCACAAGGCGCAGGAGACGGTGAGAGTTGGTTGTGAACCACATTGTCATACCTACTATTCCACCAGTGCATGGCCTTTGTGCGCTGCCTCCTATCTTTTTAGCCACACTTTGCCTTTCATATTGTACCAGTTACTGTAAAACCTGCATTGTAATGCCACCTTTGTTTGAACACCACTTTTATTTGAACGCCACTTCTATTTGACTGTCACTATTTGACATTCTTGATCTTTGGGAACCCATAATAGCAAGTGATCAGTGGAAAAGTGTCCACAAAACCGTACTAATAACGACTTGGTGACATCATTAACAATTGATTCGTTCGTTGTTTCTGTTCGTATTGAAGTATGTTTTCCAACTTCAAGTCTTTGCGGTTTTTTCGTTAAAACTCTGAATGCAAAACCAAAGAAATAATAACTGTATCAGGCTATGAGTGGTTTTTGTTTAACAGTCTTGTTACTTCGTTTACGATGGAATCTGTGCCACTACGTATTTTGAAGCTAAAAATTTAAGGCTATTTTGGTTACACGTGGTTTGTCTTTATTTGTGTGAGATTTGCATACATATATATGTATTCAAAAGTGCATCGCGTACAAGTTGTGCTCTGCTAAAGCATTGTTCGGACGCATATATCGACTAGCTCAGCTGTACAGAAGATGGGTGCAGGTCAGAAGACACTGTGGAAGGTGTTAAACAGCCAGAAGGATATGGAATGGTTTTAAACAAAAACAACAATCAGAACGCAACTAACTGAGCAAACGATGCTAATATTTTCGTTTTAAAAATGTGAATTTTTGTTTAAAATGTGAGTTTTGGTTCCTGAAGGGATTATAAAAATGGTTTGTTTATATCACTTGTTTTTGAATATATATTTCTTGCATTTGATAGATTATTATTATTGTATAACTTATAAATTTGCAGATTTATAGCTTATTATTTGATAGCATCGTCGCGATAATATGAACTCGGCTTACAATGGATCGACACTTGACTTTCTATTGCGCATAAAAAAACCAGTTTTGGCTGCAAATTGTAGCAAACATATCAATGAGTGCAATGAGCTTCAATGCAATCTTATTAAATATGGTTAAAAATGAAAGTATGCCCTCGAATTTAAAATGAAATAAAAAAATTTGCAAGCTCCAACAAATTGCAATGCGGGCTATAAGATCATCGTAGGCTAATTGCAAGCCATAGATATTAACTGGCAGAGATATGTATCAGCTTCTTTGTGCATATTTATTTAGAGATCTATGACAAGTTGGAGGTGAGTTAGCAAATTTCTTGCATACAAAATGGATTAGTTCGCACCACCCGAAGGAGAGTGCAAAATATAGGGGACATTCGAATGCCCATGAAAGGGTTAAATTTGTCTTCTCAATATTCTGACGAGCTATTTAAAAATTACAACGCCACTCTTTATTTAAAAGCCACCTCTAATAAAGCGCCACTTTAAGAGAAGAGTTGAACGAGTGCCATGGCGTTCAAATAAAGGTTTTACAGTATACCCGAGAACTGGCCTTGCACTGTAGTCATGTGTCTTATTCGTGTCTGCTTCGTTCTCTCATTGCTATCACTACCACCCTCCTTGTTCTTATTATGGTATTCTCAAAGCTGATCAAATGTACTAGCATTGTTGCTGCTGTCACCTCTTTCTCTCATCTTGGCAGCTTAGGTCTCTGTGTGTTTTCAAGTTGACCTATACAGACACACCTTTACATACCAAGTTAATCCATTTTGGGATCTTCACATAACAAAATCATCATACGCTGGAACAAATATTCTTATAAATTGTAATCACACACCCTAACAACATGATAACTTACTAAATGCTGCAGCTGATTAACTATATAGCATTAAGACAATTGCAATATGTAAAACTCTGGGTAAAAAAACTACAATAATGATCATAAGAAAATATTTTTGTTGAGTTTTTACCTTAGAGAAATGCAAGCGAAAGTGCAGGCTTGATGATAGATTATAGGCATAGGTTTCGAGGTCTTGATGGTGATAGAGGGTTGCGCTAATATAGACTATGTCAACGTTAAATTAAATAAGCTATACGTACTTTCTTTTTTTGGTTTCAATTTTTATTAGCTCTTTCACTTACAAAACTGATATTTTAACAAACTTTGATGTTATATGTTGGAAATTTTTTCAGATGTGGATTGGAATTTTTTTTAGAATTGTACATTTTTTCTGAGTTGGTCATAAGTAAAGGTTTAACTTTATTGGAATGTGTAATCTGATCAAGGCAGTAACTATTTTATGACAACATACATGCACCGGTACACCAGCATTACTTGGAAAACATTTGACTTCTGGTAGACGGAGAAGAGAATCTGTGCATAAATACTCAGCATTAGTGCCTGTTATTCACTCATCTCCCTCTCGGACCTGCCTCTAGCACCAACATTGGGCGCTAAAACAAGTAATATTAGGCTACTTGCTGCAATAGAATAAAAGCTGTTAGAGCGATTAGCACACACTGTTAAAGAGTTAATTGCAGTCATCATTATTCCTAAGGTGCTGCCAAATGACCTATTCTGTTTCCTCCAGTCGATATGTTACGCGCTGCTTCGTAATCTTCCAACAGCTAGTCCGAGCTTGCCTGTTGTATTTGACAGAGACGGGAGTTGTGTTGCCTTGAAGGTTATCAAAAATGTAGACAAATATAGAGAAGCGGCCATGCTGGAAATAAATGTATTGGAGAAGCTTGGGCGTCAAGACCCGGAAGGGAAATAGTAAGTAATGATCTAATCAATCGTATTCTCTTTATAGACAAGTAATGTTTTTTAACAATGGTTTGTAGCATTAAATGTATGCTAAGCTGCCTCGTCTGTTCCTGTTACAGTTTATGTGTGAAGATGCTGGACTGGTTCAATTACTATGGTCACATGTGTATCACTTTTGAGATGCTCGGGCTCAGCGTCTTTGATTTTATGGTATGTAGCCATTGCGCATTAGATATGCAGTCTTGCCTGGTGTGCTCTATGATTTGTGGTCTAACTTATGGTATCCCTTGCCCTAATGCTTTACGGCAGCGGGAGGTCTGCCTGGGCTAAGGAAGTCAAGCTACTTCCCCGAGTATGTAATATAACAGCCACTAGACACAGTTGGTTATTGTTAAAACTGCGACGCTTGTTTTCTTGTCTTTTGCTGTGAGTGCACTGCTTGACCCTTCTCGTTTGCTGATTGCGCCTTTTATTACTTACTGTGATACTGAGCTGAGGGAACTGAGCAAAATCGTGTGGCTTTCCTATTTGTTAAGGAATAAGTGATTAAAACGGGACATAGCTATGATAGGATTTGCAGTATACTCTTCTCACCATTTGACAATTAGTTATATTTTTTACTTGTCCACCACGACTGTATTGTCATGAATGCAAAATGCCACATATCTTGTCAATAGAACCCTTCATTGAAGCTTTAATTTTCATTTGAATAGAGTTTTTAATCTAATTGGTTGGCCCAAGTGTATATATTTATCCAAAATAACTTGGTACGTAAATGGTGTTATTTTAATGCTATGTTATGAAAGCAAATAGGTTATGTAGTTACTTGCTTTAACTCACATTAAATGTGTCATGCATTTAAGAAGGAATCACTTTTATGACATCAAAATTGGTATATAATAAATCACAGGTTTTAAAAAAGTTTCAAAGAATAAAAATTTCATTGAAGCAAGCCAATGTAAAATATTAAAAACCATGCGCTGCTTGTATAACAGAATGCAGAGAGCACTAGTTTAGGGTAATCCAGGTTATACGTTTAGACAAATCCTACATGGCTTACGTGGTTATGAACTTGATCCAGTAGAGGAGATGTGACACCTCTAGTGCTGGCAATCTGTATTGCTGGTAATTGTAGTAGAGGAGATGTGACACCTCTAGTGCTGGCAATCTGTATTGCTGGTAATTGTTTCGTTGAAATTGCTTGCAGAAAGACAACCATTACTTCCCGTATCCGATGTACCAAGTGAGTCACATCGGGAGACAGCTGGTCTATTCTGTGGAATGTAAGTGCTCTCATGTAACTTCATTTCATGCATCATTTCCAGCATATCTCCTTGTTCTATGGCTTCGTACAATCTAGTCTTCAGTGCTTGCAGCTTTTAGTTTTTGTTTTAACAAAACAATTTGCAAACATCTGCTAACGATATTGTTGAAATGCAAGTTTTCTGTCAAGCGCAAACAATGCTATCGGCCTCTTAACCATAGCAAATGAAATCCATCATAAAATAGAAAAGGGTATTGAAGAGGCAAAATATGTTAAAAGGTTAATGTAGCTCTATGTAATACAATAACAATGCTCGTAAAAGTTTCTTGTTTAGTAGATTGTCACTTGAGAATATGCCAATGTTGTTGAAAGTTGCGCGCATAGCTTCAAAAGTGTAAAAAGCTTCCAGAAGCTTTGAAATTACAAGCCATCTGAACTCAAGTATTCTTACTCTGACAATTCTGAGCAGTTTCAAAATTGGGATATTCACCAACTTTGAGAATACTCTGTTTACACCTTGATGATACAATCATTTGTTCTTGAAAAAATAAATAAATACATTAGAATTTAGGTTTCAATCTAGTCCCCCCCCCTACGAGTTATATACAGTGCATTTATCTTATAGTATATAGTTGCTATAAGTTGGACTTATGTTGTTTTAGTCTAATTGTAAATACGTATATTTATTTGGAACTGCAATTGAAAGAAATAAGATGGCTTGTCACTTGTGGTGGTCTGATTGGCTATATATAGCGAGGATGTCATCTTAAATTTGGTTTGTTTGCTTCAGTATCGGTCAACTTGTACCATTCTAGATGAGCAAGCGCTCCCATAGGCAGTAGGGTGATTTACGCTGCCAGTGTACTCTCGGTATACTTGCAAATGAGGTTATAAAATCAGCAAGCTCGTTACTGACTCACCATTCCGCTTTTAGAAGGACAAATGCTGTTTGTACGCTTGCCGATACATTTCCATGTGTGTGTGCAGCCTGTGTAGGTGAGATGATGAAA
The DNA here is from genome assembly GCF_963576615.1 of Watersipora subatra. Taxonomy (NCBI): domain Eukaryota; kingdom Metazoa; phylum Bryozoa; class Gymnolaemata; order Cheilostomatida; family Watersiporidae; genus Watersipora; species Watersipora subatra. The sequence goes on along the minus strand of NC_088710.1, from coordinate 57,636,550 downwards.
GCAACTAGTGTTATGTATTGCCCTTACTCTTGCCTATTGCAGCTGCTAATTAATTAATACCTTCAACTGCCTGTTAGCTGGCAGAGCTTAGCTTCACTATTCTCTCCATTCTCACTCATTTCTTTCCGTGAATGCCTTGGGGACTTCATCCGTGCCACTCACGGAGAGACACTAGGGGTCACGCCTAACATTGCGATTTTACTGCGCAGTTTGGGATGTTACTCGGTTGCACTGTATATTTAGACTCGCCCCGCGTATCAAGGCAATCCTTGCACGGCTCGGCGCTGGATTAAGATTAAGGCAGGATGGACAGCTTTTGCTAATACAATTAATTTGAGATTATACAGGCCGTTGATGTGATAATTTAAGATGCAATATCCGGGTCGTATCTATTTTCAGTTAAGGAATCAGTGTCTGAAGATTAGGAGGTGTATTGTGGCATGCGGGACAAGAAATACAATCTAGTAGCGTGTGAGAGCATAGCTCTTCTATCCATCATCATTATATCGTAGCTAGTTCCTTGATATTTCCTACCTAGAGAGCTGGCTTACATATGAAGTAATGATGTTACTTCTTATTGCTCTCCTAATGAGGCCTCATTATATAATGCTACTGTTGCCTACACTGTTGCCTTGTTATTATGTAATTCTATGCGTGTTTTGAGACAACCTTGCGCGTATGTTGGTTGAGAAAAATAATAAGATTTTTGTGCTTTTTTTTCATATTATTATTTTCATGAGAGGTCTGCTGACCACAATGAATCTTGTTAACTTTAAATTTGCATTTACCGTTAGGCTCTTTTTTAATTTGAGTTTATAGAGCCCCTAATCATATTTAAGTAGGTCCATTATTGTTTCTAAAAAGCAGTACTGAGCTGTTATGAAGTATTTTCATATTCCGGTTATAAGTTTTGTAACCATATCATAAGCGATAGCCTTAGGTACATGGACGTATAGAGGGTTTGTCGGGCATTCCTATAGCAGAATAGGTTGCCTGTTAGTCGAGTTATTTTTGTTTAGCGCAGCTGGTTTTTCCTCAATATTGCCTAGCTGTTCAACAGGCATTTTTCTTAACATATCTTGATTTTTTATGTTCAGAATTTTCTTGTAAAGCAATAGCACGGTCATGCATACATAATGACCAAATGAGTTGATGCCATTGCATGCAGGTGTCTGCTTGACTAAAACTGTCCTGTCACCTTCAGCATACCTTTTTTTGTAGTTCTACACCAGAACCGTCTTACCCACACAGATCTTAAGCCAGAGAATATTCTATTCATAGACTCTGACTATGATGTGACATTTAACGAACGAAAGGTAAAGGTCATTTTTTTTATAATTTGCGGTGTCTATTTCAGCCTATTTCTGTTACATTCCTCTGTGTATCTGTTCTTATTCACTGCATACGTTTTCACTTTTTGATGATTTTGTTTCGTAATTCCAGAGAAAGGAACAGAGAATTATAAAAAATAGTCAAACAAAGCTTATAGACTTTGGTTCTGCCACCTTTGATAATGAACACCACAGCACAATTGTCTCCACGAGGCACTACAGAGCGCCAGAGGTTATTTTAGGTATGACTTCATTACAACCTTTTAGTTGGCTCGTGTTCACCATAAAAGAGCCACATACCCACAACTTCTAGTTAGAAGATGGTTATCAATTTTTTCCACACATATTTAAACAGCTAAGAATGTCACTGGGATGTAGTTGAAGAAACTCATGAGCAACAGAACTGAGCATAAGTACACAGTCGATATGATATCCTTTAAACCTATTACTGTTACATACTTTGTCACATCGTTGGCTACACTGAGTTTCGGAGCTTTTGATTCTAAGGCTCGATGAAGCATCATTCTGTTGAGGCAAATAGCAAGCTACTTGCTGTTTGAAGTTACTTGAAATTCATGTGGTATTTTATCGTATTTATGAATGCCTTAGTTTTAGTTTACCATCATGTCAGATAATGTGTTAACAGTTTAGGTGAAAAAGTATTCCACTATGCGAGTAATTTATTAAAAAACAGTAGTAACACCAGGGTCTCACTTTTAATAATAAATCCAGAATGCAATTTCAAAATCATTATTAACCAATTAGACACTACCTGAGCACAGCTGTGTTTTGATTGCTGTTGCTATATCGAGAGAAGGGGTGTGATAATAGTTAGCTTTCTCTGTTCATATTAATAGTTGATAAAAATGCAAAAAATTGACTTGATAAAGTTCTCAGGTGTTAGCTCTATGCAAGGATACAAGATTAGAACTGCGGCTTGCCTTAATGACAAGATGATGGTTAACTTACCCATTTTACTGCTGTTCTCATTCAACAGCAAGATATGAATATTTCTGCTCTCTGCCACAGTTTAAGAAAATTAATTTGATCGATAGTTTTTGTTGCAGTTATGTTGCGTGTGTGGTATACTTGTGTAATTGTTTTCAGGAATTCTTTCATTGGCATACATTTATTGAGAATATGTACTGTCTTTAATGTATCAGGATGTCTCAAAGTAGTGAGTGGAGGCTAAACTAAATATACTCATTGTTCATATTTAAACGTGTTCATCGAGTGCTTCAAAGCTTTATCAAATTTCATAAAGACTGAGAAAGTGAAGATTCAATGAAATTCAGCTCTTTTTTACATTCAAGATGGTTTTATGTGTCTGCTGTAGAACTTGGTTGGTCACAGCCCTGTGATGTCTGGAGTATCGGCTGCATTCTGTTTGAGCTCTACACGGGTTATACTCTATTCCAGGTAGCTAGCTAGTTGTCTACGGTTTTATAAATAACACACTGTCAAGTCATTTTGTAGTGCTTGTTTTGCTATAAAGCTTTTATGAGACACTCTTATTTGTGCTTTAACATGTTTGCATATCACATCTCATATAGCTTTGATTGAAGTTCCTTCTAATTAGGACATCTTACATTTAAGATGTTTTCCTACAATATGTTCATTAGTTAGTGTGTGCCTTCAAAACCCTGAATTATTTTGCTATTGTAGGAGAGTCCAATGCTATTTTGAGTTGGTCACATGTTCGTCCATCAAACGTTAATTTACTTTTATTGAAAACAATATTTCAACACTGACCATAGCTGTGTTGACTTCTCTCAATGCTACTATTGTTGAAATATTGTGAATACTTGTTTTTAACACTTGTCTTTTTAGCTACATTTCTGAAGCAAATTCACTGTTGATCTTTTGTAACAGAAGTTAATGCAACTGAGTCAATAATTGTTAATCTTAAACAAACGTGGAACTGTTATGTAAAATAGGGTCAGGTATAAACTGACAATAAATTTATAAGTAGCAGTGGATAGTAGCTTCGCGTATTTATTGATGTTTTTAGGCAATGAACACTAATATTAGAGTGCATTTGTTTGACACCAGCTATATTATCACCTATTTATCTCCAGGTGCCTCTTACAATATTGTAGACACATGACAACTTGGAACACTTAGCAATGATGGAAAGGATATTAGGTTCTCTTCCACACCGAATGACTAGGAAATCAAGGTGGGTTTGGTTTTATCTCTAATTTCTGTCATTTCTCTTATGGTTTTTAGCTCAGCACATGGATTTTGCACTACATTCATTAGTCCTTTTTAGAGTATAATCTCACGGAACTACATGACATCTTGTAATCCTGTTTAGGATAACTAGAAATATCATATATCGATAACAAATATGCATAATGCAAGTACTAATCAACCGCAAGAGTTTTAAACTAATTGTGACCAATTTTTCTCTAGGAGTTTAGTTGGTTACAAGCTAGGATGTAGGATGAGGCGACCTCATTACTTGACTAGGTTAAACTTCACAGCTGATGTAATGCACATTTGTTTCTTTCATTCTTTCATCGCTTCCTTTCGGTTTATCATGTGCTTACATCGCCATAATATATGTACTATTTCTCATTTACTTCTCGTAATTACACGTCTTCAGGGCATTTGTATATGTAAAAGTGAGGTTGTGCTGATTTGAATAGGTGTACTAAATGTTAAGCATTGTACCAAATGAGTCTGTCTGGTCGTAGAGAAGTTGCAAATCGAATGGCGCACAAATATAGAGAGCATATACTGTGGCTATACCAGCATTTCCGTTTCTAACTGCAATAACTTGCCATTAGCGGTGTCGGAGAACATGCGGAGTTGTATAGGATTTGTATGCCCTATTGCAGGACAGACTATTTTTACCATGGTCGTCTTGATTGGGATCCTAACACCACAGCGGGTCGGTATGTCAGGGAGATGTGTAAACCACTTGAGGTGAGAATTAGGAATGATTTTTTTATTACATTTGAATTAGATTTATAGCATTAGGCGAGGGTATAATTACCTAAATACTCCTGCAGGTTGGTGGTACTCGCTTCCTTAAGATCTATATTAATCCCAAGCAGAGGCTCAAGTCATGGGCGTGTTGTGTTTCTTGTTAAACGCTAGTGTTGCCATAAGCTGTCATATTGATGAATGGGGGAGTTCCGCTACCCTGGCACTTGTCATACAGGATATTGCATGACGGTTGAGGAGACCAATTAATCAACCTACACAGCCCTCCCATGTCTAGAGTATATGGTGCTTTCTTGGTCTCACCTGTTACAAGATAAAGCAATGTCTTTTGAAATCATCCCGTTCATCCTGTTTGGCATATCCAGACTCGAGACTGTACTTAGAATATGCAAAACAAGTCATTTTTCATTCTTCTGCCTCGGATTTTCTCTCATTTTGTTTGTTTTTTATTCTTTTGCAAGTGCCATACAGATTGCCCCATATTTCTGTATTTCATAATTTTTTGCCCCAATAATTTGTATTTATTTTCGTATTTATACCCGGGTATACAAGTAAGCTGGCAATGAGTATTGTTTCATTGCCTTTCATAGCTTAAGGCTGGTTCACATTATATTGTCGTATCTTGGCGTTGATGCCACAATACTTTGGTGATCATCGATGATAATGATATTCACACTATCACAAATCTATCCCGTTTGCATCAGGAAATACTCCGTGACTCTTCTCAACTTTTTGCGAAAAACACTTTGTTTTTGCGTGATGGAATTAGATACTAGTCTAGCAACGACTATCATAAACGGATATGAATAAATCACGCTACCAGCGAATTACCATCGCTGAAATGGTTCACATTTGGAAGGCGGTCGTTGATGCTCGGCGAAATAGCGGGAAAGTTTGACAGTTGCAAACTTTTCCGACGTGTCCGCGTTGCTTCGTTGATGCCATCGGTTCGCGGTTCACATAATCGACGATGAACGCCGAAAGGAAAACGCTGACAAATGGCGCTATAGCGTGAACCAGCCTTTACTGAGACTTCACTGCTCCGCTATAGTTTTATGAGCTATGTTACTCAAGATCTAATTGGTCAATTTCTTGAAGCTATAATTAAAGAGCGCTTGATGCAACAGGAGTCGTGTTGCTCAACTTTGAAACATTGAGCATCAGTGTATGCTTATGGTGTGTCTTAACATTGTTTTTAGTTGTTCGTCTAGTGAAAAATTCATACCTATGGTTAGTAATTTGACCTTTAGCGGCATGCTTAGATTAATAATAGAGCCGTGCAAGTTTATGCAGACCTAAACATTGCAGGAAGCTTATCAAAAAGTTGACCCTAAGAAATTTCATTTGATAATTATGATCAGTAATGTTCAAAGGGTTTAAACATAAGCGCATTTATACGCGTTATTGTGTTGCAATTGCCACTTCAGACATTCATATCAATTCAGCATAATTTTGATTTAAAATTGCTGAATTCCAACAAAATGTTGAAAACCGCAAAGCCTATTTGTGGATGAGATAAACTAATTGTAAATTCATACCAAGACTCAATCGAAATCGGTTAAGAATCTAAATACTGTGTAATAATGTAATTACTTCAACTAGCAATTGATTTAGTTTTCATCGCATCGCTTATCTTGATGTTCAGAATCTAGGTTATCTGTAATCTTCTTAGGCCGAAGGTGTTTTTCAAAAGACTTGACAATAAAAAGCTGGAATTGCAGTGTTTTGATAAACCATGGTAAGGCTTATGCAGTCATATTTATTTGTCACAGAGATATATGAAGAAGGATGATGAGGAGACGAGGCAGCTATTTGATTTAATTAGTCGAATGCTCGAGTACGATCCTGTGGAAAGAATAACCTTAAACGAGGCCCTGCAACATCCATATTTCACCATGTCTGATGACTTGATGGAGGAGCGTCAGTCTGATTCGTCACGCGAGCACCGAAACAGTAAGAGTAGATGACAGCACTGACTCGCTTGGCGGTGTTTTTGATTGTGACCATTGGCTGATGAGATCCATTGAGTGCAAATAATGGCTGCTTGCATGGTGGAATCAGTGTTGCTGCAGGCTAAGCATGTGACAGCAATAGCTTAATATGTTTCACTGAAAGCAATGTTTGTCGTCTGAGGTCATGAACATTGTGCAATTAACATTGGAGTTCTTCCTGACCAGAGCTGCCGACATTTTGCTACCTGTTGTATTATTTCACACAGTTTGTTCATAATCTTTTTCTACTGTTTTTAGTTGCTATCTTTGCAATATTGTTAGAGATCTCATAATTCTATATATCTGTATCTGTGTACATTTCAATGTTGAGATTCGATCCCATAAATAAAAAACCAAAGATATCAGCTAATCTGCTTGTATGTAATATGGCAAGTGAGCATTTATTGAGTCTGCTACCTCTCCACTGAGCCCTCTACTAATGGGTTTTTGTGTGTCTCTGAGTTTGCCTAGGTTGTTATTGGGTTGCCAATGCATGCAGGTATGTTTAATCCTGTTTTCCATTTCGCTTTGCATTTTGATATTTTCTTGTTCGTGAGTGTGTTTCCAAGCATATTGCTGAGAGAATAAGTCATAGAAGACTTGATAGCTAAATATTAGGGAAGCATATGGATTGTAGCTATCCTGCACTGCAATGTCTTCAAAAGATGTTTCAGATGTGCTGTTTTGATTTTTAGGTAGAAGAACCAAGAGGATAGCCTCTGATTTGCAAGATGCTTTTCCACAGATTAGTCTTGAGACCATCATTGATGTGGTAGAATCTGAGGTAACGAGTGAGTCCTCTGCACGAAAGCTGTTAGAGATGGAAACACAGCGGAGTCGCGCTGTCGCAGAGCAGTATGCCGAGAATCTCAAGCGGCATGATAGCATAAAGTCTGAAACTCGGAGGAGGCATATGGAGCAATCTCTCAAAAATTCTACTACAGATTTGACCAAAGGCTCCACTCCAAATGATCACACAAGTGCAATTACGTTTGGTGTGAACGATGATAAAACTGAAACTGATGTTTTGCCGTTGAAACAAATTTTGTCACCTGAGCCCTCGTCAATTCCAGCTAAATCTGGGCCTGCCTCAATTCCTTCTGCATATTCTGATCTTGCTAGCCCAGCAGTGGACATGTTATTGAGAGGTTTTGGTGGTCGAGAGAAGCATGTGCCGGAGAAGACTATGGAACGCGTCACACCATCGGTTTCAGTAGAAAGTAATATGACACATAGCACAGTTTCGCATGTTTCTTCCCCAGATCTGGCACACAAAAAAGAGGCTCGTCGTAAAGCCCGAGCAGAGCGACGCAAACGTCAGCAATTAGAACGAGAAGCTGCTGCACGACTTAAAGACGCACAGCAAGTTACCACTAATCGCATTCGACAGCGACGAACATCAGATACACGAAAAGATGATAGGACAGTCACTACCAAGCCTACAAACAAAGAGTCTCTTACCACTCCACAGTCTACCCTCACCAAACCTGGTGTCATGGACTCAGAATCCGGGTCACAAGACACCCCATCTATTACCACTGATGTAAAGCAGCCTATTGGTCGACAAGGTGCATCATCAGGTTATGACACAGGGACAGAGTGGCATCAGGACAATGTTACAACGGAAGGCACAAATGATATCCAATATGAAAGTGGTTCATCTAACAGCGTTCAAGTGACAAAGGAATGTCAAGGAGTCAAGTATGTATGCAAACCGAAGTATGAATCCCCGAGCTCACGCTTGGCTCTTAAGAGCAAGCCAAGCAAGTATGAGTCAAAAAAGAACAAGCGCTACAGCAATCGACGCAAAACACTCAACTATGATCATTTTACCTCTGAGCCAGATCGATCATCACTGTAAAACAGATCTACAAAACATTTCATTGTCAGAAATTTCCTTTGTATTTTTTATTGCTCTTTCGAGCAAATCTTCATTTTATTGAATTGCTATAACAAATCAGTTTTCGTTCAAGTTTGAATTTTGCTTTGTCTTTAAATATTTCGCTTAATTATTGCCTCACATGATAAGTTAATGCATTGCAATATATATTCTCATTATTACTAGCAACGCATGCACATTCTATGAGATAATTATATGCCTTAATGGGCCACTAATCGAAGTGATGCCAGAGATTTTTCTAATGAGTGGTACCAGCTTGCATGGATGGTGTTTGTTTACACAGTTCTAAGAGATTATCTCCATCCTGCTCAGAGTAAGCCCTCATCTCTCGGAAGCTTTGAACATATAAAAACCTTGATGGTACCAAGGTGTGCGTATCAGATAATCGATGTTGATTTCTACTGATACATCTTTTTCAACAAGGGAAGTTGTATGGTAATTGCCTTTGAGAGGGTATCAGTGTGTGCGCATCATTTATATCCATGTCTGAGAATTAGCTAAATGTCGACAACCTAGCGAAGCGTATCTCCCCTCCTTTTTATGAAGGATTGAGGCACGTATTTTAGATTAAAAGACTGCAGGCAGTCAACACTGGTGGATGCATAATAGCAGCTGGTCTGTATAGCTACTGGTATTAGAGCGCGGCTGGCCTGTGCAAACTTATTTTACTTACATAGAACGTCTAGTGTCAACATGTCTGTGTCTTCGGAGAGAAGTTGTTGTAGTCCTGCATCGTCAAGCAGTGACAACAGTTTGCCAGTAAAACTCAAACGAAGATGGATACAGATGAGCTCAATAGAAGAGGATGTGCCTTGTAAGCAAACCGCTGTCGATTTATCAGCCCAAGCAAAGAAATCAAGGTTGCACAGGTGAGCAGCATAGCTGACTCCAAAAGACCTCGTAGAAGTCAAATCAATGTCTAGTGTAGATCAGCAGCTTGCATGTCTTTTCGGCTGCTAGTAGTATTTTTAAGTACATCTTGTAAAACAACTAAAATCTATCATGTTGAATTTAATGTATTATTGTGAAAAGATGATTTGGTGACATTTCCTCCAATGATATATGAATAATCGATTTAAAAAGAAGCTATGGACAACTGAATATATTCATATATACTGTCATGTTTATTTTAGCCCGCAGACAAATGTGGTACACATGTCCTGTAGAAGCTACACATCACAAGCTCAACCCTGTTATACTCTTCCAGAAGGTAAGATTGTTGAAACATATGTGATGTATAGGACTTAATAGGTTGTATTGAAATTTGCTGCTAAGCTCAGTTTTGTGTGTAGCCACACTGTTTATACAAAGCATTAAAACAACTTCTGAGAACTATTGTCTGACTTATTTCAATACATTTCAGATCCCCGAGATTGGACCAAAAAAGATGTGCAGACATGGCTCAAGTATATCACCTCGACATACAACCTAGATATATCACAGAAGAAATTTGATATGAATGGTAAAGCCTTGTGCCTCATGACCATTGAAATGTTTGTTAAACGTGTGCCAATAGGAGGCAAACTCCTATATCGAGACTTCCGACTAAGACTTTACCCGGCTGTATTTTTCCAAGGAAAGCGTAAACCATACCATGCTGAACTAACACCATTGGAAAACATACTAGCACTTACCACAGGAAAATATTTTTCATAGCACCTGCACATCTTATAATACAAACTTGTACCTAATTAGCATTACTGGTTATGTTGTCCCTTCAGCTTGTTAACCATCATGATCTCATGTTTTAATGTTTCTGTTTATGTAATAGTTTACTTGATATTTTAACAAAAATAAACCACAGTGGATGAATGTTAGAGTTTAGAGTTAGGAACTCTTGAAATTTTTATCCGTTTTTTCTATTTTGCACATCTGGTCTATGAATGCTGTGCAATTTGTGCTGGTCGCAAATACAATGTGCTATACAATCACTGACACAATAAAATGTGCTATGCAATTCCTGACATTGTTGCTATGTACTAGATTAATTTTATTTTTATGCTTCACTTCCATTTAACAGGCATAGTGTTTCCCGGTTCAATTGAGGCCAACACCCGCTGTGTTTTCATGTTACAGATTGGTACGGTTTTGTTGAGACAACTCGTCATAGTACACAGACTTCACATAACACATGGTTGATTGCATTGGATAGCTAGACTCACATTTTCTCACCGCTTTTTGTCAACAATTAATTGTGCGGTTTGCAACAGTTGAGCTAATAACAAGACAACAATAGAGCTTAAGCGAATTGATATGCAATGACGTTTGCAGATTCATCATGGTGATTCTATGTTTTTCTAAAACAGGAAACCTGTAGGAATGAGATTAATAGATTATTATTTATGCGTCATGAATATTGAAATCAATAGCTTTGTGTTAATCCGTTTCTATCACTGCCAAAACTGTTTTACTTTCAACACAGCAAGCATAAGAATTACCTTAATATCTTAAATGAATTAGAGTTGTCACCTCTTCTTGACTGCTTTAAAATTAAATTAAATTTTATGAGGTAGCTGCAAATAAGGATAATGCCATTTTGAAATTATTCTAGCTGAAAAAAATTGACCATCAATATTTCAAACAAGAAACTGTTATAGCACATATTAGAAGCCCTTTGCAAAGAATGAGACGATGCTTAGATTTTATAAAAGCTAAACCAAAATGTACAAAACATTGTAGAAATGCAATTCAATGCAAGGTTTAAACCTTGCAGTTTTATGATGTACTTACTGATCTATTTGTAAAACAATGAACTCCTGTATTTACAAGATATAATTATACAAAATTTATAAAACAACCTGAGTGTATCAAATGATCAGTGAAAACGTGCAAAAAATATAAATTACATTGCCACAAAAATGCAATGAGTATGAAAATAAAACATGTAAATGTTGACTGACATCCTGAGATGAAACAACAACTTAATGCAATCTTTTAGTCAGATCCCACAACTTATAAAAAAAGTAAATACGATGTAAAAAGACAATAATTTACCGGCATGGCACGTGTAGAAGGCATCAGCTAGAGTATTATGCTCGCTGTAGGCAAAGTGGGGCAGTTTCATGAACCGTTTTGTATATTTCATCAATTGAACTCTATATCTGTGAAATGAATAAGGTAAATGCCAGTAAGACCAATGTAAAGGCTGACACTATAATTTATAGCAAAACTGAGGGTATAAAATATAAAAGTTGCTCGGTCAAAATCAGTGAGGTAAAAACGTGACCAAGGAGAGAGCTAGTCATTCAAATCGGTTTACAGAGACTGCCTTCTGAAAATCAGTAGCTAGAATAGAGAAAATTCTTTGTAAGTGTTTGGAATTGGTGAATATAATTTAATTATCTTTTAAAAATATTTCAACCAAATTATAAAGCTATCAAAAACAGTTTGTGAAATCTTTGTTGTTATTATTTGCATAAGCAAATGTGAATTGTTACCCAGTAGGAAATGAGCGGACAGTCATGAAGTAACGATGGTGAAATAAATTATAACAATGTATCAGCAGTTTAATTGCTTTCAACGCTGGTGATTGTTTTGTTTTTTATCATTGAGCAAATGAACCGTTGAATTGAAAAGTATGTACTTAAGCTACTAGATCCATCAGCCGTTGACAGAGGATTATGTACTCCTACCAACTACAAAGGAAATACTTTTAGTAATAAGTTGCTAGGATTATGGAAATATCTCATACAATAAGGGAAAAAGGTTGAAAGCAACAGAAGATATATTTTTTAGTAGTCAATTAATTTGCATTTTCCACTAGTGCAAAAATTATGAAAACTGGCAGTTTTCATTTAATAATTATCGTGAATGCACCATTAGAGTATAATAGTTCTAACGAGTGCAAATAGCCAAGGGTTGACAACTCATGATTCTTGTGAAGTTTGAATCTACTTGGATGGAAAGAGCCTAAAATTTACAAATTTGTTTTCATACAAAATTGCTCATAGTGAACTGATCTAATATTTTAGCTGTAGTATTTGCATAGTTAGTACTAAATGCTGAAAAAAATATTTACTAGGAGGATTGTGTTGATCAAATGCGAGAATGATCTTTTGTTTTGCCACAGCCGTCTCAAGGAACTGCAAAAGTTGTGGTATTTCATTCAACATCTCTTTCGGATTCACTCTGTTCTTGTTAATCTGCCGAGCAAACAAAAATACAAAACTTATGCACGGCATGAAATCCTTAATTCTAATAAGTTAATGTAATATAATGAATTGATATAATAGTAATAACATAAATGAAAGCAAAAATAGTAAATTCATTTGAACAATAATACGCAAGCATTACTACCAATACGACACATTGCTAAAAAAATAAATATTTGTGCCTGAACAATTCTACTTTTAACCTTGACCTTGGCTATCTTAACTTACCTCTTTCATTAGCAAATCGTCAAAAGTCTTATGCATTTGCTTGATAGTCTTATGATCTGTTACTCCCGTTACATCTAAACAGTAAAACAATAAAAACAAATGGACACACTTGAATAGTACATCAATGGCTGAGCATCCAGAACGTATAGATAAAAAATTGCTAAATGCAAGGGTCACCAATAGGTTGTTGCATTAGGAGTTGGAATTATCTTCTCTTTTATACAATTTACGGTTCTGATTTTAATCATTGCACAAGCTGTGAAAAAGCTTAAAGCACATCAATTATATCAGTACTTTTATCATATATTTCAGTACTTCAGAGTCTTGGCTTTCGAATGAGACTATATTCAATACACAAAGAATAATAAAACTATGAAAAAACAGGGTGTCAAAAGTATGTACTGCAATAAAAAAACACTTGGTTGTGGTTCCCACAATGTGATGTCATAATTATCATTTAGTCTTAGGTCGTCGATTCCTTTTTTGCTGCCATTGAGGCTGCGCTTTTTTGTGACAATCGGTGCTCTTAAACTCAAAGAGTGCTAATAATAAACTAGGATTCTAGATAATCAACAATGCCCGGGGATCATGCTAACGTCCGACCAATACAAACACATGTTCTGGATTAATAGATTTCGAGTGATTGTTAGAGTTTTCTTTTTTCATCCTTTCGTTCATTTTAAACATTTATAGTATTATTCTCTGAAGAATTCGTATCGCTTTCCATGTCCCTTTATAAATATGATTATGCTTCAATAAATATACTGTCGCTGATAAAGGTAACAAAATCACATCGATTAAATTGCGACCTGCAGTGGCATGGCCCTAAGACTATATGTAAATTGCATTCTAGTGAGATCACGCAATGCTTGAAATTAATTAGCCTCAGTCGTGCCCCTCAACATCGCAAAAAAAAAGAAAGAGCTAGTGCATAATATCATCGGGAAAACAGTATGGTGCTTGGAATTTGAGCTATTTATCATAGAAATAATCTGTACATGGAGAGCTAATGACACTGATTCCTTTATCATCTTCATTGGTTTTCTGGAGTTGTCCTACCTTCGCCTGCCACTAGCGTCATTATCGTAGTTGATAAATATAAGCGGTAAACGACAAAATAAGCGGTAAGAGCACACAACACCGAATACGAAAATTGTGACGTCATAATTTGCAAGCCTATACCATCGAAAATTTCTGTTGTAGAGCTCTAGGGAAATCCTATAAACACCAACCAATGTCTGTCTCACCATGACAAATAATGGCTCATTTGAAAGCCAAGATATTGAAAGACCTGAATAAGCTGAAACAGTACTGATATAATTGATGTGCTTTAACTACTATCAACATATGAAGTCACAGAATAATTATGTTCAAGGAAATTGCATGGTTTATTTAATAGTTATGGTGTCTTCAGCTAATATACATGTTATTACAGGCTTTTTCCAATGATACTGATAGCATGTACAATGCATATATGCCACAAATTTTCAAAATATTTTGAAGACCAACATTCGTGGTCTACTTTTTTGAGGTCGCTAATTTTTTTTAAATACAATTTTTTTAGGAACAAACGATAAAGTTTTGTCTATTTCTATGTGTTTCCAAATAGCGTCTCTAACAGAAACTTATAGCCAAATTCAGGTTCCAAATTAATATAAAATTTTCTATGTTTTGTACCAAATATGACATTACAAATTAAGTGTGAATGCTACTCAATGCAAATCTTGGATTTATCAATAGTTGTGTAAGTGTTTAAAAGGCTATGAATTTTTTATTAAAATGCGATATATAGTCAAACCTCGCCATGCAAAGTTGATCATTTTCAAGATTGGTTTCATGTCAAAACCATTGCATTGGAGAAATATTATTTTAACAAATAATTACATACATCATTAAAGGCTGTGTATAATGTAAAACTATGCAAACGAGTATGTGCAAAAAACCTAAATTACATATAAAAACTAAATTAATAAAATTCAGCAAATGTTTTTCTGAGAAACATGAGCAGAAATGTAAGATTGGCAATACGTAGGTACAGTAGTAGACTAAGTGATATATATAGCCTAAACACATTGGAAATGATAGTTCATAGATGAAAGTTATCTATGGCCATTCATCATAATTTACGCAAATATCAACAAGTAAACCATCAGTGTTAAAAATAGTGATAAGAAAAACTTTGAAGTGAAAACTAACAATGTCACTCCTACACCATCAGATTCAAATTTCAGCAATACGTTTATCATATATCAAGTGCGCATCGCAATACTGGACAGTCGGTTAAGAGTTATTCTCTCAAAAAAATTTAGTATTATCCTGCCACAAATCATTAATTTAATACCAACGCTTTCGATTTTGGGTGTGTATTGTGTTAACAAGATTTCCATTAACTTTTGTTTGCGCGGAAGCATCCATGATGTCACCTTAACACAACTTGTTGGAATTATCTTGAAATGCTTACAGGAAAACGTGTCTAAAAGGAACATGCGTCTAAAAGGAACATGCGTCTAAAAGGAGCATGCGTCTAAAAGGAACATGCGTCTATAAAGAGCAAGTGTCTAGCGCCTCAGCAGAGGTGAAAAGTTCAAAACATTTTACTAATCACAGATAAGCATTTAAATTTAAGGATGCATTGCTTAAATGTGTGGTAAAACGAGGAAATATAATCAACCTACAAGTTACCCAGTATGAATATTTATGCGAAAAATGACAAGATGCAACTTGACCGCAGTACACTACAGTAGTAGTCGCAGCAGTAGTAATAGCAGTAGTAGTAGTAATAGTAGTATGAGTAGTAATAGTAGCAGTAGTGCTAATAGTAGTAGTTGTAAGAGTAATATTAGTAGTGGTAGTAGTAGTTGTAGTAGTTGTAGTAGTACGGGCAGTAATAGCAGTAGTAATAGTAGCAATGGTAGTAGTAGTAATAATAATAGTAATTTACATGTATGTGTGGTTTCTGAAGGCCGCATGAAGGTCACACAAAGCAGTCTACCAAAGGGTAAACTAAACCCCAACTAAACCCTACTTATCTGTGATCAATATTCTTTTGGAACACCATTTTTTTTAAATAATGTAACTTTAAAGCTCAACCATCACAATTCAACATGCTGTTTGCTTTGTTTGTGTTCCAGAAAATTCCAGTGTTTCCTCGAATTGTTTGTTCAAAAGATCTTTATTAATGAAAAAAGACTAGGTCATAGAACCTCATTGTACCCAAGCTCTGGCAGAGATCATTGTACTCCAGCTCTGCCAGAGAACACTGTATCCAAGCTCTGACAGAGAACATTGTACCCAGGCTTTGGCAGAGAACACTGGTGCCACAGCTTATGCAATCTCAGTGTGTTCAAGCTGTTATGCATAAAGCAGGTAGCATATGTACTGTCGAGGTACAAGATACCATTCGAACAATAACAATCATTTAAATGCAATGCACACAACTGCGCAATAGCAAAAACAATCTTTACTTACTCTGTGGGGTTAAAGAGAGGCAAGTCAAAAGAGCGATCTCTCGTACATTAAAGCGAGAAGCATTTTGTCTGTCCGCGTATTCGTGTAAGTAAGCAACAAAGTCTGTTGGGAGTATCTTTTCCATCCAATTGCGTGAGTAGACATAGCTAGACGAGCCCTGCAGTGGTAGGTAAGACTGTCCAGACTTGAACAAGGGAGAATTCCAAACCTGCAGCACAATAGCATTTACAAATGCCAACAGAATTTACAAATGCCAATAACATTGACAAATGTCAATAGCATTTACAAATGTCAAAAGCATTTACAAATGTCAATAGCATTTACTAATGTCAATAGCATTCACAAATGTCAATAACATTTACAAATGCCAATAACATTTACCAATGTCAATAGCATTTACCAATGTCAATAGCATTCACAAATGTCAATAGCATTTACAAATGTCAATAGCATTCACAAATGTCAATAGCATTCACAAATGTCAATAGCATTTACAAATCTCAATAGCATTTACCAATGTCAATAGCATTCACAAATGTCAATAGCATTCACAAATGTCAATAGCATTTACAAATGTCAATAGCATTTACAAATGTCAATAGCATTCACAAATGCCAATAGCATTTACAAATGTCAATAGCATTTACAAATGTCAATAGTATTCACAAATGTCAATAGCATTCACAAATGTCAATAGCATTCACAAATGTCAATAGCATTCACAAATGTCAATAGCATTTACAAATGTCAATAGTATTCACAAATGTCAATAGCATTCACAAATGTCAATAGCATTCACAAATGTCAATAGCATTCACAAATGTCAATAGCATTTACAAATGTCAATAGCATTTACAAATGTCAATAGCATTCACAAATGTCAATAGCATTTACAAATGTCAATAGCATTTACAAATGTCAATAGCATTTACAAATGTCAATAGCATTCACAAATGTCAATAGCATTTACAAATGTCAATAGCATTCACAAATGTCAATAGCATTTACAAATGTCAATAGCATTTACCAATGTCAATAGCATTTACAAATGTCAATAGCATTCACAAATGTCAATAGCATTTACTAATGTCAATAGCATTCACAAATGTCAATAGCATTTACAAATGTCAATAGCATTTACAAATGTCAATAGCATTCACAAATGTCAATAGCATTTACAAATGTCAATAGCATTTACAAATGTCAATAGCATTCACAAATGCCAATAGCATTTACAAATGTCAATAGCATTTACAAATGTCAATAGTATTCACAAATGTCAATAGCATTCACAAATGTCAATAGCATTCACAAATGTCAATAGCATTCACAAATGTCAATAGCATTTACAAATGTCAATAGTATTCACAAATGTCAATAGCATTCACAAATGTCAATAGCATTCACAAATGTCAATAGCATTTACAAATGTCAATAGCATTTACAAATGTCAATAGCATTTACAAATGTCAATAGCATTCACAAATGTCAATAGCATTTACAAATGTCAATAGCATTTACAAATGTCAATAGCATTTACAAATGTCAATAGCATTCACAAATGTCAATAGCATTTACAAATGTCAATAGCATTTACCAATGTCAATAGCATTTACAAATGTCAATAGCATTCACAAATGTCAATAGCATTTACTAATGTCAATAGCATTCACAAATGTCAATAGCATTTACCAATGTCAATAGCATTTACAAATGTCAATAGCATTTACCAATGTCAATAGCATTTACAAATGTTAATAGCATTCACAAATGTCAATAGCATTTACCAATGTCAATAGCATTTACCAATGTCAATAGCATTTACCAATGTCAATAGCATTCACAAATGTCAATAGCATTTACCAATGTCAATAGCATTTACCAATGTCAATAGCATTCACAAATGTCAATAGCATTTACAAATGTCAATAGCATTCACAAATGTCAATAGCATTCACAAATGTCAATAGCATTTACAAATGTCAATAGCATTTACAAATGTCAATAGCATTCACAAATGTCAATAGCATTTACAAATGTCAATAGCATTCACAAATGTCAATAGCATTTACTAATGTCAATAGCATTCACAAATGTCAATAGCATTTACCAATGTCAATAGCATTTACCAATGTCAATAGCATTCACCAATGTCAATAGCATTTACAAATGTCAATAGCATTCACAAATGTCGAGCAATTTGTTGCAAATTTATGACAGAGTGATGGTGAAGCGCAGAATTCCGAACAGCTGGTTTTAATAATATTCCCACTGAAGAAATACTTGATAAAACTTTTTTTAAAGTCATTCTACGCATATTTAAAAACAAGCGAAACACAAAGGAATTTTGAACAATTTTTTGAATTTTGAATATTAAAGTATCGAACGTGGCTGCTTGTTTTACTAACTACGTTTCACTCATGTCACTCCTTTTATAGCAGCGTTTCTCATTAGACTCGGTGAGCATAAACAAGTTAGCAATAACATAATGCCTCGAGGGTGGGATACCCAAGGTCATAAAACAGACAGCTAGAACAGCCATAACTTCAACTTGAGAAAACACCTCCAATGGCATATTCAACACTGTTAGATCATTAGAAATGTGTGGAGCTCCTAACTTCAATGTTATCCGCAAGTTGCTCAGAAACCTTGGTCAAAATTCTATAATGAATTTATGTTATAATAAATACATGAGAATCTGCCTTGGTGTACAATAATATGTAATGTGTTCATTTGTATGTAATAAGCAGGCAAAACGCGCTAAGAAAAAATATATCTAGCTGCTGATGAAATGGAGCGGAGAGAAAGATGAAGCATGCGATGTTTGCCTTGAAAGTAAATTCAGAAAGTAATAATTCAGTAAGAAATCAATAGGTTAAATATAAAGCTAAAAGTTCATCAGAAGGTTAAGAGTTCAGTAGAAGATTAAGAGTTCAGTAGAAGGTTAAACCAATAGGTGTGATAACAGTCCACCCGTAGAAGTACAACTGTATTTGTAGTAGGATACACTTTTGTGATGAAGATTAAACCATAACTGTCACGGACAACTTTTATCGTATTTACTAGGTAAATCAGACACACTGATTCCAATTTTGTAATCAAAATAAAGATTAGTCCACTAACTTTCAGAGTAATGAAGGCTGTTTTACAGCGTTTTAATATCGGTCTCGAAAACAACGCGATCGGCATAACAAGCTCCGCCCATAAATACGTGACGTAACCTAGCTTTTTAGGAACAGCAGTTACGTAGGGATGTTTAGACCGATTTAGAATAATAGAGATGGGTGTTTTAAAATCCATTAATATCTAAATTCAGCCTTAAAAATAATATCAGTCTTTTCTGAAAGGTAGATGAGCTATTTAACATTGCCTATTTAAAAAAGCGCGATAACAACGCTAGCTTGTGATAAAACCACGCTTTTTGAGCTCATTTTTCTCAGCGTCCAGCCCATTTAAACGTCATGTAACAAGCTACGAGCAATTTTAAATAGTTTATATACCTTTCATAAAAAACTTAAATTATTTTACAGGCTGGATTTAGATAATAATTGGTTTTAAGACACCCATCTCTATTATTCTAAATCGGACTAAACATTCTTAACTTCCGTTCCTGAAAAAGCTAGGTTTCGTCACATATTTATGGGCGGAGCTTGTAATGCCGACTGTGTTGTTTTCGAAAAGAATATTGAAACGCTTTAAAAAAGCCTAAATTACTTTGAAGGTTAGTGGACTAATCTTTATTTTGAGTACAAAATCGGAATTAGCATGTCTGATTTACCTAGTAAATACGATAAAAGTTGTTCGTGACAGTTATGGTTTAAGAGTTCAGTAAAAGGTTAAAAGTTCAGCAGAAGTTTAAGAGTTGAGACAAAAACATAGAAACCAGACAGGACTGCAGACTGAGTAGCTACGAGTTCATCTAATACGAATGGTTAATTTCATCATCACCAGCCCAGCCAAACTGCCCTGAAAGCATCATCTTACACACAGACAGTTTTGATATAACTTTGTTTAATCAGACAACGCAGCGTCAATGCCATATCTGTCAGACCTGTCAACTCACCAGCCACATTGATATGTAGGCGTGTTGAATAAGTGCCTTTTTGTCACCACAGCAGAGGCTAGAGATGAGAGGACACATCATGCAAAACTCTAAAAGAGGACAAATAATGTAGCATACTTTTCTGTTCATTCAAAATATCCCTATCCCTTCCCTTCCATTCTCTCATCTTGCCTTTTTCTTACTGCGCACTTTCACTACACTGTAAAAGATGCGCATCTCTAATAAAAAAACTATATTCTTCACGATGCTAAACAATTTGCTATACAACTAGTAGGTAGAAAGGCGAAAAGGGAGGCAACTCACTGGTCATCATGTTGTTATAATAAACTACAGAGTCCATCAACCACTTCCAGAGAACAGGTAAGTTCTCAGAGCAAAGGGGTAGAAACATTTTTGTCTACAACAATGATATTGAGTTGAGACTAGCATTTCAGCCAACTGCTAATTTCTCTCTCACTCCCTCTCTCCCTCCCTCTCTCTCTCTCTCCCTCCCTCTCTCTCTCTCTCTCTCACTCCCTCTCTCCCTCTCTCTCTCCCTCTCTCTCTCCCTCTCTCTCTCCTTCTCTCTCTCCCTCTCTCTATCCCTCTCTCCCTCCCTCCCTCTCTCCCTCTCTCTCTCTCTCTCTCTCTCTCTCTCTCTCTCTCTCTCTCTCTCTCTCTCTCTCTCGTTACAGTATTCCATTATAAAATACCATTGTATCACTTGGGGGCTCATAAAACTCTAAACACTGTTTATGGACCTGATAGTAAAATAGCAATATTTAATTATAACAAAAAGTAAACTTCAACTACATAGTCACAAATTAATTTACTTGAACTCCTTTTGACAGTATATTAAATTATAGGAGCAGTGTGTGTGGCTGATCAGCATAGGAAACCCAAGGACTGGTCGAATTAATACATTGAACGGATGGCAAAACATTGCAGCTATAATACTCAAGAGTGTGTGTAGTTTCTGGTTAACCATATGAGCTGTCAACATGGTAACTGCAGCAGAACAAACATTAACATATGGACTATAGATAACGCTCAAAATTGGTCCCAGAACTGGCCTCAAATGTACTGAAACGGCTGCAGTGTAGATACGAATGATACACTCTATTTCGCCAGGCTTTTAAATGCCTTGTTTAAATAAAGTTCTTTAAAAACTAACAGACAGGGTTGCAGGTAGTGTCAACCGTACAACCTCCTGGTCTGCCATTGGTTAAGCCAGCAACGAATAACGCAAGAATCAAGTGTCAAGACCACAAGTTAACCTCAAGCCTTCCTTACGCTGCATATGATTGCATTAACCGTTATTATAGGGAAGGAGTAAATTCTACAATTCAACTGTCAGCCATGCTAATAAATAAATCGGTCAACAAACTCAAATGGCCTACAAGTAGATGTAAACAAGTATGCAGCATTCCAAGCATGCAGGAGTTTTCGCACAGCTGCCAGTGCCTAGTTTGTCATGGTACTTGTCAGCTCATTTTATTGGGGGGTGGGTGTATAGTTCCCTACTTGTCTGTCTCTCCATCCATAAAATTACTTCTTAGCGCATTACAGTAGTTTTGTACCAAATTGTCAGGCTTTTTAGTTAGGTAGTACAGGTAAATGGCAAGACGATATACGCTGTAACAAAGGTCATAGAAATATGCCCTCTCTAGGGAATAACAATTCTATAAACTCATCAACTTCATTGAATACTCCCAAAAAAAATGGTTAAATGGATGGCTAAACCAGTTTATTGATGGCACTTCCCATAGCATTGGCACCAGCTATAACATGTTGGTACTTGCTCAGACTTATTGCAAACTTTCATCTCATTGGCTAATTTAAAAAAAAAGGTCTGGAGTTTTTACATTTTACAAAATGACCAAAACAAGAAGGGTGGTATGAAACATGAATATACAGCTTGCGTAACAAACATATAGACTAAATACACAAACATATAGACTCAATACACAAACATATAGACTCAATACACAAACATATAGACTCAATACACAAACATATAGACTCAATACACAATCACAGACTCAATACACAAACATATAGACTCAATACACAAACATATATACTCAATACACAAATATATAGACTCAATAAAGAAACATAGACTCAATACACAAACATATAGACTCAATACACAAACATATTGATTCAATAAACAAACATAGACTCAATACACAAACATATAGACTCAATACACAACATAGACTCAATACATAAACATATAGACTCAATACACAAACATATATACTCAATACACAAATATATAGACTCAATAAAGAAACATAGACTCAATACACAAACATATAGACTCAATACACAAACATGTAGACTCAATACACAAACATATATACTCAATACACAAATATATAGACTCAATAAAGAAACATAGACTCAATACACAAACATATAGACTCAATACACAAACATATTGATTCAATAAACAAACATAGACTCAATACACAAACATATAGACTCAATACACAACATAGACTCAATACATAAACATATAGACTCAATACACAAACATATGGACTCAATACACAATCACAGACTCAATACACAAACATATAGACAAATGGATCCAACACACAGATCCAACACACAGACTCAAAACATAGACACAACAAACAGACCCAACAAGCAGACCTCACACCTCTTGATGACCACTAACTTGTATGGTGAGTTCATAACGGTATGGTTTAGAGAGCAGCGATAAAATCATCCAATTCCATGGGCACCACAGATGTTCATGACTTACTAAGGGGAATGGAGAGTTTTTAGGCAAATAATACTGATTTTGGAGAACTTGATTGGGTCATTAACCACGCCATATTATGCTAAATTTATTTTAAATCTACATAGTTAAATTGAAAAAAGTTCTGTTTATACATCAGCCCGAGTCTTGAGCGAGTCACCTTGCATGAGATATTTTCCTAGCATCTAACATATAAATTTAGTGACGAATAATTCTTTCTCAGATATTATGACATCAGTTGAAACCTTCGCTAGTTTCATGTCATATCATGTTCATGCAACTAATTGGCAATGTTTACATCAAGACCGTCAGCCGCTCCACTGCATCTATTTCTATTTCTCACCAACAAAACAGTTCACAACCATTTTGAGTTTGTTGGTTCACATATTTCATCATCGGCAGCATTTGGTTGAAACTTACACTGCCAGTGGCTATGATATCCTCCATCACATCTACTCCCTCCCGAATGTCAGCAGTCAGCGTAACGTAGACATTTGCTATAGAATCTACAAGACCTTCTTCGCTGTCTCCAGAGAAGCTTCCAAAAGAATTACTCTCAACTGGACTTACATTGGAGTCTTCCACAGAGCTACTATAGTTCGTTTGAAGGCCCTACAACCATTAACATCATCCATAGAGTTATTGTTGAATGGCTTTACAACCATTAACACCATCCATAGAGCTATGACAGGCTGCTTGGTAGCCTTAAAATCATTAAAGTAATCCATAAGGATATGATAGTTCGCTGGATTGCCCTATAACCATTACTTTCATCCATAGAGCTACTGTAGTTGGTTTAGGGATCCTAAAACTATTTAATACTTATGAAAATATACTGGTTTTTACTTTTTAACACAGCATTGCATATTTTATGGCAATTTCATAGTGTTTCAGAAAATCGCTATAGTGTTTCAGAAAATCGCAACTTAAATCGTTACGCATGAGATTCACTCGTTAACTAACACCAATGACTTGCGTTGCGTAATTTGTTTATCTTCATCATTGGTTTGTTAATACCAGAAAGTTCGTAGCACCAGTAAGCTCCCTCCCTCCCCCTCTCTTCCTCTCCCCCAACCCTCACTTGAACCCTAACTCTAGCTCACTAACCCACTTTGATTCGAAAATGTGGTCTTGTGGATAGAGATTTGGAATGCAAACCTGCGGTTGCAATCTTCGGTTGCAATCTTCGGTTGCAATCTTCGTGAGATGAGTCCAGCAGAATGCGGAATTTTAATATCCAAGATTTTAATAGCTATAGTGGGACAGACAATATACATCCAAACAGAAAACAGACGACAGACAGACGACAAACTTGGAGAAATACATATAATAGCATCAATATTAACATATACTAACATTAACCTATATATGTTAAAGGTTGACTTGCAATAAAACTCACATTACAGTTATTTGGTATCAAAAGATTCACTCTGTTGTGCTGTAGGTGCCAAATATGTGGAAATGTGATTACAAGCTCTTAAACGCTCAAAAACGAAAAGCCGCCGTAGATTGGAATCTCTTTATTTCTCTGGCATAGTCATGAAATTTGGTTATTGTCTTGTCACGTGATGTTCTCACGTGAATTGAAAGGCCAATAAAAAGCTCAATATAAAACTTATCGTAGCACTAGTTTATGACAAACACTTCGGGTTTTACCGAAGACCCCGTATCAAATATAGATGCTCGCTACTTTACAGTTTTGTTTCGGCTTGGACTAATCATCAAGTCTTAATCTGATCGTGTGACCCAATACTTCGAAAATAATTTTTGCAGCACTTTTCGATTATCACAGGTGACCAACAGGCTCGTCATGATTATCAGACAATGATGTGTACTCCTTCAAGCTAAGGCTAACTAATTAAACGAATTTTTACGGTAGGTTATAACATATCACTGCTAAAAATGACAGCATTACGATGACGATAAAATAGACGCGTAAGAACAATAGACATAGTTTTATTGAATGCGTGAAGTATATTTGTGAAAATATTTTGACGAATAAGGTTGCAAGAAAGTGTAAACAGAAACCATCTCTCACAACTACATCACATTTGAGCCGTTTTGGAAAGAGAATCCAAACTACGGCGGTCTCGTGTGGCTGCGATTTTCTGTTCATTGTTCATTTTTGAGCTTTTAAGAGCTTGTAATCACCTTTCCACATATTTTGCACTTACAACACAACAGAGTAAGACATGGTGAATCTTTTCATATCGAATGACTGTAATGTGAATTTTGTTGCAAGTCAACCTTTAATATTTTTGTCCACATATAAATAGCTGCTTGTGTGAAGCCATGTTGTCATCATCATTCGAACCAATCTTAGATGCAATGAGCATGCCTTGGAAATCAATAAACTGAAATAGGCCATACTTATCAAATATTCTAGCCAATCACAGGTGTGTCGGTTTTATACGTACCAACGTATCACCAATACGTTACGTTGACTATGCAAAAGACGCATTTCACCGGTGTGTGTAGCCAGGCCTTTAGAGCACGGTGGTGAAAGATTAAAAGGCAGTCAAGAGGGAGATATACCTGGCTATATTGAGAGCTATATTCAAATGGACCACTAGCAGGAACCAGCAGTTTTTTTGGTTGCGAGGCATCATAGTATGTCAGAGGGTTGTCACTGGTCATCGGGCTGCAATCATGGTAGTCACCTTCTAGCAACCTGCTGACTCTCTGAGATGTTTGACCTTGAGAATCGCTCAAACTAGCGCAGAGGTCAGCGTCAGTCATAACTTTGTAGTCTGTATCATGAAAATCAGTTTTTTGTGTATATGCATTGAGAGCCCGCTGATTATATTGTCCATTCCTCGGATACCCATACGTACAATTTTGATCTTGGGTCAGATACTGCGGCCCTTGATGGTAGCTCTGCCCACCAACCGGGTGAGACTCATCCGGCTTGCTAACACCATTCTGGCTTGACTGGTGAGACTGCAAAGGTTGCCAATTGTACGGAATGTTAAAAGACTGAGCAGCAGAGGCCAAAGTTCGAGCGTAGTCACTGCTGCCGGCCTGCCTCTCATACATCAGATCTTCTTTGTCAGCGTCATCCATTGAGATGGCCTCGTGCAGAAGCTGTACCATGTCAGCAGTCTCCATACTATCAATAGGCTCAGCAGCGCACAAATTGTCATAGATATCAGCGGGTGATTTGTTGTAACTGTCTGTCCTTGAGCGCCCTTCAAAGAAGAACAACAGAAATAAGCCGCCAGAAACAGCCAATAATTAGTACGGGTGCAGAACTGATCTAGCAATAAACATAAAAAGAGCAAACAAATGGACATGTTATCATAGGAGACAATGTGTGGTCTTGTAGCCCGGGTGCTTCATTAAGAGTTCTTATATCAACATATAAACAATGATGGCTCCAGTCTCAATGAGCTCTTCATGAGACTTTAAACTTGGCAAAATTCAAAAAGCTTACTCATACCTTTCCTTTGTGACATGATAAAGGTATCATGTCACAAAGGACATGATATTGGATAGCACCAATAAATGTGCTATTGGTGCTATTTAGCACCAATAGCTAAATAGCATTGGTGCTATTTGTATGATAGCATACATATGTATGCTATCATAAATGTATGATAATTATTAGGATTTTTAATACTTGCTCTATTCCTTCAAAAGTATGATAAACAATCATATGATCTAACATTAGATTAGTATTGCAGTCTGTAAATCTCATGAGATGAAAGTGGACATTCACTCTACTAAATTCTTTTTTTTCTGACATATATGTTAAGCTAACGAACTTGAGATTGAAATCCTGTCAAACCTTGACATGCCAAGATATCCGTACTGATATTTACTTTGTATGTTCAAACTGTCATATATTGATGCAGACATTCTTATAAGAATAAATTGCTTTAGTTTACTTCATTCTGGAATCCAAAAATAACAATAAATACTTCAAGTAATTGCGTATAGAATTAAAATTAAGGCATTCCATAAAATAATGTGAAAACAAAAACATTTACCAGTAAAAGCGTTGATTATGTTACTCTATTATGGCTTTACCACAGAGACATCTGAATGGAAATGCAGGTTTGATAATGTCTAGATTTGACAGTAAGGTGATAGAAATATGTGACAACTTCCTTAGATATAGTTTAAATTAACTGTATCTACATATTTTATTATTTTTAAACTATGCTTGTTATTTTTAATCTTACTTTCACTTACAAAATTGTGCCCTTTTAAAGAAATTTTGATTATTATATGCTAAAAATTACTTCAAGTTAAGACAAATATTTGCTCAAATTTTACATTCTATACTGTATGTTAAAAATTCATGTGTAGATGTGATCGTAAGTCACTGCTGTAGCAGGTTATGCAGCATTGAAGTCGATGTATTTACAAATACCAACACGAAAGAGACAACTATGCATCAAGTCAGAGTATATGTTGATATGAACAACTGCACAAGCTTTAGTAAATACGCACAGCCAACCAAACACACTACAACACGAAATGCAAATGTGTCTACATTCATTTTGCATGAACTAGAAAAGGACGAAACGCTTTTGGTTTGGTGCTATCCAATAATCCTGTGTTACACCCTAAGTATATGGTATGAATAATGGCAAAGCAGTTGTGTAATAAATAGCTTATTTGTATAATATTAATTTTTATGAAAATTTTGTTTTACAAAATGAGATTTATTCCTAAAAAGTTAGAGCTCTGCAGATGAAGCATGGTTTCTCATCTTGGCATACCAACTAAAAATTTATCTGTTTACTAAAGGCCCGCAATCTTTTGTAAAAATAAACAGCAGTTTTGTACGACTCAAAAAGGCCATCATCATCAAGACCTGCTTATCTCTACAATATATCAAGTAGCAGGCTTTATAATAAACATTTATAGCAGAAAGACATCCGAGTTATAAAAAGTTTTGATCAAAACAGCGATTACAAAAAAATTACCAAACTTTTGAGTTTTGAACAATATTTTATGTGCCATGAAAGGATATAACTAGTGTTACAGTAGAAATATTAAATAACTGTCTTGTCTTGGTGGAATATGCTTGTCAGGTTTCATCTTATTAAACTTGAAGCATGAACAGTTGATTGTTGCTACGTTCTTGTTAGGCTTGTATTGTTCAGACATTGCTACAGGATCGAGTTGTAAAACTATGATACAAAACCTGCAGTAACGAAGGTCCCAAAAAGTACCGTGTTTCACTAGAGTTCAGAGTGAACCTACGTGAATACAAAGCAATTTAATTTATTAAAATTCTACCTCTTCTTCTCTCAATAAGCATGACTATTTGGCTATCATAGCGATGCGTGAAGACATCAAGTTCACAAAGAGATGGTGAGTGAAATAGACAGACATACTACCTGCTGGGCTATGCACTATGGTTCATTTAGCTGGTGATGGCTGGGTATTGTTATCTGGATGATGTGCCATTGTTAATGTTTGATATTGGCTAGCAATTCCATAAAAACTTCATTACCTTGGTTCTTTTAATTAACCGCACTATTAGAAACTGATTTAAAACATTCATTTTGCCCCATTTAAAGGTCACACCAATGTCCCAAAGTAATTTTAGATGTAGTCAACAGTACACCAAATGCCATCAAAAGTTCACTCTATAAATATAAGAGCTGATCACAGACCATGATCATAAACTGATCAAACTTTATGTCATCAACTCTTGTATTTCTAATATAATAACTACAGTGATACATGATGGTTATCCCTGAGCCCATGCTGTACAATAGCAACTCTGAAAAGTTTCTAATGTCTTGTCAAAATACAAAATTTGCTGCTTATGGTGAAGCAAAAATTGAATAATATGCATTTAATTTAAGTAGTTGCTTATCACAACTGATACTGTAGATGAGCCAAATTTTAATCTGACAATCATCTATATAGCCTACTAGCCGGATGCCTGGCATTGCACGGGTAATAAAAGAGTTCTTGTACAGAAAATTTTACTTTTAATCAACATATTTAACATCAACATTTACTATTCTAACTTTTAAATGAGGGTTTTTGTTTATTTCTGTGAAGTGTGCTATTTCTGTTTACTGTGTTTATTTTTATGTAATTCATACCACACCGGGTGCAGTGCCTATTACAGATCTATACTGATTGCAATACTCTTGTTGGCTATATGAGTTTACTACGCATTTTTCTTCACTTATGGGCATGCATTTTACTTCTGGTGTGGCTTCACAGATGTTTCTTCTGGTATGGCTTCACGCATAACGCTAGCTGCAGTGTTTAACGTGAAGCCATGAAAGATATGTATGTGCCAAATTTATTCCATGGTATAGCCAGTTGGACAATGTAGTATATTGGATAAATGGATGTCCGCAGAACTGGAGGTTGTGAGTACAAATTCAGTTCGCAGCAGATTTCTCATTCTTAAAACTATCGCTATAGCTGGACAGATGGAAGTGCAGATAGACAGACCAACAAACACCGACATTCATATAGATATAAATCTCAGTGTTTGTCTGTCGTCCGTGTGTCCAGTTAGAGCGGTAAAGTTATAGGAACGAAAAATCCCCTTCCCACTGGAATTGAACTCAGAACCTTCAGTTCTTCAGACAGGCATGCTATCCATTACACTACACGCCATAGTGATTAATAATTGTGCACATACTTATTACACGGGTTAAAATACACACACTTCAAGTGCTGCGAAAATACTATTAGTTACTACTAGCACGGTCGAAGATAATGACTGCGTGAGAGATCATGACGCTTTAAGCCTGGTTCCCATATCGATTGCGAGACTCCGGCGGTAACTTCCGCAGCAAAACGCTTGCGACGCTAGGCTCAGCAGCATATATTCACATAAAAGCTGCATCGCTAAACATAATCGCATAATCAAATAAAATGTTCGCTCGCCATGCCGTTTCTATAATGGTGACCTTTACCCGTACATTGCATTTCGGGAAGGTTTTGCCAGAGGCCTTTTGCCAAATTTGAACGGCGCTAAACTGTTGCGATGCCCCTGAAACTACCGGCAGTCCTCGGCGGTACAAGGCATGTAGGTTCCCATTTCATCGCTAATAGCCTGTGGTGCTGTTGCCGGTGCTTTGCGACGTATCTGGGAACCAGGCTTAACATAACGAGATTATAAGCATAATTATAAGCACAAGCTGGCTTCGGAAAAACGGACAGAGCTTTTATTATAGTAAAGATTTAGACTAGCTTAAGTTATTCAAATTCATTAGGTAATTATTTTACTACTCATGCAATGGCGAGCATTCATCTAGTTATTCTGTTAAAAGCAACATTAATGTTGGAGTTGCCAAAAATTTCTAAACAAGATAAATATAAATGAATACTGCTGAATCTATATATATATAAATCTCAAAGTTTGCGTGTGATTCGGTTTGTCCAACTATAGCTATTAAGATGTCGATATGTAGAATCCGTGTCGCAGAAGATTTGATCTTGGAACCGCCCATTCCCGAGACGATATGCTAAGCCATTGAGCTACGCGAAATTGATGGATTCATTGGGCGATATATGTTGCTATGTGGGTAAAAATACGCATACCGCTCATCATTACGGCGCTATGTCATTTTATGCTTGTTCTCACAGCTACTATTAGTAAGTTTAGCGATACTAGCTTACTCAAATTAGCCAAATATGCCAGGCTAATGGCAAGTAACTACATTACCTGTCACTGTTTATAAGCTGATTTTTAATACTCCGCTAGTCACACATACATGTAAAATAGTATTTATTAAGGATTCTATACTAAACAGTCAGTATGATGGATTCTATACTAAACGGTCAGTATGATACTAGATCAGTAATATTAACTTTGACCAAGTAAAGCATTTCAAAATTACAGCCTAAATGTGTCTTAACAAATCCAAAGCATATTGATTCCACAACCATTTTCTGTTGACTAATGTACTTGTATAAGTTTGGTAGCGATGAAAAAGTGCAGTTTGCCATTAACATAGTAATTGATTTATAGACAGACCATAATTAATTACTATTATGGTTACTACAAACCAACTAACGCTGGCCATGTACATACTAATAGTTCCACACTAACGGAAGACATGGTCACTAAAACTAGTAAAGCTAACAATTTGAAAAACTGACACACAATAAAAACGCAACTATGAATTCTTCTCAGTTTTTTTCAGCCTGTCTTGCAAATGCAGGGCATAAACATAGTTGCATGATTATCTGTTTAAATCAAAAATTGGTATCTAATATTTTTGGCTGCAAACAAGAAAGTGACCGGAGATTTACAAAATTATCAAAACTTACATAAAATGCAAGATAACTGCTGAAATCGCACGATATTTCACACGAAGCCGGTTGTACTACTAAGGGAACGGCGTTAGTAGGGTTAGGAGCTTTTGTGTATAGTTGTACAAATGGTAAGGAAAGGCAGAGTGTGAGAGCAGAGTACTACCCATCACGCAGTGTCTTGGAAGAAACAGCTGCCCAGATATTCTTAATGTTGCACATTAAGCAACTTTTCAGATACATGCTAAACTGTTTCCCTAATAAACAGATTTATAATAATTTAAATATAATATAAATAATATAATATAAAAATATAAATAATTTAAAATAATTTCCAAACTAAAATTGGGATAAAAAGTGAGTTGAAGTTTAGCACACAAAAAACAAAAGTCTACAATATGATTAGCATTTTTTACATTCAAAGTATAACTACGATGTGGCTAGAAAAAATAAAATATTCCCCAAATCACGTAAAAAACTCAACTGCAATAGACACTTTTTATTACATTTTATCCCACAACTATTAAGTAATAAAATGTTTAATCTTTGATTAGATTTAGCCTTTCGAAGGTGTTAATAGTCAAATGTTGACTCCCTGTTTGTACTATCATCATAGCAATTTACAGAAAAGCTGACAGCGTAGCAATTATTTCTGATATATCTTAATCTCCAAAGCTAATCTCTCCTCTACAACTAACTCATTGTTGTTCAACAAAACAGCTTTTGATTGGTTAGCTCATACTTAGGAACAGCCTCGCTTAGTACGTTAAGACAAATACTGGTTCAAGTTTTGTTGTAAATCAAATAATTTGCATGCAAAGGTGATGGATCACATGACTACATATGACCGTATAAGTAGTACAAAATATTTGGTAACGCAAGCTCATGGGAAAGTGATGATGGAGGGTTATTGTACTAGGATTAGGTTCTTCATAAGGTTCTGCGTGCTTTTTTCGTTAAATAAGCATTTTTAAAGCGTCACTGCAACAGTTATTTTTATATTGTTATGAAAAAGTTACAAAATCCATTTTTTCGCTGCCCTTAAAAGGTTCTGTTAGGCCACGTTCAGGTAAAACAAGCATGGTTAGTCGAGACTAGTTATTTTTTGAGCTGTGGTTGTATATGCTTACACATCTTGTGTAGTGTATGCTTACAGCTTTGAGCTGTGGTTGTATATGCTTACACATTTTGTGTAGTGTACGCTTACAGCTTTTCGAGTATGCAGTGTATGCTTACAGCTTTTCTATGCTTGTATGCTGAATCAATAGATTCAGTGTACGCTTACAGCTTTTCTTACAGTGTATGCTTACAGCTTACTTTCGAGTATGTAGTGTATGCTTACAGCTTACTTTCGAGTATGCAGTGTATGCTTACAGCTTTTCTTACAGTGTATGCTTACAGCTTTTCGAGTATGCAGTGTATGCTTACAGCTTTTCTTACAGTGTATGCTTACAGCTTTTCGAGCTGTGGTCGTATATGCTTACACATTTTAGGCAGTTACAAGGAAACTGCTGCTTCTGACTTAAAATTTAGTGTTCCTACATAAGACTCTGCTCAACAAGGCGGTATAAACAGATTGTTTTGCCTAAAAATGGTCCCACAGGTTCTTTAAGGCCTCACAGTGGACCCTGTCATACAATTTTAATTCGTTCCAATGTTGGCATCGTATAGCCAAAATGTCGTATAGAGGAGTATAGAAACCCAAAGTAATTATCTAATGCAAACACACCTTGGCAAAAAATATCAAAATTTTATATTCGTACCGTACAAATATTTAAAAATTAGTAACAAAATAGTATGTTAACCTTAGTAACTATAGTTACCTCCAGTAGCTTTACTATATTTAGTGTACTTAGGGGTTATGATCTGCAATAAAATGTAACATTACAATGTACTGTGAGCAGTACTAAAATGTAACATTACAATGTACTGTGAGCAGTACTAAAATGTAACATTACAATGTACTGTGAGCAGTAATAAAATGTAACATTACAATGTACTGTGAGCAGTACTAAAATGTAACATTACAATGTACTGTGAGCAGTACTAAAATGTAACATTACAATGTACTGTGAGCAGTACTAAAATGTAACATTACAATGTACTGTGAGCAGTAATAAAATAAATTTCGCTTACTAAACAAGTACTTGAAGCTAAGTTTTAGTATTAATTTTATTAAACTAAACTTCAAGTTTGACATCGTCTAAAATCTTATCATCTACCTGTTGCCTGGTTCCTTTTCACTATAATTTCAAAAGAATAAAGCTGAACTGAGAGGGAGAGAGAGAGAGCATTGTATCTTTTTAGGCATTGTGGGAGGGAATAGCATATCAGCATCTTCATTATTTCGACATATTCAGCCTTCTAACTGCTAAATCTTAATTTCGAGAAAAATCTTTGTTATTATTGTATAGTGAAAAAAATTTCAAATGGCGGAGACGAAAACACATTATGTGTGACATCGTAGGGTGAACAAATCATATGACAGGGACATCGTACCCGGAGACGTGCTGTATTTCTGAGATAGCACACACTGCAAACATTTGTAACATCGTACCGTGGTGGGTCGGGCTGGGGGAACTAGTAATCGGATCTGTTGCCTTCAGCTGTTCACAGTTGGAGTCGTCAACATCCTGTTTCAAGGGAGGCGACGATTGAAGGTCATTGTTTCTGTACATTTCTAGGCTGTTGGAAAACACTGAATCTCCTGCTTTATGTGAGGACTTTTCTATCTCTAGAGCCTTCTGTTTCTGCACCTTAGGTATGCGACCCATCTTAATTGCTGTAGCAAGGATATGACATGTTTTAGTACTCACACAGTGCAAGGCACCCTCGCCTACTACCATTGCAACATGCATCGCCTACTACCATACACATCCTACATGATGTGGGGCCATTATTAAATTCAAAGGAAGCAATGTTGAATAATGGCAGAGAGGTATTTTTATTACAAAGGCTCTAGAGGCCGATACTTGTTAACCTCAAACTACAAAGTATAGTTATTCTGCTACTAATTCTTATATCATAAATCTGATCTTTCAACGGTGATTACAAAAAAACTGCCTTATACACAAACAAGCACCAATGTATAACCTTTTTTATACAAGTGCTCCAGGAGCATCAAAAAATATATTTCTAATGTAGCAGACTGAGAGGCGCAAGTCAATCTGGCTAGTCCATGCGAAATACGTGTACACTGGCATAGATGTAATAAGTCATGGCAGCAATGACACAATGACATCTTCGCAACTATCATGGACCAATAATAAGACATGATATATAAACTGCAAAATGTTAGAAATTGTAGTAGGAGAAAGGAGAGGAGAAAAGAGGGGCTGGAAAGGACAGCTGAAGAGAGAGAAACAGAACAGGAGAGCAAAAAAGAGAGGGGCAGAAAAGAACAGCAGAAGAGATAGGGGCAAAAAAGAACAGCAGAAGAGAGAGAGAGGAGGAAGAAAGGACAACAGAGGAGAGATGAGCAAAAAGGGACAACCGAAAAGAGAGGGGCAAAAAGAACAGAAGAGAAAGTGGCAGAAAACGACAACCGAGGAAAGAGTGGCAGGAGCGGTCAACAGAAGAGTGAGGGGCAGAAGGTGTTAACAGAAGAGAGAGGGGGGGGGGCAGGAAAGGACAGTAGAAGAGAGAGTGGCAAGAAACGAACTACTGGAAAAGAAAACACAAGTTAGATGCGCTCACCAGCAATAGCCATGCCGAGCTTAAGACATCTCTTGTACCTGCATAACTTGCATTTGATTCTATTGTCAGGTTCGATAGCGCACTCCTCATTGTTGAGACACTTGTATTTGTCGGCTTTCTCAAGGCTTCTCTTAAAGAAGCCCTACCAATGAAAAATCCCAAATAAGCCGATATTAATGACAGACTGTTTCTAGGACATATGTCAGCCCTGAGAAATGCAACTGAGACATCGATAACTGCATGGTTAACCAAACACTGGTTAACTCAGGAAAAGTAATAACCAGCACCTGATTATGCTAACTGAATTAAGTGGTCTAACCAACCACTATCAACACCACTAGTACTTAACTGCGCTAGCCCTTGTCTCGTTGAAACCTTTTCAAACTATAAACAAGGCTAATTTATACCGCTCACAAATGTCTTACATTTTCATCTCCAATGCGAGCTCTCAGAGCTCTTCATACTTTTTTGATATGACATACTATATTCAACAAGATAGAGTACCTTGCAACCCTCGCATGTATTAGCTCCATAGTGATTGCCTGTAGCCCGAGCATTGCATACACGACATTTTCCAAATGGGAAGGGAACGGCTCCTTTTGGCATCCTTGAATCCTCTAACTAGCTCACAAGCTGTAACCGAGTACTCTTATAAGATAGTCGGATGTAACATCTAAAATGTTGTAAAGACCAAAACGGATACAGTTGCTATGCTTGCTTTGGTAACTTGTATGAATGACAAGCTGATAAAAAGCAATGAAAAGCTGCATATATATTTTAAATTATAACAAATAATAGACAATAAATAAATTTATAAGATATAAAAAATTTCTATTTAAAAATTCTTCAAATGCTTTGAAGAATGGTTCTTCATAGCATCAATCAACGCATAGACCCACAAAAACTGCTGAGATTTGTTCCTTTGAAAGGTGCTGTACCTACAA
This sequence comes from Watersipora subatra, assembly GCF_963576615.1. NCBI lineage: Eukaryota > Metazoa > Bryozoa > Gymnolaemata > Cheilostomatida > Watersiporidae > Watersipora > Watersipora subatra. The sequence goes on along the minus strand of NC_088710.1, from coordinate 57,600,830 downwards.
TGTTTCTCTTTTGAAGAACCCTTCCAACTGAGGACCCTTCCACTTTATGGAAACAATAACCTTATAAGATTTAAACTGCCAGCAGCGCTACCTAGTTTTGTTTTAGAAACCGTGTGTTGTAATTTCCTACCATCTATTATTAGCAAATGTTAAAGAATGTAGCTCAACTTTGGTTTAATCTTCAACTAAAAACTTCAAATATTTATTACTAACAAACTCATAAATACAAATAACGTCAAGAGTCATTGAAATTGTAAACCAAAGCGATATACAACTGACAAAGGTTTACCACCACGTAAACTGTTCTCAGCAACTGCGTTCAACAACAGCAATTATACTTAAGATAAACAGCAGTTGCTGGCAGCGATGTCTAGTCACGCGTGCAATTTCACTTGCCTGAATGGGTTGCCACAACTGTATATAGCTCGTAATAAGACTCCCTTAAATAAACTTCCTAGCGATCGTTACTAACAAAAATACTTGCATCAAATATTACAAACCCAAATTTTAGCGCGATCTGGCTAAGGGATCTCACAACTCAACTCTTTGTAACGCAGTATCCAAGAAGAGAATGATTAAAGGAATTCTATCGTAGAAAGAAAACCAAACATAAATCATTACATGCCTGAAACCATGGTGACAACTAGCAGGACTATTAAGGCGAGTAGTAAAAAGAACCTGAAAGGAACTCCTTAAAGTTCATCTGTCCTGTAGAAAGTGTTTTAAACACTCTTGATGGTATACATTCAGGAATCTCATACAGTTACTGATGGACGTGGAAGACTACATACACTGAAAATACTCTAAACATATTATGCCCATCATATACTGATTATCAACATGGAGAAATATTGAGTTTTGCTTAGCGTTTGTTTAGTTATTCCAAAATTCATCCCTAGCATCAGGTATTTTATAGTGATTTGTATTGGGCCTAAGGCTATGCAATCTGATTTTTCTACCAAAACAGTGACATAAAATCATCCTTGACCCTTACTAGTTCAGTAATCTGGGACAAACCTGAAATGTTCAACTTTGACCCCTATTGCTAAATGAATAATTACCTATAATTGGCTAATCAACTTGGCAATTTACATGATATAGCCATCGATATTGCTGTATATTTTTTATCCTACACTATCTGACTATTTTAGAAACAATTTCTTTTTTCAACTCAACCAATCAAGTTCATTCCGTCATCTATGTCGTTGGTGTTGGCATTGCTTGAGAACAAAACCCAAGGCTACTAGCATAGACAACTTTGGTTAGGTAATATTTTTTAACTAGTCTGATACAGCAATATCTAATCATTTAACATAACCATCCTCATCAACAATGTAATTGTTAACCTTCAGTTAATTGTCTTCAACTGTATTCAAGTGTCTTGTCTTCATTTAATAGTCCCTGAACATATATCGACATGAGTGACTCATCACTAGCTTGAATAATCCTTCGCCGATGAGATACGATCAGATCCGCTTAAGGCAAAAGGTATGCACATGTGGAAAAGCATAATGATATACAAGTCAGTACCTATACAAAATATAAGTTTTCAAGATTAACCACATCCTTCCAGACTCTTCCCTTCTGGATATAGTCATGGAGTCTATTTGATGTTAGATAGACATTACAGTTGATACATAAAGTATTATTACATGAACCGTTCAGGGGTAGCACAAACACTGGATAGGGGTGATTCAAAAAATTAGTAATGACTATGAGAAGATTGACCAGTGCATTAGAGAAAATGTTTAAAAGCCGTACCTGTTGTGGTAACTGTTCGTACATATCGTGTATGCCTGAAGGGAAACACAACTGGATAGTATTAGTTTACAAGCCAACATATTACTTTTACTAGAATCGGATACAGTGCATATTCATTACTACCCCAACTACAAAACCGTGTCACCAGAATTATTGAGTAAATGATTTTGACATGAAGGAGTATTTAACAACTCAACATGCTACTTCTAAGCATGGCCATACTGTCTCCAAACAATCCGTGGTCTTACTGCCTCCAACCAATCCGTGGTCATACTGCCTCCAATCAATCCATGGTCATACTGCCCCCAATCAATCCATGGTCATACTGCCCCCAACCAATCCATGATCATACTACCTCCAACCAATCCATGGTCATACTGCCCCCAATCAATCCATGGTCATACTGCCCCCAACCAGTCTGTGGTCATACTGCCCCCAACCAGTCCATGGTCATACTGCCCTCAATCAATCCATGGCCATACTGCCCTCAACCAATCCGTGGTCTTGCTGCCTCCAACCAGTCCGTGGTCATACTGCCCCCAACCAGTCCATGGTCATACTGCCCCCAACCAATCCGTGGTCTTACTACCTCCAACCATCCATGGTCATACTGCCCCCAACCAGTTCGTGGTCATGCTGCCCCCAATCAATCCGTGGTCATACTGCCTCCAACCAATCCGTGGTCTTACTGCCTCCAACCAGTCTGTGGTCATACTTCCCCAAACCAATCCGTTTCTGGCCTAGTTCCAAGCAGTTGAGAAAAGCTACTGAGGAAGAATGCTATCATAATGAGTTCCTTCTCTTGTTATGATAGTTGTCATTCATACCTTATGTGTAGCTATCATGCATTTCAACATGCCATTCCAGCGCATCACTCTTCTTCTCTTATACTCTATTGAGCAAACAAAAGTTTTGCTAGTTCCGATTACAGTAACCACATAACCAAGACAATATGTCAAACACAATGCCAATAAATTGGTATGCTTTAGATGAACTGCCAAAACATGATAAATTGAATACTAATAAGCTAAAGAAACTGGTTTTCTTTTTCAAAAACCAGACTATAAGCTTACCCACAGTTTGATAACAGAAGATTGACTTGTGTAAGTTTGTACAACTACCAGAAAGCATTCTAGTTAGCCGATTGCAACAGCTGTTTCGATGTTTGATTTGGCAGCATTACCCACTTGCTCGCGTTTGTGTGTATGCTGCTGCCCTTACAACTAACAGGCTCTAATAGTTATACAGAGATTACCTGGTATAACTGATTCGAATCTATTCGAAGCATGGTAACCTGGAGAATGTCTATACATTCTCTTTCAAGATGGTCGAAGAATTTAGTAAAATTATTTAGAGAACTGCAATATTAGATTAAAGGTATATATTATCACTATGGCAATTCTTGGAATTTTTAGAGGAATTAGTAACTAAATTTGTAAATTTATAGTAAGATTCTCGAAAACATCGAAATCATTAAGAATCGCCAAAAACTGTTACCTTGTCATATTGGTATAAGCCTATTTGCTATTTGTATTACAATCTCATAAAAACTCGCTTGACTTGCGTAATTGGCAAATTTGCTTACCAGAAATTACAAATAGTAATGTGTTTGTCGATAGAACACAGATCATTGAAGCTGCATATGTTGAATATAGTCGCTTAATGTGAACTTCCCCAAAATGATTCCTTGTCAACAACCTGGCCTCAAGGGCCTTTGTCAATTGCGATCAATTGTTGAAACCTTTAAGCTAGCATGAGTCTTAATGCTAAAAAAAGCCTTCCTCTACAATAATACGCTAGCTTATCAATTGCAGCATCTGAAACTGCTGCCGACATAGCAACGAAATGCTCTTTTTACCTTTGATTGATATGTAAACTTCCTAGCAAAAAATATTGTAGTGGTTGCCTCAGTTTCTTCACCTAAGGAGTAGTAACTAAAAGATTTTTCATTTTCAATAAGCGAATACCTTCTATCCACAGTCTAAGGTATCAGTAGATTGCTAAGCTTGTTCTATGCTGGGTTAAATGCGTGCAATGGGAGAAGCTTATTCTAAATCACCAACCAACATGCCACAACAGATCAGCACAACACGGCAAGACGCCTGTCATAGCGGCCATTAAATTGACAAAGTAGATAGGAACCGCTACAACCACCTACCAACCTATCCATGTCGCTACAGACATTCCCAAACCTGTTTGACTTATATCCTACTATTTGTATAAACCTGACCATTTCTATCAAACTTCTCATTTTATATCCATCTTTCGCATACCTCTTTGACAAGTCTGTAATGAATACTCATTTTTAGCATTTTCATGATGCTTGTGTATTTAGAGTTTTGATTAGACATGCTACGAGTAGTCACTAGTAGCATGACCGAGTCTATCAATAACCCATACAGCATTCCTGAAAAGTCAGACAGCAAGCAAGTATGAGAGACAGACCATCACCTGTCAGTTTGGAAGCGATAGGTAATGCCAATTGAGACGTTGCACTGAGAGTGCGAAGTAGGGCAAAAATTTGGCCTACTTATCGCTGAAAGATCGCAATTAAGCGGCCTAGCAGTGATGTAGAACAAGACAATGTCAAAGCTAGGTCATAAACAAGTCGCTGGTTTACTGTTGTTTATTAATCATTCAGGGATTAAGTGTATCGTGTCACAGAGGAACCATATTAGCTATGCAATATGTCCATGGTTGAGTATAGTGAGGATATACATAGTGGCAAAATTATTAGAAGGAAATGGTTTTTTGTAGTTCCATTGCATTCACATAGCCCAACAAAAGAACTTAACCTATTATATAGAACTAAATTATGAGTTAATCAGATTTATACAAGAATTTTGCACAAGACTAGAAGACACATTTTAGTTGAAGCCTTGACAGATGATGCATGTTCAGAAGCAACACTTGACTTTTAGAGGCTGTTATTGAGGTCTTTACACAAGTTTGCCAGATCAATTACATGCAATATTTTTATTTGAAAAATATTAATCAGGAACCTCATAGTGAAAGTATAAAAACATTTGTTAGTCACAAACATTCACTTTTTATTTCATATTCACATTCCTTTTTATTCTTTTATTTCTGGTTTTAAATTTTACTAGGTCACAGGCAAATATGAGTAAATTGTTTCAGTTTACAAAATTTTTCCGGCGGCTCAATTTAAAAGAATATATATTTAATGAGATTTTAATAATCAAAATTAATATAAAAATAATTTTATAACACATTATCTATAAGATATTTCATTTCCTGATAAAACCTGTGCTACTATTCACTACCTATTAATGCATATTACAATTTTACACCAGAATTGTAACCACCCCACAAAATTTACTTATACTACACAAAAATATAAATTATCATATCAAAATACACAGTCAAAAGCTGCAACTGCAATTTTAAAGATAAGACTGGCCAAGTTGTCTCTCTGGTATTGTTCACATATCTCATCTTGAGTAGACAACTCTATTTGAGTTCACCTAGGTTTGGGCAAGCAGCCCAGAGTTAAAAAGAAGTGATGATTATTCAGTGCCAGCTGTAACAATAGTAAAACAAATGCATTCTTCAAAATCATTCAATCAATAGCATAACCCCAATGCATTTTTAAAATTTATGTATTCATTGTATTGATTTGTAGCCTAGCATAGTTAAATAACATAAATGAATGGCCCATACCCTGCTCATGTTTGTAATGCCTAATTTCATGCCATCTTTTTATACTATTATGTACTCTTGGCTGTTTCTTTTTATCATAAAACGTTACAGATAACAGTAATTTTGGTAGCATTGCAAATAAAAGATAGTCATGCTGTGCACTTTTAATTAAAACTGCACAAGTCAAGTGCAATACAGAATTTACCAATACGAACTGAAGCACATCAATGAGTTCAAGCATTTGCGTTAACTTCTTGCTCATAACAGTGCTTATTGCAGAGATAACAAATAGGTTCCTAATTTTATAACGAATCAAGGTTCAAAACAGGAAGCAAAATTTCTGCTTTCAAAAATTATGCAAAAATGTGTAGCAACTGATGGAAAAATTAATAAGACATGTGGGGCATCGTATAAGTATGCAAATATTAGTTAAATGCACATAAAAAAACACATGCAGTCAACATTTTGTGATTGCGAAATGTGTTGGTTTGAGTTGCATTTATTGCTATCTAGTATAATTTGCATCTTTACCGTCGTTCCAGCAACTTCTGTAATAGATTAACTCTAGCCAGAATCAAAATTCCCATGAGTTGAACTCGGTTTCCATACAATTCTCTATAACAATTATATCGGTAAAACGTCCGATAACATTTACATTGTAACTAAAAACATGAAGTGAAACGAGATTAGTTGTTTTAATCAAGTTACGTTTACAAATTAATAGTACAAAATAACTTATTTTAAAAATAATCAATTATACTCAAAAGTTATAACAACTGAAGTAAAATAGTCGACGAGTAACGATAAAAACAATCAGCAGATAGCCAGCAAAGACGAAACGATAAAAACGTATTGTGAATTCAAAGATTAATTGCACATCGCAAAGAGAGTAATTTGTAAAAAAATATTGTTTTCATCTAACTCTATGCATGCTCGAAGTCATTAGAATACGATACTGATTCTCTCAAACTGACTAACTAATTAAGAGATAGCTAGATACTAGATAGTACAAAACGAACACGACTTTTTTACCGGAAACCATGCTGACATGTTTTGTAAGGATTGCTAAAAACGCAATTAGTCACGCTGTTACTCAAATCGACCGCCTACAATTTGGTTTCTATATTAGCATTGGTGCGCCAAAAGGAAACAACTTCAAAGAACTATCCTACAACAAAGATCGGGTTCGCCGGATACATTGTTTTTGTTAGCTTTATAGACTTATTAGGGTTACCAAAAATTAAGCATCGATATTATTGACATCACATCTCATTAGAATTATCTACTCCAACAATAAAATAAAAGTTATATTTGTGCTGTTGAAAATTAGTATGAATGACTGGAATTAGTAAGTTTTTAAAGTTTGGCAAATTTCTAGGCAATTGTAAAAATTTTCAACACCATACCTGGGCACGGACGGGCACGGACGAACCTTACTTAATAATACTACTAATAAGCTTTTCGGTATGAACATCAATTTTCGAAAGTATATATACATGTATATATAACTTTAAAAATACATTTACATGTATACTACATAGAGGACTGCATGTATTTTTTCAAATTTTGATGTACTATCTCATGCAAATAAGGCATAAACCAATAATATACAGCCTCCCATGGAGGGCTGTATATCATTGCATAAACTTAAGTTGCTCTTTTAAAAACTGTTCGACTTCAAACTGCACATAGTAGCCAACTAAAATGTTCTTATCATAAATTTTACTAAATTCCATGTAACTACTCAGATTTCTTGTTTAAACATCAAAGTTAATGATTCCTTATAAAATTGTATAAAGGAATGCTAACACGAGGCCTTTGTTGAAATTACAAATGCAAATACTACCTTAGTATTTTTGCATGCTTAGCTCTTTTTATGGACCACAGGCTAGGCAAGCTGTGCTGTTGGCAAAAGGGCTCTTATCTACCACTATGGCTGTTTGTTTCAGCTATAACAACTGAGTAAGATCATTGTTTGCCAAACACTTAACATCTGTGCAGATAAATCTGGCTTGTATGATAGAACAACTTATAACTGTGTCAGCAATCTTGGTACTGCCACGTCAGCCACTGTAATGTTTTACTAGCTTCAGTCATAACATTTTACAACAGACATCAGCAAGAAGGTTGACCACAGGAAAAAGATGTTGGCTGCAAGAGTCTGCTTATCAAACATTGGAGTCAAACTTATCCTGCTGATAAGTTTGTGCACACTGGTCTGGGCAAAAGAGTCAAAGCCAGTGAAGTATCCAAAAAGTCAGCAAATGGATGTACTTTTTCCTCCTGATATTGACTTACCTAATAGTCCGGGATTACCCATCGGCCATCTTCGGCCTTTAGGTAAGTCTTTTACTTAAATTCTGAACACAAACAGTAGCTTTTCTAATAAAGAATTAGAGGTAAACAAAAATGATGAAGTGAAATCTCTTTAATGTTTTTTTAACTAGCATCATCAACAACCTAAACTAAACTTTGGTTTTTTGGTTTCAATAGTGTATAATAGGGATGAGAGTAGGTAAAATTGCGTTATATTCTCACCAAGGCAGTCTGCAGATCACGAGATTTTGACCAGCATCAACATGCCATTGCTTTTCTCAACTGTTCTACGTGTAACAATAACATAAATTAGATGATTTCACTTTGAAAAGGTCATATAGAAAGAGATTTTAGAAAATGCATTTAGGTGTGATAACAAAAGCTAGGGATGGGATATGAAACTGAGTTGAACTATTTTGCTGACAGTTACTAAACTAATTGTTCTTCATAGCATTTACTTAAACTGTGCTGGTTTAATGACAGCTGTAAATATTTTAGGTCATCAACGAAGAAGTGTAGGAGAAGTAACACAAGGTAATTCTAGCAGTACAGTTGGCAGAGAGCCTCTAGTGTTCAGGAATATATTTGTATCAAAGGAAGCTGAAAGTCTGTGGTCAAATACAGGAAATGCTGAAAATCTAAACAGGTAATAATCAAAATCAAATTGCAAAGGTTTTATTGTTAATTTAGTAATTTGCTAATCTAAATACCTTGTCAAGTTATGTCGTTACATGACAGCTACTAGCTTTTCTCTAGTAGTGTTCAAAACCAGCACTAGCGTACATTAATAATACCTGCACAAGAGACACGAAACATTTGCACCGTATCTTTCAACTAAGTGATTAATGACATATTTTTATATAAATAATTAGTATAAATGTGGTATAGTAATTAGTTTTTGCTATAATGACATTAAAGTTAGAGAGGATATCTCAATGAATGCTATTTGTTGATGTTTTAGCATGGAATCTATTCTTGTTTGGGTTGCTCAGAGGCAAAGAAGTGGGGCCACTTTCTACCAGAAGATGACATTGTCTAAATTTTTAGACAATTATGGTAGTGAAGAATGGATTCTTGACGAAGTGCTACACAAAGCTGCACTGAGAAATATTAAAGTAAGTAACCAATAGATAAAAAGCATTCAAGTGCCCTACTAGCAGAGTGATTAATAGAGAAACTAAAATTACAGATGTTCACCATCAGCCAACCACAATAGAACAAAATCGATCTTAGAGAAGCGACCGAAAATCTCAAGTTCTGACTTAGACACCATAAACATTAGTATATTTATTATATCTACTTTAAAACAAATTGTGATATGTTAATCTTTTAGATGCCGAAGGGATTTGAGTGCTTTTCAGAGAACTTGCTACAGGTGTCAAGCTCTTTGACAAGTGGTGTGACATCAGATGACATTAAAACAAGCACTACAAATCATCTACAATGTGTTGTGAAAGGAAAAAGAGATTACATTATACTGAGAAATGAAAGCGCAATTTCTAGTGCAGAATCAAAGCATCCGCAAGTAAGGTTACTTCTCTCAGTATTTATATGATAACTCTTGCTTTTTCTTCTACCTGTTTGTTTCATTTGTTTGAGTTATTTTGCTTCATTTGCTGCAGTTTTAACATACATGTAACTCAATATGATTTATGCAGTCAATCTGTGGAACTGATGCAACATTAGACATCAATGCTGATGAAGTAAATGTATTTGACAACCCTTGGATCGCATCAACTCACTGGAACCATGCCACACTGCAAAGTGGGGATTGTATCCTCTTACCTGCAGGTATACATAATTACTATTGGGTGACAAGCTTTCAAATTGTTTGTTACAGTATCATTATGACAATAGCGCCATTGATAAGAATGCCCTAAAAATATCTTTTCAATGGTTTTATGTTCATTTGCCTGTGTTCATCTGCCTTATCATTAAGACTGTGATTGAGATAACAGCTGATGTACCGTATCAATTTTTTTATAATAAAAAATGTTATATATCGGAGTACTTTTTTGTGCTAGTCACTCTATTTCATAACAGAAATGGTGTTTGGAAAATTATTTAAAAATTGCTTACATAAAGGTAATCGAGTTAATAATTGCTGTTGCTAATCATGTTTTTCTACCAGCTGTAAATTTTAATGGAAAGTGGTATTTATTTCTACGTTAGGCGCTGATTGGTCTGCCCAGATTAACAGCCATTTCAAGAGTATTTTTAGTAGGCAGCCAATAAAACAACCACCCATTGAATAAAGGTCTAAAGCTATTATGGCTTTATATAATAAAGCTATTATTATACTAGTTAATATTTTAATTCTGTTCTAATTATACTAGTATAATAAAGTAATTAATGAAGCTATTATAACAATTATATAAATTAGCACCCTGGCAGTCAGGTGTGCTGTGAGAGATCAACATGTGTGTTTATAAAACACAAAGAATAAGTGTGCGCACAATAATTCTAAACTACTGGAAGGCAAATGGTTGGTGCAGGTGCCATTGTGCTGGGTGGAAAAGCATTGTCTTGAGGGTTCGAATCCTGTATGATGACACATTTTTTTCAACTTTTTACCTTAGCTTCGAACAGACAGACAAAGCTTTTATATAGTAAAGATTGAATTGAATTACATGATAAAGTTATTATTATAGTAATAACTATAATAAAGTAATCAATGAAGCAACTATAACACGTATAGTAATTGAATTTAATTGTATTTTAGATACAGTTTTTCATACTACATCATATGGAGAATGTAAAACTCTAACCTTCAATTGGGGAAACAAAACAACTTGTAACAAAAAGGAGAAGACAAGCAATGAACAGTTGGAGCCATTTTTGTGTTCCAATGAAGACAACAGGGTAAGAAGGGATGGAACGGTATAAAAAAGATTTTGAGTCAGCATCCTTAATTACGTAAAGCCAAGGCCCAACAATTATTAGCTTTGACAATATTACCTTGTCTGCTTGTTAATGGATTCCTCTTGAATTTTGGAGATTGGCCCGTATAACTATACAAATTTTTAAACCACTCGGCATAAGGTATTTAAATAAGCGTAGTTCATTTATACAATAAAATGTTGTCTTTCTTGCTATAAAGTGCTCTATGCATACAGTAGAGCTATACTAAAGCTTGGTACATGTATCACATTTTATTCTTGCTGCTGAAAGCTTTGGGATGCTCAACCAAGCATCAGGTAATGAATAATTTATTCCTTACCTGACATTTGGTTAAGCATCGTGAAACTTAAAGTAGAATGAATGAACTTTCCTAAGAAGTTGTACATACACCAAATTTGTATTTGTTTCATGTACATGTATATTTATTTAGTTCAAAGTTGAAAAGTTGCTTTTTTATCAAATCGTTCTTTGCATTTGCATATCATAAATACAAGAAGACTCCAATAAAAAGTAGTTGTGCTTAAAAAAGTATACTTTATTTCCAAAGATTACGTTAAAGATTAAATAATTTTTGAACTGTTAAGTTGAGCAGTTAACAATATAAAAAGTTGTCATTTGATATTTGAATGAAATTCATTTATGAAAAGACAAAAATTTAATTCATTTAGTTTACTTGTCAAAGCACAAATGTTTTGCAGATGTTGTCATTGCAATTTGCCTCCAATAATATTAAAATGTATAATTTATTTCCTACACATATTTATCCGATCAAATCATTTTTTTTATCATAAATAGAAATGTGAAGAGCACAGCATCAATTAGCTGTACAATACAATAAAATTATTGAATTAGGATTATCACCACTTTATTCTCTTGCGACAAAGTTTTCTGCAATAAAGAATATTCTCTCACGATCATTTACAAACTGTTTTCATTCCTACTCATAGAATTGATTGTTTAAAAAAGTGACCTTGCATGTCTCATGTATAGGTGCAGCTTTGCAACTGCAGTTCAATGAAAAGTGTCGGTAGGTGGCAAGAACTCTTACCGAGTGTTATCAACAGAGATGGCTTTCTAACCAAATCATGTTTGGCTCACCTAACTAACTCTGAGGTAAGATAGTACCATGATAGTAGATTGTACTTCTATAACAACTATAGTCAGCTAGTACGCTGACAATCCTGTGCATCTTGAGAGATCGTCATGTGTAATAACTAGGTGCACAGTTATTCCTAGATGCGAAAGATTTGGGAATCTGAATATCTGGATTTGAGTGCAAGCATTTTTTTTAACGCTCTTATCGTGGCTTTAAAGAGACAGACGCAGCAGACAGACAGATACTCTTATTAAAGTAAAGATTTTTCAGTTTGAATATGTATTTATCATGAGCTACTCACTAATACATTTTACTGTAGAGCAATGATGATGCAGCTAACTACAGGGCTACCAACCATCTGTGTATTGATTGCTTGTACTGATCACTTGTATTGATCGCTTGTATTGACCGCTTGTATTGATCGCTTGTATTGATCGTCTGTATTGATTGCCTATATTGATCGCTTGTATTGATCACTTGTATTTACCGCTTGTATTGATCGATTGTATTGATCGCTTGTATGGATCACTTGTATTGATCATTGTATCGATCACTTTGTTGTGATACTAAGTTCATATAGAATTTGAGTACATTTTATTCTAAAGATTTTTTACCTACTAACTGATATATCTAGTTTGATTCATAACAATATACTAAAACAACTTTTGTGTAAATAAAGCAGGTATATTTATAAAATATCTGGCAGCCTTTGAAAATTAAAAGTCTCAAGTTAAAATATTCAATCATGCTATCTATGTTCAACAGGCCTATTAAAATTTTAGATAAACGTTATGAAATGAAAAAAAAATTTTTTAACGAGCATTGCTTGCTACATTATCATGAGGATGATAGATAAATATATTAAGTTGCGCTGTTCAACACATTTATCTGATGAAATACTTTACTAGACCACATTCACAAGTCTTAGCTACATGTACATGCTAGTCATGTACATGCTAGTCAGAACCAAATCCTCCAACTAATTACTCAAACTGAAGACTACTTGTCATATTTATAACCTGACATTCCACTTCAACTTGGTTTTATTGCAGGAAGATTCTCTGAACCCATTGGGCATCTTTAACAAAGGTCCAATTCTACTCGAGGACATTAAGAAGCTTTCAACTGCAACTATCAAGATGATCATAGAAATGGCTTGCCCAACGGCAGCAGAACATATTCATGATGAGTTGTAGAACGCAAAGATGAAGATATACTAGTAGCATTATGTGAATTAGTGTAGCACAAGGTTACTATTAGTTATAGTTTTGTGTCTATAGAAGCATTCGGTAGTAATTTAGGCTAATGCAACATTTCCAACTATTTAGACAACATGTAGCAGTTCACACATGCAGTAAAACAACATCCTATGCTTACTGCTGTTGTTGAATTTTTTAACACACCCAATCTATTGCTTTTATAAAAGTTATTTACGTCTAGACAAAGAAACTAATGTTACTAAGTTATTAATGTTAGTAATTATTGGATCTTCTGTGGATGTGTTGCTGAGGATTCGTTTGCTCATGGAAACCACCATAACAAAACTTACAATTCAACAGCGAGTGTTGAGTACGTTTTTGCCATTAATGAAGTTGGCACTCTGAGCATGGTGGTCTTGCAATCCAACCATAATGGACCATTTAATAGTTATGGGCAAGCTATGATAGCAAAGTTTTCCTAAGCAAACAAATTTACTAGAAATTTGGGAAGCTAAACTGTCTGCAACATATGAAAGAGCCGGTCAACTGAAGAAGCTCTCATTAAAAGAGTCAGTAGTGCAGGGTCAGGTAATTGCAGCAATTAAGCCATGCAACAGAATATTTCCCTTCAAGATGAATTTCTACTAGCCTCATAAATGCATTTCAAAATATGCTGCAAAAAAAACGTTGAAGAAACTGGTGAACAAAAAACATTGCATATCATGTTTTTCAAAAACCTACATGTATGATTTCAGCGAGACCAAGTGTCTTTTCTTATTTCTCTATTGGCTTCCTTATCTTCTGATTTCCTACAGACATTGTGATATAAACCAGCCTAGCCAATTATCAGTTTGTCTTATGCCGGATTCAGATCAATGCCATATGAATGGGGTGGGGTGTAAGGTGCTGCGCCCTGCTGTCCAAGCTTATGCACGTGGGATTAATGTGAACTAAATCCTGTTAGTCGCAGCATGACGCAACTAAAACCTGCAAGCATTCCACAAGGGCATTGTCCTACGCGGGTCATACGATTTGTCAAAAAATATTGGTCAAATTCAGGCAGTATAAATGTAGAGCAAATCTATTATGAGCATATGCCTAGCTTTTATTTCTTACAAAGACTTACATAGGTACTATCTTTATAGGCTGATTACAGAGAGCTATGAGGTATTGCACATATACATGTCTAAACACATTAGACACATAATAGGAAACAACTTACCATACGCTGTCCTAAATCATTTTCTGTCAGCAAACAGGAGATGACATAAGAAAATCCCACAATGATGACCAACAACCGTGCAGGGTCGAGATACAAGTAAACTGCAGAACAATGAGTTAAGCATGTCTTGGGTGCTGCAAGGGGTCTAGGGAATATGGTAGAGAGTAAGGAACACGGAGGTGTTGATTGACAAATTTATATAGAAAGCAGGTAGTTCAAATTCTCCCGATGTGGTTGACTGGCAGAAACTCAGTAATAAAGTGGTAGAAACTGTACAAGCGGTCCTCTTAAAGCCGAAAGTAGGGAGCAAATTCAGAAGCTTGCATAACATTAGAAGTTATAAAAAAGTTGAAACAAACATTTACAGGTATTTCTAAGCCCTAAGCTAGCCTGCATCAAAAATATATAAGGAGATAAGCTGGAACCAAATTTGAAGAATTCATATGCTGTGACTGACTCATACACATTTAGCCCGTATGCCAGTCTAGCTAGCAATCGGTGTCTTCGGATAGTTGCTATTTACAAAAAAAATTCTCCTGAGAATCATGACTATAATATTACAAACATTTAACAAAACTTTGAAATGCATTTTTGACTTCCTGATAAAGTAAAAGAACGTAAAGGGTACTAGGAATAATTATCTAGAATTACTGATGTATTTTATAAAAGTTCTGTATCAATTTTTATATCATTTATTTCTTTGTGTATTTTTCTTGTGCTATGGTAGAGACATACATCACCACTTCGACTGCTTATATTTTTGCCCAATCAAATTCTCTGAATTTCAGCTACCAAAGAACAGAGGAGAGAGTCTAATTCCATCAAGAAGAAGCATATAAGCCACAGTTGAAGCAGTTTAGTCCAGTTCAACACTAGCCTGAGTATTGACTGGTTAAAGTTACATTCACTCTATCTCACTTACTCTAGCTATGAAACTTCATCCTTTAACTTTGTAACGGTCTGAGTATTATGTTCGCCAGCTCTGTCTGGTGCGCCCCGCAGTCCGTAAAAATCGTACCCTATAACTCCAAATCAAATGAGCACAGTTGCTAGCTTTATTACTTTATGTTACTTCTATGGATCTGGTTTGTCATAATTGTATAGTAAATTAACTGTCGCATTGTTTATTTTTTTCTATTCACTCTAAGTACACAGTACTGTTTTATAATTATACATATTTGATCTACCAATTACTGTTTGGCAATAGCTTCTCTTACGGTGTGCTATTCATTAGAGTCTGTCATTCCATTTTTTTATTCTTTTTTCATTTTCACATTTCAAATATGGAAAATTTTTGGTAAGATTTTTATTCGTTTAATAATGAACTACTCTACTACTACAAACTGTTGTCCGCACTCGTTGATAATTTCTGTGTCAGTTGTCATTAACATCCGTGACCCAACATGAACTCTTCACCAAGAACAAAGCTACAAACAATAGGCAGGCATTCTCTTTACGGTACAGCTGTGAGGATACAGCATAAGTTTTAGAAGAGTTACACATCCTACCTATATTTATATATACATGTATATATATATTAAACATACGTGACAATGGAAATCTGTAATATCATTTATAGAAAAACTCAGTTTCTGATGTGGTCAACAAAATATCTAAAACTGTTCGATATTATGTTGTTTTCAGCAAGCTGGTCAGTTGCTGGCTCTGTACTTCAAGTAACAGTAACTCATCTCATTGTCAATACATCTGTTACCGTCAGTTTGCTGGTCTAGTAGACAGTTAACGTAAAGTGAGTTTGAGAGAGAGAGGTAAAGATCAGCAAAGTGCATGAACGACGCCAACGAGATCTGGTGAGCGGCTACAAACCATCTGTAAAAAACAAGCGTATAAAAACAATTATAAAATAAAATGAATAGAATAATCAAAAGAAATAGGAAAATACAATACCATAAAACAATCTGCATCTAATTTAGTCCACTGTACAATTACTTCAGTGTGAACGCTTTGATGTGCACAAATAAGGAGAAGAATGCTAAAGGCTTACTGCCCAGCGAGCAAACATCGTCTACATCTATTATCTTAAGTCGTTGCACGAGATCTGGAATATTAACAGAATGTCTCGATTTCAGCATAGGAATCCCAGTACAAAGTACAATTTTAACACACGTACAAGTTAACTATTAGCTAAAGCTCCGCTGCTGTCGCAAAACAAAATGCTCCCTACCCTTTGTGACTAGTTATCTCAATCTCAAAGAAGACTCACAAATCATCTGAGAGTATACTATCAGCGAGCAGACATACTCACACCAAAAAAGGTCATAAATGACCATGACACACGTGTCACCATTTTCAATATTTAAGCTGCTCTAGGTTGTTTAGTATAGATATGTACAGTAAAAGCTCCTATAGTGTAATAATTCGTTCCAAGAACATTTACTTTATAGGGATCTTACATCATACGGACAGTAAAATACATGTACATGTACATTGCCTAATCCATTTCAACATATCACAAACTCGTCAACCTTTGGCTATTAAAATAGAAAAAGCTAAACTTAAAATTTTAATTTAATGACTGTACAGTAACTGTAGTATTATTACTTTGTATCAACAACTTTTCTCTTTTTTCTTATCACTTACAATTGGTTTAGGGTTCACGATTACTGTACTTTTATGTTAGGGGGAGCGCACAACTTCAATGTGAATTTAAATCAATGTTTTCAATTTTAATAGACAGCAAATTTCTATGAAAGAAAGAAAAAAAATTGTTCATGTCTAAAATAAAGAAAAACAAAATAATTTATTTACTATCATGAGAGCTGTGTCGGTCTGTTCACCAATTTTCCGAAGCCAGGGTTAGAGGCCATTACACTCCCAAAAAAAACACATTATTTTTAAGGCTAACTATGGGATTCTTGTTATTCCAATTGAAAAGGAGAACTTTCACCAACGTAATATGGAACTTCCTACGTAATACGAAGCAAAAAATCTAGATAAATTCTTTACATTAAATGGATTTTACATTAGAGGTTTACGTTATATATACCGTTACAGTAGTTTGTCTATATATTTGCTAATATATCAATTATGTTAGCTTAGACTTTAGGTTGACTCTAAACCCCAAGTAATTGCCAATATATATTTTGGTGCATTCAAAAAACTTTACAGTTTCGTGCATAAAAGCGGAAAAGGAGGTGAATTAAATATTAACTATCAAAATACATAAAACATTAAAATATATCAATTATATTAGTACAGACTTAACTAGTTTAGGCTGGATAAGTTATGCCGCATATCTCTATCATCATATTCTGAACTTACATATCACTGAGCCTACTGTTATATTTTCCTGTCAATTTGGTAGAGTAACAATAAAACCTTATGTTATTGATTGCTGGTATACTGACAGTCTCATGCGCCATGAGAGATTGTCATGTGTAATAAGTGTGTGTACAAATATTCCTAGACATTGAAAGGTGGTTGAGTGGTGGAGTGGTAGAGCACTTGGCTTCTAATCTAAGTATCTGGATTAGATTCTTGTGCGGTAAAATCTTTTTGCCACACTTTTAGCGTGGCTTCAGATGGACACACAGACAGATGGACACACACACAGGGCTATTATTATAGTAAAGATTACTGCTTTGTAAAGTTAGTTCAAATAAACTTCATATATAGAGGCCTGACTATATATAGAACTAGAAGTTACCTGCAGGTGAAATTCATTTAATCTATATAAGAGAGCTCTTTCCACATACTCCTTCCTGTTGTGAAAAGGTCAATGGTCAACTGTGCTACTACTGGCACATACTTGTTATCCGAGCCTTAGGCCTCAAAGCTTGTAAGAGGTATTACCTGTGCAGAGTACAGTACAGCACAAAATATACTGCAGATAGTGTAGCTGATTCCATAGCAATGTACAAATTCTATTACACACATGCATATTTACATGAAATCAACTATTTCAAATAAAAGAGAGGTGCATTAATAATGCATAACTTGCGACAGAAAACTAACAGTCAGAGTGACTCGTCGCAACTACTAAGTGTCACTCTTAGTTGTTTTGAGTTGTAGCAAAAACTGAACTAGCATAATAAAGTAGGAGAGGGTACCTCATGGAAGTTTTGTGGAGTAACACTATCCTCGTCGATATCTCTAATCCCCCTCGTAGCTCTTCGATATCCTCAGGGGTTAGGGAGAGCCCAACTAGAAGCCTCCATATTGCAGGTGCTAGATGCATGTCAAGAGGTTTCTTGGTTCTCACAGCAACTCCGAGCAATATCCCGATGAACTTAAACTGCTGTGGGTGTAGTTCACTTGTCAGACTTCAGCAAATACCTTTAAAAATAGAAACTATATCAGAGATGCCAGCTAATAATAATAAACAAGTGCATAAATTGTGATACAAAGAATTGTTTAAACCAAGGCATGGGCAGAATGATAAAACAACAGAAACACAACAATTAAGTGGAAGAGCTAGCGCAATGAGATAAGTGAAAAGTTTGCGTCTTTTTAAAGTAATGAAGTGTTAACAGCATCAAAACATTGGGAATTTACTATTGTGATAGTTTCAAATGTGTTACAAATATATAATAAGAAGTAGTGAGGAGAGGCTCACCTGTCCCTGTTGTATCCAATATCATTGAGTCAGGTGTAGGGATGAGTAACTCTCCGACCTCAGTTTCTGACACATCTCTGTGATTATGTCATCAAACACTCCTCCATTATCATCCGCTCCCTCATCAAAAAGCATCACCTTCCAAACTCTTGTCAGCAGCCTCAAATCAGCAGGCGTTAATTTTACGAATTGATTTGATATCTGTGTTATAATTGGCTTAGGTTTTCTTTTTCTGCAACAAATAATGAGGGAGTTTTATAAGGATAAAACAATAGACATAGAAATGCAGTTATGGTGTGACAAAGACTTAGATGGTTTTAACTGAATTTGTATTTCAACAAAAAAGCCCAAGTGCGAACTAAATCGATCTATGTAGATATTGTTCTAGCAGGGAAATATAATGAGCATGTAAGAGTGGGTGAAGGAATCTTACAGCTCCAAAATAAGGCAGTGATATTAGTAATACATCCAGCATGGCTAGATAAGTGCAAAAACATGTTAACTCCAAGAACACATGATATATATACCATAAGAAGTGCTGGCAGGCAGCTAGCATTAGCCAAATCTATAAATCTCATTGTTCGTTATTATGATTAAAATCTATGAACAAAAAATCCGCTTTGCACTGGTGTTGAATGTGGAACCAGCAGTTCTGCAGACACGCTACCTAACCACTTAGTACAGTATAGTGCAAAATCCACTACGGATAATGTAGCAGATACCACATCAATGTACTTTTATTACAGACTTGCATATTTACATGAACTTATAGCCAGCTATTTCAAATAAAAAGAGGTGCTTTAATAATGCACAACTTGCGATAAAAAACTAAGTCAGAGTGACTCGTTGCATCTACTAAGTGTCACTCTTAGTTTTGAGTTGTAGCAAAAACTGAACTAGCATAATAAAGTAGTGAGAGGGTACCTCATGGAAGTCTTGTGGAGTAACACTATCCTCGTCAATATTTCTAATACCCCTCATAGCTCTTCGATATCCTCAGGGGTTAGAGAGTCTGACTAGAAGCCTCCATAATGCAGGTGCTAGATGCAAGTCAAGAGGCTGCTTGGTACTCACAGCAACTCCCAGCAGTATCTCGATGAACTTAAACTGCTGTAGGTGTAGTTCACTTGTCAGACTCGAGTTCAGCAAATACCTTTAAAAATAGGATCTATATCAGAGATGCCAGTTAATAATAATAAACAAGTCCATAATTTGTGCTATGAAGAATTGCGTAAACCAAGATGTGGGCAGAATGATAAGACAACAGAAACAAGAAATAAAGTAAAGTAATTTTTAAAGTAATAAAGTGTTAACAGTATCAAAACATTGGAGAGTTTACTATTGTGATACTTTCAAATGTGTTACAAATGTATAACGAAAAGTAGTGAGGAGAGGTTCACCTGTCCCTGTTGTATACAATATCATTGAGTCAGGTGTAGGGATGAGTAACTCTCTGAGTCCAGTTTCTGACACATCTCTGGGCTTGTGTCATCAAATACTCCTCCAGCATCATCCGCACCCTCTCCAACAGGCTTTAAGCTCTTGTTAGCACCCTTAAATCACCAGGCCTTAATTTTACGAATTGACTTGATATCTGTGTTATAATTGGTTTAGGTTTTCTCTTTCTACAAAAAATAATGAGTGAGTTTTAGAAGATAAAAACATTAGAAATACAGTTATAGTGTGACAAACAATTAGATGGTTTCAACTGAATTTGTGCCTCAACGAAACAGCTCAAATGCTAAATCAATCTATGTAGATATTCTTCTAGTAGAAAAGTATAATGACTATGTGAGAGCGGCTGAAGGAGTCTTACAACTCTAAAATAAGGCAGTGATATTAGTAATGCATCCAGCATGGCTAGATCGGTGCAAAGACATGTTAACCCCAAGAACCCATGATATATATGTACCATAGGAAGTGCTGGCAGGCTACTAAGAACTTCTGCCAGACTAGGTTAGAAAGTGACGGCCTCCCACTAAATGAGACTAGGGCAATAGGTAGGCACATAATAGTAGTAGTTCAAGGTAATAGATAATTCCTTTGCACTAACTTACAAGTGGCCAGCAAGCAAGGCTCTTAAGAGTACATCTACGCTATTGAGTCTTCAAGCCAGCTTACTCAGTGCCAGTAATACGCATCACAGTGATTTGTGGTCTAAAGTTGTTGCCTTGAACCATTGTTTTACTTATGCCTCTGTCAAGAGCTAGGAAAAAAATTCGAGGCCACAAGATTGAGTCGATGGGTGCTGATGTGACGTGTTTCTCTCCGGAATTGAAGTTTCAAAGATCAACCTGAGTAAAATTCATCAATAGAAAGCACTAAGCATAAAAACCTACGTATATACACATACCGTAACACCAGACAAATATATAATTACGAGTGGAAGGTAACAGTGCTGGATGAAGCAAGAAGCACTCGGAGCATCTCAGGTCATGAATAAGGCACTCAATGAAAACATAACTTTGCTCTTTTACTTGTATAAAAGATTGTGCAGAACATAACAAGAGCAGGTGTGAATAGGTAGATGAATTGAAAGCAAGCCCAGATTGGCAGTTATACCTTAGATATGTCCTTAGCACTCAGTGATGTCACCAACTGTGTAGTGCGAACAGCATTAGTATGTCCAAGCCCAAGCTGCCAACCAACGTGGTTTTACCAAACAAAAACATCTCTTGTACTGCTTAAAGTCAGGGTGTGCTCAGACCCGACTGCAATGTCTTCAACAAAGTGACCAGACAGAGTTTCAACTGCCTGAGGCTTGTTGGTGTATCGTACCACCTCACTATAGCCTGTTAGACGGTCTAAAATAACAACAGACATTAACAATAAAGTGTGACTCACTTCTAATTTCAACAGGTTGGAACTACAGAGACTAAATAAAACATTAAAAATACTACAAATGGTTTTTATTGAAGGGTTTTGCATATTAAATATAAGCCTCTACAATTTCTTGTTAGTTGCGAAACCTAAATACAAAACAAGCCCTTCCTATAAGTGTAGACGACTCAACCCTTACTGAGAGTAACTGAAAACTGTTCCAGCAGCTACCTTGGCTATTCCTACATCCACTGGCTTTGGGGTAACAACTGGCAGACCAGATTGTCATCAATTGAGAGTGCGAGATAGTGATTGAAGCCTGCAATGGAACTTAAAAACCTCCTATCTATTTTATACTGATGTACGATGAACAACAATATGTTGCAATAGTTATAACCAGACCTCATGATAACCCTATACTAGCTCAAGTTTATATAATCGCATTGCTCATATAGCAGTTAGACAACAAGAACTAGTTGTAATGTAACAAGTAT
The DNA here is from genome assembly GCF_963576615.1 of Watersipora subatra. Classification (NCBI taxonomy): domain Eukaryota; kingdom Metazoa; phylum Bryozoa; class Gymnolaemata; order Cheilostomatida; family Watersiporidae; genus Watersipora; species Watersipora subatra. The sequence continues at coordinate 57,578,785 of NC_088710.1, read as the reverse complement.
ACCATACAATAATTCAATATATAGTAGATTAGAGGAAAGTAGAATGGAGTCTGCTTCGCAGAATTCCCATTTGTTAGGGTTGTCTGCGCCCGTAAATACGTACTTCCATAATGTGAATGTATTTTGTATGCATTCCCATCAGAGCGCTTCCATTGCTGAAAATGATGACTAACTTCATAAATCAATTAATGAACCATATTTAGCTTATGTTAGAATATAATAATGTGAGATTTAGCTTTATGATAATCATCAGTTTGAACATTTAAGGTGATATCTACATAAATTAGACCAATATACTGTCACTGGTTAAATACTAGTTGAAATGAAATTAACAATGATGAGATCACACACAAACATAAGATTGTATAACTGTTAGTTACCTGCATAACTTCCTTTTTCTTGGAGACACTCGATATGCTTTGGGCGTCGCCTTCGATTGCTATTGACATGCCCGAGTTTGCCATAGTTTCCATGTCCCTGGCTGAAATACTCGCCACTTTTTCCTTGGGCAAGAATGTGGCCATCTGAACCAACTGAGGTAGCTATATGAGTTATGACATAGCCTAGAAAATAAACATGTGCATTAGTGAAAAAATAATCGTTTATTAAAAATGAATTATATGATCACTAGCAGTAATTTGTCTGTCGTGCTTAACACAAAATTAGCTAAATTTATATAAATCTCACTGTTTGTCTGTCGTTCGTTAATATGATTAATGTCTTTGAACAAAATATCCACTTTGCACTATTATTAAACTCAAAACCAGCAGTTCTGCAGGATCGCTAGCTAACCACTTCACTACATTGTACTTGTCATACTATGGAATAATTGTACACATACTAATGCAGCTCTTGCGAAAATATATAAAGTGCTAATAAAATGCTATGAAAATAAAGTGCTATGACAATACCTTTCACGGCTCTTATTATAGTAAATATTTAGACTAGCTTTAGTTGCTCAAATTCATTAGGTATTTTATTACCAGTGCAATGTGAGCATTCAACTAGTATACTAAAGCTACTGTGGTATAACCTTTAATGTTTATAAAACTTTAATAAATTACCCATTAAGTCTCTATGTTTAATTTATTGAGAATGAGTATAAGCTCCGTATTTGCTACTTCATGAAAGTGACAACAATTAGTTATAGGAACAACATAGGGCAAAAGGTCTATATTTAGATTACTAGTAAAAACAAGACTAACTTCTCAACTGCAGCAGGAGTTTTAAAATAATGGGAACTCAGGGTGATAAAACATGAGGAATGGTGAGAACAGGTGCTTTGTAGGAGACTACGTTGAACAAAGGGTAAATAAGACTTTAGGTGTGACATGGTGGAACTCTACATCACAGTACTCAGGTAAAATGCTCACTCTATATGTTTAATACTATAAACATTTGCTAAGTACAATAGACGCTCCTATAACATAAACATTCTATAACGTAAATTCTAGTTAACCTAAAGAATTTATGTAAAGTTTTTGCTTTATATTACGTAAAAATTAAAAAGCAAGTGAGAGGTATTACCTGTGCAGAGTACAGTGCAGCGCAAAATCCACTGCGGATAACATAGCAGATACCACAGCAATATACTTTTATTACGGACTTGCATATTTACATGAACTTATAGCTAGCTATTTCAAATAAAAAGAGGTGGTATAAACCATGCATAACTTGTGACAGAAAACTAAGTCAGAGTGACTAGTCGCAACTACTAAGTGTCACTTGTAGTTTCAAGTTATAGCAAAAACTGAACTAGCAAAATAAAGTAGGAGAGGGTACCTCATGAAAGTTTTGTGGAGTAACATTATCCTCGTCGATATCTCTAATACCCCTCGTAGCTCTTCGATATCCTCAGGGGTTAGAGAAAGCCCAACTAAAAGTTTCCATATTGCAGCAGCTAGATGAAAGTCAAGAGGTTTCTTGGTTCACACAGCAACTCCCAGCAATATCCCGATGAACTTAAACTGCTGTAGGTGTAGTTCACTTGTCAGACTCGGGTTCAGCAAATACCTATAAAAATAGGATCTATATCAGAGATGCCAGTTAAGAATAATAAACAAGTCCATAAATTGTGCAACAAAGAATTGTGTAAGCCAAGGCATGGGCAGAATGATAAGACAACAGAAACACAACAATTAAGTGGAAGGAGCTAGCGCAATGAGATAAATGAAAATTTTGCGTCTTTTTAAAGTAATGAAGTGTTAACAGCATCAAAACATTGGGAGTTTACTATTGTGATACTTTCAAATGTGTTACAAATATATAACAAAAAGTAGTGAGGAGATGCTCACCTGTTCCTGTTGTATCCAATATCATTGAGTCAGGTGTAGGGATGAGTAACTCTCCGACTCCAGTTTCGGACACATCTCTGTGATTATGTCATCAAACACTCCTCCAGCATCATCCGCTTCCTCATTAACAAGCATCACTTTCCAAGCTCCAGTCAACAGCCTCAAATCAGGAGGCGTTAATTTTATGATTTGATATCTGTGTTATAATTGGTTTAGGTTTTCTCTTTCTACAAAAAATAATGAGTGAGTTATAGAAGAGAAAAGCATTAGAAATGCTGTTATAGAGTGGCAAACATTTAGATGGTTTCAACTGAATTTGTATTTCAACAAAACAGCTCAAATGCTAACTAAATCAATCTATGTAGATATTCTTCTAGCAGGGAAATATAATGAGTATGTGATTGTGAGTGAAGGAGTCTTACAACTCTAAAATAAGGCAGTGATATTAGTAATGCATCCAACATGGCTAGATCAGTGCAAAAATATGTTAACTCTAAGAACACATGATATATATATACCATAAGAAGTGCTGGCAGGCAACTAGGAACCCCTGCCAAACTAGGTTAGAAAATGATGGCCTCCCACTAAATGAGACAAGGGCAATAGGTAGACACATATTAGTAGCAGTTCAAGGTAATAGATAATTCCTTTGCTCTAACTTACAAGTGATCAGCAAGCAAGACTCCTGAGAGTACATCTACGCTATTGAGTCGTTAAGCCAGCTTACTCGGTGCCAGTAATTTTTAGTGGTTTGTGGTGCGAAGTTCTTCCTTGAACCATTGTTTTAGCTATGCTCCTGACAAAAGGTAGAGAAAAAACTCGATGGGTGCTAATGTTACGTGTTTCTCTTCCGAGTTGAAGTTTCCAAGACCATCCTGAGTGAAATTTACTAATAGATAACATAAAGCTTAGAAAATCTATTTACTCATACAATAACACCACACATATGCATGTGTGAATGGAAGGTAGCAGTGATGGATGAAGCAAAAAGCACTGAGAGTATCTCACGTCGTGGATAAGGCACTCAATGAAAACACAACTTTACTCTTTAAATCGTATAAAAAATTGTGCAGAGCATCACAAGAGCAGGTGTGAGTAGGTAAACAAATTAAAAGCAAGCCCAGATTGGCAGTTATACCTTACATATGTCCTTGGCACTCAGTGATGTTACCAACTGTGTGATGCGAGCAGCATAAGTATGTCCAAGCTGCCCATCAACGTTGTTTCCCCAGACAAAAACATCTCCTGTACTGCTCACAGTGCCAGTAATACGCTTCACAGTGATTTGTGGTCCAAAGTTGTTGCCTTGAACCAATGTTTTACTTATGCCTCTGTCAAGAGCTAAAGAAAAAATTCGAGGCGATAAGATTGAGTCCATGGGTGCTGATGTTATGCGTTTCTCTCCGGAATTGAAGTTTCAAAGATCATCCTGAGTAAAATTCATCAATAGAAAGCACTAAACATAAAGACCTACATATATACACATACCGTAACACCAGACAGATATACGTTTACGAGTGGAAGGTAGCAGTGCTGGATGAAGCAAGAAGCACTCAGAGCATCTCACACCATGAATAAGGCACTTAATGAAAACATAACTTTGCTCTTTTACTTGTGGTAAAGACTGTGTAGAACAGAACAAGTGCAGGTGTGAATAGGCAGATGAATTAAAAGCAAGCCCAGATTGGTGGTTATACCTTAGCTATCTCCTTAGCACTCAGTGATGTCACCAACTGTGTAGTGCGAACAGCATTAGTATGTCCAAGCCAAAGCTGCCAACCAACGTGGTTTTACCAAACCAAAACATCTCTTGTACTGCTTAAAGTCAGGGTGTGCTCAGACCCGACTGCAATGTCTTCAACAAAGTGACCAGACAGAGTTTCAACTGCCTGAGGCTTGTTGGTGTATTGTACTGCCTCACTATAGCCTGTTAGACGATCTAAAATAGCGACAGACATTAACAATAAAGTGTGACTCACTTCTAATTTCAACAGGTTGGAACTACAGAGACTAAATAAAACATTAAAAATACTACAAATGGTTTTTATTGAAGGGTTTTGCATATTAAATATAAGCCTCTACAATTTCTTGTTAGTTGCGAAACCTAAATACAAAACAAGCCCTTCCTCCAAGTGTAGACGACTCAACCCTTACTGAGAGTAACTGAAAACTGTTCCAGCTGCTAGCTCGGCTATTCCTACATCCACTGGCTTTGGGGTAACAACTGGCCATGTTACAGCTGTGATAAAGCCAATGCCAAGTTCGCTATAGTCCCCATTACCAAATAAACAGACAAGATTGCCATCAATTGAGAGTGCGAGAGAGTGATTGAGGCCTGCAGTGGAATTCAGAAACCTCTTACCAATTTTATACTGATGTATGATGAACAGCAATATGTTGCAATAGTTATAACCAAACCTTATGATAACCCTATACTAGCTCAAGTTTATATAATCTCATTGCTCATATAGTAGTTAGACAACAAGAACTAGTTGTAATATAACAAGTATACCATTTAGACAATCACAGGATAAAGGTACAAACACACTAGGCGATATTTAGTGTGATATCGCGCTGCGTGGCACTAATCTGCGTGAGAATTCGCTCAGCGAGCTCATGCAGAGTGATAACGCTAGATGTTCTCTATCACAACTTTATCGCGTGTGAGATGCATTTCGATTGGTTGGTTTTTCCCAGAATGCAATTCTATGGCTGATAATTTTTTTCGTACCGATGTTCACCAACGTACAGCAACAACATTTTAGTTACAATTGAAAAATCGTCAAAACGAACACTGAATTGTTCATAGATTTAATAAAAGCGCTCCCATTCCAGTAGGGCACAACACACAAAAATTACCAAAAAAATCCAGTAAGTAAACTATATATAAAAATCGTAAAATGATACTGTTAAAGATACAAGAAACGTTTTTTTTTTCTTTTGTCTTCTTGTCGCGAACAATCCATGAAAGTGTGATAGGCCTAATAAAAAAAGCGGAATTTGTTTATGGCGTTGCCTAGAAGGCGCCATATTGACTTAAATTTTGATTAATAACTCCGAAGAAACTAATGATACGGAATTTTATTGGCAGTTTGTGAGCGTGCCCGCATTATCATTTGCTGGTGAATCGCTCAAGTGTGTGCACACGCCAGTGATATCTCCGGGCTCTTCATGACACACGCGATAAAATCGCCTAGTGTGTTTGGACCATAGGAAGGTTAAATATGTATAGTATATGATGGGAAAGGAGAATGGAGTCTGCTTTACAGAATCCCCATTTGTCAGAGTTGCCTGTACCAATAAACACATGTAGGTACTTCTATGAAGTAAAAGTTTTTGTATGCATTCCCATCAGAGGGCTTCCATTGCTGAAAATGATTACCTGAAAATGGTAGTAACTTCATAAATCAATTAATGAACCACAATTAGCTTATGCTAGAATATACTAATGTGAGATTTGGTTTTGTGATAATCAGCAGTTTGAACATTTAAAGTGATATCTGCATAAATTAGACCAATATACTGCCCCCAGGGCTGATACTCCCTCCTAAAAGGCCCATTGGGTTCGGCCCAAAATCACGTCCAAAAAACCCGAAATTCCAGTCTTCATTTTAAAGCAGATTGCTGCTGCTTGCTTGCTAACAGGAAAGGAAGGGAAAAGAGACAGTCGACACTGCATCATCTTAGCAACCCTTTAGCAATATATTCAGAAGGAATGATATGATAATTATTTCATTGATATTCATTATATTTTTCTTTGTAAATGAAAATGATGACCTGTTGGTTGTTTGGAATCAGTTTTATTAACCCTTTTGCAGGCATAGCGACACCTTGTCGTTTTGCGATACTGGCGTTAGTGGGCAGAGCAACTATTATGTCGCCACACGAACGGTTTATATAAATTGATTTATGGCTAGCTAATTGCTTTTTTTTGTTTAATTTTTTTACTAATAGTAAACTACAATATGTTTGTCTCTATTAGCAACAAAAAAATAAGCCGCTTGCAGAAAAAAAACGATCGTTTTTGCAGTACTAAACAAACAAAAAACCGAAATAAAAACGTATTTAAATAAAATTGAAAATTTTGTTTGTAGCTTTATTTTCTTTATTAATGCATGAATCATATTGGATGTTTAGCAGGGCGTGGAACCTGGGCACCCTCTAAGGAACTCTCAGTGTTTAGGGGGTGTATTTAAAATTGATCAACCAGGTGATAGGGGGTGCAATATCCAAATTCAAATTGACCAACCAGGTGATTGGGGGTACAATATCCAAGTCTGGGCTTATCCAGATGTGTGTTTTTTTCAGAGTATCAGCCCTGGGATACTGCCACTGTTTGAACACTAGTTGAAATGAAATTAACAATGATGAGATCACACACAAACATAAGATTGCAGAACTGTTAGTTACCTGTATAACTTCCTTTTTCTTGGAGACACTCGATATGCTTTGGCCTTCGATTGCTATTGACATGCCCGAGTTTGCCATAGTTTCCATCTCCTCAGTTAAAAACCTCACCGCTTTCTGCTAGGGCAAGACTGTGACCATGTGAACCAACTGATGCTGCTATCTGGGTTATGAAATAACCTAGACAATAAACATGCGCATAAGTGAAGAGATAACTCCTTATTAAGGATGAATTATATAATCACTAGCAGTAATTTGTCTGTAATGCTTAGCACAAAATTAGCCAAATCTATAAATCTCATTGTTTGTCTGTCGTTGGTTAATATGATTAAAGTCAATAAATGAAAAATCTGCTTCACACTGGTATTGAACTCGGAACCAGCAATACTGCAGACACGCGAACTAACCACTTCACTACATTGTACATGCCATACAATAGAATAATTGTACACATACTAATGCAGCGCTTGCGAAAACATGTCAAACTCAAGAAAATACCCTTCACGGCTCTTATTATAGTAAAGATTTAGACTCAAATTCATTGGGATAAGTTGTTCAAATTCATTGGGTGATTATTTTATTACCCATGCAACGTGAGCATTCATCTAGTATACTAGAGTTACTGTGGTATAACCTTTGATATTTGTGAAACTTTAATAAATTACCCATCAAGTCTCTTTGTTTAATTCATTGAGGATGAGCATGAGTTCCCTGTTTGTTACATCATGGAAGTGACAAAAATTAGTTATCAGGAACAACACAGAGCAAAAGGACGATATTTAGATTACTAGTAAAAATAAGACTAACTTCTCAACTGCAACAGGAATTTTAAAATGATGGGAACTCAGGGTAATAGAACGTGAGGAATAGTGAGAACAGGTGTTTTGTAGGACACTAGGTTCAACACAGGTCAAATGTAGATAAAACTTGAGGTGAAACGTGGTGGAACTCTACAGCACTCTAGATCACAGTACTCAGGTAAAATGCTCGCTCTCTATGTTTAATAAAATAAACATTTGCTAAGTACAATAGACGCTCCTATAACATAAACCTTCTATAATATAAATTCTAGTTGATCTAAAGTATTTATGTAAAATTTTTGCTTTATATTACGTAAAAATTACAAAGCTAGTAAGCGGTATTACCTGTGCAGAGTACAGTGCAGCACAAAATTCACTGCGGATAACATAGCAGATACCACAGCAATGTCCCTTTATTACAGACTTGCATATTTACATGAACTTATAACCAGCTAATTCAAATAAAAGAGAGGTGCATTAATAATGCATAACTTGTTACAGAAAACTAAGTCAGAGTGACTAGTCGCAACTACTAAGTGTCACTCTTAGCTTTGAGTTATAACAAAAACTGAACTAGCAAAATAAAGTAGGAGAGGGTACCTCATGGAAGTCTTGTGGAGTAACATTATCCTCGTCGATATCTCTAATCCTCCCGTAGCTTGTTCATATTTACAACGGTGAGAGGGAATCTGATTGAAAATTTCCATATTGCAGGTGCTAGATGCAAGCCAAGAGGCTTCTTGGTTCTCACAGCAACTCCCAGCAATATCCCGATGAACTTAAACTGCTGTAGGTGTAGTTCACTTGTCAGACTCGGGTTCAGCAAATACCTATAACAATAGGATCTATATCAGAGATGCCAGTTAAGAATAATAAACGAGTGCATAAATTGTGCAACAAAGAATTGTGTAAGCCAAGGCATGGGCAGAATGATAAGACAACAGAAACACAACAATTAAGTGGAAGAGCTAGCGCAATGAGATAAATAAAAATCTTTAAGTGGAACTTAAAGAACTGACACCATGAGATAAAGGAAAATTAGGTGCTGTTTAGAGTAATGAAATGCTAGTGGCATTAATACATCGAAGAGTGTTACATACTACGAATTTGTACTCTTGAGTACCACAAGAGTGTACTCTTGTGACCCTTTTAAATGCATTACAACTGTATAAAAAAGCAGTGAGGAGAATCTCACCCGTCCCTGTTGTATCCGATATCATTGAGTTAGGTGTAGGGGTGAGCAACTACACAATGCCAAACTCCAGTTCCTCCGACATCTCTGTGATTGTGTCATTAAACACTCCTCCAGCATCATCCGCTGCGTCACCAACAAGCTTCACCTTCCAAGCTCCTGTTGGCAGCTTTAAGTCGGGAGACAGTAATTTTACGATTTCAATTGATATCTGTGTTATAATTGGTTTAGGTTTTCTCTTTCTGCAACAAATAATAAGGGAGTTTTATAAAAGAAAAACATTAGACATAGAAATGCAGTTATAGTGTGACAAACATTAAGATAGTTTTAACTGAGTTTGTGTTACAACAGAACAGCTCAAATGCTAACTAAATCAACCTACCGTACTTTTCGGACTATAAACAGCACCCCTATATACGCCGCATCTGTTTTATTTTCCAAAAAACGTGTTAAAACTATAAAGCTTAAATGCTAACTAAATATGTATCAGACATGTACCACAGGAAGTGCTGGAGAAAAGAGTTGTTTCCGCGTTGTTTCCCAAACAAAAACATCTGTATTACTCACAGCCAAGGTAAGCTTAGACCAGAACACAATGTTCTTTATAAAAAGATCAGACAGAGTTTCAACTGCCTGAATAAAATAGAGATAGAGATAAAATTAGGTATATAAAACCTAAATACACTTACCGTAACAGACAGATATACATTTACGAGTGGAAGGTAGCAGTGCTGGATGAAGCAAGAAGCACTCGGAGCATCTCACGTCGTGGATAAGGCACTCAATGAAAACATAACTTTACTCTTTTACTCGTATAAACAATTGTGCAGAGCATCACAAGAGCAGGTGTGAATAGGTATACCTATAGATGAATTGAAAACAAGCCCAGATTGGCAGTTATACCTTAAATATATCCTTGGCACTTAGTGATGTTACCAACTGTGTGATGCGAACAGCTTCAGTCTCATTTGTTCAAACTGCTCACCCAGGTTGTTTCCCCAAACAAAAACATTTCCTGTACTGCTCACGACCAGCGTGTGCTCAAACCCGACCGCAATGTCCCCTATGACGGGATCAGACAGAGTTTCAACTGTCTGAGGCTTGTTGCTGCATCGTTCTGCCTCACCATGGCCTGTTAGACAATCTAAAACAGCCACAGATATTAACAAGTTAGTGTAACACACTTCTTATTTCAAAATTCCCACTCGACCCTTCAGCACGTTGAAATTACAGAAGCCTACGAAATATATGAAACAAGATTAAGAATGGCTTTTATGTAAAGGGTTTATACATTGCATATTAAAATTAATATCCAATATTTTTATTTAATATTTAATCTACTGTTTGTAAAAAAGCAGCGAATAAAATACCTTGATCCCAAGTGTAGACAACTCCACTCTCACTGAGAGCAACTGAAAACTACGGTATGTGCTAGCAAGTACCTTACCTATTCTAAGTTTGCCAATAATCCCCATCACCAAATGACCGGACAAGGTTACTGTACTACCAGTGGACAGGGTGAGAGAGTGATTGAGGCCGCAGAAAACCTAAAAACAATCCTTTTGACAGTTTCAAGAGTGCTTCACATTTTTCACAATTGCATTTTAAAGAATGGGTGTTACTATGTATTGGTTAGTTTAGAGGGTTAACAAAGTCAGCGATAGACTCTTCATTTTGTTAGAATATATTCTACTTGACTATCAAATTTGGCTCAACAAAAACACCCACTTGACCAACTGGCCTTTTGAATTCCTGAACCCTTTCCAGAAACTTATCGTTCACAATTGAGTCATGACCGAGTCTTTCCTCAGTCTCCGTTGCTAAAGGTGAGGAGAGCGGCAGTTGTGATGACAGCAGTATGTTTGTATCTGCAAAAGAGCTAATAGTGCAATATGAGAATGTATGAGGAGACAAACCTGAATTAGCTCATGACAAGAGCGAAATATCGACATCTGGTTAGCACAAGCAATGAAAATTTTTTCAAGTAAAGACGAATAAAAGTGTTTCGATTTAACAGAAATGTGTGCAGCAGAATTCAGAAACCTCATGTCTATTTTATACTGATGTATGATAAGTAACTATCTAGCCATAGTTATAATATGATCATAGGATTGATACCACTCTGTTAGCTCAAGCTTAGATAATCTTAGAGAATATAGAGAATCTCATTGCTCATATTGCAGTTGAAAGACAAGAGCTAGCCTAGCTGTAATAGATCAATTTTAGCTTTTAGACAACACGATAAGAACGCTACCTATATAGCACATCATAGGAAAGTAGCATGGTGTCTTTTTACAGAATCATTATTTCTCAGGGTTGTATGTACCCATAAATACATGTAGGTACTTCTACGAAGTAAAAGTTTTTCGTAGGCATTTCCATCAAAGAGTCCTTATTGCTGAAAATAATTATTAACTTCATAAATCAATTAATGAACGACATTTAGCATATACAGTACTAGAATATACTAATGTGAGATTTAGTTTTGTGATAATCAGCAGTTTGAGCATTTAAGGTGATATCTGCATAAACCATAGACCAATCTGTGTTATAATTGGCTTAGGTGAATGTTTTTTGTATGCATTCTCATCAGAGCGCTTCCATTGCTGAAAATGATGACTAACTTCATAAATCAATTAATGAACCATATTTAGCTTATGTTAGAATATATTAATGTGAGATTTAGCTTTATGATAATCAGCAGTTTGAATGTTCATCAAGGTGATATCTGCATAAACTAGACCAATATATTGCCACTGGTTAAATACTACTTGAAATGAAATTAACAATGATGAGAGCACACACAAACATAACATTGTAGAACTGTTAGCTACCTGTACAACGTCCTCCTCTTGGAGACCCTCGATACGCTTTGGACGTCGCTGTCGATTGCTATTGCCATGCCCGAGTTTGCCATAGTCTCCCAAACTGAAACCTCACCACTTTCTGCTAGCGCAAGGCCGTGGCCATGTGAACCAACTGAGGTGGCTATCTAAGTTATGACATAGCCTAGACAATAAAAATGTACATTAGTGAAGAGATAACCTTTTATTAAAGATGAATTATATTATTACTAGCAGTAATTGTCTGTCAATCTTGGCAAAAAATTAGTAAAATATTTTACTGAAATAATCGCTGTATGAGTTTTGGTATCTGTAAATCTTTACAAAATTACCCACGAAGCCTCTTCGTCCCTTCATCTGATTCACTGAGACTATGAATGAGCTCATTGTTTATTATATCACAGAAGTGACAACAATTACAGTAGTTATTAGGCACAACACAGAGCAAGAGGACTATATTTAAATTCTACGCAAAAAATAGACTAACTTCTCAATTGTAGCAGGAATTAGCAAAGTTCAAAACGGCAGTAGATGGATCTGCAAAAGAAGGTGCAGGCTGAGCCTGAGCTAGAACTACAAAAAGCCTCAAGGTGAAAATAGGAAAATTCCAGTTCAAATAAAAAATTGTATTTAATTTTACTTTAGGTGCTAACCATCTTCCTGGAATAATGACCATGTACAGAGTATCTTTAGTAGACAACTAGCAAAGAGCTATACATTGATTAAGGGTCTAAAGCAACTCAAATCTTAACCCTATCAATATAGACATGGTATCTGTGTATTAACTGAGTTAGTGACATGCACAGGTTACATTGCACCAACAAGAGCCGAGTACAGAAGATGTTAACCTGTAAACACCTAGCAAAAGGGCTGTGGTATTGCCTGTGAAATTGGAATACCAACAGGAGCCAAGTACAGACGATGTTAACCTATAAACACCTAGCAACAGGGCTGTTGTATTGTCTGTGAAATTGGAAGCTTCTGAATATTTACATTAGCAAGTGTTTTTCTTCTCATACAAACTCTTTTGTTGCCATGTCAGCTGGCCAGTGCGGAATTGTCTCCTCTCAGTATATAGATAGATTTATTGTGATAATATGCATGATAAGAAACAGTATACCTACCTTTAACATATCCATCCGATAGAGACAAATAGAAAATATTACTAAATGTAAAAATAATTTTAGTCTCAGTTCGAAGAAAACCAGAAAGATAAAACTTGCTTTTAGAGCACAAAGAATTAGCCAAAAACTGCATAGAATGTCGTGGTATTAGTTCCATGCATTGAAATAAAATCTGATTATATGGTATACACAGCATGACTAATGAAAAGTCTGCCCTTATAATTACCTTAGCCAAATTACCAAAAGATAGGATGTACTGTTACTAGTTCTATGTATTGGAATAACATCTGACTCCATGGAATACGCAGTGTGTAATGACAAGTCTGCCCTTATATTCATCATAGCCAGATGACCACATAATATATGACAAAAGAACAGCCAAGTATCATAAAAACCTAAAAAAATATCTTACTTTTATATTACAAAAAACCACATTCAAGTTTAATAACTTAACGTAAAATCCAATAACTCGGAAACAATACAAGAAAGTATTTATTACAGCGACCCCAGAAATAACCAAACTACTACTAAAAAGTATTAAATATGGTATTTACTTCCTCTAGGATATGACATAACAAGGACACATACCTGGTGTATTTGTTAGATGTCAGATGCGTATATGTATGAATCTGACATACTCTAGCTTGTTGACTCATAGAACGTTCCAGCATTTTAACTATTCTCTGAGCTCTAGAGAAACTTTATCCAAGCTCAGCATAGGTGCTGTCAATATTCCACTTGACTAACGACTGTGGAGTGTTACCAGCTCTGCAGTATCTTCCCCATTCTTCGCTAGTAACTTGACAGTTAATATTGATTTTCTCATTAGTGACACCTGCGCAGCAGGTAGAACAGCTTAAATGTCTTGACCAATGGTACACCACGACAAATTTCTAAAACAAGAAAAATCTACAATTTTTTTAACTGAAAAATCGTTGTGTAATAAAAGTACCGCAGACTAAACTTCCTAATCAGTTAGTAACAGAACACAAATTTATTTCAATATGTGATTGGGCAGCCAGTAGCATAGCAACTAACCATAAAGAATTGTGCATAGATGGAAACAGTACAGAGGTCAGAGAGTCAACTAACCATAGAGTATTGTGCTTAGATAGAAACAGTCTAGAGGTCAAAAAGTCAACTAACCATAGAGTATTGTGCTTAGATAGAAACAGTCTAGAGGTCAAAGAGTCAACTAACCATAGAGTATTGTGCATAGATAAAACAGTCTAGAGGTCAGAGAGTCAACTAACTATAGAGTATTGTACATAGATAGAAACAGTCTAGAGGTCAAAGAGTCAACTAACCATAGAGTATTGTGCATAGATAAAACAGTCTAGAGGTCAGAGAGTCAACTAACTATAGAGTATTGTACATAGATAGAAACAGTCTAGAGGTCAGAGAGTCAACTAACCATAGAGTATTGTGCTTAGATAGAAACAGTCTAGAGGTCAAAGAGTCAACTAAATATAGAGTATTGTGCATAGATAAAACAGTCTAGAGGTCAGAGAATCAACTAAATATAGAGTATTGTGCATAGATAAAACAGTCTAGAGGTCAGAGAATCAACGAATATGTTAAATATTACCTGAACATTCGCTAATGGGCAACTAACACACTTAGAAGGTAACCTACTAAAGATAACAAGCAAGAGAACCTTAGTAACCTTTTCATACCTTTGTGACAGAATTTTGCAGCAGAACAAATATGAGTCAGCCTACTGCTAAAAAGAAAACCAAACAAGTTAGCAAATAACAAATCAAAGCGAAAATAACTATCTAGGTGTATAAAATGAGAGGCATATTTAACCCTTTTCATACCTTTTTGGCATGATTGTAGGAATTCTGGAGACCTAACCAGATGAATTATCTACTCCCAGCTGCGGCTCCAATCGGCGGATGATGATGTAGATGTGGTAAACAGACTAAATGAAGTGAGGTCTAAAATAAAATATTACAAGAAACTTATTAAACCTTGATTAGACCTATCCATATATTTACTAATCTCAACCCAACAGGTCTTTAAAAAGCAACATGAGTACTACTTGTTTCAGTAAAGAGCACTTTATCAACCCTCATGCTGGATCTTATGTTATGTTTGAGTAATATTACTAACATTTATCAGTAATAATAAATACTCGCATCGATATAACATTGTGATAGCACAATTAATAAACCTATCACAAACCAGTAACATTGCTGCATGGAAATGTTATGAGCTATGAAGACAAAATAATAACAATATATCATAAAATCATCACTCACGAGATTCAGCAGAGCTTGATAGTGTGCATGACCTACAAGATCAGGAGACTAAAATAAATTCTATACAAAAATAGAAAATACTGCCAATAGAGGAATCAATCAGCTGTGTAAGAAAAAGGGAGGTGCTCTATGATGGCATGAGAGATGAGTTTTTACAGATGAAATATGAGATGAGGTAACACTACTATGATATATATTCACAAATCTGTACAAACAGACATGAAAGCTTAATTGAATATTAATTAGAGCCAGTTAGTGAATATAGCAGTAATTATAAATACATAAGAACATAAACCAAGAGATGAGTTACAGCTGTAAGTTTTAACATATGAAACGAAGGAAGGGCAACAGAAAAAGCGAGTTGAAGGTACAAAGAGATGAACAGCAACTTACGAGTTCTGATGCAAGATCTCTAGAGGAGAAAAAGGTTTTAGTAAGCAGCACATTAGAGTTTGGAAGGAAGTCATTGATTTATCATACATTGAGTAACCATGAGAGTATCTTACCTGTTTGTGTTGCCTTGTTACGTTTCAATCTGAAACGAATAAAATATTATATTCATATGTTCAATGAGGTGTTATAGTAATTATAAAGTTAACATAAACATGAAAATTGAAAAGGTTGAAGAGTCTAACTAGTCATAATGTTTAAGATCTCCATATGTCAGCAAGTTTACCTAACCTTGAGCAAAATCTCTATTGCTGTCCATTTTTTGTAACATCTGGTTTCATAAAACAACAAAATGTTACTGTCAAATTTTTTTAAAAGTTTTAGTCATGTTACTTAGATTAAAATGTCAAAAAAAGTTAATTGGTAAACATATAAATTATGAAATAAATTAATTTTATATTGTCATTTTTTTGTAAAATGAAAGAGGGCTTGAACTTCTTGAACTTTATCAATTTGTGTTTTCAATGATACAGTGAAAAAAAGTTTTGTCTGAAAACAAGATATTGTTACTATCTTATCTCTTATTTAGCAATAAAATGTACTATAGTATTTACTTACGGTGTGATAGAAAATTTCCGGTACAACGGAATCTTTTTTGGCTCAGCTGTGAAAGACATGATTAAAATCATACAATGGCAGGTATATTTTATAATTTGAAGATGTTATAATCTATTCTTCAGACATGAACATACTAATTTACATCCTGCTAATCCCAGTTGTATATTTAAACTTTGCCTGTCACGGGACAAGTCTTTTTTCAAACACCAAAATGTCTCAGGTTATGTTTTTCATAAAATGTATGTACAGCGAATAGCTATCCAACACCCAAGATTCACAATGTACATATAATAAGCATAAGTAAACCAACCTTATTCCAAAAGACAGGATCTTGGAAACGTTTAAGAAATTGTGAAACGATATTGCCAAGTCTGATAAATTGATTTAAAACTGTAACTCATCAGTAAGTGCTTCTGTCCCATTACTAAAGTAAAGTATTTATGTAATCTATTTAGAGCTAAAACAATAACTAACCTTATTAGGTCAACAGACAGTCTTTATATAAAAATACCTTCATGAATTACATATTAACAGCTATTACTAATAGTTACCCTTTTCATCTTCTTATTTACAATTAGAGATTTATTGTTATTTCGTGAGAGTCTGCCATAGTTTATACTTTCAGAGCAATACTTACTATTAATATATATCTTGTACCAATATACATGTAACTAAGTGTTCATTTAGTACAATACTCAGACACCTCTATTCCTACTTACAGAGTTACTAACACTAACCATATCCTAACAGAGTTACTAACACTAACCATATCCTAACAGAGTTACTAACACTAACCAGATCCTAACAGAGTTAAGTACTCACAGTGTCCAGCACGATTTTTTCTGAGGTAAAATTTACCATTCCTTTCATAAACTCCTGTAAACAGTAGTATGAGTCAATCTCTGTTAACTAGCCATGAGAATGCAACATTGAGCTGGTTGATCCTCATAGACATGTGATAAGAGCACGAGAAGAGCACTCCACGATGTTGAGGTTTGATATATACATGTAGATACATGCAGGATACTCAAAACTCTTTCAGCCTACTCTCTAGCACACGGAGTTCATTCATGAACCTTATAAAGTGTATCCAACATAATTATCTTCTCAAATAAAACTGTCCTACTATGATTGTGTCACATTCTTTTGGCTAATTGCTTATTTGGCAATACAATTGCAATGAAAGTACCAGACTAAATTAGCTAATGTCTATGTCTATGCAGATCTTAATGGTAAATCCTTTCTAAGATAAGACCTGTGTCCGTCCTTCTGTCTGAAGGCACGGTTCAAGGTTGGGAAAAAAGATTACATTATAGAGGATTTGAACTCGTGACACTCAGCTAATTGACCTCCTTTCATTATTATAGTAAAGATGAGACCAATAGTAAAGATATATTTATTCTCTTTGCTTTATGACAAAGATAGCGAGCAAAAATAATGTCGATGAAGTTCGCAAACAAGAACTTTAATTCATAATTTCTCATGGTACTTTAGACTACCAGGACTAGAGGTTAGAATAAAATATCAGATAAAACAACGAAATATATTTGTAATTTAAATAGAAGATCGTATCGGAGATTCAAAGTCATCATCTAACAAACTATCTCTCAACGTTGTGATGTTGTTGAAACATGTCGTTTCAGTATAAATTTCTAGCAAATAGCAATTGCCTAATCATGCAGAGTTTATTTTAAATACAGTTTGTACATTTGCTGCATTATGTTTGCGCTACCTTCAATAGTATTACATATCTAGTGAAATTAAGGTTATACTATTCAGTAAGACATACCAGAGTCGACTCTCTTCGGTTTTGGTGCCAGCACCACTTTTGGTTCCTCAGGAACAACCTTCTTTTGTTTTCTTTGCCCAAAGGGATTTAAATAGATGGCGGCCAGCCTTAAGAAAATATAAACACTGAAGAAAGTTGGTGAAGCTCAGCAAACAATCATAAATGTTTTAAATGCAATTGAAAGATAGAAATTCACTTTAGAAAAAAGTGTAACTCTTTTACAGTGTTGTTTTATTACACAATATACAGTGCACCCTCGAGTTACAACGTCCCTGTTTCACGGTTGTTTCGCCTAATGATGGGGAAAACCATGTTCTTTCATTCCCACCATAGGGCAAATTTTTCGCCATGCAACATCAACTAAAACTTTTCTTAAAACTCAAATTTGGTGGATAGTATGGATAGTATGCTGAATACATTGAAATAAGATTTCGATATGCTTTTGACCAAAGTCCCTCCTACAATGCCTAAAAGATATACGAAGTTTGCTCTTTCAGTTCGACATTATTTGTTACAAGTTATAATTAAAACGGAACCGGAAACATGGAATAAAGATTAGGACAATGACAAAATTAAAGCTTAACTACGTAAAATACATACTAAAACTTAGCTTTATGTGTGTGTTTAGTAAGCTAAAATTATTTAATTTAAATTCAAACTTTATTTCATACGTCTGTCTCAAAGGCAAGAGCTCCATACAGAAAGTACTGTACATGAAAACGTTACATTTTAGTACAGATAATATCCATTAAATACTATATATATAAAGTTACTGCAGGAAACTATAGCTACTAAAGTTAATATATTATTTTGTTACTAATGTTTGTTATTTACATCAAGTAGATAACATTTTTACCAGGAGGTATTTGCATTAGATGATTGCCATACGCTTCTATGCCACTCTATAACATATTTTCACTTAACGTTGCAAGGCATGGGAAAGGGGGGCACTGTAGTCACAATTGATATGAGACATTGTTAGAAGTTGATTCAGTTATTATGGTAGTTATGCGTAGTAGTAATGCAGCAAGAGTTAGACCTGATGCCTACATTATATAATACAATGAGAAACCCAGCCAGAAAACATGGACGATCCAGCATTGAAGTGGAGTAGAACTAACCACATCACCCCCAAAGAGCTAGATGATGTACATTCATACCAGCCGTTAAACTCTAGTGTTGTCATAGTAGGTATGCTATGTTAAATATACAGGATAATAAAAACTCACCGCGCATCTGAAATTCTGAATCTTTTGATTGGGCTTTTCTTTGCTACAGATAAAGACACCGCATATCAGCTGTAGTTCTGTGTTAAGTGCAGTTTTGTGCAAGTGCACAATAAAACAATATAACTAAACAGAGCATTAAGTAGTAATAATAAAATTTAATAATGATCCAAATATAATTAAAAATAACTTGGCAGAAACCTGTGAGAGATACTAATTGTAACTAAAGCAAAGGCTTGTGAGAGATACTAACTGTAACTAAATCAAAAGCCTGTGAGAGATACTAACTGTAACTAAATCAAAAGCATGTGAGAGATACTAACTGTAACTAAATCAAACGCCTGTAAGAGATACTAACTGTAACTAAATCAAAAGCCTGTGAGAGATAATAACTGTAACTAAATCAAAAGCATGTGAGAGATAATAACTGTAACTAAATCAAAAGCCTGTGAGAGATACTAACTGTAACTAAATCAAAAGCCTGTGAGAGATACTAACTGTAACTAAATCAAAAGCCTGGAAGAGATACTAACTGTAACTAAATCAAAAGCCTGTGAGAAATACTAACTGTAACTAAATCAAAAGCATGTGAGAGATACTAACTGTAACTAAATCAAAAGCCTGGAAGAGATACTAACTGTAACTAAATCAAAAGCCTGTGAGAGATACTAACTGTAACTAAATCAAAAGCATGTGAGAGATAATAACTGTAACTAAATCAAAAGCCTGTGAGAGATACTAACTGTAACTAAATCAAAAGCCTGTGAGAGATACTAACTGTAACTAAATCAAAAGCATGTGAGAGATACTAACTGTAACCAAATCAAACGCCTGTGAGAGATACTAACTGTACCTAAATCAAAAGCCTGGAAGAGATACTAACTGTAACTAAATCAAAAGCCTGTGAGAGATACTAACTGTAACTAAATCAAAAGCATGTGAGAGATAATAACTGTAACTAAATCAAAAGCCTGTGAGAGATACTAACTGTAACTAAATCAAAAGCCTGTGAGAGATACTAACTGTAACTAAGTCAAAAGCATGTGAGAGGTACTAACTGTAACTAAATCAAACGCCTGTGAGAGATACTAACTGTAACTAAATCAAACGCCTGTGAGAGATACTAACTGTAACTAAATCAAACGCCTGTGAGAGATACTAACTGTAACTAAATCAAAAGCCTGTGAGAGATACTAACTGTAACTAAATCAAAAGCATGTGAGAGATACTAACTGTAACTAAATCAAAAGCATGTGAGAGGTACTAGCTGTAACTAAATCAAACGCCTGTGAGAGATAATAACTGTAACTAAATCAAACGCCTGTGAGAGATACTAACTGTAACTAAATCAAACGCCTGTGAGAGATACTAACTGTAACTAAATCAAAAGCCTGTGAGAGATACTAACTGTAACTAAATCAAACGCCTGTGAGAGATACTAACTGTAACTAAATCAAAAGCATGAGAGAGATACTAACTGTAACTAAATCAAACGCCTGTGAGAGATACTAACTGTAACTAAATCAAAAGCCTGTGAGAGATACTAACTGTAACTAAATCAAAAGCCTGTGAGAGATAATAACTTTAACTAAATCAAAAGCCTGTGAGAGATACTAACTGTAACTAAATCAAAAGCCTGTGAGAGATACTAACTGTAACTAAATCAAAAGCCTGTGAGAGATACTAGCTGTAACTAAATCAAAAGCATGTGAGAGATACTAACTGTACCTAAATCAAAAGACTGTGAGAGATACTAACTATAACTAAATCAAAAGCCTGTGACAGATACTAACTGTAACTAAATCAAAAGTCTGTGAGATATACTAACTGTAACTAAATCAAAAGCCTGGGAGAGATACTAACTGTAACTAAATCAAAAGCCTGTGAGAGATACCGACTGTAACTAAATCAAAAGCCTGTGAGAGATACTAACTGTAACTAAATCAAAAGCCCGTGAGAGATACTAACTGTAACTAAATCAAAAGCATGTGAGAGATAATAACTGTAACTAAATCAAAAGCCTGTGAGATACTAACTGTAACTAAATCAAAAGCATGTGAGAGATACTAACTGTAACTAAATCAAAAGCCTGGAAGAGATACTAACTGTAACTAAATCAAAAGCCTGTGAGAGATACTAACTGTAACTAAATCAAAAGCATGTGAGAGATAATAACTGTAACTAAATCAAAAGCCTGTGAGAGATACTAACTGTAACTAAATCAAAAGCCTGTGAGAGATACTAACTGTAACTAAATCAAAAGCATGTGAGAGATACTAACTGTAACCAAATCAAACGCCTGTGAGAGATACTAACTGTACCTAAATCAAAAGCCTGGAAGAGATACTAACTGTAACTAAATCAAAAGCCTGTGAGAGATACTAACTGTAACTAAATCAAAAGCATGTGAGAGATAATAACTGTAACTAAATCAAAAGCCTGTGAGAGATACTAACTGTAACTAAATCAAAAGCCTGTGAGAGATACTAACTGTAACTAAGTCAAAAGCATGTGAGAGGTACTAACTGTAACTAAATCAAACGCCTGTGAGAGATACTAACTGTAACTAAATCAAACGCCTGTGAGAGATACTAACTGTAACTAAATCAAACGCCTGTGAGAGATACTAACTGTAACTAAATCAAAAGCCTGTGAGAGATACTAACTGTAACTAAATCAAAAGCATGTGAGAGATACTAACTGTAACTAAATCAAAAGCATGTGAGAGGTACTAGCTGTAACTAAATCAAACGCCTGTGAGAGATAATAACTGTAACTAAATCAAACGCCTGTGAGAGATACTAACTGTAACTAAATCAAACGCCTGTGAGAGATACTAACTGTAACTAAATCAAAAGCCTGTGAGAGATACTAACTGTAACTAAATCAAACGCCTGTGAGAGATACTAACTGTAACTAAATCAAAAGCATGAGAGAGATACTAACTGTAACTAAATCAAACGCCTGTGAGAGATACTAACTGTAACTAAATCAAAAGCCTGTGAGAGATACTAACTGTAACTAAATCAAAAGCCTGTGAGAGATAATAACTTTAACTAAATCAAAAGCCTGTGAGAGATACTAACTGTAACTAAATCAAAAGCCTGTGAGAGATACTAACTGTAACTAAATCAAAAGCCTGTGAGAGATACTAGCTGTAACTAAATCAAAAGCATGTGAGAGATACTAACTGTACCTAAATCAAAAGACTGTGAGAGATACTAACTATAACTAAATCAAAAGCCTGTGACAGATACTAACTGTAACTAAATCAAAAGTCTGTGAGATATACTAACTGTAACTAAATCAAAAGCCTGGGAGAGATACTAACTGTAACTAAATCAAAAGCCTGTGAGAGATACCGACTGTAACTAAATCAAAAGCCTGTGAGAGATACTAACTGTAACTAAATCAAAAGCCCGTGAGAGATACTAACTGTAACTAAATCAAAAGCATGTGAGAGATAATAACTGTAACTAAATCAAAAGCCTGTGAGATACTAACTGTAACTAAATCAAAAGCCTGTGAGAGATACCAACTGTAACTAAATCAAAAGCCTGTAAGAGATACTAACTGTAATTAAATTAAAAGCCTGTGGGAGATACTAATTGTAATTAAATCAAAAGCCTGTGAAAGATACTAACGGTAACTAAATTGAAAGCCTGTGAGAGGTACTAACTGCAACTGAATCACTGGAATAACAAATTGAATAAGTGCATAGGTCAATGAAAGGCATCTAAACATTCTAGTTTTACTCAGGTGTTACACAGACACCACAAAATGTGCATTTCGCACTTCTACAGTATTATTTATGGCTCGACTCACACATAGGCATAAAACTGTTCAAAATTATACTTCCTATTCTTTATATGTCTTAAAGAGCAGCGGTGGTTCAGAGGCTAGGGTACTGACTTATAAATAGTAAACCACTGGTTCAAAACATACAAGGACTATTGGTGGTGTTAGGAAGAGTATCCAACCATAATTGCTCTTGCGCTGCACTGCTAAGGGAAACAACCGTGACAGGAAACCCGATGCAAGTACTGTTAAACTGCCTCGATACCAACCCAAGAAAGTCCATAAAATGTCTAATCTATTAGAAAAGATGATGACATAGGGGACCTGTCTACTGCAGATTACACTTATCCAACTATTTGTTACATCAAATCAAGGGTGGGGAGATACATTTACTCAGTAGTAACTGACATTAAATCAAGGGTGCGTAGACCAATTTACTCAATAGTACCTGACATCAAGGGTGGGTAGACCAATTTACTTAATAGTAACTGATATCAAATCAAGGGTGGGGAGATCAATTTACTCCATAGTAACTGACATCAAATCAAGGGTGGGTAGACCAATTTACTCAATAGTAACTGACATCAAATCAAGGGTGGGGAGATCAATTTACTCAATAGTAACTGACATCAAATCAAGGGTGGGTAGACCAATTTACTCAATAGTAACTGACATCAAATCAAGGGCGGGTAGACCAATTTACTCAATAGTAACTGACATCAAATCAAGGGTGGGTAGACCAATTTACTCAATAGTAACTGACGTCAAATCAAGGGTGGGTAGACCAATTTACTCCATAGTAACTGACATCAATTCAAGGGTGGGTAGACCAATTTACTCAATAGTAACTGACATCAAATCAAGGGTGGGGAGATCGATTTACTCAATAGTAACTGACATCAAATCAAGGGTGGGTAGACCAATTTACTCAATAGTAACTGGCATCAAATCAAGGATGGGAGACCAATTTACTCAATAATAATTGGTAAACCCTGGTAAGAACTTTGGTGATATCTACTTACGTCGAGGCTCAGCCTTTCTTTGGACCTTTTCATTCTTTTGATTCTTCACTCTCCTAACAAGGGAGTTATATTAGCATAACTGACAGCATTAGCTAATGACTCATCTGTGTGTAACAGCAATGCGACCTCAATGGTCATTAGAAAGATGGTTTAGACAAAACATTAAAAAGGTAAAAAGGGTATTACTTACGAGGCATCGCAAACCTTGTTACTGCCGAGAGCTGCAATACATATAAAGCAATAATAACATACCGTTAATAACCAGCTGTTAGAGATCGAGTCATTTAAGGTTTTAAATGACTCGATTTAATTCAATTCTCATCAATAAGTTAAAAACTTTTCAATTCTATTGCATCATTGGCCGTGTAGGAATCAATTCAATTCAGTATTTAAGCGCAAAACACCACAATTCAATTATCAATTCTTTAGCTACTCTAACTTCAATGAATTGGCTTAATTCAATTCATCAAAATACATGTAGAAAAAATAAATTTTATATTAATTTTTGCCAAAAATTGATTTGTGGCAATATATCAAAATAATAATGAACCAATTAACTATAATAAACCACTAATTTAACTACATGCAAAAACTATTACAGAAGATTTAATGCATTTAACGAGCAGAAGGATTGTTTAATATTTTTTTGCAGTTTAGTGAAACTGGCTGCAAAAGAAAAAATATGCATTTTTTGTATATGCAGTTTGAACAAAACACAGACACATATTCTCCAATATAAAAATATTGTCATTATAAATATCCTAAATTCAGTGTTGAAGAGTTTCACTAGCAGAAAAACGGTCAGGTCGCTGTTTACAATCTTTTTCTCATCCATCCTAAATGAGAAATAAAAAAATTGGAAACTTTTTGCAGTGATTCTTTGAATAAAAAAGATTTTGAGTAAAAAACCAACTGGTTTGTTTTTGGCACGGTGATATAACCCCATATGCTAAATTTATTGTGGCAAAGTTTTGGTTGGATCTGTTCACTCTGTGATTAGTGGTTAATATTATTTATAGGTACTGAGGCAAGGTGTTATAAAGGCTTTCCGGCAGAATGAATGATATACGTGAGCCGTTATAATGGCGTTCTGTAACGAATGATTAAATAGTTGTAAAACGCACAAAACAATAAATATAAACATGACGATATAAGCATGAAAATAAACATATCTTTAATTGTATTGGAATAAGAACTGCATAAATACGCATATTGTAAGTGCACAGGAAAACCATAGAGCTATACTATACAGAGCGTAGTATATATTATCGACCTATAAAATATATGCAGAGATATCGAGGTCATGTGGAAACGTGTGCGGTTGGCAACATTGGACTGCACTGACATATTCGTTTTGGTGCACATTAAATAATGAGTTGGTTACTTAAAAGATAACTATCCATGACGAATTTTCCGTCAACGCAGCAATAACCATAGAAGTAGTAATAATCATAAAGGTAGGAATAATGAATGCAAGTATTTGCGCATTTTGACTTGAGTTGTTAAGCTTATTGAAAATATAAAATCGAGTCAATTCATCTATGATGACAGTAAAGAGCTGATTCAATTCAATCATTATTGGTAGAATGCGCCGAGTCAATTCAGTTAATTTGGGAGTAAAGGATACTAGAAAATCGATTCAACTCCATTCATTTGGGAGTTGAGCCTTGAGAGTTACTCGAGCAAACATGTTAACTCGAGCAAGCATGTCAGATTGGAGTGCTCATCTCTGGTGATAGCTTACCAAAGCAACTTGTTTGGAAGATAGAAACAATGATGCAATACAATGAAAGCTCTTTTAAAGATAATGAGCAGCATTAATAAAACTGACAGTTTACAACATCTAAGGATGCGAGAAGCTTACAAGCCATAAGTATAAGTCGGCATTCTTGTTACTATCATCAGCTCGCTGTTTTATCATCTCAGATCAGAGAGATATGGCTTCATATATAGCTTTTCATTTGGCAGCCACATATCGCGGAACACAGACCAGAGTGATGCATTTTAACATAAACATATGATATGCTAGCAGTAATATAGTAGCAGCAGCATCCAACAAATAATCACAGTAACATAGCGTCGAGTTTAATCTGTAGCCAAATAAACATTATAGACTGAAAACATACTTTTTTTTGCTGCATTTTATAAGAGTTTGCTAGCTAGTTTTTATTTTATACCAAAGAATATGGCATATACAGGAACGCTAAAACGTGTACAAAATTGATTTTTTATATTTACAATGATAACATTGCCTGCACAGTACCATAGCCACACTTGGATCCTAATAGGCGTTTAATAAATTTTGCAATTGTAACAGGATATTTGCAATACCTTCCAAATTTCAATTGTAACCGAGCATCATGCAATGTCCTCCACATTTATTTAATAGTCATGCACATTCGTTAAATGTAAAACAGTGAAAAATGCCTTCATAACTATTGCCATACCTTGACGTAGGAAAGACTTGGTCTTATTTTTGGCAGTTTTTAAGAATGAGCTTTCCTTGGTTCTTCTGCCACTTTTATCAGTAGTCACCTTCATCGGTGAAACTTTCCTCACTGGAGCCAACTTCTTTTTGTTTAAAAAATAGCCTGTAGCCTTGCTGTCCAGGATGGTTGAGGAACTTCTGAAATATGAACAGTGCTTTATTTTGCATGGTTCTCAGTATTACCTTGCAGCGATGTTGAATGTTTATGTATTGCAATGAATTATTTCAGTGGTTAAAGCTGCCCAATGTACATAGTATTAACTTATTTTATAGTTTATGCAAACAAAACAAAGACTAGTAGGGATAAAGTAAGAGTAAACTCACGTCCCATAAAACATTTTCTGAAAACCATCGAATGAGCTGAACATTCTGCAACGATGTTCTTCACTCAAGGTCAATGTAGAATATCCCGATAATCACAGTCAATAGTAGTGCGCTATTGCAATACAACAATGTAGAACACGATTGATGGCAGCGCACAATTGTAGACGATTGATGTCGGGTAACACGATCAGTACTTTTGTACACAATCGCACAAGATAAGTATAAAATAGCACGATCAGCAATTGATAGTCATACACAATCGCACTAGATGAGTTTAGAATCACACGGATAGCACTGTTGATAGCTGTACACAATTGTAATTGATGAGCACAGAATCTCGATCAGCACAGTTGACAGTAGTAGACAATCACACGAGATACGTATGAAATGACACGATCAGTACAGTTGATAGTAGTGTACAATCGCACGAGATAAGTATAAAATGACACGATCAGTACAGCTGACAGTAGTGTACAATCGCACGAGATACGTATGAAATGACACGATCAGTACAGTTGATAGTAGTGTACAACCGCACAATATACGTGTGAAATGACACGATCAGAACAGTTGATAGTAGTGTACAATTGCACAATATACGTATGAAATGACACGATCAGTACAGTTGATAGTAGTATACAATCGCAATAGACGAGCATAGAATCACACCATCAGTAGAATTGATAGCAGAAGACAATCAACTAGAAGGGAGAGCATTCGTGAAGCCAACAATTATTCACATTCCAGAGCATCACAATGGCTTCATCAACAATTTCCATATTGGTAAATCATGGACTTGGATCAAAGAACTTAAATCGACTGGTCATTCAAACTTTAAATTGTTATAAAGAAATAGATAGTGTTGTTAAGGCTACAACATAGCATTATTTAGCATTACATAGCAAAATTTATAGATTTTTAGTATAAGAGATAATTAAATATTCTCTCATAATTGGAATAGATATATAGATATTCTCCTTTTATAAAATTCACGCATATTATAAGTAACTAAACAAGATGTATAAAATATTCAGGGTAAAATGCATTGACAGAAACTACTTGGAACAACAAAATGCACATTTTTCTTACAGAGAATATCATCCTTCACTAAAATATATACATATACAAGCTCATAGGAAATTGCATTACAGTACTTTAAAAAATTTGAATGTGTTCAGACAGAATAACTTTGATTTCAAATTGTTTGTATAGAGACCATAGTAGTTAAATATTCAAGTGAAGAGTAATAGAGTCCCAATATGTGTACTACACAATCAATTTCTATCACACCAGGGCAAAGCAGAACATAGACATGCTCATGAGAGTTGATGACAACATAATGATTTCTATACTAGAACAAAATATCAATGAGTTGAATGGCTACATTAAAACAGCTTGTCAGGAAGCCATTCAAGAACTTGGAAGCAGCTCTGTAAACAATGTGTAGACAAAGAGATGTACCATCTGCTAATCATTCAGTCCCCCAAAGATATACTACGATCAAGAAACGTTCAGTCACACCAGCATTTAAAAATGCTGTCAAAAATGAATGGTCATCTTTCGACTGGATTAAGTTACATATACTTGATTCAGTAGATGCAAATGTTGACCTCTTACATAAAAAAGTGACTAGTATCTTGGACAGACATTGTCCAGAACTGAGTATCTGGGTGCCACAAGGTCGACCATTAATCACCCACCACTTATTCTCAAACGATCAAGGGCTAAGAAAAGAGTGCACAGAAAAAAGAATCCTTTTTGAAAAGTTTTCTTGAAACTATGTCATGTAAGCATAAAGAACGCTTAGCTGAGCAAACATGAAATAAAATTAACAATACAATACATGGAAGCAAAAACTGGTAGAAAAATTTAAAAGATTTAATAAGAGAAATCCATAACTCATATACCGGTAAGAAACTGCATCCATAAACAACAGCCAGCACAACTGTTGTCTATGGATAGAGATACGTATGCTTGCATATACATACAACTATTAGACATGTGTGGTGGCGAGAACTCGTAAAATCCAGTTTCTTATCAAGCTACCAACATGTCTAAAATTGTTCAATATTATCAGAAACTGAATCAGAAAACTGATTGGATTTTCACTAAACCCAATCAGTTGCTAGCTCTGTGCTCCAATAGAAAATGACCTATATCATAGTTAATTATTTTCTGTCATCGTCAGTTTATTGGTCTAGTAGAGTTAACTTAAAAGGGTGATGACAAGGCTTCACGCAAGCAAATATATGTGAACAAAGATAATTTTAATTGTAATAATTATACAGTAATTGTAACATACCTTGACATACGAGCTTAATGCATAAGAGACCAAGCTCGTATGGCAATTCTTTCATATCTCAAATCCATTTTTCCAATATAAAATATTCAATTACAAATTAATCTGGTCTCACTCTCAGATAAAAACCTAAGACAGGTTGGATTTTACAATGAAAAAATGTGTTTCAACTGTTCTATTCCCGACCTATGCTCACAAAGTAACAAGTATCTACCTAGTGATTATGGTATGCAATAAAATGTAACATTATTACGCACAATACTGCATGGAGTTTTTACCTTCGAGACAGACGGTAGCAGTAGTGTGAGAGACTTGGTACTTGGTACACTACATATTGCCACACTACGTAACATAACATAAACCTAAAATTTAACTTAAATGAACTTAGCTTACTATGCACACACTTGAAAATTTGTTTTAATCTCACATAACAATTAATTCAATTTTAATTTTGTTCTCATTTTCAGTTTTTCACTTTCTTCTTCCAGCTTGGCTCTTTTCGCCTATTACTTCTTGAC
Organism: Watersipora subatra; assembly: GCF_963576615.1. Lineage (NCBI taxonomy): Eukaryota > Metazoa > Bryozoa > Gymnolaemata > Cheilostomatida > Watersiporidae > Watersipora > Watersipora subatra. The sequence continues at coordinate 57,549,389 of NC_088710.1, read as the reverse complement.
TCGCTTTCATCTTCCCTTTTAGACAGACTTCTAAAACTTTTTCAAGTTGATCCGACAAGAAAGACCAAGCAATGCTGTTCTTGTAAGGGCCTCTAGCATACTCAGCCCCCTCGACGTTGAGAACTGGCTCACACGCTCATATCTCAAATTTGTTTCTTATATCAAGGCAAAAAAATTGCTCAACGTTTTCCTTGCATCTCAAATGTCTCGTATGTTGAGACACTCATATGTCAAGGTATGACCGTATATACAAAAGCTACCAATATAAAGTGGAACTGTTTATAAAACATATCAGATAATTTTTTCAGTAATTATATTAAAGTCCTTTTTTGTCTATTGTTTAATTTATGTCATGATCTTAGAGTATATTTGAACTTGATTGTTTTGATAGTAACACAGTTTTTTTAGCAAAAGATAAAAATGTAAATAGCTACATGAATGCTATTGCTACTGAAAATTACTAGTTTTAAATGTGTTACATTCCAAATATGCTAACAATATTTTAGTAATCGTAATGGAAAATCCAGCAAGCATGTTATGATCTTCATACAATTGAGGCTCATTCTCATCGCTCAATCTATTTGTCAACACGACACATCATTTAGTAGGATCAGTGTGTGTAGCCACAGCAAATATCTACACTTGGCTATGGAGATGCATTTCATCCGCATGTATGGTCAGGTCTTCACTTTACCACTCTCTTTCACAATGTGTGGGGTCAGTGTTCAATCTCTAGCTGTTGCACATGTCTATAAAACAAGGAAACTGACAAATTCTGTGACAGGTTTGTTGTCAGCATCAATCAATGTATGTCTATATTTCCAGCTTTTCCTATCCAGTGCAACCCTGAGTTGCGCTTACTCTGTTTTATGTTTTTTTTCATCTTACAATCTGGAACACGATGTTTTTTTGCCCAAATTTACAAAAAAATTTTCGCCATGCGACACAGGACAAAAATTTCTCTCAAAATTCAAACTTGGCAGACGGTGTAGGAAAATTTTATTAGATTAACATTCCTGGAGTTGAGGCCAAGTCAAATTGGCCTAATATGTGATGACCAATGATAGTTGCCGGCCTTGAGTCGTAAGCTAAGGTTTTGCTCAACTCATAGCGTGACGTTTTCTAACTTCTGTAGAAGGCAGCCAGATTTGAATAATTGCTCTTAATTATTAAGTTGTCATATGCTAAAGGATTATTTATTAGAGATTACAGGTTAGTTGCATATGCTATTCCCACGACCAAACAAGAGTGAAGCGATTGATTGGGAGATTTATGATAAATGCACATGTGCACACAACTCCCGAAAAATTATCCGTTAACGGTCGTCACCAAACCCTTGCAACGAAATCCTATCAACAAATTTAACTATTTTTCAGTAAAGTCGTTTAAGTATAATAATGATACAAAACGCGTATAAACCTATTTAAATATGTTACCAAACCTTTGAAAGGTTACCGCAAATTCCTAAAACTAACCCATCTAATCGGATTATACACCAATATACAGATTAATTTGGACAAAAATCGCCACAAAACGCTTGAAAGCTTGGTTTAATAAAATTTCAGACCGGAAATTGAAACGCCGAGCGACAGAGAATAGAACGATTAAGTCTTGCGCATTTCACGAAAAAAAAAACGTGCACTTTTCACCAGTTTATAGCATTGTCGAATTGCCGAAGGTTTTGGCAATTAACATAGGAGTACAGAAATCGTTTCATTTTTGCCGATTTCAATTTTTTTCATTTTCAATTTCATTTGCCGACACATTTGAGTACTTTCGTATTCTAACTGATGTCCAACGCAGTATAAGTAAAGGAAAAGACGATGATATTTTAAACGGTTCTTATGAGATTATTACAATAATTAATTTTAAGTTTGAATGGCTACAGAACAATGACTACGTAGTACAGATTTTCTAAAAATCTAACGCAGTGTAAGTAAAGGGATATCCGAGGATATTTTTTCTAACGGTTCTAATGAGATTATTACAATAATTAATTATAAGTTTGGATGACTACAGAACAATGACTACGTAGTACAGCTTTTCTAAAAATCTATAAAACAATCACAACTTCGTTATATTGTTAGCTATGACGATTTGAAATGTAAACAAAATTGTGCATTGGTTTGCTATTATTACTATATTAATAATATTGGTTATTCTAATAATATCAGTGCATTTTACTTCTAATATTGGCCAATATTGTGGAGGACCGGGACATGCCTGTGTACTAATTACTGCACTCACATATATATCCGCACTGTCGTTTAACCGAACCTCTCGAACTTCCCTTATTGCATGCTTGAACTGCCTTTTTATTATTATATAACTGTATCACTGAACTGCCCTTGTATTACTGAACTGCCTTTTTATTATATAACTGAACTGCCCTTGTATTACTGAACTGCCTTTTTGTTACATAACCATCATGTTGTATCTGGCGATTCCTTTGTGCTATAAATAGATCAGTAGGCGGAGTTAAACGATAGGCGCTGGCTATATAAGCCAGCGCGATAGACAGGCAGAGTTGTGCTTGATTTCACTCATACTTGTGCATACTTGTGTTAAAGATATCGATAATAAACTGCTATATACTCATACGAACTGCTTCTATTTGACGCCTGCCTGGTTGGCTCACCGATTGTATAAGCAGACTCAGTGCAACCAACAGACGGAACTGCCAGGGTGACTCTAAGAAGGCTAGGAGGCGATCCACGGCCTTGTATAGACTCGATCAGGTGTGCCATGGCACTAGAGATCCAGTCTTAAGACCAGCCATTAGTGGATCCAGACTAGCCTGGGATAGAGATCTAGAGGCAGGCCGGGGGTTTGGTTTCAGAGCAAGCCTGACTACTAGATTCTTGTCTTGGACCGACTTGACCGCCACCGGCAGGTCAGTCAGGCCTCGGACAAGGTCCGCCAGTAGCCCAGGTTGCGACTCCCTTGTTAGGACGTAAAGTTGACTCAGCTACCGGAGTCAGATCCTTTACAATGGTGGCAGCAGTGGGATCAGGGAACGAGTACTTACAGGTTCGACCTAGTATGGCGTCTCACCAAGCCCAACCCTTCAGGTCGGACGTCAGGGCAGTCCAGCCAGACGAGACAGGACAGGGCGAGGGAGAACAGGGCCCCGAAGAGCCGATTGTGGTGGCTAGGACTACCCCGAATACCCTCGAGCTGCTGTTGGCCTCGGTGACGGACCTAGCCAAAGAAGTGGCCAAGTTAAAATTGTATATCCATCGACCGCAGTCTATTACAGAAAGCGGGACGAAGAAAAAGGAAATGGCGAGATGCTGGGGGTGCAACCAGGAAGGCCATCGGAGGAGGAGTTGTCCGCGGAGGCAGGCAAATCAGAGGACACCCTATAAGCAGGACCAGGGAAACGCCTACAGCCCGCAGCAGTAGGTCTACCTGCTGGCTGCACAAGGGCACCCGGACACGAAAAACACAGACAACGTAACAATACAAGTCGAAGGGAATCTGGAGTTGATCCGGAGGGTTGGCAGCATCCGACTAAAACGGCGGCACCAGTCAAGAGACCCCCGGTAGAAACGATTCCCGTCTACAACCCATACCAAAGTCTATGGGAACTGGACGAGGAGGAAGAGGGATGCGAGGCGAGTCCCCGGGACTCACCGCGGGCGGCCAAACAGGCGCAGCGGCACTACCTCTACCAGATCCAGAGACTGGACGAGAAACGAAGAGTTTATGGACGTACCAGAGAACCAGAAAGGCCAGGGCGGAAGGGAGGTCCCACTAGGGCCGAGCACCCCGAGCGATCTGGACAGCAAGGGTCGGGACAGAGAGCAGATTCAGGGGTAACTGAAGCTCTCGAGAGACCAACACTGTACAGATCAGGAAGAAGGGAGCTTGCGACCCAGATGGAACCCCGCCGTAAGCCTAGACAGGTTAGGTCAGAGAGAGATGACCCCACCGGCGCTGATCCGTTCAGGAGATCCGTATCAACCGGATCGGGATGGAACGAGGACCCAGCCATGGCGGAGCATCTCCAGAGACCGGAGTACCATAGACCCAGATACGAAAAGGGCTGGAATGAAGCCGAACCCCCGAGACGGGGGCCGACCCGAGGCGGCCATCTCCAAGGAGGGAATCTAGGCCAACCCACGAGTCCGGTGTCGGGTCCGACAGGCCGGTACGGGGAGAGCACAAGGCCAGCTACTCCCGAGGAAAGCCTGGAGGACCAGCTCGAAAAGAGTCCACCACCGGATAGGCCTAGGGGACGTCCGAGGAGGAAAAAATCGGAAGAGATGCTCGATACCGCCGCAACGGGAGAAGGGTTGCCAAGAGTTGGAGCTCTGGAAAAACCCCATAGGTCGAGCTACTTCCTACCGGGGAAGGTAGAGAGGCAAGACCTCCTGTTCCTCATAGACACCGGCTGCAACACTAACCTACTCTCCAAAAAGGTGTTCGACAGAATGCCGGAGCGAGTGAGGGTGCAGTTAGAAGAGAATGACCGGTATGGACTCATGGCAGATGGTAGCAAGCTTCAGTTTTATGGACTGATAAGGCTAACCGGAAGGATCAGGGACGTGGCTATAGAGGAGAACTTCCTCGTAAGCCAGATCAGCGAAGACGCTATTCTGGGTATGCCTTTCCTGATCTCCCACAAGTGTCAGATTGAATTCGGCCGACCCGTCATTTCCCTAGGGAATAGGCAACTTACTTGCACCGACAAATACGGGAGGATAATGGTGTCCAACGTTCACGCCTGGAAGAAAGTTACTATCCCTCCCTTGTCAGAGGTAAGAGTGACGGGGAAGATCTCCGCCAGAAATTACGTGCCGATGGGCTTGATAGAGGGCTCTGATCCACACCTACCCGTGGCATGCAGCCTGAACAGGCCTGGAGAGGGTGGTGATGTCACCATACGATGCCTGAACCCCGGACGTCAACCGATAGAGTTGGGCGCCGGACACGTCATTGGCTCATACACGGCTGTGGAAGAAGAGGACATACAGACGGATCTCTGGCCTGGGCCGGAACACGGGAGCCTCGACGAATCAGGAGTGGGGTGTGCCACTGTAAGGACGGGGGAAGCCGTCCCGGGTCACCTGGTTGAGCTATATCAACAGGCCCTCCCAGGATGCCGCCACGAAGGAGAGAAGCAGAGCCTGGCCCATCTTCTGACCAGGTACCAGAACGTGTTTAGCAAGTATGATGGCGACGTAGGAAGGACCGACCGAATCGCCCACAGCATACCCCTGATGGAGGGTGCCAGGCCGGTCAGACAACCCCCCCACCGGTTGGGACCCCTCAAGGAGGCAGAAGCGGACAAACAAGTACAGGAACTACTGGAAAAGGGTTTGATCGAGCCTGCCAATGGGGCATGGAGTTCCCCAGTCGTCATGGTAAAGAAGAAGGATGGCGGATGGAGATTTTGTATTGATTATCGACAGCTGAATGCGGTCACCCAACAGGATGCGTACCCCATCCCTAGGATTGATGAAAGCCTGGACGCCCTGGCAGGAAGCCGATTTTTTAGTACGTTGGATCTGACCAGTGGATACTGGCAAGTACCGCTAGATCCGGACGCTCAAGAGAAATCCGCCTTTGCCACGAGAAGCGGGTTGTGGAAGTGGAGGGTGCTGCCCTTCGGATTGACGTCAGCACCCGCCACCTTCCAAAGACTGATGGAGTCTGTACTTCACGGGCTCCATTGGAAAACCCTCTTGCTATACTTGGATGACATCATCGTAATTACTCCAGACTTCGAGACCCATTTGGCCCGTTTGGGAGAGGTCTTCCAGAGACTCGCCGCCGCGCAGCTGAAACTGAAGCCCTCTAAATGTGAGCTCCTCCAAAGGAAAGTGAGGTACCTTGGCCATGTGGTGAGCCCGGAGGGAGTGTCCACGGACCCGGAAAAGGTAAAGGCAGTGGCCGAATGGCAGACCCCTCGAAATATAAAGGAACTGCAGGCCTTCCTGGGGACCACGGGGTACTACCGACAGTACCTGCGAGATTACGCCACTATTGCCAAGCCACTCACGATCTTGACTAGCAAAGGGAAGCCTTGGAGGTGGGGAGCAGAAGAGCAGCAGGCATTCGAGACCCTCCGACAAGGCCTGATCTCGGCACCGGTGCTGGGGTACCCCAACCCAAAGAGTCAATATACTCTGGACACCGATGCCAGTAATGTGGGAGTGGGGGCCGTCCTGTCCCAGAACCAGGGGGGCAGGGAGACCGTAGTGGCATACTACAGCAAGACCCTCAGCCCAGCCGAACAAAATTACTGTGTGACGCGCCGAGAGCTCCTGGCAGTAGTAAAAGCCGTCAAGCACTTCCGGCCCTACCTGTATGGTCAACAGTTTGTGCTCCGCACGGATCATGCCTCTCTGAGATGGCTGTGTAGGAGGAGGGAGCCGTCGGCTCATGTAGCTCGGTGGCTGGAGATTTTGTCAGAATTCTCGTACCTACTGGAACACCGAGCAGGGGTCAAGCACGGGAATGTCGACGGCCTGAGTCGACAGGTCTGCCCAAACGACTGTCGACAGTGTATCCGAATAGAAGAGCGAGACGGGGGCCCTAGCAAACAGGCATTGCTGGAAGGAGAGTCCGACACCGTGGCCGCAATTAAACTACCAGGAGACCGAAATTTTCGACAGCTGGTACAGAGCCAAATGGAAGGGACACAAGCTGTGGCCAGGATGTACTGGGCAGTAAAAAATGATCAGGAGCTACCAGAGGAGGAGCTGACTCTAGGGAGTAACGAGCTCCGGGTCCTACACAAGAGACGGGAGGCTCTGAGGTTATCTCCAAACGGCGTCCTGGAGGTCAGACTAACGACGGACGGCCACCCCAGATGGTGTACCCTATGTCCTCGGGCGGACCGGAGCCGGGTAATGTGGGACACGCACAGGCTTGCCCACGCGGGGGTTCACAAGACGGTAAAAAGGTTACTACTCAATTGGTATTGGCCGGGACTGAATGCCGACGTGAGACGACTCGTCAAGACGTGTGAGATCTGTCAAGTGGCAAAAACCGGCGGGAAGCACGCAACTAGGAGCAGACACCGATTGTACGCCGGGCGACCATGGCAGAAGCTAGCGGTCGACCTGGTGGGACCAATGCCAGTGACTAACCGAGGGAACAAGTGGATCCTAGTGATTAGCGACCATTTCTCCAGATGGCAGGATGCAATAGCGATCCCGGAGGCAACTGCCCCGGTGGTAGCCACAACCCTGGACGAAAGGGTGTTCTGTTATTTTGGCCTACCCGAGGAATTACACTCCGACCAAGGGGCTCAATTTGAGTCTAAACTCATGGGAGAATTATGTAGTCTATGGAACGTAGACAAAACACGGACTACGCCATACCACCCCCAGGGGAACGGCATTGTAGAAAGAAACAATCGGAGCTTGGGAGATTCCTTGAGAGCCTTGCTCCTGCGCCGTGGGCCTACAGAGTGAGACTTGTTGCTGCCACAGATAATGAGGGCTTTCCGGGGCACTCCCCACTCCGCCACGGGAGAAACCGCGAATTACATGATGATGGGCAGGGAACTGCGATTGCCAGACCAGCTCTCAGACCCCGTTACAGTCATTGGCCAGGCGGTACAGCCCTACGTACTGGAACTGGCCAGCCGGCTGGAGGAAACGTATGAAATTCTCCGAGACCGCCAAATGAAGATCCGGGTGGAGGACGACGAAGAGCCCCCATCGTTTGGGACCGGTGACTTGGTGCTGCTGGTCAACAAGAGACGTAGACGTGGAGAAAACCCCAAGTTACAGCCCAAATATGTGGGACCCTATACAGTCACTAGGTGTAATCCCAACCATACGTACCAAGTAGAGAGACAAGGACAAATCTCAGTACAGAACGAAGAGAGATTAAAACCATACTATGCGTGTCCAGAGGCCGATGGGCGGGCCCCGGCCACTAAGGAACCCTCCAGGAGGCCAAACATGAGGGGTGCCACTGGACGAAGAGAGAGGAGGCTGGAAGAGTTAGGGGAGATACTGCCCGCAGTAGAGTACACTGGAAGGGAGCCTCCCCCGTTAACACGGCAGGAGAGGATGGAACCTCCCCCGGATATGGACAGTGACACGTTCAGGAGACGACTTCTGGAGGTCCTGGCCAGAGAAAGAGAGTCTGCCTCGGGCAGTCACGATCCCAACGGAGGGGTTAGGGAGGCAACAGAGCAAACCGGTATAACCAACGCGGAACCAGAGGAACCAAGTCTCGGGCCCTGTTCCGAACCCCCAGTGGAGCCCCCCGGACAAGAGTTGACGGAAGGAGAGACAGATAATACCACAGTCGACGAGGCCTCCGACTTCGGGGTCACCGAACAAAGGGATCCGCCCCAACCCGAAGTTTCTACACCAGCACCAGCTGAAGAAGAGGTGCGAATAAACACAGAACCCAGGAGAACAGAAAATGGTATGGGAGAAAGACGAGACGGGAGACCACGGCGAATGGCGGGCCCTCCTATCAGATACGGCGAGACTGTGTGCCACCAAATCGACCCTGAAGAAGAAGGACCGGAAGCCAGAGAAAGACAGGCCGAACTCAGGGAACGGTATCAGTCTACCAAAGCTATGGTGGAACAACTGGAGACCTTGATAGAGAGGGAAGGTCTGAGGACGAACTTAGAACTGATGTCTCAATATACAATTCTAAAAGAGTCGGTTGCCGAACTAGAAGAAATGATGGCCGCAAGCCGCCACGGAGGAGGACAACCAGATACAGTCATACCTGACCGAAATATCCCGGGAAAGGGGACAGAGATGGAGGCAGACGAAGAAAACCAAACAGGAGAAGAACCATCCGGCAATGAAGGCCTTCGACAGCAGACTCCGAACGATAGAACAATTCAGGAACGAGAGCACGGTAGGACCGGAAAGCGGCCATCTTATGAAACTGAGACAGCCTCCAGTCACTTCAACCGTTGCGCACTAACGAAGAACCAGCTCTCTCCACAAACCTATATCACGAATATGAGACCAACTCCAGATGAAACCAACGCCATCGGGGATCCAGAACTGCAGGTATTATTAACAGAATTGGACGAGATCTTGGAAGGAACTGAGATAACGGCAGGGAACCAAGACGTCGATCAGGTAAAACTACCTGGGAACAATATAACCAAGGAAAATATCGCACCCATTGCCTATAAGGGAGCGAGGCCAGTAGAACCGGCGATAACCACTACCAGGATGGTGCAAATGATAGGGAACAGGGCGCCCCAGGACAAAGCCAAGCCAAAACAGGCCAGGCAAACTTCTGAGGGCCAGAGTTCCCAAGTCAGGAGCAGAGGTAAACCACTCCAGGGTGGCCCTCCGCTAGAGACTAGCCAGAGGCACCGACTGAATACTCAACCGCGACCAGGACCAGTACAAGCCTGCTCGATAAACCTAACAACGATTCCGATCGATCAGAAAAAAGTGAACGGACCGCCCGAGAGAAGAAAAAGCCGAGAGACCCTCGACGGAGTAGCCGAGGATATCTGGTACTCCCCCACTTCCTACGCAAGGATGGAGGCCGCGGAAGACCGCCAGAAGGGAGAGTGCAGACTCTGTGGTTTCAAAAACAAGGACGGTAGGGTAGTAAGGAGACATATTCGGCAACACTTTTGGCGCTACTGGTTCAAATGTCAGAAAAACTCATCATCATTCTTTAGTATATACAAGCATCAAAAGAAAGCCAAGGATTCCGGACTACACCCTACTATTGTATACCAAGTAGATCAGGAGTGGTACACCGATTTTTGTACATACATGAAATGGACAGAGTACCCCCCGTTTGGAACCTGCCTTCCCATAAAGGATGGGAACGGGTGGGTACGAGGTAGAGGGATGGGGCAAAAACGACCCAGGACAGAGTCACCAGAAGAAAGGGGGTGTACTGAACCGGAGACCCTCCAGGACAACAGGAGAGACGGACCAGCCGACCTCCGCGTCCATTTAAACCGATGCCGAGCCACCGGAGGAAGAGAGGAGCGGGTCCAAAGGCCTTTGTCTCGAGGATACGTAATCCCAAGAGTAAAACGGAGGGAAGCAAGACTCATCAATCCGGAAACAAACATACCGCCTAAGGGAGCTGGGACAGAGATAGCGGGAGAAAGCGAGACTGCCCTGGAGATCCACATCAATGCGGATGACATCGCTGGGGTATACACCGAAGCCGATGGCAAGACCAAGGAACCTACCAGCAACAGGGTAACCAGGGCCATCGAGAACACACGGGCCCGGCGAGAAGAGTACAACCGTAGAGCGGGAAGAGAAGAGGACCAATACCGACGTTATATCCGGATGGCCGAGGAATGCCGGGTAGAAGCTCAGAGGTTGAGAACACAAGCGCGGCGTTTCCACTGAGTTCACTTAATTGTTCACCCCTGGCCGAACAATTGGGGGGGAGAGTGTGGAGGACCGGGACATGCCTGTGTACTAATTACTGCACTCACATATATATCCGCACTGTCGTTTAACCGAACCTCTCGAACTTCCCTTATTGCATGCTTGAACTGCCTTTTTATTATTATATAACTGTATCACTGAACTGCCCTTGTATTACTGAACTGCCTTTTTATTATATAACTGAACTGCCCTTGTATTACTGAACTGCCTTTTTGTTACATAACCATCATGTTGTATCTGGCGATTCCTTTGTGCTATAAATAGATCAGTAGGCGGAGTTAAACGATAGGCGCTGGCTATATAAGCCAGCGCGATAGACAGGCAGAGTTGTGCTTGATTTCACTCATACTTGTGCATACTTGTGTTAAAGATATCGATAATAAACTGCTATATACTCATACGAACTGCTTCTATTGACGCCTGCCTGGTTGGCTCACCGATTGTATAAGCAGACTCAGTGCAACCAACAGACGGAACTGCCAGGGTGACTCTAAGAAGGCTAGGAGGCGATCCACGGCCTTGTCTAGACTCGATCAGGTGTGCCATGGCACTAGAGATCCAGTCTTAAGACCAGCCATTAGTGGATCCAGACTAGCCTGGGATAGAGATCTAGAGGCAGGCCGGGGGTTTGGTTTCAGAGCAAGCCTGACTACTAGATTCTTGTCTTGGACTGACTTGACCGCCACCGGCAGGTCAGTCAGGCCTCGGACAAGGTCCGCCAGTAGCCCAGGTTGCGACTCCCTTGTTAGGACGTAAAGTTGACTCAGCTACCGGAGTCAGATCCTTTACAATATTGCATTTCACTTTTTGCAGGAGGAGAGATATAAACATATAATATTTTCCTTTCATTATTGCTATTTGTTGTATATAATAACACCCACACCCAGTACATTACAGCTGCCATTGCAGTTATCCTATTTGACTGCTAATATTGCATTTCTCAACAATCAGTGCCCTTTCTTTTTCCCAATATCACTTTGGTCGTGGGCTGTATGACAGTGGAATTTCTAGTTATTTTATTATGCCATGTTATGTTGTTTCTTGTCACATTTCATTTGATGTTCAGTACTTTTACTTGCTATCGTACTGTAACTTTTCATACTTTATTGCATTCATAATTATTGTGCTTTGCAAGTTGGTATAGAAATGGTACTGAAATGTTATTTCAGGTTTCACGGTAAAAATAAAGATTGTGAACCGCACACTTAACCAGTGAAATCGTCTCTCTTAAAATCCTGAGTAAATTCAAAACCTAGAGTTTCCAAAAAACTCTACAGTGAAACCTCTAATCAACTGTGAGGACAATTGATAATCCAGTCAGCCACAGTGTAGACAACACAAGAGCTGTTCCGGACCAATAAAGAAAAGATAACTCCAGTCAGCCACAGCGTAGACAACACAAGAGCTGTTCCGGACCAACAAAGAAAAGATAACTCCAGTCAGCCACAGTGTAGGCAACACAAGAGCTGTTCTGGACCCATAAAGAAAAGATAACTCCAGTCAGCCACAGTGTAGGCAACACAAGAGCTGTTCTGGACCTATAAAAAAGATAAATCCAGTCAGCCACAGTGTAGACAACACAAGAGCTGTTCCGGACCTATAAAGGAAAGATAACTTCAGTCAGCCACAGTGTAGGCAACACAAGAGCTGTTCCGAACCTATAAAGAGAAGATAACTTCAGTCAGCCTCAGTGTAGACAACACGAGAGCTGTTCTCGAACTACAAGAAAAGATAACTCCACCCAGTCAACAGCGTAGACAACACGAGAGCTGTACCAGAAACATACATATCAGACAAAGTGAAAAAAAACCCTTGAGCTGAACTACAAACACTAAGATTAACTCATTTACGTTTTAGACATCAGGATCTATGCCTGTATTACATCTTAGCAAAAGTCAGCTGTGAGTATCTGGATAGAACCATTCATTTAAACTAACATTTTACTAATATACATACAATTGGCTATTCTGGATTTAGGTATTATTATCATGCAGTTTTTATTTTAACTTTGCTATATATGTACCTATTTTCTGGCAACCTGTAGCTTGTGACTCACGTCGGCGATTTCTTTGAACAGCGCGCTTTTGGCCATTTACGTCAGAAGGTCTGAGGTTGGGGACGCTTCCGCGATGCCGCATACTGACGACATTGATGGTGTGCATAATGGTATGCTAAGCATAGAATCAATTGATGACGGTGGTGAAAACTTGACTTTTAATGAAACACAGGAAATAGCCAATTCATATATTGATAGGGAATTCAATAGCGCTCTCACTTCCAGTGTAGTCGACGAAAGCATGCGCTTGCGACGAAAGTTAAAACTTTCTAACATTGGGAGAGAAAGCCGAATTTCTGAGTTAAACCTTAAACTAACCAAAGAAATCATGGCTCAGTACAAACTTATTGATAAGGTCCAGCATAATGTAATAAGAGAAACTTCTATTGACACATTGTATGAAATTTGTGACAGCGTTGATGATAGAATTATCGAGACTCATGATATGTATAATGAATTAGTCGCTCTATGTAGTACTGATATGGCATCAAATAAAATGATAGAAACAATAAAGCCCATGTATGATGGCTTTGTGATCACAGCTAATTCTCTGAAAGATTCAGTAGAGGAACACATGGAGACGCTTGAAGAATTGCAACTGCGGGAAGCTCAACAGAAAATTGCTGAAGCCAACAGAGAAATAGAAGAACAAGCAAGGCTGTTTGAGGAGATGGTAAGAGAGAGAGAATCTAGCTCTAACTATCCTTCAACATCCTCTGTAATGCATAGCGTAGAACAAATTAAGAGAGCTTTCAGCCAAACAAAGGAACCTGATTTGCCATCTGTTGAAAGAGACAGACACAACACAACCAGAACCGAACAAGAACAAGCACAATCATGCAGAGAAGTAGCTAGAGTTACTGAGCAGATAGGTGTGAATGTTGACAGCAGAAGAAACCCAACCAGAACCCTACCAGATAAGTCAAAAAGTACCATGTCTACTTCTGACACCACAAAGTCAGAACTACCAGTTGTAGAACAACTAGCAGCCTGCCTGACAGCAACATTTAGAAGTTCACATAAATCCGTAGAACCCAGTGTATTTGAAGGAAATGTCTTAGAATTCAATGATTGGGAAGTAGACCTAGATTCCTACTTTTGTGCTGAACATATAGAGGGTAGCTACAGACTTCGACATCTCAAAAGATTTCTGAAAGGAGAAGCCAAGATATGTGTTGAAGGACATTTCAGCACAAACACAAATGATGTCTATCTGGCAGCTAGAACAACTTTAAAAAAGCCGGTATGGAAATGAACAAAACATAGCTAGGTCTTTCAGAATAAGCTGGACAAGTGGCCAAAAATTGCTTCCAAAGATGGACTAGGCCTGAGAGACTTTGGAGATTTTTTGAGTCACTTAAGGAGTGCCATGCAGTCTGTTAAAACGCTGCAAGTTCTCAACGATTGCATTGAAAATGAAAGGATGGTGGAAAAGCTTCCTGAGTGGCTAAGGCTTAAATGGATAAAAGTAGTAGCAAAAGCTGATTCGGCTAACAAAACTTATCCAGACTTCAAAGAATTTGCAGAATTTATCAATGCAGAAGCCCACATCATGACACTTCCAATATCACAAACAATGATATCACTGAGTCATAAACCAAGCAAACATAATCAGAGTGATAAACCTAGCACAAAAAACAGAGCCATTAAAAGTTTTGCAGCTTCCATTGAACAAAAGAAGGAATGTATTTGTTGCAAATCAACTAACCACAACACTACAGACTGTTACCGTCTCCAAAAAAGGTCCAAACCAGAAAAGGAAGAACTTATTCGAAAGAATGGACTATGTTTCAAATGTTTAGAGCATGGCCACCGATCGACGGATTGTGATAAGAAGATAAATTGTATGAAGTGTAAAAAAGGACATGCCACGGCTAATCACGACTCCAACTACCAGTATGGCAAGGCAACTTCAAACACTGGTAAATCTAATCGAGCTGATGCTGAAACAAAGCCACAAAAAGCAATGAAAGCTCACAGTACCACTAAGGTACTGAAATGTCAAATAACAGAAGCGAACAAGTTAACAAGTATGGCTGTACCTGTTTATATCTCAGCAGGCACAGGTTGTGAAATGCTGGTTTACGCTCTTCTTGACAACATGTCGGGCGCATGTTATGTATCAAAGGATGTAGTAGCAACATTAAAAGCGAGAACTAGTGAAACAGAGAAAAACGTCACTATACACACCATTAACGGACCAGTAACTGAAGACATCGAAAGATTTGATGACATTATGCTGCATGGTTATTTAACAAATAGCTATGCACATATTAATGCCTACAAGCGTGAATACATATATTGTGACAAAAATCAGTTACCCACTAAAGAAAAGGCTGCTAGACTAGACCACCTAAAGAACATAGCAACACAATTCCCACCCTTGATGGACATACCAGTTGGACTTCTAATAGGAATGAACTCCACAGAAGTAATTCAGCCTTTAGAAACAAGGCGAGCAGTCAATGGAAAAATGGGCAAAGCCTACGGATTAAGAACGCTATTTGGGTGGACTATGTGTGGAGGTACACTAGAAACCATCTACAAATCTAGAAAAACAGCCTATAAAGCAGACACGTCCAAAGATGTACGGTTGCTAAATATCTTGGAAAGAGACTTCCAAGACACAAATGAGGATTCATACTTATCTCAAAACGATGTCAAATTTACAAAAATTTTAGAAACATCAACTCAGCAGAATGCAGCTGGAAATTATGTCATGCCTTTGCCGTTCAAATCACCATTACCTATATTACCCAATAACAAGAATCAAGCTGAACATCGTCTACACATTTTGCTGAGAAAGTTCTCCAAAGATTTAGAATACAAATGTGAATACACAACATTTATGAACAACCTGATCAAGGCAGGGCATGCTGAAGAGGCAAAATCGGCAGCTGTGGAGGCTCAAGTATGGTACATACCTCATTTTGGTGTCAGACATAAACAGAAACTTTGAGTGGTCTTGGACGCTAGTTCAAAGTTCGATGGAGTCTCATTAAATGACATGCTGTTACCTGGATCAGATAACATCAACTCCTTACTTGGCATACTAATCAGATTTCGACGAGAGCCTGTAGCAATAACATGCGACATTCAGCAAATGTACTACAACTTTCTGGTAGTTCCGGAGCACAAAGACTACTTGCGATTTCTGTGGATGAGTGATGAGGGTGAGGTCAAAGAGTTTAAAATGAATGTTTACCTGTTTGGTGCAACAAACCCTAAGATTGATGACAAAGGTATAATTTGTGTTGGTGGGAGAGCTAGTGCTTCAACCCTGAACCATCAGCAGAAATACCCTATTATCATTCCTAAGAACTCTCACCTAGCATATCTTTTGACAGTGCATTACCATAAACAAATATCACATTTAGGAAGGAGAAGCACACTCGCAGCAATTAGAGATGCTGGAATATGGATGGTAAATGGAACTGGTGGGGTAAAGCGCGTGCTTAACCAGTGTGTAGGCTGTGCTAGACTAAGAAAGGCACCAGAGACACAACTTATGGGAGAACTCCCCAAAGAAAGGATGGAGGCTACTCCTCCATTCACAAACATTGGAATCGACACCTTTGGACATTATTACGTGAAGGACAAGCGCACAGAGCTGAAAAGATGGGGACTTCTGATAACCTGTCTCTACTCTAGAGCAGTTCATATAGAGGTCTTAGACGACATGAGCGCAGACACTTTAATACAAGCCCTGAGATGATTTATGGCTTTAAGAGGGCGCGGTCAAACAATATATTGTGAAAATGGAACTAATTTTGTTGGAGCAAAGAATGAGATTGAAAAGCAACTAGAGATAACCAGTAAGGAAACTAAGCAATACTTGCTAGAGAACCACATTCATTTCAAATTCAACTCACCTGAGGCAAGTCATCAAGGAGGAGCCATGGAAAGAATGATACATTCGGTTAGAGCAGTACTAAATGCAATGACCTTTAAGCTGAAAAACAAACTAGACATCAAGACCCTAAAAACTTTTTTTCTATGAAGCAGGGAATATCATCAACAGTAGGCCCCTGACCACCACCTCGACAAGCGATCCCAAGGATCATGTGATTACACCTAATCATATCTTGACCATGAAAAGTCAATCATTACTGGCACCACCGCCTGGAAACTTCACCGAAGATGATTTGTATAGCAGCAAACGGTGGAAGATAGCCCAAGCAGCAGCAGAAGAGTTCTGGAAAACAGATTATCTAAACAGCATAACAAGTCGTCAGAAATGGACAAGGACGAGACCAAATGTCAACAAAGGAGACATTGTCAATGTCAAAGACAACCAGACAGCTAGAAATAATTGGAAGCTAGGTAGAGTGACTGAAACTATTTCAGGCTCAGATGGCTTGATGCGCAACCTGAAAATCAAAATAGGGAACCGATTTCTTGATAAAAAAGGGTTACCCATGCACCCTCCAACTGTTCTGCAGAGGTCAGTACACCGTGTAGGAGTTTTGCTGAGTACTTAGATTAGCAACTATATATCATGTAAGATTATTCATTATTAATAATTTAGTGTGAATTAATTAACAATCAATAAACCAAAAACAAACAACAAACAAACTACGTATTACAATAAATTTAGATGGGAGTGTAGGAAAATTTTATTAGATTAACATTCCTGGAGTTGAGGCCAAGTCAAATTGGCCTAATACGTGATGACCAATGATAGTTGCCGGCCTTGAGTCGTAAGCTAAGGTTTTGCTCAACTCATAGCGTGACGTTTTCTAACTTCTGTAGAAGGCAGTCAGATTTGAATAATTGCTCTTAATTATTAAGTTGTCATATGCTAACGGATTATTTATTAGAGATTACAGGTTAGTTGCATATGCTATTTTATTTTATTATGCCATGTTATGTTGTTTCTTGTCACATTTCATTTGATGTTCAGTACTTTTACTTGCTATCGTACTGTAACTTTTCATACTTTGTTGCATTCATAATTATTGTGCTTTGCAAGTTGGTATAGAAATGGTACTGAAATGTTATTTCAGGTTTCACGGTGAAAATAAAGATTGTGAACCGCACACTTAACTAGTGAAATCGTCTCTCTTAAAATCCTGAGTGAATTCAAAACCTAGAGCTTCCAAAAAACTCCACAGTGAAACCTTCCTCTAATCAACTGTGAGGACAATTGATAATCCAGTCAGCCACAGTGTAGACAACACAAGAGCTGTTCCGGACCAATAAAGAAAAGATAACTCTAGTCAGCCACAGTGTAGACAACACAAGAGCTGTTCCGGACCAACAAAGAAAAGATAACTCCAGTCAGCCACAGTGTAGACAACACAAGAGTCGGTGTGCTGAATACGTCGGAATAACAAAAATGCCATGGACCTATAATGATTGTAGGAATCCGAGATGCCTAACCAAATGGATTATTTACTTCTGGCTGTAGCTGAGATATTGATGTAGCAGACAGACTAAATGAGGTGAGGTCTAAAATAAAATATGAAAAGCAATTTATTGAACTTTGTTCGGACCTCTCCGCATATATTTTACCAATCTCAACCCAACAGGTCTTCAAAAAAGAGAACACTTCAGTCTGAAAACAAGTAACTGTTATCACCCTATTTTTTATTGAAAATTAAAAAGTACTATATCATTTACTTACAGTTAAATGACACGCTTTCTAAATATTGAAAGCTTTTTTGGCACAGCTGTGAAAATGTGAAGAAATCATAAAATGGCAGGTAGGTATATTGATAAATCCCACTTTTGTCGTTGTGTGTGTCTGTTAGTCCACGTAAATGCTACACGTTTCCACATTTTTTAGCTCGTTCCATCCAGACTTCACACATATATGCTCCTTGCTTTCTGCATGGTCACCAAAAATATTTGGTTTTAACAATGTCTGGTTTTTAAGAACCATCCTCTCAAACACCAACCTGTGGGCTAGCTGAATGAAAATAAATGAAATCTTGGGCATCGCCAGGCTTAATGGTAGTATTTTGTAATATCTAGAATCTATTCTTCAGACATGAACATACTAATTTACATGACGATTTCAATTTCTATTAGAATGTTAAGATGACCTATCTTCCAATTCTGCTTGTCGTGAAGTAATTCTTTTTTCAAATACTCAAATGATTATTGCTTCAGGTTATATGTTTTTCACAAAAAATCTACAGCGAATAGCTAATTTTGGCAATAACATAATTTTGGTAGTGGAACAATATGGCCAACTGCGGCAAAGTGATGCCAAATTTTAGCCCATCAATAAGTACACCTGCTACATTACTAAGCTGAAGCATTTATGAAATCTATTTAGAGCTAAAACTATAACTAACCTTATAAGGTCAACAAACTGTCTATACATAAAATTACCTTCATGAGTTACATATTAACATCTGTTACTAATAGTGACCGTGTTCCTCTTCTTATTTACAATTGCAGAATTAGAATTATTATATTATTAATTTAGAGTTATTCCATGAGAAACTGTAATGGTTTATAAATATTTATATATGTATGCAACTGCAATGAAAGTATATGACAAAAGTAGCTAACTATTGTTCTATGTATTCTAGGAATACGTAGATTCTATATTCAGATATATCTAGATACATAAGAATTCTATAGATACTATTTGTGCATCATCTATAATATGTTTGCTCGACCTTTAATAGCATTATAACATTCTGTTTAAAATTAAGGTTTAAAATTAAAATTTTAAAAGTTTTTAAAATTATAAAATTAAGGTCCATTTAAACCATTCAATAAAAATACAGTTTACTTTTTTAGCTCTACTATCAGCGCCATTTCTGTGTTCTCTGGAGCTAAGAATTTTTTATAGTTCCCTTGCCGACAAGGGGTTAAACTCAGCGGCTAACAAAACTAAATGGCAAACTAAACTCGGCAGCGGTTAAACTAAACTTTGGCGGCCAGTCTTTGGGAAATATGAACACTTTTAGCTTTTAGGAGATGCTATTGAAGGAACTAGTGTGTGAATGACAAAAAAGGATGGTTGCCTTAGCTACTCCGTGGTTTTATATTCAACTACTGTAAACTATTACCCTCTTCCGTTCATCAATGCTGAAGATGGATTATTAGTCACTAGTAAACCTTGTTTAAATTTTGCATCTAAACAAATGTACCAATTTAGCAAAAATAATTCAGCGTAAAAAAATATTTTTATTGCTATCGTACTACCAAAGCAAAGATATAGCCACTGTTGAGATTATAAGACATGGTTACACATTGTTTTATAGGCAATTGTTGGACTTGATGCTTACATTCCATAAAACACTAGCACACACCAGCCAGGAAACAATCGTCATCCAACCATGAAAGGTAAGTAAAATTAGCGACACTATGTCCAAGGAGCTAGATAATGCACAAAACGAGCTGTAAGCGCTCTTAATTGTGCTGTCATATTAAATGTGCAATGTTAAATAATAAATATAAATAAGAAAAACTCGCCGCGCATCTGATATTCTTTTCTACAGATAAAGATACTACCGATCAGCTTAATTCTGTGCTTGGTTATAGGTGTTTGCAAGTGCGCAAAAAAGCAAATAACTATACGGAGTGTTAGATAGTAAGCATGAAATTTGATAACGATCCCAAAATAATTGAGAACTTGGCAAGTCTTTGGGTTATGCTAACTGTAGTTATATCCCTTCAGTAAGGAAATGAATGAGTGCATAAATCACGAAAAGGCCTTTAAAAAAATCTATGCTAATATAAATGTAGGTAATACATAATCTAAGTTTATATAGGTATTAAGCAAACTTCATGAGATGCGCTTTGGCTGTAACATTGGTTTCAATAATCACAGTAACATAGCGTCAAGTCTAATATGTAGCCAAATGAGTATTATGGACTGAGAACACACTTTCTTCTGCTACACATTATTTAATGAGAAGTTTAAAGTGGGCTAACTCAATTTTTTATTTTATAACAAAAAATGCAGCATATCCAGGAATTCTAAAACATGTACACAATTGCTGTCTTGGTATGTATAATGGCTGCAATGCCTGTTATCTAAATTTGAACCCAAATTAATTTTTAATATATTTCTCCCTTGTGACTGGATATTATGCAATATCTTCCTCACTTGGCTTGATAATCATGCAGTCCTAATATAGTTTTGCGTATACATGTACGTAAAAATGTGAAATATTTCCTTGTAACAGTTGTACAGCTATATTTTGACTTAAACAGACTTCATTTTCTTTTCAACAGTTTTGAGAAAGAGTGTTCCTCTGCCCCACCGCCACTTTTTATCAATAGTTACCTTCATCGGAGTAACCTTCATCGCAAGCATCTTCATTGGAGGCACTGTCATTAGAGCTATCTTCATTAGAGCCCCCTTTACCGGAGACATTTCTATCGGGCTACATTCAATAGAGCCACCATTATCAAAGACGCTTTTATTGGAGCCACATTCATTATGGCCATCTTCATTAGAGTCACTTTCATTGAAGCCATCTTCTTGGAGCCAACTTCACTCCAGCTACCATCATTCGAGGCAATTTCATCGATGTTAATGTCATTGGCACAAACTTTCTTTGTTCAAAAAGAATCCTGTGGCATCACTGTTCAAGATGGTTGATGAACTTGTATAATATTAAATATTTCTTTATTTTTTATTGCTCTCAGCACCACTGGTAAGGTAATGTTGCATGCTTAAGTATTGCCATGAGTTACGCCCATAGACCTATTAACTGTACAGTATAGTTAATAGGTCTATGGTTACGCCAATGATTAAAACTGCCTAACTTGGTAGATGGTATTAACTCAAATTATAATTTATGTAAACAAAACTAAAACTAGTGAGGCCAAAGCAAGAGTAAACTCATGTTCCATAGAACATTTCCTGAGATCCATCGACTTCGCTGAACATGTTGTTTGGTGTTGAAGTGAAACTACTCACGAAGCTAACAATTATTTCCTTTCCAAAGCAGCACAATGACCTCAGCAACAATTTGCATGCAACTAAATTATACTGGAAGACTGAGAGTAACTAAAATAAATTGACTGGTTATTGGAATGAAATAGATAATATTGTCAGTTTATAACATCACATTTTTCTATGCATGTACGATTTACGATTTTCTTCTATGCAAGACAATTGAATGTTCTCTGGCAATCAATGTGAATACATAGCAATTGACTTTTTAAAAACCAATACATATAATTCAATAAAATATATACATAATTTCTGGACCAAAATTGTACTGAAGTATATCGAAAAATGGAAAATTTGTTTATAGAGAATAATTTAAACTACTCCAAATTATTTGTAAAGGCCATGTGTTTAATTTTTAGGTAGAGAAGAAAGTTGTAGTAAGCACAGTCACGCGGTGCTGAATATCTTCTACTAATATCTAACCTGCATGCTGTATCATAAACTTTAACCTGATGAATCTCATTCCCAAGCAAAGCTACCTGCAAAGGATCTTAATGCATTTTTAAGTTTTTAATCAGATGGGTGTTTAAGAGGCTGGTTCTCAGGGACCAGATGGAGTTTTTAATCAGATGGGTGTTTAAGAGGCTGGTTCTCAGGGACCAGATGGAATTTTTAATCAGATGGTTGTTTAAGAGGCTGGTTCTCAGGGACCAGATGGAGTTTTTAATTAGATGGGTGTTTAATAGGCTGGTTCTCAGGGACCAGATAGAGTTTTTAATCAGATGGGTGTTTAAGAAGCTAGTTCTCAGGGACCAGATGGAGTTTTTAACTCAAATATTTTAGTGACCTGGCGGAAGGCACAGAGCATATTTATGTGAGGACTAGCTGTGCCACCCGGCGTTGCCCGTGTAATAGAAGAGTACTTGGACAGAAAATTGATTTGCATTTAACATATAACAACATTTGCCATTCTAACTTTCAAGCTACATATCATGAGAAAAGTTTTTTGTTTTGTAAACAATAAGAAGTAGTGAGAGTTTTGCTATTAGCCAGTTTAATGATGTGAGCCAGCAGCTTCTCGTGACGTTATGCTATGACCCGCGTCACACACAAAGCAGTTAGGTTTTGCTCTGATATAATGACTTATATTGGCAGACTGGCAATTCGACTCTCGTAGTCTTGTGGGCAAGGCGTCAGACTGGTGAACGGCTTGGTCCGAGATCGACTCCTCTTCGGTACGGAATATTTATTCCAAGATTTTAAGATCTATAGTCGGATTTCCGACGACGACACACGGACTTTGAGAAATAACTATATAAATTGGACGAAATCAGCGAAAATATGTGGAAATGCTTAAGGTTTACGCAGACTAACACATGCGCATACACAATGACAAAGAGCTTGAGAGTCTTGAATTTAAACTTAGGAACAGAGAAGTTATTTCCAACTTAGTGTTTGGAAACACCTTTAATACATTATTTACCTATTATTAATCTATGTATACTGCAAGGAATCTCGTCAATCTGACATTACGATGGAATATCATCTATCTTAATCTCTACAGGTCCACCTGAGTTTTTTGTAAGCATTTCTACAGCAAGAAATCGTGTCATTATACTGTTACCATCATTTGTCTCAACCTTCACATTTCATGTATGCATGTAATTATCCAGATCTATGGTACTCTGTTTATGTATGCATGTAATTATCCAGGTCTATGGTACTTTGTTTACGTATGGCATAATAAAGCTTTTCCTTGTACACTGTTTGCATTATCTTCACCAAGGTCTTTGATACGGTATCAAGATAAGGTTTCCAGATAATTTTAAATAAGTTAGGCTGCGCTGAAAAAATGATAAACCTGATAAACTCCTTGTATGATGGAATGCAGGCTCAAGTAATCCAGACAATCATGCTTCAGAGAAGTTTTTTTGGCTCTTCTTCAGAGAAGAAGAGCCAAAACATCGCCTTGTGTCAAGCAAGGCGATGTTTTGGCTCCAACCCTTCTCTCACTATGGTGCTATGCTTGAGGTGTCTTTTAAAAAACAGCAAAGGAGTCTGCATCCGAACAAAACACATTGCCAATCTTTTCAGAGTCGCTCAGTTCAAATCTAAATCAAGCACAACCAAGTTCCTTTTCAGAGAGGTGTGTTTGCGGATGACAGTGCTCTGGTTGCTACTCAGTTGAGGACATGCAACTGCTTGTAGATTGTTTTGTAAAAGCAACATCAAAATTCAACCTTGAGATCAACATAAAGAAAACAGAATGTCTGTATCAGCCTATAAAGCTTCTGCATCTACCATCAGATCCTACAGTATCTTGAGAGACTCTCTGTACAGGTTTCAGATACCTGGGTAGAACCATACCCAGTAATGTAAAATAGATAAGAACTTAGTCACAAAAGTAGAACTGCCAGTGCTGTCTTAGGAAAACTTTAGAATCACTTGTGGAGGAACAAACACGTAACCATCCGAGCTAAGCGTAAGGTATACAGAGCTGTAATCCTAAAAGCCCTATTATATGGAACTGAAAGCTGGACAATGTACGTACCGAACGCATGTGAAGAGATTGGGTGCAGCCACGATGAGACAAATACGCAGCATAATGAATCTCATCTGGAAAGATAAGGCCAAGAACATCGAAGTCCTAAGACAGGCTGGCCTCCCATCTATGGCAGAAAGTCTGATAGAAAAGGCCTAAATTGGCTGGGTTATGTGCACAGAATGATAAGTGATTGCTAAGACAACTATTATATACATAACTCTATGAAGAAAAAAGGAATCAGAGCAGACTCGAGCCGAGATAGCAAGATGTGGCGATATGAGAGTGAGATGAGCGAAACATAAAACTGAAATACAACTAGAATATATTGCTGAGATAGAACTAGATACAAAAAGAGAGGTAAGAGAAGGCGAAAAACCGAGCTGCATGGAATTCAGCGATAAAGTTTAAATCATAAGACAGTCATTGTCGAAATGACCAACTGCAAGAGAGAGAACAAGGCTTTTTCAACATCATCTTTTGACTACTGTAGGTGAGTATCAAAAGTTAGAACAAGCAAGTTAGAGACGTAGGTGGTATCAGCAGGCGGCAAAGGTATGGAACAAACAGAATCTACTTCCTTGTTAAAGCACACCAACAGTCATGCAACAAACATTAAAGTCAAACATAGTAATCTATATACAGTCAAACATGGATAACTCGAACTTCAAGGGACCGAGCAAAAGTGTTCGAATTATCAGAGCATTCAAGTTATCAGAACACTGTCACAAGTCCATATATTTACTTATTTATTAGTAGATACATGTACATATACAAACTATAATATAAATCAAAAGCACAAATGGCTTGTTTCAAATTAAATGCTTCTAATGTAAAGTTTAAAACGTTTCCATGAAAAAGTATAGAGATTTTTCTATCACTTGAGATTGGTTTGTTGTTTGAGGTGATGTTATTGCCAGGACGTTTTTCAGATTGACATTGGCAAAACTTGATCGTTGTTGAAATGCTCAAAAGAAAAGACATTTTTTTCTTTTGGGGTTTTACCCACGATCAATTTTGCCGTTTTTTCTTGAAGTTTATGCAGATTACCTTACTTTACCTGGGATTCGTTAAGAGCAACACTCCGAGGCAGTTCAATTAGAAGTTTTACGAGGTTTTACGGTACATTGTATATCACTCACGCTTTTTTAATAGATACTTATTGAATGTACACACGTATTCTGTGTTTAGGTCAAACGATGAATAGTTTTTTGTAGCTCAGACAACGTATATGTTTAATTACAACATTTTTTAAGACGTTTTAAACATGCAACATTCCGACGTTGATTCAACACGGAATCAACGTCGGAAAACTATTCATCACGGGCTAGCCGAGTCACACACTCAAGGATTTTCGCCACGCACATACAAAACAACATGCGATTTTTGTTTTGTATGTGCGTGGCGAAAATTCTTGCGCGCGTGACCCGGCTAGCCCGTGCTATTCATCGTATCGCAGTATAAATCAAATTTCACCAAACTTTTAGAAAAGTCGTTGACAAAAATATTTTGCCGATGGTGGTAATAACGACACTTATGAATTACGAAAAGATGAAGTTTACCTCTATGGCTTTGAATAAAGTGATTTTCTAAAGCGAAAACAACCGTTTCGGTAGCTGTTGGGCAAAAAACAGTTCGAATTAACAGTGTTGAGTTCGAGTTATCTATAGCAATTTATCATTACGTGGGAACGGACCAAAGGAAATGTTCGAATTAACCATGTGTTCGAGCTATCCGTGGACGAGTTATCCATGTTTGACTGTATATAAATCTCAGTGTCTGTTGTTCGTCTGTTTAGGTATAGGCTATAACTTATGGCTAAAAAAATTTAGTAATGAAAAATCCACTTTGCAGAGGATTTAACCACAAAATCTCCAGCTCTGGAAGCGTCGAGCTTATCCATTAGACCATGGCATTCAACTGAGCATAGCAATCAATAATGGTGAAGATATTCATTGCATCAGCTAAAATATGCGTGATGTTGTGTCACATGAAGCTATTCCCGGCTGGTCTCACTAGGTGAATGGCCGGTGATGCACGGGTAATAAAAACAGCTTGTAAATTCTCTTTTTTACAACAACTACCGGTCACACGAGCGTTTTAAAACTAAAAAGGTATGAGGCATTGTTTAGTACCAGTTGAGTAGTGTAGAACCAAACTACCTGAAGGACAACTGAGTACATATGTACTGATTTACAAAACTGCCACATTTCCAAAAGCTTCAGACGACGTACGCTGGAAATTACTTCCTATGTTGAGACAGATGATTACTAAAATTTTATATGTAAAATAATTTGTAAGCAATCGCAATCAAGTAATCATAAAGTATTTGTAAGTCAAAGTTTCACTGTATTCCCTACGAATTATTGAACTAAGCTCATTGAAGTGACAGTGGAACACATTTACTTAATATTTACATAGAGATATTTATCTATACATAACATATATTGACAAGAAACATATCTGCAGATATCAATTTGGAGCTTCTTAAAAGCCTGCACATATATTACCAACAGTGTTTTTATTGGTAAGTTATAAAATACATCCCAAAATAGAAAAATGAATACAGAGATTCGCAGAAAATATGTAGAAAATAAGTGGTGGAACAGGTAAATGAATCCATTTGAAAATGCAATGTGGAAAAGGCCAAGTACAGTAAAAAGTTCAATGACCAAAGCAAAGGGTTCAATGACTAAAGTAAAAAGAAGTAAGCACGCCATATGCTGTGTTTTGATTTTGTTGTTAAAAACATTATTGATTTAGTGTGGATTAAAACAAGAATCTTTCTAATTATTGCAAAAATGTTCCCAAACTGTAAAATCATTAGTACAGTAGAAACTCTTACAACGTAAACGATCCGTTCCACGAACGTTTTCTTTATAGGGATTTTACGCTATAAGAACATTAACATACATCTAAATTGCCTAATCTATTCCAAGATCTTTCTAAACTCACCCCTCAGACAAACAAAAAGGAAAAACTATACTTGACTTTTTAATTTGTTGGCTGCATCGTACATGTAACTGCAATATTATTAATTTGCATCGACAACTTTTCTCGTTTTACTGATCAATTTCACTGGTTTTATAGACTATGACTGCGGAATTTTCACAGTAAGTTGATGGGGAACACACATCTTTGTCATCTTCAATTTACAATGATTTGTTTATTTGTTCAGACAGCAAAGTTTACTCCGCAGAGTAAAACCAATAACAAATATTTTATACGTCTACAATAAAGCAACTAAAAAAACTTAACTATAAAAAGAGCGTGTTTACCTGTTCACCGTCTGTCAGCACCTAGGTGTCAAGAATATGATAAAAGAAAACTTTCACATTTCTCTGAAACAATTCTCTTTACCAAAGAACTTATTCTACTCTTTTACAGAGAACTTCTTCTACAATTACTGTTTATGAGAAGATACAGTACAATGACAAGTATGCAAAAAGTTCCAACTCTTTCGACGATACTCCAACTCGTGACAATCAAATTGGTAGACCGCCGCTGTAACACCTGCTCCAATTAATCTTAGTATTTATTAACACCTGCGCAGCTACCTATTCTCGGTTTCGTGGCCTCGTCTGACAATCTATCACCATGAAGTACAATACCATGAAAGTTGAATACATACATGTATATATAATAGATTTAACGCTAAGATAAATAGAGATAGGTATTACGATATGTTACCAATCAAATCAAATTTGAGAAGTTGCCCAGACTTGACACGTTATATAGAAATTTTTACGCAGTGAGAAGCAATAACTTTGCATAAATATGTTATGTTATCTGGAAATTACGTTATAGGAGGTATATGCGGTATAAGCTTCTACTGTTGCTACTGACTGTTAACACACTTCCATACAACATGTGCAGATGCTTGTATTAAAAATATGTTTTAGATCTTGAGGCAATAGATTGAACAACTTGAACGACAGATTTCTTTTAAAGTTACATCTCCTAAGTTATATATACCGTACTAGTATTACGTTATTTGGCATTTATGCATATGGCATGCTACTTATTACGTATGTGCTTCACGATCAATGTAAGTTAGAAATGTCTATTAAAAAACTTGAATTAAACAATCTTTGGTGCTAGTAACTCATGAAAAATACACAGGAATACTACTAACATAGAGAGTGATGTAACAAAAAAAATCTTTAATCGTATAGATTTTTTCAAATTTTGTGTTATAGGACTTTTACTATGTATATAGTTAAATGACTTATCATTTTTCTATGACAAGTGTGGAGAATAATTGTCATAAAAAAACGTCATACTTGATCGCCGAGGAGTTACCCACACACAGTATAAAATACACGTATGAGGGTCTAACGATACTATGTCAGTGAAGATGTTTTCGAGCAGTGCAAAGAACTAGACAGTAAGCTGAACAAAGAAAAAATGCAACTGAAGATGAACAGAGTCAAATTCCTTGGCCACATCATTACTGATTCTGGAATTCATGTTGATCTAAGGAAATCTTGCGCATTGATGAAAAACGAGATCACAAAATGCAAAATCGATAGCAAAATGCCACCGATGTTCGACAATTTCTAGAGATGGTTCAGTATCTTGCTAGATATCTACCTCAATTGGATGAAATCACAGAATCCCTCAGAGATTTCATCAGGAAAGGGTAAGAGTTTACCTAGATTTCTGCCCAAGAGGAAGCGTTCAGTGAAGTGAACGACTTGATCAGCAAGGAACCTCTGAGGTTCTATGACAACTCATGTGAATTGAAGATACAGCACAACACAATTGATCAAAGCTCAAGAGTTTTGCTGATGTAAGATGAACAACCTCTGGAACTTGGAAGCAGATCTGTCACTGATACAGAATTCCGATATGTTTTACAGAGAAAGGTATGATTGCTGTAATGCAGGTTGTACAGCGATATCCTCAGTACACCTATGAGAGTTTCACAACAACCTATGGTGATCACAAAGCACTGACAAGAATTACTATGAAAGCCCAAAAAGACGTACCCAAAAGACTGCTAACTATGACCCTAAAATTACAGCACTACAACGTCAAAGGAGTACGTCGTGTCTGTGCAGAGCAAATGATAGTGGATGAACTGGGCTGAAGAAGCTTCACATAGGTCATAGTTGGAGCATGGTGATGGATGGATTCTGAGACACAATCGATGTGACCTTGATAATGTTCTAGAGTGTGAGGCATTGGATGAGCCTTATACTGAAACCAACCAGTCATCTGAAAGCGTCAAGTCTGCTATCGCTGAGCCTGCTGGTGAAGGTATCGCTTATACACTGCCGATGACCCTGCCAAGGGCTGACATCATGCCAGTACCAGCTAATATGAGTGGGTTATAAACAGACTGAAGTATCTTAGTGACTATGTTTGAGCAATGATATACAGCCCCTATACGGGGGGGGGGGGGGGGGGGGGGCCGGCTGTATATCGTTGGTTTGAGCCACCACTCATGGTGATTCATCATTTTTTTTCTTTCCGATTTTTGCATTTTCATTTCTGTTGTAAATTGAGTGTACAACGTGCTCTACTTACAAGGGTTTAAATACGCATTATCCTGCCAATGATTTTCGAGTTGGGATTACATTTGTTAATATTTATATTTGAACTGTAAAGTGAGTGTACTCTGTTCACTGATCTTTTTCTTATTTATCGTCTTATCGTCAGATTCCAGCCCTGATGTAGCGAATCATTACCTTGATAAAAGGATGAGAGATACAATGAGTGTTGACTTGCTAAAAACTCAGCAGATAATGAAGTTAGCGCTGCTATTCTCACTCACATTTTTCTTACGGCATATGCTGAATACTTTTCTAAGCAAAATATAAATAACTATAACCAGTAGCCAATAACCTATGCCATATCTTAACATTTACAGCTTACGTATAAAGCAACAAATACAGTAACTGTTTTGATAGATGGTAGACGTTACTAATGTGAAAAAATACCAAGAGCTAAACTACCTAGTGCTAAAGCTACTAGAGCTAAACCAATCTACGACAGGATTCCTACTTCACCCAGGATATTATGATCAATTTCATGAAATGCTCAAGTCTTTTCACACACAAATATTATGTCCTTTACAATATTCAATGATGCAAATATGAGTAATTCATACACCAAAACTGTCATAAATATGAGATCAAAAATGTTCAAATTTTGGTACCTTGTTTTACTAATAAAAGATTCGAAACTGTTTCCTTGTCCATTCGGTGCTTTGAACATAAAATTAACATAAATAAAAATCATTAGCTTGATCAAAAGCTCACCTAAATTTCTCGTTAGCACTACTTCAAATGTTTGCTTATACGTAACGATTGCACAAAGATTCAGGCCTTTTAATTCATGTTTTCTGTTTTCAATGATAAAGTGTTGCAGGCAGCCCAACGTTTATCGGTGATTAAAGCATTCGTGATCATTCCCCAATCATTCATGCTTAAACCATTAAAATGATTCGAGTAGTTTATATTCCAAGGCTCACCGGTGATTACTAACCTTAGGCTGTCTGCATGGTTAACCTTTAGACGAATCCGCAAAAGGTCAAAAGTAGCCTTAAAACTAAGATCGTCAAAGACCGTATCGTGCGTCATCGCGTTTTTTTGTTTTGACGAATGGCCACAGATGCGTAATTCGTACAGCTATTCAAATTATTCTATGGATGCGAGTCATCGGCGCATCCTTAGCTGTTCTTAAAATAATTGAGAGAAAAACATGTCACGCTGCATCGAATTTTGTCTGCATATATCATTTGTTAATCTCATTTTAGCTAACCCGCCACAAATTGTATTGAAACAATTATATTTTGCTTCAATGTTAAGCGACCAGGCTTTTAGCTCATTTTTAAATGCTTCTCTGTTAGTTATTTTCGCTATCAAACCTTTAAATTTGTTCCAAACCTAGCAGATTTTTATTGGTGTTGATTAAAACAAACCTGCATTTGTCATTGTCTGCATTTTGGAGTTTACTAAAAATCATGTTGTTAGTAGGAAGTAGGCTGCTATAGGATCTTTGTGGCATTTGTGGGGAAGCGGAAGCATTTCATTAGTGGCAACAAAATTAGAGCCGCCTTCTTGTTTATAAAAGCGGTACAATTTAGAGAGCTAATTAGTCTTTGGATATCAGACATTTGGTGGGTTTTCAGAAGTTGGTTTTAAGGTCTGCACAAGTCCTTCTAACCGAAACGTTTTATAGATAGAGACCAGATTAGTTTTTACTATGCGTTGTTTTAATATGCAAACACTTGCAGCCAGTGTGCTTTTATTTAGATAGTTTTTTATTACTATAAATTTTTATAGATCACCTATTACATTAGTTTTCAACACTCACACCTTGCTGCTACATTTTTAGCTTTATGCCTAAACACAACCAATGTGATTAGGTATTAATTTACACTAATTTTTTGTAATTTGTAACAGTGAATGTTTCTATCGTGGCTCAGCTGGTGGTACTAACAAATAGGTATTCTCTATCAGTACATATCAACTATTCTCATTTGTAGAGTTTGTAGAAGGCCGCGGGAACACTCACTAAATTAAGAATTCATCTTTAATTTATTGCTTTTATAGATGACAATAAATATTTTACATATAGGTCAGAGGATGTTCAATTGTTGGTTTTAAACAGTGAAGTTTTAACATTAGTATGATATCAAAGAGCAATTCTCGAATGCTCCCGAAAAGTTTCAGATGTCACTAGAGATCTGAAAACCCAATGGTAAGGGAAAGCAAAAGGGATATAAGCAAAAGGGATATAAAAGAAGAAAAACTTGTGGCCTAAAAACGAGAGATTTAGTGCGGTTTTGCGATTATGATGAGATTAGTGTTTTAAAGGGAGAGGAAAAAGTTGTACCATGGTTTCCTAACCACTACAATCGACTACTGAACATCTATTAAACAACACTAAAAATCATATTGTGCAGAGGCCCGCTGTTTCATGCTTGAATAGCCTAATACAAAATGGAAAAGCCTCCTGGTAGGGATGGTGTGCCATTTGAAGTATAGAAGAATTGTGTACAGAAGTGTATAACTGTTTGTTTGCACAAAATGATACATGCTTGAGATGCTCAGACAGTATATAAAGACTGGAAGGATGCGAGCATTTACTCCGTATTCAAATAATGTGACTGAAGAAAATGTGGTAATTGCTCAGGAATATTCTCATATTCGTTGTAGGCAAGATTTCCTCTTGGGTACTGCTACATTGGCTAAGTGTACATATCACCTCGAAGTTACTACTAGAGTATCGATGCAAATTTAGGAATGGAACTAGTATAATAGGCATGGCTTTCTATTTAAGACAAGTATAGGACGAACGTACTTAACAACATATGCAATGGTATGTTGTATTTATTAACTTGAGTAAAGTGTTTGACAATGTATCCAAATCTTTCACTGCTCAAACAAGCTCATCAGCATCAATGTAGCCCTCCATAAAAATATGCCAGTAAATATGGCTTTGGTCTCAAGCACTGCAGTAAGCCATGGTGTCAAGCAAAGACATGTGCTTGTACCGACACTCTTTTTACTATATTTGTCTGCCATGCTTTAAGTAGCTTTCAATGACAGTTTATAAGGAGTTTACATCTAGATTGCAAGAGAGATAGGTATGTTTCATGAGGTTACATTTCAACCAACCGGTTAAGCAACCATTAAGCTAGTAAACAAATTTGCAGATACTTTAACTTTAGTAGCCTACAGACCCAATAAAATCTAGTAAACAGATTCACACTTGCTGCATGGAAACTCAATGCCCAAATCAATGTTAAGAAAAAATAGTGTATATCAGCCACTAAAACTTCGAATAGATATTTTTTAAGCATGTAAAATCACCATAAATGCGTAAAATGTGTCAAAAGCACTGTAGTTGACAATGCTGAGCCAGACAATGAAATCCTACTGATGATGTGACATGCTAGTACAGTGTATGGAAACACAAGGACTAAGTTTTGGAGCATTCACCACGTTTCAATAAAAGTTAAATGGTAGGCATATGGGTCTACAGCCCTAACAGCTTTTCTTTATTGTGCTGAGATGAAGACTGTCCACAGCGTGTAAACCGATAGACTGCAAGCGCAAGTGGTCAGACATTTCCTCTCAATTGAAAGAATCCAACCGAGGTATAAAATCACCAATACTGAGGCATTGAAAAGATCAGAATTGCTATCACTTATCATCTTTATTCAAAGACTGAGATGGCTCGGATATGTTTAGAAGATGGATCATGATCACTTTAGCAAGAGCTGTTACCCTTCTAATTGGAAGAAAGCGCAATCAGTGAGAGTCGAAATGGATACAAAAAGACACCATCAACAGGAATATAAAATAAGGGGGCTGTAACAAATAGTAAACATTGGCAAGAAGGAGAGTATGCTGGAGGTGTTGAATAAACCAAAACGATGAGAAGGATGAAAGGGCTTCTCCAAATTGCAATTTTTTTACTATAGTTACAAATTATATTTGGGCTTTTGAGGCCATAAGTATACACTTGAGGTTACAGTTATATATATTTCAACTCATAAAGCCAATTAGTTACAAAAGTGTATATGTTTACTTAGCCTACTGTTGGTTAATTACAACATAGTACTTTAGAGATTGGAATGGAAATATCCTACACTAGCAATGGACTATAGCAACAGCATTAGACAAGTTAGATGGTTTTATATTGTAGAATGAAACATGGTACCGGCTAAAGAGATATTTGTCTTTCCTCCTATTCCCTCTTTGACCTCCTTCAAAGGTGAGCTTAAGGACATGTTGTTTGTCAATTCTACTTACAGCGAATGAAAGTTTATCACCGCATGAGGTGTTGTAAATTTCACTTTTCTAGTTTTACATTTCGTCAGTATAGCTATGATTAAACATGATTAGTTTTTTAGGTTGTCTGTAGTTAACACCAGCATTTTATAATGTCCAAATTATACTGCGTTGTGTAACTTCAATATTATTATATTCAATATTATATTTCAACATCTTGGTATGTATATAAGATGGGTTTTGATATGTATTTGCTTAGGTAATAGCAACAATATTATGCATACTCTAAAGGTTTTGAATGGATTGTGTTTCTAGCAGTTTATACTGAGACTAATAATTGTCAAACCAACTTAGTTTTTTGTAGTACCAAACAATTCAAATCTGTTATACTTTGCTCCAATAGTTGCAAGTCATGTTATGCGATTATTGCAGCATCTTTAAGCAGAGCTAAAGCTTGTTTTTAGATGAAATATTCATGATTAAAAAAATAATTAAAAGAAATAAATTAAATGAAAAGCATTTTGTCATTCCATACTGTATATTATAAACTGTTAAATTTACAATGATGAACTCTTAAATATCTACAAATATTACACAGACATGAAGATAGATTGGCATTTTTTCAATCCAACATGTTGGAAAAATATGACGAAGCAATCTTACTCCGTCGGCAGCTGCAAAAATACGCAGATTCCTTATTTTTGATATATTTGCTTTCTTGGTTGATTTTTTTGAGGTTCTGTTGTTTTAGACATCTGGCTGAACTGCTTCTTGTTCAACCTGTTTTCATCATTATTTGTACATGCTGTTGCCGCCATCGTCGCTATCAAAAAGCTTCACAAGCACCAATGGGGAAGGTTCCTGCCAATTCTCATCATAATAATTGGAGTTATCTCCCCTCTCACATATGGCGCTCTTACCAGTAAGTTTACCAAGTTCATATAAGTGATATGAGCGGCTCTTCTAAACTCTTTTTAAGCTGATTGGTCTATTCCTTAACCAATTTTTGATGGCCAGAGATGAATATTTGTGACAATGGAATAGATTTTCTCCCTTGTCTAAACCTGATCATTTAGTCTCACTTCTGTAACTTATTTCATCTGCTTTAATATTCATTGTCTAGTGGCTCAGCCATTTTAACACCCATTCAACAAGTCTACAAGCTTGGTGATCTAAACACTAGTCCAGCACTTTGCTTTCTCAAGTATGTACATGTAACAAGACTCTTGTTCTACCAATGTGAACATCTATTGTAGGTGTGGCCATTGCTGCGATATACAAAGCCGCGGGCTTTTCGATGGCACCGATATATTCTCTAGTATGGGGTGTTGCACAGACTGTCGTTATTGTATTTATTTCATTCACTCGATTTTTATTTACTCTTTGATACTATATTCCTATTTATTCTTTGATAGTGTATCCTATGTAGTGTAAAAACTCGATATTTATATTTTCTTTTGTTGTAAAGATTTATTTCACGGGTGCATCATTTGTTGATGCGTTGCAACATATCATTGAGTTTCAAAGTCAACTGTACTGTATTCGTATGTGACAGCTTTAGTTTGTGTGCTAAAGTAGCAAATAGTATGCAACTCCAGTGTGTACAAGGATTATGCTGTGCAACACTTCCAATTATAACTAAAATCTAGTTTTGGTTGATTGAAACCTAATCAAATGCTCAAGACTTAATTGTAAATAAATATTTATTGTATAGTAACTTATATGCAAATAAGAATATATAACATGCTATCATTTATATAGTTGCAAATCTACAGTTTTGCATTATTATAATAAAAATTCAATATTTTGCATCAAAAAATATACATTTCACTACAAAATACATAAAATTTGGAAGATTCAATTTTGAACATGTTGGAAATGAATTTAAAAACAAGAAATGATGTTCAACTTTGTGAGTATTGAGAGAACTGACTATGCTGCATGTAGGAGTTCTGCTCTATTGCCACAGTCTGATAAACTTCGTCGTGCTCCACCGCTGTGTCTTCTTCATGTTGCACAGCGACACGGTTGCGGTTCTGTTTGCCTCTCGCGCCCAAGTTGAGTTTAGCTAACAAGGGACGTTTCAAGTTGATATCCTTTATGTGCTCAATCACATCTGTATTGTCTTGCTTCGATCCATAAACTGTTACGTTTACTATCAGATCACTTTCCTGTTCGCAATAGAGCATGTAAGTTGTGTAAGAAATCACTAAATAATGTACATCGAGTATATTCTACTTTTTAAATGTAGCATGTCTAAAACATAAGCTATGATAACATGGTATTAAATATTTCACATGGCTCAAATGTTGATAAGGCGTAGGATGAATTTAGAAGCTGTTGAGTAACTAAAGTGGAGTATAGTGCCACTCACCAAGGTCTCAATACCATCAAGGACATTCTTGCTGACACTCATGCACTTTGTGTTACCACGGAATCCCATCCTCTCTGGCCAATGGTCAGGGTCGAACAAGTGAGTAGCTTCACAACTTACCGTCTATAATAAAAGCAAATGCAATAAATGCGAACAAATATTTTGTAATTATTATTAAAAGTGCAGCAAGATTTTGTACCGTGCATAATTAAGAGCAATTACAGTGAATTTGTAGTCTAAAATTGAAATAAATTAGTACATAAAAGTATTTCCTTTATGAAACTTAACTATATGAGATAACTAGTTGAACGCCCGGCGTTGCACAGATAATAAAAGTTTTTGCAAAAAAAATTTGTAATTGGCTAAATTTTTTAGCCAATGAGTTTGAGTGCTAGTCTAAATCTTTACTATAATAAGTGCCATGTCTGAACCTTTGAACCCAGCATCAAAAAAAAAATGGCACCATGATCTCTCACGCAATCATGATTTTCAAGCATGCTAGCCGAAGCATGCTATTTTAACAAATCGGCATTAAAGATTGGGAGGTGTGATAAGTATGATAGCACAAATATTCTATAGCATGGCCAGTTGGACCCGTAATGTAATGAATAGTACGCCTGTCTGAACTGGAAGTTTGATGTTTAATTCCAATGTGAAGTGGATTTATCACTTAATCACTTCAACTGGACACATGAACGCCAAACAAACGGACAAACAAACACCGAGATTTATATTATACTAGCGGAACGCTCGACGTTGGACGGGTATTAAAAATCAACTTATAAACAATGAGAGATAATGTAGTTGCCTGCCACTTGTCAATAGCCTGGCACATTGCCAATGGCTAATTTCTTAAAGCTTACTAATAAGAGCTAATATCTTGCTCTCACGGAAGAGCAAGCATAACATCACGTTGTGCCGTAGCAGAGAGTGGTAGCATATTTTCATCCACATATCAACATGTATCATCTAATGAATCCATCAATCTCACGTAGCTAAATTGGAAAGGCATTTGCCTGGCGAATGATGAATTCCGAGATCAAATCTTCTGCAATAAGAATTCTTCATTCCAATATTTTAATAGCTATGGCTGGACAAACTGAGCTACATACACACGAACTTCGAGATTTATATATACATGTAAATGAAAGATATACTATCAGAGACTGGTATACCCCATGATACTACTATATTGACCAAACTAGCAAGATTTTGTTATGAAAATTATTCTCGAAGTTAACAGAGCCTTTGAATAAGGTCCTACAACATCAATAATTTTTATAAGTTCGGCATAAAGTCTATCCACCCTAAATCTTGCAATAACGAATGACTCCATGGCCAATAAATACAGTAGCACAAACAAAGTTAGCAAACAAGATAAGTGTGAGAAAAACCTATACTTACTGGAGTGTTTTGTATGAGAGAGATGTACGCATGGGCCCTATAGGCCACAGAGTCCTTCTTAATGCAGCCAATGTATATGATTAAACTATTCGAGTATTCATGAGTGAAGACCATTTTGACAGTCACGCCAATGCTTGGAATAAAATGTTCTTGCAACTCGGGTCGCTCTAAAACCACCCAAACATGACTTCTCATTAGTTCTGTGAGTTATGCCAATCAAGCATCAGACACATTACCTGGGTACACTGCACAGAGCAGCAGCACTTTTGACATCTATACCACAGAAGCGTAATCAAATTGGGTAAATTCACAAAGAATTCACAATATCGACTAGATATACATGTGATTGACCCAATAGTCCTTCGTTAGGCATAAAAATGCTTACGAGTAACGCTGATCCACTGCCTTTTGCACAACTCGAACTCCATTGTAGCTCCTTTAGAGTCAATAGGATCATGCAATGACCTCTGTGTTGAAAGTGTAGTAGAAATCTCTGCTAGTTGCCCGTGTTTTTTAGCTAATCTGTCTTGGCTTATGCCTGCAATGATAGTTAAGAGTTGCCAAACCTGTTACGTTTGTTTGGGATCGATCATCACATACACCTATACCAGCGCTTGCACATCATACCAGAACCACACTATCACACATCAGTACATAAATTGAGGTCTGCCAAAACATACACCTGTATACACCTGTCACAAAAACTATGACCTACTAAACTGCAATCCCGCTACAAAAGTTGAGATTTGTCATATTACAGGCATGTAACAAATATTGAGATCAAACATGGCATATGCAGTACCTAGCATAGCACATACCCGCCATACCACATACCCGCCGTAGCACACACCCGCCATACCACACACCCGCCGTAGCACACACCCGCTATAATATGCACCTGCCATACCACACACATGTCATAGAAACTGATAACTGCCATTGCACGCACTTATCATCAAAATTGAGCTTTACTACAGAGCATCTTTATCGACAAAAAGGGATAGAACAAGCAGATTTTTAATAGCGAAGTCACTTACTAGGAACAACCTTGTTCATCATCAGCTCAATAAGAGGAATGGGCTCTTGGATGTACCTGAGCAGATGACTGGCAAATACACTGAGCGGCTCTTCACCTGGCTTCTCCTTCATCTCATACGCCTTCTTGTCTTCATTTCTATACAACAAGTGCTGTATGTGATGATTAGCCAATGCAGAGATCTATTACTCAACACAGTTTCAAGGTATTCATAGGGTTGATAAGTTTACAGGTTTGACTCTGATTCTCATTGTTGGCTATTTATGAGAGCAGGAAAAAAATCAAACGATGGCTGTGAAACAGTTTAAAATCTTGCTACCTGTTAATATCAAACCTGGTTTTACCCAAATATTAATACATAAAATAAATCTAACTGATCGGTTCGTAGAGTTGTCTGCTAATGTCTAGTTAGAAAAGAGAAATTATGAAATGTACATTTACTAGATCGGTACACATTTGACCACAGTTAACACATAATGCTGTGACAAATCTCCGTGGGGCAATACCCACTCATAGTAGTCACAAAAACAATACGAATTAGACAATTGACGACCATTTGTCATTGAGTGAAGCGGAATCTTGTCAATCTTGTCGAGGCCCAACATTGAAACTAAGCAGCAAAAAGAAACTGAGAGCGTCGACATCTGCAACTAAACCTGAGTGTGACACTTGCGTGCCACGTGCAACCATAGTTAGCTGTTCGACACCAACCTGGACATACGTAGATAACATAGGTTTGTATAGAGTGGCATTTGCCTAGCAAGCATTAACATTGCTAAACGGTTAAGTACTCACATGGCATATACTACCATGGTAGAACTGTTTAAGTACTCACATGGCATATACTACCATGGTAGAACTGGTTAAGTACTCACATGGCATATACTACCATGGTAGAACTGGTTAAGTACTCACGTGGCATATACTACTATGGTAGAACTGTTTAAGTACTCACATGGCATATACTACCATGGTAGAACTGGTTAAGCACTCACGTGGCATATACTACCATGGTAGAACTGGTTAAGTACTCACATGGCATATACTACTATGGTAGAACTGTTTAAGTACTCACATGGCATATACTACCATGGTAGAACTGTTTAAGTACTCACGTGGCATATACTACCATGGTAGAACTGGTTAAGTACTCACGTGGCATATACTACTATGGTAGAACTGTTTAAGTACTCACATGGCATATACTACCATGGTAGAACTGGTTAAGCACTCACGTGGCATATACTACCATGGTAGAACTGGTTAAGTACTCACATGGCATATACTACCATGGTAGAACTGGTTAAGTACTCACATGGCATATACTACCATGGTAGAACTGGTTAAGTACTCACGTGGCATATACTACCATGGTAGAACTATTTAAGTACTCACATGGCATATACTACCATGGTAGAACTGGTTAAGTACTCACGTGGCATATACTACCATGGTAGAACTGGTTAAGTACTCACATGGCATATACTACCATGGTAGAACTGGTTAAGTACTCACATGGCATATACTACCATGGTAGAACTGGTTAAGTACTCACATGGCATATACTACCATGGTAGAACTGGTTAAGTACTCACATGGCATATACTACCATGGTAGAACTGGTTAAGTACTCACGTGGCATATACTACCATAGTAGAACTGGTTAAGTACTCACGTGGCATATACTACCATGGTAGTACTGTTTGCTGTAACAGGTTGAGACTCAGTTGAATCCTCTGCTTTACTACAATAATGCAGATCAATTCATCACTAATATCAATATTTAGCGGTCAGTATATAATAGAGACATGTTTCAGGTGATACAATTATCAAGTGAAGGCTAAGGAGAGCCAGCAGAAATACAAAGTGTGTACTTACTATGGATTAAATATAATTATATATATATCTATGTATATATAACTCTATGTATATATAAATCTCAAAGTTTGCCATCTGTAGTTCGGTCTGTCCAGCTATAGCAATTAGTATCTAGCAATGACAAATCCTTATCACAGAAGATTTGATTTCGGAACCTCCCATTTACCAGGCGATCAGCTAACCCATTGAGCTACGCGAGATGCAGTGGATTCATTGGGTGATATGAGACGCTATCTGGGTTAAAATAGGCATAGCGACTCTTTGTTACGTGCAATATCACTAAAATTTGCCCTCACGGCTCTTATTAGCAAGTTTAGCAATACGGATACTAGCTGACTCAAATTAGCCATTGGTAATGTGCCAGGCTAAAAAGTGTTTATCTCCAACGATGCGTACTCAACAAATGGCTACCGCCTGTTTGCAGATTGCTTCAAGTTCATATAGTTGAGGAAGATACACAGCCACATCTTACAACCATTGATTATATATCCTAAGGATAATTTGTAACTTACTATACGATCAGTCTCAACACATGATGCGCACGGTTAATTGAGCATTCGCATAGAAAGAACCAGAATCACCTAATGTTACGAGTTTCATCACAGGTTATTTGGAAATTTCGGAAGACTGTTTTTCAAAGATTTTGCCTTTATTTCCTGAAACAGCTAATTTTTTAATAACGCTTGCGCATAAGCAAAAAAGTCATCGATAATGCTTCAAGCTAAAAGACGAGATGAGCCTGTGTATTGTTTGGAATCTAGAGGCGGTGCTGAGAATAGATAGCTAATACAGTATTCTCTAAAAACCTCAAATCACTTGGCCTATGTCTGTGAAATGAACGAACTAAGGCTACAGCCAAATAGAATGAATAGGTGCACAGTTATGTTTTGAAAGCAGATCATATGGTGAACTAGAGCTAGCTGTGATAAAGTATTCATTTGACAGATATATTAGAACTTACTAAAGCCTATAATAGCATTTAGTAAAATATTCAAGGAATACATGTATCTCCTAAAGGCCTAAATGTAAAGCCTAATGAAACAAACATCTTTTAATTGTGAGATTCAACAGTTGTTTTTAACCAAAATGAGAATTTGATACAACTTTGGAACTCTTAAAACTATGTCAGAATATTTACTGTAATAAGAGCCGCATCTGTCTGAAGCCACATTCAGATGTTGGAAAAAGGATTTTATCATACAGGATTTGAACTCGTGACATTCATCTTGGTAGACTAACAGTCTAACAGCTGCACCAATGCACCGCTTTGCTGCCTCTTAGAATAATTGTGTAGGCAGTTATTACACATGACAATCTCTCACGGTCCACCGGACTTCCAGAGTACTAGCACTAGTAGCATTCTTAACTATACAATCTAATATTAGATCTATGATAATAGATATAGCAGAAGTATCAGGTTTAACATAACCTATTTTTTACTAATTAGCAAGGAAATTCCTTTGTACCGATTACCTAGATATATCTATTGGTGAATTGGATATTACAGTCTATGGAAGCATGTATGTAGATAACATTATGGGAGCATATAAATAACATTATGAAGCATATAGATAAAATTATGGGAGCATATAGATAACATTATGGGAGCATATAGATAAAATTATGGGAGCATATAGATAACATTATGGGAGCATATAGATAACATTATGGGACCATATAGATAACACTATGGAGCATATAGATAACACTATGGAGCATATAGATAACACTATGGGAGCATATAGATAGCATTATGGGAGCATATAGATATCATTATGGGAGCATATAGATATCATTATGGGAGATATAAATAACATTATGGGAGCATATAGATAACATTATGGGAGCATATAGATAACATTATGGGAGCATATAGCTAACATTATGGGAGCATATAGATATCATTATGGGAGCATATAGATATCATTATGGGAGCATATAAATAACATTATGGGAGCATATAGATAACATTATAAGAGCATATAGATACCATTATGGGAGCATATAAATAATATTTTTGAGAAATGTCAACAATAATTTAAGTTGAACCGAGCTTACCGTACTCTACAGATGTCAAGAACAACGAGACACAAGGCAGGATTTTTAGCCAGAATCTGGTTTAGCACATGTCTGTATGAGACACAATAATCGGTAGAGACCTGCGTGGGAGAGTCGCTTGGGACCAGGAAACAGCCTCTGCTTGTCTCAAAACCATGGCCAGCAAAGTAAAGCACACCTGAATGTCAAAGATCTTACATAGTAAGCTGTGAATAATATGAGAACCAGTAATAACTGAGGGAAAAGTACGAGATGAAGAGCCATAAAATTATTGTAATCCAAGTCTAAAAAATGACTTTTTTAGTTATATTTGTTACTATTTTACACTTTTGCTATATTAAACCGTTTACACATGTAATAAAAGAGCGAGTAATAAATTATTTAAGATACAGGGATTGGCTGATACAAAAATCTATTAAGACACTAGACTAGGTAGGGGAGTGTGTACTGCTGTAGCAACCCGTACCAGACCTTTGTTTACTCAGAATCTTGTGTACTGTATAGGATAAATAAAAAAGTGTAGAAATAGACTGTGTGTTTTATTTTAGTAAAATATATTCTATCTAAAATCATGAGAAAACCTAAGCATTTCGTGTTTATAAAGCATTTGTTTCACACAAATACATGTACGTATGAAAACACGTACATGACTTTAGGACAAAACTCTGCCTGATTTCGGTAGTAACAAGATTAGCCATTTCTGGAATGGTTTGCATGTTTACCTTATCCGAGTCATACACATGAAACAGCTGGCATGTGCAGAGATATTGTTGGCTTTGTTTATACGTAAAAT
This sequence comes from Watersipora subatra, assembly GCF_963576615.1. Taxonomy (NCBI): domain Eukaryota; kingdom Metazoa; phylum Bryozoa; class Gymnolaemata; order Cheilostomatida; family Watersiporidae; genus Watersipora; species Watersipora subatra. The sequence continues at coordinate 57,506,260 of NC_088710.1, read as the reverse complement.
ATTAATTTACTTACTAAGTGTCTTGGCAATCTGATTTATCATGAGTCATTATAATAGTCATAATCATGGGTCTATTTCATGCACATACTCTTATTTTAGATAAACACCGCTACATGTTTTCAAATTCTCGTTGTTAACTCAAATAGGACACAGTACTTGTTACAAAAAAGAAGTTTGATTAACCACGTTTGAACCAGCTGCCATTCAGCATACAAGACGATTTAGCGCAAAATATCAAGAGCGAACTGAAAGACTAAAGTTAAATTCAGGGAATTTAATAAAGGTGTTAAACTGACATCACCTACCGTAAACGCCATCCTCTACTAGGAGATTTGTGAAAAGCTGTAAGACATTCTCCATGCTAGCTTTTGTAAGGTCTTTGCAGATAAGAGTCTTGAATTTCATTTGTTGCAGCCTCTTGCCAATACGACGTATATCGTTAGGGGGGGCACGCAACTCCTTCTCACTTAGATACTTTCCGTTGCCGATAAGTAGGGCAACTTTATCTTTGGCGGCGTAGGACGGCTTGGGTTCTATTAAAGATAGTCAGCTAGGTTGAACTGATCTAGTGGCAGCGCAGTGAGCTTGAACTGACTGTTGCTGTCTACTTGTATCAATACCAACAAATCCTGTAGCCTATCACTACCTATGTTTAGAAACATGCCTGCTTATATATAGATCTATAACTACCTATGTTTAGAAGCATGCCTGCTTATATATAGATCCATAACTACCTATGTTTAGAAACATGCCTGCCTATATATAGATCTATAACTACCTATGTTTAGAAATATACCTGCCTATATATAGATCTATAACTACCTATGTTTAGAAACATGCCTGCCTATATATAGATCTATAACTACCTATGTTTAGAAATATACCTGCCTAGATATAGATCTATAACTACCTATGTTTAGAAATATACCTGCCTAGATGTAGATCTATAACCACCTATGTTTAAAAAAATACCTGCCTATCTATAGATCTATAACTACCTATGTTTAGAAACATACCTGCCTAGATATAGAACTATAACTACCTATGTTTAGAATTACACCCATCCATATATAGATTTTGGAGACATATAGTTTGGAGCATAGATAGATCTATAACTATTTATGCTTCAAACTGTCTGACTATATATCTAGCATATTTATATGCTCCCCTGACAATTTACTTATCAGCAGACTTCCACAATCTTGTAAGTCAATCACTTTTTATATCCATCACTCCATCACTACCTGCACGCCCACCTCGCTAGACTGATGTAAACTACATGTATGTCCAAAACTACTTACACGTACATCTATATAAATAATCAAAGCTATATATGTATACTATCAAAGACCAAACTTTAAAATAATGATAATAGTTTTGTAATAGTTACCAGATAATTCATTTGAGTGAAGGTGTGGTCACTGATTACTAGGCAGACAGCGCACTTGCTATAAGACTAGAAAGATAAGAGAATGCTACAGTGAAGAATGGCACAGAGTTGAAGAGAAAATCCCACTACGATGCCTTATAGTAGTTTAATCGCATCGTTTGTTGAGTTTCACTTCTGTAAATGTAAGATAACTCACCTTTAGGTAGAGGAATGGTGATCGGATCAGGTGGGACTGGTTCATCTACATACAACAAATACATCAAAAATTTTAATGAAAAAAAATGAATTAGAGAAAATTTTTGTAACAATTGTAATTGGTGCACAATTGTAAGATTGGCATCATTTGAAAATAAACTGGAAATATATTAATGGTGCGTGTCAACAGAATTATGCCATGCGACTGACAAATAAAAGAATCATCACACAAATGTATAGCAGTTCTATCTTGCCAAATTCCCAAATAGTTATTTGCTAGAGACTAGATATTTGGCACCTCCAGTTTGGGTTGCAAGCGGACACGCCTAAAGCAACAATAAACAAGCGTAGCAATGTCTCTCTGTAAATTTAAGTGGCAGCATTTGCAATATATGTTGATCCGCAGCTGTGTGAAATGCTGAGTCATCACTTTCAAGTAAGTTATTGTCTATTACAGAGGCTATCAGAACAAGGCTATCTAAAAAAGCTCTGCATCTGACTTAATCAGCCAGCTTTTCTCGACAGTTCGGATCAGTTTACCTCTACTATGTGTATTTGACGAGCAAGTCACATTGAAGAAGTACTAGATGTTTATGAGAGCATTTACTGTGAAGGCCTACCAAGTAAAGTAGAAGCATGCAGCTGCTATAGAAAAGAGGACTGATCATAAAGTAAACATGCCTATAGGAAAAATAGAAAACAAGAGAGGACAACTAACCTGAGTTGTCAGTTGAGACGATAGTAATGCGACAAGCTGAGGTGAAAATCTGATCCTTCACGTTACATATGCTGCACAGCACTGATTTGTCATTCAGCCAGCTGTAACAGCCAATACAGTTGCGAAGCATTTAATTTTTAAATTTTTGCAAACATCACCAAAGCGCAACGAAAAAACATGTGTATGATCAATGATAATATCCATTGATCATAATCAATGAGTAAAATGTTCAACGCATTGAACATAATACATATGCTCACATTAATGTGTATGTGAGAATTACATACATCACACCATACATCAAACAAAACAAGCTAAGAAAAACATGTATTTTGGTATTTTATATACTTGAACTCTGAAATTGGAGAATGAAGACTAGAGGGACAAAACTAACTTGAATATTTGTAACTCCTAACCAGAGAAGCATAATGCCAATACTTAGAGAAGTGCTGCAGCTATCGCAAGTCAGTTTAGTACAAAACATAACCCTATTCTATAACACAAGCCTTACAATTTGACAATTTATAAAGAAATGCAACTTACTCAGGCTTTGCAATCTGTAGCGTAGATTTATCTTCTCCCTCAATCTTAAGAGGAGTCTGTCCATGGTAATAGTACCATTGATATATGAGTGCGGGTATACCAGCTGCTTTGCAACTTAAAGTCAATGGCTGTCCCGCCTTTAGACTTAGTTTCCTTGGAAGTGGCCGCTGAAGTATGGGAGGAACTGCAAAGCAAACACTGGATACAACAGAAAAGCGAATAAAGCTTCACCAATTAAGTCACACAATCTCCCACTCAAATAGATATAATTGCAGTCCACTCATAAGACTATGTACATTTAATGCATGCAGCGTAAGCTTTGATTAAGTAAGATGAATGATTATGATATCATCATCATCGCTCTCTTCAGGACATATATGGAGGGTTTCAGGTATTTGCAAATAAGTCTTGTAAAGCCTTGCTCACCTCTGGTCATTGGTATCTGATACCATAAATCTGCAGGGAACAAAACCAAATTTTTGGACTCATGAGTCATCATGATTGTGAGCGCTTCACACTATCAGTAATATTGTAGGACACCTCTACTGTGTTCAGGTACTAAGTTGAAAACTAAACTAACAAATAACTAGATGCATCTTGAGAAAGGGAGAAAAACTCGCTAAAGTTTAAACCCGTCAACAAAAAGAACAATCATACACCTTTAAAACCAATTACAAAATACTAGACCATGTACAAACCAACTGCAGTAGAAAAGGTAACAACTCACAAATACAATATTGTTTAGCAATTTTATTATTTATTGTATATAAACTTTTCCATAGCAGCCCTGAACTGAAGTAATTATCCCCTCTCTGTATAAAAAAACAAAGTCCCGGTTCAAAAAACAAACTGCCTAAACAGGACTGTATACTTACATGGTTCAAGAAATATCTCGAGACCTGGCCAGAACTCTGCAGTTGTCATATAGGTAATTATATCATTTAGACTCTTGTTAAGCACCCCTAGGAGGTGAAGCATTTCATCTCCAGGAGATTCTTTTGAGAGAATATCATCTATCTTGTTATTACTGCAAGCAATGTGCATATGGGTATGGCTAGTAGCCTTTAACAATAGAATGATGTGACTTTCAATTTTGATAATTAGGGCGAAAAACAAATTGAAATTATTCTTGGGATATATAATTGATGATTGGAATGTTTAGCTTTAGTAAAAGGTTTTGCCATAGTATATACTAATGACAACCTGAAGCAATAAACCTTTCTCGGCAATAAGCGTACCTCCATGGGAGCCTTGGAATCGCCCCAGCTATGTCTCGTATAAATTCACGGTTAGCATCTAGTTTCCTTTGAAGTTGACGATAATAGGTGTAACACACCTCATTGAAATTACGGTCAAGCCAAGGATAAAATTCTGAACGAATTGCTATCGGTAGTGACAAGGTGGATGTCATTACCTGTAATAAATGAAGTAGCACTCATCATTGTAAAATCGTATACCTTTCTTTGATCAAAAACTACGCTAACTTAATCATTATTTGGTATTTCTTCAGATATCTCAAAATTATATTACCAATGCTTTGATCCAATAATATTAATGAATATCAAGTACAAGATTTGGTCAACTATTCTCATTAGTACTGTTGCATCAGTATACGGCAGGCACACGCTAAGATGAAAAGTTCCTTATTAATGTTAGCTCAGGATCCCAAACTTGGCACAACTCTCACGTGTGAGCACGCAGAAGCGTTGAAGGATCATTGGTTACCATGTACAACTTCCGGAATATCCTTTTTACGGTTTGCCAGGATAGAAGGTGAGTAGTTTTTGTTCATGGTCTTTATTTATCTAAACAATTCAGGTCCATCCTACCGGAACACTTCAATTAATTGTACGCATCATGTCTTATGACTGTTTTAGCATTTTATTATACATTTTGTGCTGTGTAAATGTATGACTAGATGAGATTCTGGAAGAAACATCGCTGTAAGTTTATGTACTTTTTAATGCAATGATTTTATTTTATACAGCTCCAGGTGAACGAAAATGAAGCGAAATGGCATGCTCCCGAATGTCCATTTGCGTAAAAACTGGAAGAGATGGGTTCGTACGTATTTCGATCAGCCCATGGCTAAGAAGCGCAGAGCAACAAAAAGAGCGGAAAAGGCTAAACGCATAGCACCTAGGCCTCTGGCTGGAGCAGTCCGACCAATTGTCAGATGTTCCACCAATCGCAATAACCACAGAGAGAGACTTGGTCGAGGATTTTCACTGGAAGAACTTGCAGTATGTACTCAAATATTTATTATGTTTCGTCCAAATTTTCCACAGGTGTGCTTTAGTGGGATATTGCCGAGGCCGGGCCGTAGGCTCCACACACCCACAAAAACAACGAAGATCCACGTAATTATGAGCAAAATTATCCATCCAAATTTCTCACCAATCCGATGAGCAGCACACAAAAGCTAAACCAATTGACAGGAAACCCATCATGTCAAAATATTCCAAGTCATGTCTTGTACATTTCACCTTATGGTTTCTCAAAACATGTCTCTAAGTCCCTATTAATTTGAGAAAGTCCCTATTAATTTGAGAAAGTCCCTATTAATTTGAGAAAGTCCCTATTAATTTGAGACTGTCCGATTGCTGTTTTCTAAATGGTCACTGATAGCCTAGCGTCCTGTTTCAACACCTCGGTAACTATCAGGAAACATTTGGAAGAACTCAGCGATGCCTTCATAGTTACTGAGGTGTTGAAGAAGGATGCTAAGCTATCAAATCAATAGGGGCTTATAGATAAGTTTTGAGAAACCATAAGGTGAGTTGTGCAAGACATGACTTGGAATATTTTGACATGCTGGGTGGCTCTGTCGATTTGTTTAGTTTTTGTGTGCTGCTCATCGGATTGGTGAGATATTTGTATGGATACTTTTATTTTTGCTCACAACTACGTGGACCTTTGTTGGTTTTGTGCGTGTGTGTGTGTGTGTGTGTAGGCTCGGCTTCAGCAATATCACTCTAAAAGACATCTTTGAATTTTTCAACTACTCTGGTCATTATTTTAAAATAATTGTTCATTAGTTGCGCTAGCTTTTCACCTTACACACAATCCTAATGCATTTTATTTTTCTTAGTTTATCTTACCTCAGTCTGGTGGTACTTTCAACATTATATAGTTGCAGTAGAGATTTTTTATTAAAATTCTCAGTTAACTAGTGTAGATTATTATGTTCTTGACTGCAGTGTTATTGCGATGCGTTGGTAATGTGTTTAAAAGTTGAGGTTTTACTCTCGCTATTGGTAATAATAATATAAAGTGGTTAGTTTTCTTAAAACAGTACAATAATTTACTCCAATACGTTTCTTAAAGATTTAGGTTATCTCTGCTATTTTTAACAGTAGGCCCAGTTGATTACAATTTGGGTGCTTTTGATAAGAGGCATGTAGTGTGTATGCATATGTGTATGCACAATTTAATCAAGTCGTTATTCCAATCGTAGAAAGCAACCAAATGCTTATCCTATAAAACAAAAACTAAAATGCATTTTATTTAGTACGCCATTCAGGGGTAGATATTTTGAGACTGCATGTAACAAATGAATCTAATAGTTTGTTGGTTTTTGGTTATACTTGTATTTTAAATTGATGACAGCCAGTGAAGGGGAAGCATTATGTGCCTCATAAATCACTTGTCAGGATTGAAAAATCAGGTGTGTTATTGATGCAGTCTGTCCACCGACCACAGAAGACTTGCTAATTACAAAATTTGATTGGAACCAATTTAACATCCAAAACTAGCAAAATATAAGCTATCCTTTATTAAAACTACACTTCACCAAAAAGAAATTTGTTTGTGGCCATGGAGTGCTGTTTTGATTGATTGCATCGGAGTATCAACAGGCAATGCACTGATTAAAGTTAATTTTCATTATATGTTAAATTTCTCTGAATTCTGCTATTGCTATACTAAGAACTCTCAAGTGACTAGGGCTAAAAAGGCTTATATTGTCAGGGGATAAAAAAAGCAATTGACAACAACCAGAGTGAACTTAATGTATTTATTTACAAGTGATTGGGTTGCATTTTCTTGAAACAAGCATTAGCGCTTCATTCAAACATTTTGACCAGAAAATGCAGATTCATATGCTGCGGACAATCCAAAATTTGGGTTTCTGACAATATCCAATTGTACTTTTAAAAAATTTGTTACAATTGTTGATAGAAATAAAAAGCAGAAAATTTTGCTGTTGTGCCTTTTTCCTTTCACATGATTTTCGCTACATGTTGCTACAGATACAACAGTACAATAGATTTCCTAGTCTAATTTGTTAATAGATTATTTATGAGACAATCACGGTGTTTTACATGTTACTTTTTCTCTTGTTGTTTGTGTGTATATATATATAGTTCATAGCGTAAAACGTATTTATAAAAGTTATTTGATAAACTGTAAAGTAGCAAGCATCTATATGTGATAAAGGTTTTCCAGTAAAGCCCGAAGTGTTTGTCATAAACTAGTGTTACGAGGCGTTTTATATTGAGTCTTTTATTGGCCTTTAATTTCACGTGATAATATCAGGTGTCAAAAAAATAACCGTAATGTTTAAGTATGCACCGAAATAAAGTGATTCCAAACTACAGCGTGTTGGTGATGGCTGCCATTAACTGTTCGTTTTTTAGCTTTTAAGAGCTTGTAATTACATTTCCACATATTTTGAACCTACAACACAGCAGAGTAAGACATTGGGAGGGAGCCTTTTGATACCAAATAACTGTAATGTGAATTTTGTAGGAAGTCAACCTTAAGCAATTATAATAGGTAAAGTAGTTTGAGATTTCAAAAAATTCATTTTTGAACAGCGTTCTGTAACAAATTATAGTCGAAAATCGAGGTTTAGTTGTGTGTTAAAAGTATACTTTAGTTTGTAATATTATTATTTATTGCAACATCAGTATTGCTGTTTGTGTAACCAAATAGGTTATAGGTGAGACTGCCTGATTTGTTAAATATTGTCATTCAATTGGCAATTAGAGTTCAGTTGTATGAGCTTATTTCCTTGCTAAAGCAGATTTTTATTCAGTTCTAGAGTTTATACGCAATGAATTTTATGAAAATCCATAGGTTGGAATTTTTATTGCCGTCTGTCGAATCATACACGTCATATACAAGTTAATGTTAACTATTATTGGGGTGGTTGTCAAACCACTCGGATTTTTTTTCATATATGTTATCTTTTTTACTATTAGGGCTGGTTACTAGTTTCATCTCAATTGTGAGATGATAGTTGTAAACTTCATAGAAAGTATGATTGCAGCAACTCAAGGGTTGTTGAATTGTTAAATCATTTTGTTACTATTTCATCAGACTAGTAAAGTTCGGTAGATTAATGCTCATTCCATTAATAACTCGTTTTGAAATATTGTTGGTGATAACTCAGTCCTACATTTAGAGTTACTACGAGAAGATCTTGTGATGCACTTCACAACGTGGGATTCCTATAACTCAACAGTTACCAATTTGCAAAAATTAGCCATGTTCAGTTATGAAAAGAAGGCATTGTGTTTGCAGTTATTTTGACAATTCTGGTATTCAAGCATGTAGCATTAATTTTATTAATTGGTCAATATTTATTTGATACAGAAACTCAGGCAAAATAACCAACTAATAAAAGACTGCTTTTTAATTGTATTTTCAAATAAAATCTCTCAAGGTTTTGTCATGTCTGCATTGTGTTTTAGGCTGCTGGAATTAGTCGTCGATATGCGCCAACGATAGGTATCTCCGTTGATCACCGGCGTAAAAACAGGAATGTTGAAGCTCTGCAACAAAATGTCCAGAGATTGAAGGAATATAAGTCCAAACTAATATTGTTCCCACGAAAACTCAAGTCGCCTAAGGAAGGAGACTCTTCAGTAAGTATAATCTAGTACCATTTGGTATTTATGTTTGTGCTCATTTATGGGGTCTCATAAATTGGTTTCCCAAATCTATAGAAGCTAAATTGATAGTGAGGAATTGTTTTCAAGTGCACCATAGGTTGCTGTTGTTAGTGTTCAGAAAGCTTAGAAATAAACACATTATTGTAATTTATATGTGCGGCTTTGTAAAGACTTGCTCCGAATATGTTTTGTTGTTATTCACGTGAATAATGACTCGCGTTTCGGGAATCTTCAAAAGTGACCTTTTTTAACAGCAATGTATGATAGTTGAAGAATGCAACAATATATGCATGTATCATTTTCTGAGTGAACAGTGTTACTGTTGCTGCTACTCATATGTATACAGTTTCTAAAATACTCTTTTCCCGTTTTTCAAACCATCTTGGTATACATATAATATAGCTATAAGTGTGTAAAAATTTAAGTTGGATTCAGATAATTATCCTTCCAAGTCATTAATTTCCTGTTCCTGCTGAGGGCTTCCCATTTCTAATGTCTATATACTAGACTATACTGAGCAATATAATCCTTGTTTTACTAATCATTCACTATGATTCGTTAAAAGCCTAACATGAAATGAACATCACTAATTAAGTAAATTGAAGAATCTTCTGATTAATTTTCTACCGTTTTTAAATCCTTGTGACAAGTGACACGCTTTCTTTGTTACGTTTAGGAGGAGGAAATGAAGTTGGCTCAACAGTTGGCTGGTGCTATCATGCCTATTGACAAGACTGTGCCACCAATGGAAGTTCGTGCTGTCACAGAGGATGAAAAGAAATTCCAAGCATATATCACATTGAGACGGCAATGGCGTAGGGCTAAGTTGCAGGGAATGAGAGACAAGAAAGCTCGAGAGGCAGCTGAAGCTGCTAAATAGTGGATTGTGATAGGTTTTATTTCTCATGGAGCGATCAAATAAAATGAGAAGGCAACTTGTGCGTCTTTTTTCCTTGTTCACCGCACCAACCATTGTGGTTTATGTTCTCTGTTCTTACATATATGGTTCTTACATATATGGTTCCATGAAATTTCAATATGTGCAGATAGATGATGCTACTGGCAAAAGCTTTCTTTGCATCTTATAGCAGATTAGTGTTATGTTCTTCTGCGTGGCGTACACCTGGTGCCTAACATCAATCTCCCAGTCTGGTGCAAAGGGGCATCTTTTCTGTACTGACAGTTTCGTCGTCGATTGGTCATCGAGTTTGTGAAGAGACTCAGGCTGATAATGCTCATGTATCCAGGTTTTTTGAAGGGTTCTAATGCCTGAGTATAGCTTGCAAGCAAATTCACACCATGCTATTATGTTGAGTAGTAGACATGATATGGGTATAGTAGACATGATATGGGTATAGTAGACATGACATGGGTATAGTAGACATGACATGGGTATAGTAGACATGACATGGGTATAGTAGACCTGAAAATAAATGAAATAAACAGACAGATTTAGCAGAATCAATGGCTAATTCAGAGTACGGATTACCTTCATTTTTGACACGGGAGAGATTTTGATAGTATGTACCATAATCGAAGCTGGATGCAAGTTTTGTTACTGGTAGGGAAGTGTTTAGTAATGTCTATAATTTTTAAACTGAATGGTTAGGTATGATATAGCTCTTCTATTAGGAAGCAAGACTGATAGATTGTGTGCTTGCCATGCATGTGTCCGATCATTTTGAGTTATCTTCCTTTGCTAAGTCATGTTAAAACAATTCCTTTTACAAGTATATTAGTTTGACATACCTGGATCACAAAGGATGTTCAATCGCGGGCTCTAAAGTAATTTAAAATATTTTATCATATATATATAGTAAATAAAGTTTATCATACATATTTCTCAATTGACTTGAAAAATCTTTAGGCATATACTCAAACAACTGGCAACAAAGTATGTATTCATGGTGTTTGTCAAATCGTGTGAAGGATGTGAAATGGACTAGTTGTCTATTCTATCAGTTGTATTTACATTTTTTGTATTAGCCTAATTAGCTAGTACACTTAGTATTCAGACTAGTTTACAAGATATTGAGGTGGTGAATAATTCTGACCAATGTATCAATTGTTCATAAATGACTTTAGTTTGTAACGTTTGTATTATGGCTTTTGATCGTTCAATTAATTTGTTACGATTATTGCCTGTTCACAAAGCATACAAGTTTAAGGCAAACAGTGAAAAGTTATTCACTCATCACAAGATTGTTAGCTATAAATGTACTTTTGGAGCTGCCATCATGCTTTTTTTCACCTCACTTCATACCTATATAAAGACTAATCAATATTGTTTTGAGGAATATTAATACAGGTTTAACAATACACCAGTTTTTCCAATTGAATAATGCAGCATGTCAGTTGAACTATTAAAAATCAAGCGTTATATTTTTCAACCAGTGACAACAAGATATGGTAGTTACAGTAAACTTAGCAACAGAAAGTTTATGGCACGCCTTGAAGTGCTACTCCTTGCAAGAACCTGTTTGAGCATTGAAAGCTCTGTAAGGGCTTTAATTGAACCCTTGAAAAATGCTATTCTCTGGAACACTACCTTGAGTCACTTGAAAAGTATTTTATATAATGTGAATGCTTCAATGTTAGGATCCAGCTTATCTGTCTAAATAAAGTATTATCTTAACAAACCAAACATTATTTCTCCAATTTCAATTTGAGGAAGGCTTTAAACGAGAAAGGACAAACGGCATCTGCGAGATAATCAATAAGCAGTGTTATATGAAGTGCTGTTCACAAACAGATATAATCGATCTAATATACAAAGTGAATATATGCACTGCTCCTCCTATTTTCTCAACATCAAATTGACGTCCGAGTGGTATCAAATACCCTTTTTTATTTTGTAAACATTAGGGATGCATGTATTGATTTCTCTGATGTCGCATTGGTCCTCCAACTATTTCTATTGTATGTTCCCATAAGAGCAGATAAGTTGAGCGAGCGTGTTGAGCGAGATTTCTCTTGATCTTCATGCTAGAAAATTTATATCTTCACGTAAGTCTGCACAGCATTATATGTAAAGCTATTGTTTTTCTGAAGATATGCCTTGTAGATGTCATAGTTTGCTGGTCAGCGCTATAGAAATAAAGGCATACTGACTGTTTGGAAAAAGGTTAACTACTGATGTTGAAACAATTTAAAAATTATTTGTCAGCAAAAATAAAAAGTGAGCATACAAAATAGTGCAAATTGCTGGATCAAACAATTTCTAAAGAAGTGCTGTTTAATGCGTTTATATATTCAGTTGTTTATATTATGAACAAATTTATATGTTTAGGTTTTGTAGCATGATTGATTTCAGAGATGATAGCATCTCTGATCATGTGGGTATCCAAAATGCTTGTTAATGATGCGGGTTTAATAATACAGTATCTTCATTTTGACCCTTAATTCAATAGCGAGCTTAAGAAAAATGTGAGAAGATTATTGGTTTTAGAAAATCTATAAGGTTTAAAAAAGATAGGCGGAATAATCCTCTGAGTTTTCAAATTCCGGTGAAAAGTAATGAAATGTTTCTTAGTTGTATTTTGAGCACAAAAAAGGTTGGCACAAGTAGTTTTTATTTTATTCATGCGCTGCAACTGTCACATTTAGTTACAAGCGCATAATATGAAACAATTTCAATTATTTTGACTAGTGGTACCTTAGAGTTCAACCTTCGGTGGTTCGGCATTCGAAGGAGCAGCTATGAATACATGGTTTGTAATAAAGTGAATATTTTATGTGTCACGTGTAAATTAAAAAAGAGCAATGAAAGAGTTTTGTGCAAAGCTAAATAAACTCTACAAATAGATTTTTTGAGCTTGTCAAAAGTGATGAATTGAAAACATGATAAGAGTGTTGTAATATTTGCTTAGAAAATCACATTTCTTTATTGTGAAACATTTCAAACTAATGACACACTTTTTTCTAAAGCTGTTTACAAGCTAGGGTAACTTTAACAACTAAGCAATGCACTTTTGGGATTCATATCTGCGGAACCGTGGAGTGAACAACTAGGGCAAAACAATCTGTTAACACGTAAGTTACAACTCATAGCTCAAGTTAAAGAAACAATGTTAGTGCTCGTTGATGCAAATTATCAGCAAGAAACTAATTTGATTTCTGAGAGTTTTCAAAATTTATGCACAAAGAAACAACAATTTAAAGACTCTCTAAATATGCTTAATATAATCAATTATCGAAATGTTATCACATCAGCAATATGCTGTCAACAAAAAACTCAACCTATTTAAACCTATTACTGGTATAAATGTCTAAGTCAATCAGAGGCATCAATAATTCTAGTTTGAAGAAAAAAACTCGGAGGTTGGTTCAAGTTACAGTTGCAGGATTAATAGCTTCAGTATCCGCTGTACGGAACGAAGGTTTATGAAAGATGCGCTCAATGTCATGCAGTTGAATGCAAATTCTTAATCTAAAACGATGAATAGAAAATAAGTAAATAGGTTTTGCAAAGAAATTATCAATCAGTTTAAATGTAATAATCATGAGAGCAAAACCTAGTACAGCTGAACTTGTATACAAGATTTCTTAGCTGTTGGAGTTATCTGCACACACTGGCTATGTAGAAGTGCTTCTACATTTATATGTAAATCAAAAGCACAAAAACGCCATTTTGATAAAAAAAGTAGAGTGTAACATACTTTCTAATTTTAATACTATTGATTCTTTGTCGCGCTTGTGAAATTTATTAGCTTATATATACACAAGTGTGCATCAAAATGTTATCTTTGTTAATAACTTGTTTGGCTGCTTTTAATATTAAGGTACATATGTGTGCGCATAATGATGCTTGCCCATTCAAGCTCACAGCTTCCTCGTCATATTATATCAAAAGGTTAATATATGCTCACCTATTATTGATTTCATGAAGTATAATACATAATGTGATTTTCTCCATTCACTATAGTTAATTTCTTCATTCACCTTTGTCTGTTCCTATCGGTCTATGCTAACTAATAGCTTGTCATGTGTTGAGTTCTTGTCAATCAAGGTAAGCGGACAGCTTTTGGATATTCACAGCTTATTAGTAGTTCTATTATGTAGAGCTCGTAAATTCACTGGCTGACATAACGTGTTTGGTCAAATCAGTATCGCTAAGGTTGAATTAATCACTGCCACAGACACACTTGTGTAGTTTGTATAGGACCCTATATAATACAGCACCGCTAAGTATGGAAAATCATCTGAATCACTGTTCATGAGTTTCATTTTAGCTTTTGATATCAAGTAAGTTTGTGAAATGTATATGAAATGTGAGGAGCAAAGTATGGACAGGTAAAAATACAACAACGACAAAAATAAAGGTGCTTTTTTACTAAATACAACAGTTTTGAATAAAGTGTGGAAGAAAAGTTAAATTGTTGGGCATATATTACTGCATAATAACATTGCTGAAAACTGTTAAGTTCTTGTTTCTCAAAATTAATAATAAGTTGAAATAGTTTATCTGCACCTAAATTATGTCACTTGCTTCGTTGAATGCTTTTCATGATGTGAGTGTGAGAGATATTGAATGTTCCTCATGATGCGAGTGTAAGAGATATTGAATGATCCTCATGATGCGAGTGTAAGAGATATTGAATGATCCTCATGATGTGAGTGTGAGAGATATTGACTGTTCCTCACGATGTGACTGTGAGAGATATTGAATGTTCCTCATGATGTGAATGTGAGAGATATTAACTGTTCCTCATGATGTGAGTGTGAGAGATATTGAATGTTCCTCATGATGTGAGTGTGAGAGATATTGAATGGTCCTCATGATTTGAGTGTGAGAGATATTGAATGATCCTCATGATGTGACTGTGAGAGATATTGAATGTTCATCATGATGTGAGTGTGAGAGATATTGAATGTTCCTCATGATGTGAGTGTGAGAGATATTGAATGATCCTCATGATGTGACTGTGAGAGATATTGAATGTTCATCATGATGTGAGTGTGAGAGATATTGAATGTTCCTCATGATGTGAGTGTGAGAGATATTGAATGTTCATCATGATGTGAGTGTGAGAGATATTGAATGGTCCTCATGATGTGACTGTAAGAGATATTGAATTTCCTCATGATGTGACTGTGAGAGATATTGAATGGTCCTCATGATGTGAGTGTGAGAGATATTGAATGTTCCTCATGATGTGAGTGTGAGAGATATTGAATGTTCCTCATGATGTGACTGTGAGAGATATTGAATGTTCCTCATGATGTGAGTGTGAGAGATATTGAATGTTCCTCATGATGTGAGTGTGAGAGATATTGAATGGTCCTCATGATGTGAGTGTGAGAGATATTGAATGTTCCTCATGATGTGACTGTGAGAGATATTGAATGGTCCTCATGATGTGAGTGTGAGAGATATTGAGCATAGATACAAGCGCTGTATAATAAAAAACCATGAAAATTAAACTGGAAACTTTAAACGCGAAACGTTTTGTCATGCCTCACTTTAATAATTTCTATAAAATATGAAACCTTGCCCAGCGTGAATTATAGAGTTGGAGAACTAACAATTTTCAAAATATTCACAGTCCTAAATATTCAGTCTTCGAACCACTAATTATGTTATTTTAATGGTTGATATAATACCCTTGCATTGTGACTTCCTTTTCATCTTTTAACATTGAGGTGAAGCTTGTTCCATTACAAGAAGAATTTGGGGAAGATTCTTCAGTTCTCAATGGCTGAGGTGTTCTTTTGCAGTAATGATAATAGAAAAGATGACAGCTAAACCGTCCAAGGAAAAAGTCACATTGAATGTTGGAGGCGTACGGCATGTAACACTGTATAGCACTTTAGAAAATCTTCCGGGCACAAGGCTATACTGTTTAGCAAAGCTCAGAGAGCATGACGAGAGTTATGATCCCAATGAGAAGGAATACTATTTTGATAGGAATCCTGATGCATTTTTGGCTGTTTTAGAATACTACAGGTGAGTTTTTCTTTCAGTAATACTACTATTATAAATGCTAGAATATTTTCAAACTCTTTGAATTGGTAATTAGTTGGTTTTGCTATTGCATTATAACGCTGTGTTGCATTGTTACAGCAGCTATATTCATATAGCTAGCTATATACATATAGCTAACTATATACATGTAGCTAGATATTGCATTCATATTAACTCTTTTTACCAAGCACTCGCTGACTTACTGGTGACAGATGTTGCTGTCTCGGGGTTAATAAGTAATGCTGCTGCAGTTATATTTCTATAGCAATGTCAACATATATAAATATGGTTGATAAATAGCCCAGTTTTTGTTTTGTTTACTAAAATATATTTCAACACGCTGTTATGTTTGCTAAAAGAATTAAAAAGCAGAATTTGTATTTTCAAGGATTATGACCTGTATTAAATGACACTGCAGAAATGTTTACAGAACATTCATGATATAAATATCAATCTGAAGGAGTACCTGCTGAAGCTGTCATTTATATTGCATCTCATTATATTAATCAATAGCCTACTTATTTTAGAACTGGAGAGCTTCACATGGCAGACAATATCTGCGGAAACGCTATGAAAAAGGTAAACACAGTCAATCATGAAATGCAATACATGATAAAGAGAGGTAGAAATCTATCATGCAGTGAAGAGGTAATCTCTGACTGGCCTTAGCTCGCCTAGATCACTGTATTGTATTTAATAGAGCTTTTACTAAAACTAAACAGCAATCAGCATCTCTCCCATAATGCATCAGATATCTGCAGAACTCTGACTACCTACTAGCGAGCACTAGATTTGACTTTCCTTTAAAACTTTCCACCTTTCATGGAAAGACTAATGGATAGAATGGAAGTCAAACTTTTGTATAAGGCAAATGTAGAATTTTTTTATTCAATCACTTTTTTACCAGTTTTACTAGCAAGAGTAAAGATTGAATAGCAATGGTAATGTTGTAAGATAATTCAAACATTCTTGTACTTTTGTAAAAAAATATATAAGTCAGGCTACTGAAAAAAGTTGATCATATAATATTCCAACAAAAGTGCCTTACATGGGAATGCAGTTGTTAAAATTCAAAATTTAATGTAGTTTTAGATGACCTTTACCTTTCTCCTTTTTCAACTGTTTAATTTCATGCCTTCTTCAGGCTTTATATGTCAGGATGTTACTTATATTGTCTGTGACCAAATACATTAATAGCTCTATGTTTCATTAGGAGCTCAAGTTCTGGGGAGTATTTGAAGTAGAGATCGAAGCGTGCTGTTGGGGAGACTACTCCAAATTCTTGGATCATAGAGAAACACTGGCTAATCTAGATGATACATTCGGAGGTGGCTCTCAGTTTGAGGCAGCAGAGCTTAGTCAAATGAGTAAGTGGAAGCGCTACCAGACAATCATTTGGAATACTTTGGAGTATCCATCGTACTCGCGCGGCGCAAAGGTAAGCATTCTAAACCTCGCTACCCAGAATGCTATGTGCAGTGATTACAGTTCTTGTGACATACTGTATGTAATTAGCTGCTCGTATTGGCAGCTAATATAATATTTCGCCATTTTATTGATGCCTTGATAAACGTTAAGCGCTGTAATAATAGTAGTAAAACATTGGACGCTGCTCGTGTCTTGAAAACTAATCGTTTTTATATGAAACTATAATATGCATACTCTAAAATATTTCCTGTCAAATTTACAGCAACTAGCTAGATTTTGAGTTTTTAATTTTTTCTAGTCAGTCAGAAGATGGTAAATGTTTTTAATAAAGGAAAAATCTTAAACCGATGTAATTGTTTTATTATTATAGTTTGATAAATCTTGATAAGAAAATTCCTGATAAACATGGAAATAAATGATTATTGCTAGTGAAACTTTATTTTAGGCTCTGATGTTTCTTTCTATTTTCGTCGTCTTGATATCCATACTCTCTTTCGTCTGTGAGTCACACTACTGGTTTAAAGTCCTCAAGAGTAACACAACTATACCAGCCGAGGACCCGGATAGATACTATCCAGCTGCCTCAAAGCTAATTTGCTGTAACTCTGTTAACAATGTCACAGAGTACCCACAAACAGTTACTGTCCAGTACCTGCACTACGTCGACTGGTGTTGTCTTATCTTTTTTTTCCTCGAGCTCACTATTCGATTCATATTCTGCCCCAACAAGTGTAAGTTTTTCAAAAGCCTTCTCAACATCATCGACATCATTTGTATTGTACCGCAAATCATCTCCATCACTCTTGAGACACTCGAAAGCTCACTGAGTGATGACGCTGTTAGAGTGGGAGACATCTTGCAGTTGGCGAGCATTTTACGTGTAGTCCGTGTGCTCAGAATATTCAAAATCATGAAACATTACTCAGCCTTCAAAGTCTTGGCCTACACCATAAAGGTTGGTAGAGTGACTAAGATAGCATATACATATATATCATAGACATAGATACATCATAGACATATATACATCTAAAATTATTTAATTTACTAAAAGTATTTAATTGTTTAACAGTTGTTTTAAAAACGACTCCGACCACTTGACAGAATTGTGGACAGACTCTGACCACTTGACAGAATTGTGGACACTATCCTACTGTATATACTACTATATGATTCATAGAAACCCCATTCTGGATTGTTACAACTCGGTTTCTGTGGTAGAAGAGGCATAAATATTTTAACATTTTTTAGCATGTATATAAAATGTAAAATAACGAGAACTCTACATCCAAAATAGGATTTCTGTGGAGTAAAGTAATAATAATAATTTAGATAAGGAAAAAATATTCAGCTTAAAGTTCTTGAAGTACAGCTTGATAAGAGATAAGACCGCATCGTTAAAACTGACAGTAGCTAAACTCTTAGTCCAAATTTAATACATAGTTAGTATAATTTAGTAATTTATACAAACTTTAATACAAATATTTATAGATTTAGCTCTAAAACTTATCTGAGAAATCAGATTTTTCAGATGTCAGGAGTCTTTATTTGTAAAAAAGACACCTGACGAGCGACACCACGAAACAGATTTTCAATGAAGAGTAATTCAACTTTCTAGATAAGTTTTAATCTAAACAATTCCTCTACTTATTACAATTAGTGTAGAGTTCTCGTAGCTTTAAATATTACGTTACTTTATTAATATTTAATCGTAGTGTTATTGCCAATAACACTTTATTGGCAATAGTTTCATTTTAATTAGAAATGTTTTTCAAATTATACTATACAACAATAATAAAATTAGAAATACTTTTGAATATAACATACGATAACTAACTACACTTACACTGTATATTTATAGATTTAGTTTCATATTTCCTGTAGTGCGCTATTTAATATCTTTATTTCAGTAACTATCTTCTAGATGATTATTTACGTCAGCACTATATATATATATATAGATATATCATAGGTATATATATTTATGTATATATACATAAATATGATATGTGTTTATGTATATATACATAAATACATATCATATTTATGTATATATATATTTATTTAGTGGAACTTTTGTGTGCAATTACATATGTAATTCCTAGTAATCCCTTCTAATCACTGTAACCATCTGATTATGCATACCTTACATAGAGCATATTCTATTAGGCAAATTTTATCTGATGAGTGCAGTTGTTTTAACTGTATGAAGCAAAATAGTATTAAAATGTTGCAAACTTTTTAGTTCTACGGTTTAGTTCATTTTATATATTTGTTTATATATTTATATATACATATTCATCCATTTCTAAATTTATGTCTATATAAATATGATATGTGTATATTTATTTATATATTCACATATATATTATTTGAACACCCTTTATTACAACCCAAACAAAGATGACGTTTACTTTAGTCAAAAAAACTTCCAATGTATAGTTTCCAGTAATGTACCAGTTAACATCCTTTACCTTTGTATGTTTGTGAATGCCAACTAAAATTATTCAATTTAAGTTAAAATCACCTGTGACTGAAAGTGCTGAAAAGGTGTAGTTAGGATTCAGTTGACGCATAACAGATTCTTAGGATCAATTACTAAGCATACATGTAGAACTCCGACTATATTAACTGTTGAGCTGGTACCCAGGCTAGCTGATGTTTATTTGCAGGTCAGCACTAAGGAGTTACTTCTGATGGTTGTCTTTCTCATGAGCGGTGTCATGATATTCGCCAGCATCATACATTACGCTGAGCCCACCAACTTCACCTCTATTCCGATAGGCATCTGGTGGGCGCTTGTTACCATGACTACAGTTGGCTATGGTGACCGTGTACCGGACTCACTGACTGGATATCTCTTTGGCTGTCTCTGTGTGATTAGTGGCGTACTAGTTATCGCTTTCACAGGTACGATTTATGGTATTCTCTTTGGTTTGTGCGATGGGATAGTACGATATGACTAGGTGGATAATACTCATTGCGTTATGGTCACCAATTTTATATTCTTTTGCACCGATGACAGCAATGTTGGCTCGCTGCAATCAACTGTTACCACAGAATTTTGTTTTGAGTAAAATACTGCTAATACTGATAAAATAAGTAAATAAATATAATAAATAAAATAGTGATATCGACCAGTTTCGAGTTATATGTATACATATATATATATAAAAAGTTATGTTATATATAATTTTATATATTACAAGTTATATACATGTATACATACAACTATATTTATTGGGCAGTCCAAAGTCATTTTTAGGGAAAAAATGTTTTACATATGATGCCAAAAAGATCAATAAATAAACAGGTATTGGCATGTGGTGTCATAAATGCAAAAACAAAAATTTATTCAAGAATTACTCAAAAACTTTTATAAAATATTTTGTGTGTGCGAATATTCTTAAAAGTATTGCATAATTTATGCATGAAATAGCAGCTGTAGTCTCGTGGTCGAAAACACCTGACGGGCAAATTACTAACTGGGGTTTAATTTAGAAAAAGGCCAATGGCAAGAACAAGAAGGACATCCAACCTTAAATTTCTCTCTGCGACTGTGCTTGGTTCCAAATGTCAAGGTTTCCTTGTCGCTGAGCTCAAACAGGTTTAGCCATGATCACAGAGCCAATGTTTGTTCAACAATTCTCTTAAAAACATGCACGGCCTCTGCTTCCAGTAAGTGAAGCAGACATCATATTTGAGACTATAAAATACGAGGGTCTCAAAATACTATGTTGATGAAGTTATTCTTGAGACTATTGCTGTCATAAGACAACACTTAAAAAATACATATTAGTATCTCAAAGGTGGCGATGAGAAACATACACTCCCAAATCAATTTTTATGACTTCATTATCCGGAGGTTTTGCTGTTGAAGAAGTCGAAATACGTTTGTATTTTTAGCTCTCGTTACGGCAAATCCAATTGATATCAATGTTTATGTTTCAATTCGTGAAGCATTAATATCGACGTTTGTCCTCCATTAGTTTGCTAGTGAGGATAGAATTGATGATTTATGAACGATTTCTTTGACGTTCATCCTGTCGACTTCATAATCAATTGTAAATTAAAAGAACTCAGTAAGGTTGCTGTATAGATTTGCTGTTGAACAAAAGCAGCTGCTTCTAGCCCAACCTCTATTTCTAACTGCTTAGCGATGATCATTGAAAAACAAACTTTATCAATACTTTGCATGCAGTTCAATAGAAAGCAATCAAGGAAAAAACTTCTCATTGGTGATACTGTCGGGTGATGTGCCCTTTCTAATGGGATTGAAATTAGAATGAACATGTGTGCATTCTTAGGCTACAATTGTATACTTTCTTGTACCGATCTTCTAACAACATTTTATTAACCACATGTATGTTAAACATAGTTCAGTGTTGCGAGGAGTTACTAAAAACTATATTCCGATGGCCATCTGTCAAAATGCTATTTAAAATATCTTCTACGGGTAGTTGATTTTAGGATTTGAATTTAATTGGCAGAGTTGAAATAAGGCGTGTCTCTGTTTTATAAAAGAGTAGCATCTAGTTCAGCTAAGGATGATTTAAAGTTAAACAATGTTGATCATACATAAAGATTCATAATAGCGCTTTGATGTGCATCTAGTCAACAGCATGAAATATCTAGTAGTAATTACTAGCAACTCATGGGGAAAGAGGTCATTTGTAATACACAACCAGGGTCTCTTTATATAAATGCTATATACAACAAGGGTCTCTTTATATAAATGCTATATACAACAAGGGTCTCTTTATATAAATGCTATATACAACAAGGGTCTCTTTATATAAATGCTATACACAACCAGGATCTCTTTATATAAATTCTATATACAACAAGGGTGTTCTATATAGATATTATATACAACAAGGGCATCAAATATAAGTATTATATACAACAAGGGTCTCTTTATATAAATGCTATATACAACCAGGGTCTCTTTATATAAATGCTATATACAACCAGGGTCTCTTTATATAAATGCTATATACAACCAGGGTCTCTTTATATAAATGCTATATACAACCAGGGTCTCTTTATATAAATGTTATAAACAACAAGGGTGTTCTATATAGGTATTATATACAACAAGGGTATAATATATAAGTATTATATACAACACGGACATCATATATAAGTATTACATGTATATATAACAACAAAAATTTCTGAAAAATAACATAATTGAAAGGAAATAAAATCTCATTGTTAGCGAAACCCTGACTAGAATTCTCTATGCAGCCCTACAGTCTTGTCTAACAGCTGCTAAAAGCTATTTTAACACTTAATATAAACTGTTTAAAAATTGGAGCTGGTTTTTCTATTTCCTTTGAAGTTGTTTGGCACAGGGGCACGATTTAGGCTGGTTTTTATATGTTCAGTAATCAACTATGCAGCTAGATTTCTGTTGGGAGTTGAACAAATCACACATTTCTATCGGTAAGACTTTTGGACTAGTCATCTGGCAGTGTCATGTATTGGCAACCATAGCAACTAAACATACATAGGCAGCCATTGTCAACCTCAGAGATTGTTTGTAATGAATATTTTATAGCCTCTTTGTGGCGAGTGAATGAGCCTCAGTCGATTGGAGAATTGATTGCTGTTAGTTATTTTATCTGCCTCGCTTGTATAATTCAGATAGGCTATTGGGACTTGAGCAAAGGTTTCTGGGTAGCTGCAGCCAGTTCAATCTCATAATCGCTAGCGCAATGAGCGTTATAGTAGAATTTCGACCTCAAATAATTTGACATACAACATTAAATTTGAGTAAATCATTTTCGATATACAAAGTTGTTTTCAACATACATCCTACAACATTTCATGAAACATAGCTTTATAGTTTTGTAATGAAGGTTAAAGAACCTAGTAGAAGTTAACAATAACAAAAGTAAATTAAGAAATTCAAACTACCGTTCACGCATCTCCAAGTTGAAGTAACAACAAAAAAATGGTTTCCACCTATTATTAATTCAGTTTTTACATTTAGTTTTTAGAATATTTTACATGATTTATTTGATTTAATACTATATGTAATTACTAGCCAAATGCCGGTGTTGCACGGGTAGTAAGAAGCAGCTTATAGACAGTGACAGGTAATGTACTTGCCTGCCACTTGTTATTAGCCTAGCACATTGCAAACGGCTAATGTGAGTAAGCTACTATCCGTCTTGCTAAACTTACTAATAAAAGCTGTGAGAGCAAGCTTTAGTAACATTGCTCGTGCAGGGTGCTATGTGTATTTTAACCAAGATAATGACTCATACTGCCTAATGAAACCATTGCATCTTGCGTAGCTTAATTGGTTAAGTTATCGGGAGGTTGTATGATCAAATCCAGCGCGAAGCGAATCTTTCATTCCTAGATTTTAATAGCTATAGCTGGACAGACCGAAGACAGACTTTGAAATTTATATATATTGATTGGAAGAATGCATAGCTTTAAAATAAATTAAACTAAATAGAATACATATTTATTTGAAGACTTGCTCAAACACTGTCTTGCATTAGGAAGTAAATATTGAAATAGATTACCTCCTATGTTAAGGTTTGAGTATCTTCAAGTGTTTTAATTCCGCTGACCCATTATTTTACATCATATTAACAATCATCAAATGTAAAACAGCATAGACATGTTGAAAAGAAAAATTATAATTGTTGTTAAATTAATAAAAATAATAAAGGAATCGACCTACACTTATTATATTTTTGGACTTTTTAAAATGTTTTTTAAATCGTTTAAAATCATGAGGTAAGAAATCCACTGCTTTGACCACTGCATAAACACTGCTATTGCTTTGTTACCATTATAATTATTATCTCTGGTAAACGTCTTTCTATTTGCAGTTCCAATTGTTGTCAACAACTTTACACTCTACTACTCGCACGCTAATTCACGAGCGAAACTGCCAATGGGCACGAAAAAGAAAAGAGAAAAGCAGCCAAGGCTGGTCGCAGTTAGCCCAACATTTAACAGCCTGTCAGACGTAAGTCTTAAGGGCATATACTCTAACTATTGTGTGAAACGTTACTTCGCCTCAAACACAATAACAATATATGCAATCATCAGGTACAAATATATTTAATCTTTAGTAGACATTGTTTGTCATCCGGTCATTATCCTCAGAACAGTTCAGTATCACTTCTCAATTTTACAAAGCTCAATATGTTGGATAGCTCTTAAATATTACGACTAAATGTTTCGCTTTGTCTATGCAAATAGCTAAGGTTTAAATAGCATTGAATATGTCGGTACATCAGTCCGCGAGTGTAACTTTAAAGCCATTTAAGAATAATTCTATGAATATGTCTATTGTTAAACATGCAAAAATGTCAATCAAGAATTTATAGTTTAATAATATTAAGCCTGGTGTTTCCCAGGTTTCTCTCATTTTCAATGAGATAGCCCACAGAGTGCATGTAGATTTTTAATACAAGTTGTTACACTGCTTTTATGGCAACAATCCATGAGCACGCTTTTTGCGGACTAACAGACATACTCACGTGCACGGACACGCGCACGCACAAAGTGGGATTTATCGATATAAATATATATCAATATTTTCCTGAGTATCAGTCGCTCTAGTAATTTAGTATCATCTATATTAACAAGAGCGAGAGATTACTTAGCGAGAGATTGTCAATCAGCATTCAAGAGAGATGATCAAACGCGAAAAACAGCGAATAACTCAACTTTAGAACACCTTAAAATATTTAAAACTGGCATAAACCAAATTAAATTGTCGGATAAAAAGCTTCATTTAATTTTAGAGAGATGTGGAAACCCCAATTTCTACACTAATGGATGATGCCAATGTGCATGAGGACTATGATAACAACCTGAACATTGACCGGAAAGAGGCAAATGCCAAGGTCAAACCATCTAAGCTGGCGCTCGGCTCACAGAGGGGCTCAACCTTGTCAGTCAAACCTCTTGTCTCACCGAAAGTCACTGTAAGTACACCTCAACCATATTTACTACTGTACTCATGCTGTCACTGTAAATACACATCAACTATATTTACTACTATACTCATGCTGACACTGTATGTACACATCAACCATATTTACTACTGTACTCATACTGTCACTGTAAGTACACATCAACTATATTTACTACTGTACTCATACTGACACTGTAAGTACACATCAACTATATTTACTACTGTACTCATACTGTCACTGTAAGTACACATCAACTATATTTACTACTGTACTCATACTGTCACTGTAAATACACATCAACCATATTTACTACTGTACTCATACTGTCACTGTAAGTACACATCAACTATATTCACTACTATACTCATACTGTCACTGTAAGTATGCATCAACTATATTTACTACTATACTAATACTGACACTGTAAGTACACATCAACTATATTTACTACTGTACTCATACTGTCACTGTAAGTGCACATCAACTATATTTACTACTATACTCATACTGTCACTGTAAGTGCACATCAACTATATTTACTACTGTACTCATACTGTCACTGTAAGTACACATCAACTATAACTACTACTGTACTCATACTGTCACTGTAAGTACACATCAACTATATTTACTACTGTACTCATACTGTCACTGTAAGTACACATCAACCATATTTACTACTGTATTCATACTGTCACTGTAAGTACACATCAACCATATTTACTACTGTACTCATACTGTCTCTGTAAGTGCACATCAACTATATTTACTACTGTACTCATACTGTCACTGTAAGTACACATCAACTATATTTACTACTATACTCATACTGTCACTGTAAGTGCACATCAACTATATTTACTACTGTACTCATACTCATTGTCACCCGTAAACTCAAATCCTCCAAGCCTTCTCACTGCCAATATTAGTCTGAGTAAATTCCAGTAGGTCATTAAATAGTGCAAATAGTGAGGGAACAAGATTGCCTACACGTCTTGCCTAGTTGGAGGCCTCAATTGCTATGCGGCCTCAATATTTAGAAAAAATTGGCAATTTTTAGAACCAACACCAGAAGGAGGCAATGGAGATTGTACAGACATACGAGCAGACCAACAGACATTTGATGAACGAAAGGAGGAAGCAGTACATGATGGCTTTTAAACGACTGGAAGACAGAAAGAAACGTAATTATTAAAAAAATTCAACAATTTTAATTCACAAGCAAAGCAGATCATTTACTGAAGCTAAAGGGTAAATGCTGTCATTTGCTGCTAATATGGCTGCGCCAGGTAGATTCTCTACTACTTATGAATTTGGTTTGGGATACTTACGGGGACCAAAAACAAATGAACATAGTTTTCATTAGTAACAATATCTGGTTGAGGCAAATCTTTCTTATCCAAATTATACCTGATTGAATTCATAAGGTTAGGCAATTTCTATGAACCGAATGATAGCTCACTCAGGGAGGCATACAGTAAAACAATTACCCATCTTATATAGATAGTTTCTTTAAAATTACCAGTTTCATTTAACTTAATTTGAATACCTGGGCATATCAACTGTGCGTAACGGGTAGATGGGCATACCAATTATCTCTGCACTTCCTTGTGCAAGTTTACTAGCAAGTGTTGGCATGATATCATCAGTTTGAATATTTCCGATGAAATTTTATTTCCGTCGAGTCTATTGAATTTTAGGTCTATTGGGTATTGATAGCAGGAAACAAGTAGCCACGTCAACAGGTTACTTACATTGGTATCTTAATATAATAGACTGCATTGTGCTATTACATGACAGGCAGGCGCACTGCGCCACCCCTGTGACCTCTCGGATAGGTACACGCAATGACCAGTTGAATTGTATCAGATGCCTTCAGCTCGAGGAGCTGCAGTGTATTTTAAAAAAGTGAATTCTGTATGGAGAGAGTATCATGATGTACAAACCTTCACTTGAAGTTTGCGCAACTGTATATCATGTATATGTGAACAAAGACGAGTTACTGTTTAACTGAAACTTGCGCTCAAAATCACAGATATCTTTGAAAGGATTTCGCATAAAAGCCTGTGATTGAAGTAATCTGTTTGTTTATAGATAGAGATCCTTGAATGTTCATATTTTACTCTGATGAGATGCAAGGGAGAGTTTGGAGTACTAGTCAAGGATGAGCCGCACTACATATGCAGTCAAAATTATTTTTTTACTGTTTATTTATTTCTTGTCCATCATTATATTTTCTATAGCAGGATGTACAGCTAATCTGTCCAGTTGTTTGCAATGCAGACATGAGCTCTTTATGGTGTATCTTTAATAAAATATACAAAATCTTGTACAATAATGGATATCGAACAATGCACTGTTCCATCTTACACACACCACCTAGTGTTATTACCGTATTCATGCACGCTTGACATCTTAGAATCTAGCAAATAATTTCACTATCCGAAATACTGAAATAGTTTTATGGTCATAGCTAGCTTATCTCTGCACAAGTACTAGGACTGTCACCATGCGTAGTCCTAGAATTTTCTGAAGACTGCATATTGCTAACAAGACCCGCCATTCTAACACGCCATTATTTTAAATTATAATTGTGATCTATGAATAGTTGGCATTTGGTTTACATTTCTGAGATGAAGGTACAACTATATAGTTGACCTTTTGAACTAAACATAGCGAAGCTTACAGCATTTAGATACCCCATTGCGCTATTGTGTTGGCCGTATGCCAATTTTCCATAATGTCAACTGTACATGCGTATTACAAAACAAGATCAAAAGAAAGAAGTTATACATTTAAAACGCATAAAAATTATGAAACTGCATGTATTTAGTGATATTTCAATACAAACTTAGAGATGTAGAAGAAAATATATGCATAGCACCTGAAGTTGTATTCCAGCACATTTCCATTACCGTAAACCGAGTTACATAATAACAAAGCATATACAAAAGTGTATATTTTACACAAAAAAGCAGTGAGAATTATCACCATTCATACATAAATAGAGAAAATCAAGACTGCGAAATGTTCATAGAATCTGGATGAGCTACGCAATAGCTACTATCAGTACAACTGGCCCCCTTGTGTATCCCACTAACCAAGTTTTATGAGCATTCAGCAGCCTATGACCTTGACATACAGGCCATCTGTGCATGGCCTAAACAATAAGTGTCAACATATTAGAGAACTCTGACTGAGATAGGAGAGGTGGCTGCAAAATGGATTCCACAAACTAGTAACAGTTGCACTTGTTAAATATCATGCCACCAGCTCTAAAAAGTGGACGGAGCCTCCGTTAGACAGATGTGGAGTAATGTTCTGTGGTGGTTGGAAGCTCTTTCAATAGATTTTTTCTCATCTTTTCTGCGATGTCCATCTGATTCTCCAGTTCCTGAGCAAAATATAGAGTCAAACACGATCAGAAACACACTTCCACTGAAAGCACTTGTCATTAGCGATGACTGCTGGAGGACCTCGATCAGGATCAAAGGGCTCATTGAAAAGCGCTAGAAAGCTTTTAACAAATGAAGTAACTCGAGCAATCTACTTGAGAGTAGGTGCTCAATAGCGACGCTGACAGCTCAATAAGCACTGTGTACACTGAGAGGGCAGCGTGCTTCTACACAGTCCAATAGAATAAATTGCACAACAAGAATTGAGACTTCTTGTAACGAGGAGAATAACCTAAGCGATAATCAAGCGACCGGGTATATAAATAATATATTCCATTTGTATATTAATATTTGCAATACAAGCTCAGAGCAAGTGTTTTTCAATATGTAAAAGTGAATGGTCAGAGAATAACATAGAACGGCGCTGGTATATAAATACTAGTCACCCACTGAACAATAATACGTTACACAAATGTTAGAGGGTAAATTTCTAATCACCTGTCAGATTAATTTTATATCAACCAGGATGACTTTTGCTTGTGTCCTGTACATACACCAAATGACTATCTCAAGGTCTCTGAGAGTGTTAGTAATATGCAGAAAATAGGCTGTCCAATATAATAGATTAAACAATAGAGCTATGCAGAAACTAGGCTGTTCAATCTAATAGATTAAACAATAGAGCTATGCAGAAACTACACTGTTCAATTTAATAGACTAAACAATAGAGCTATGCAGAAACTAGACTGTTCAATCTAATAGACTAAACAATAGAGCTATGCAGAAACTAGACTGTTCAATCTAGTAGACTAAACAATAGAGCTATGCAGAAACTAGACTGTTCAATCTAATAGACTAAACAATAGAGCTATGCAGAAACTAGACTGTTCAATTTAATAGACTAAACAATAGAGCTATGCAGAAACTAGGCTGTTCAATCTAATAGACTAAACAATAGAGCTATGCAGAAACTAGACTGTTCAATTTAATAGACTAAACAATATAGCTATGCAGAAACTAGACTGTTCAATCTAATAGACTAAACAATAGAGCTATGCAGAAACTAGGCTGTTCAATCTAATAGACTAAACAATAGAGCTATGCAGAAACTAGGCTGTCCAATTTTATAGACTAAACAATAGAGCTATGCAGAAACCAGGCTGCCCGATATAATAGACTAAACAATAGAGCTATGCAGAAATTAGGCTGTCCAATATATTATATTGGAAAGTAGAGCCATAAAGCAGCTTGAATATCATTTTTTTTAAATTACAATCTTTTTCTGTCTTAGTAATGAGCACAAAAGCTAGTCGGTAACCACAGAAACAGTGGGTAGCTTTTAATGAACTCGCTGTTGGAGAGCTGGCTCATAACTCAAATCTTCTAGATTTTACATAAGAAAAGCTTTGAATTAACGACCTTTTCCTCGTTTTATATCAAATTCAGAATTTCTTATGTATTAATATACCAAGCGTTCAAGACAACTTGTTGAAACTGACTAAAAACAAAAAGAAATTATTAAAAAAAGATATATTACCCCTCTATCTGTCATCTCAGCCCTTTGCAAGTTCCATGAAAGGTTTTCAACCTCAGCTTCTAGTTTGCCTTGCAGCATCTCAAACTGTGAAAAAGACATATTGTCAGAGATGATGACAGGGGTACAGGTCAATCTACCAAGGTCAACCTAATAAAATGAACAAGTATAGAGGCCAATCAAGTACACATACCAAAATCTGATTATAAAACTATCTTTATGCTATAAGAGGGTTCATCACATCGAACATGTATAAAACTGAACAATCGTTTCAAACATTTGAAACATTTCGAACATTTTCAAAAACACATTTGCATGCTTTCCATGAAATTGTGTTTAAATTAATGTAGACTGATAATACTACGACGAAAGATGACCTTAACAAAACAGCACAACAAAAAGGAAGACGTTCGTTAAAAAAAAACGTTTTCTATCGTGATCAATGCATAAAATATCACTTAGCAACAAGACAAGCTTTAAGATATATTAAGATTAAGATAGTCATGAGGCTCAATGTTTAGCTAACTTTCCTCCAACCACACACCATAACACATATAGTCAATAGTTCACGCTAAAACTATCTTATACAGCGCTGGAACACCTCTGTGTACTGACAGTACAGTTAGACAACAGGACCTCTGAGTACTGACACTACAGATAGACACCAGGACATTGAGTACTGACACTACAGATAGACACCAGGATATATGAGTACTGACACTACAGTTAGACACCAGGACATATGTGTACTGACAGTACAGTTAGACACCAGGACATATGTGTACCGACACTACAGATAGACACCAGGACATACGAGTACTGACACTACAGTTAGACACCAGGATATATGAGTACTGACACTACAGTTAGACACCAGGATATATGAGTACTGACACTACAGTTAGACACCAGGACATATGTGTACTGACAGTACAGTTAGACAACAGGACCTCTGAGTACCGACACTACAGATAGACACCAGGACATACGAGTACTGACACTACAGTTAGACACCAGGATATATGAGTACTGACACTAAAGTTAGACACCAGGATATATGAGTACTGACACTACAGTTAGAGACCAGGATCTATGAGTACTGATACCTCGAATAAACATAGTACACAACCAACCAATTGTTTGAGAGAATCGGTGCTTTTAAGGAAGTAGGCGTAAGGGTAAGTGTATTGTAGTGTATATCGGCATTTCCTCAGTAATGTTGTGGCCTTCACCAAATATTCCCAATCAATCCAAGTTCCTTCATTTTTCTGAATCTTCGCTTCAATTTGATGTCTGATTGTCCGGCTTTCTTCAACCTCTAACTCTAAGCTTTTAGAATGGTTATCCCACTAGAAAATATATTGAATGTATTTACATTGTATCAGCAATAATATAGAAATACATACTCATTTGTCATAGAATAGATTTCAGCGAGTGACCGGCCCAAGAACCTCTCACCGCTAAAAGACAGCACAAAGCTAGAACCTTTATCAGCTTGGCATCAGCGATGAATGTGTAAAAAAGTTGCTTATAAAAGTTGTCACACCCTGACAAGTGCTCTCGACTGACAAGTGTCAAGCATATAATTCACTAAGAAAAGTAGACGAAAGTATCATACCCTAGTGAAATAGTGCAGGTATCTGTTTAATGCTACCCTTGCCTCATTCTGTGCCACTTGATGACCTTTGGCTGCCTCTGGATCCTCCTCGTATCGGCTGCACTGATAGTATTCGCCAGCATGTATTCTCCAAGCTGAATGACACGTTAAAATCAGACAAAATAATATGGACAATTCTGGCATCACAAGCGTGTTTATTTTCTCATATGTATAAAGTGTCAAGCCTGAAATCAGTCTGTTCATAAAACAGCTCTCTAAGTAAAAAAAAACATGCAGTTGAACAAAAGTTTTGGCTAAACACATTTTTGGGTTGTACATTTTTATCACCATCTTCCAAACATGATATTCATGAATCAACTGCTTCAAAACAACTGCACATCTCGCATCATGACACCATCTTTGAAAATTTAATTGCAAAGTTAGTCAAAAAGTTGAGGTGTTTTTAAATTTTAATATTTTTTATTCAAATCACCAATGCTGCACTGAAACCACCACTATTAAAAAATGAGTATTTGTGAAGCATGGAATCAAAAGCACCGAGCATCAATGAATGACATTACAAAAAGTTCTATGAGCTGATACTTAAAGGTTGACTTGCAACAAAATTCACAGTACAGCTATTTGATATCAAAAGTTTCACCATGTCTTACTTTGTTGTGTTGTAGGTGCCAAATATGTGGAAATGTGATTAAAGGCTCTTAAAAGCACAAAAACGAAAAGCCGCCGTCGATTGGAATCTCTTTATTTCGATGACGTAACCACGAAATTTGGTTATCGTCTTGTCATGTATGTTCTCACGTGAATTGAAAGGCCAATACAAAGCTCAATATAAAACTTATCGTAGTACTAGTTTATGACAAACACTTCAGGTTTTATCAAAGACCCCGTATCAAATATAGATGCTCGCTACTTTACAGCTTTGTTTCGGCATTATTCAATCGTCAAGTCGTAATCTGATCATGTGACCCAATACTTCGCAAATAATTTTTGCAGCACTTTTCGATTATCACAGGTGACCAACAGGCTCGTCATGATTATCAGACAATGATATGTACTCCTTCGAGCTAAGTTTAAAAAGTTTAACGATTTTTTACGGTAAGTTATAAGATATCAGAGTTAAAAGTGACAGCATTACAATGATGATAAAATAGAGGCATAAGAACAATAGAAATGGTTTTATTGAATGCGTGAAATATATTTGTGAAAATATTTCGACGAATAAGGTTGCAAGAAAGTGTAAACAGAAACCATCTCTCACAACTACATCACATTTGAGCCGTTTTGAAAAGGGAATCCAAACTACGGCGGTCTCGTGTGGCTGCGATTTTCTGTTCGTTTTTGAGTTTCTAAGAGCTTGTAATCATCTTTCCACATATTTTGCACCTACCACACAACAGAGTAAGACATGGTGAATCTTTTCATATCAAATAACGGTAATGTGAATTTTGTTGCAAGTCAACCTTTAACAAAACTTAACTGACACCCTGTTTTATCTGAGGTAATATTTTTCATATCGAGATGATTTTTGTAAAAGCCCATAAAAACAGTTATCATTTCACACTTGACTGTTTTGGATAAAGACGGAGCCTTATAATAGGTTAAGCGCAGTACACTGAAACACTAAATGTCACTTCACCCTGTTAACATGTCATTACTAATCAGGTGAGAACAGTTTAGCACTAGCGATTCCAATCATAAACCTGAAAGTATGGCTCCATCCATGATTCCATAAAATGGCGTAATACTAGTAAATATAAAAATATGCCTTCTCATCATTTCCAGGATTGATGAAAATATTGGTCCTCTCACTCTGTAACACGTAAGTCTACAGAATCCATAGAATTCTCAGCTAATGACTTGAACAATTCTTTCTATAATAATCAATACTATTACTTTTAATGAAGTCCCACTCGTTATCTGTTTGATGCGAGTAACACTTGCATGATTAGTTCTGCACAAGCAATCTTCACAGGCCTTTGAAACTGACTAGCTACTTCCTCCGAGTTCTAATAAATAGCGCCTTAGTACAGGCGTTCTATGTCTCTACTGAAACCCAGCAACAATTGTTAGAGAGACATCCCAGGCTATGTATATAATAAGGATTACTAGAGTGCCAGACTGTTACAGAAAGGCTTATTTTCAATTTCAAATGATTCCATTCCAAGAACCCCAATGCAAGTGTCAGCCCTACCAAACACAGCCTTAACAAACTTATTAAGACGTAGCGAGTAAAACAACAGTTATAAAATAGTATTTAGATCAGTGATTATCAAAAAACTATTTTATAAATGGCTAATCTACAAAAGTGCCAATGGCAACACTTGACATTACTAAAACTTGGTTTATAGTGGGTGACATAAAGCCTGAGTTCTATAGTTTAAACAGGCGACTCGCACTTAAGTCACCATAGAAATGTAATGTTGAAGCAAAAAATACCCAGGTTTGCTTTAGAGCTTTACTTTACAGTTTTGCTTTATAATTACTCAGGTTTGCTGGAACCAGCATGGTCCAGCCATGCTTTTAGATTGATGAACAATTATCATCTATTTACACATTCAACAGCTCGTTATGAATGTAATAAGACGCGTTGAATAAGGATGGCTTAATAAATTATGTTTAGCTGCGGGAAAGTTCAGTGTGAAGTTTCCAAGACAGCAGGTGCGAAAAGATCAGAAAAAGGGAGGTTTTATGTGAGACAAAACTGGCTGAAATAGAGATTCCAAGTGCCCTACAACCTTACTGTACAATGGATAGGTAAGGAAGAGTGCTCACCTCCTTTGCACACCCAACAGAAGTCATGACCACAGCTCCGGCAGCGCATATGATTACAGCCACCACTCTTCTCTATGCATACATGACAGTTGGGACACTGTAAAACAGTAAACCTCTTATGTGAAGCGTACAAGAACATGGCAACACGAATAAATGTAATTGTATAACATTGTAGATAGAAGATCAGGCTTGAATGGATTTTTGTAACCATTTAGCAGGAGTTTAGTCGGTCAGAGTGTCTCTTAAAGAAGAGCCACATTGAGCCTTCATAAATGCATTATGGATAACTATTCTCCTCAACTACTATATCCTGATCTGAATCTAGACTTGCAATTATTAAATCACCCAGCTATACATGTCAGGTGTGTTAGTCTCCATCAAAACACCTAGCTATACATGTCAGGTGTGTTAGTCTCTATCAAATCACCTAGCTATACATGTCAGGTTTGTTAGTCGCCATCAAAACACCTAGCTATACATGTCAGGCAGGTTAGTTGCCATCAAAACATCTAGCTATACATGGCAGATGTGTTAGTCGCTATCAAATCACCTAGCTATACATATCAGGTGTGTTAGTCGCCATCAAAACACTTAGCTATACATGTCAGGTGTGTTAGTCACTATCAAATCACCTAGCTATACATGTCAGGTGTGTTAGTCTCCATCAAACCACCTAGCTATACATAACAGATGTGTTAGTCACCATCAAAACACCTACATAGCTATACATGTCAGGCATGTTAGTCGCCATCAAAACATCTAGCTATACATGGCAGTTGTGTTAGTCGCTATCAAATCACCTAGCTATACATATCAGGTGTGTTAGTCGCTATCAAATCACCTAGCTATACATGTCAAGTGTGTTAGTCTCCATCAAATCACCTAGCTATACATGTCAGGCATTTTAGTTGCCACTACTTTCACAAGTCGATTGCATGTATTGCCTTATCAATAGATAGTTGTAAGTTTGAAAATAGAGTAATTATTTCTTTAGACTAATTTTAATGCTCAACCAAACATCAGTGCAACCCGACTTCATAAGTAATAATCCATCCTAATCAGCTACCAACCATCACCTGTACTACTGTATTTTTCAACTACAGTCATACTTCAACTTACGAGCTTAATGCGTTCCGAGACTGAGCTCGTATGTCAATTTACTCGCATGTTGGTGCAATTCATTTATATATAGAACAATTAAATATATATTGATTGGTTTCCATACTCTAAAAAAAGCAAATAAAACACTCAAAACAAGATATTATAACAGAAAGAACATGTTGGTTATTGTCCTTACGTAGTACATGTTTTCAAAAAGCAACAAATAAAAAACAATGCAAGGAAATGTGATTAATTAAAATGTAAAATTAAATACATACAATAGCAGTTAACACTCGCATTTGCCAGGGAGGGAGATATAAGTTATCCTTCGTTACAACAGGTGACTTTGGTAAATTTGGATTTTATCAAAGTGTTAAAAGACAAACTTACAAGCAAACAAAAAAGCAAACTCTCATTTTCAACTAAACGCAATTAAAATTTCTTCGGCGTTCCTAGTTTGAAATTTCTCGCTGGTTAGCGAGAAATGTTTCCTTTTTTTCGCTTTCACGACAAGCCGGCCGTTTCAAGATAAACCTATCTAAGGACGTTTGCCTTTGTCGCCCTTGCAACATGTTGCGATTAGGACGAACACAGGTGTCGCCACAAATGGTTAACGCACGACCACTAGCCAACTTGTACGAATGTCTATTAAACAGTTTGGATAGATAGCGCCGGCCTTTTCACATAGCATCGTTTCAGTTACGCCGTCACCGGCCAATTGTTTGTCCAATGCCATCAGCGGTCGTGAAGATCGCTGCACCGTTTAGAAACTATGGTTAGTCCTTTTGCGAACTAAATAAATGCCCTGAATATAATCCTTCTGTTTGATAATTATGAATGTATTTCTGTCATATTGCCGAGCTAGCTCAATCACGCATACACATTTCGCATATTTTTCAATATTTTTCCGTTTAATATCGACTGTTATCATTTGCTTTTTCTTTGTAATATCTTTCATTTTACTGGCAAACTTTCGGTCTACGCACAGTACTTTTAATTCACATAATTCTGCACAGAAAATCGTGCACAAAAACACGGTACAACAGTATAACCTGAGCAGTTGAAAAATACATAGTGATGCTGTTCTCATAAAACACCTCCGGCATACTTGGCAACTGACTCAAGTGCTCGTATCTCAAACATGGCTCGTATGTTAGTGCTAAAACGTGCTTGAAAGCTGGCTCGTATCTCAAGTTTCTCGTACGTTGGAGCACTCGTAAGTTGAAGTATTACTGTAAGACAATATTAGAAAATGCAGGTAGGTATCTGTTGATTTCAAAGGCTTGAGCAAGAAACATTCCGAATTATCTCCGACTGAAAAAAAAGACAAATTTTCAGCATTCAAAAACTGCGGCAAGTCTGAAAAAACTGCATTTGATAACAGTTAGAATGCCAAACAAATCTCTTGTATAGAGGTCACTACTACAGACATGTACATACTCATACCCATCTACATTCACCCAATAAGAGAACTAGTAATGAAAGACAAAAAGGACAATTATACATGTTTGATGTCACTTTCGATGTTTAAAATATTGAAAGTGATCTATAAAAAGCATGAATATATGGTTTCTATCTGAACCTCCAGCACTTGAAGTTATCTTCTCTTTGATTTCACTATAACTACTAGTCTAGGATTTAGCTTCCTAGAAGCAGTAACATTAGCATATAGGATATCGTTTAAAGATAAGTACTGCCATGGAAAAGTTACAGAAAATTGCATTAGAGCTACTCACATCCTTTGTATTCGCACTAATATAGTTGGCTGTTTCAGAATCATCCCTACATTTGGTTAGCCATTTATGAATAAATGCACAACTTGTAGGAGCGTGATAGTCGATGCCACAGGAAAAACTGTAAGAAAACGTTTAACAAGCTTATAAAAAGCTAATGAATTATATATAATATGAAGCTATAAATAAATATTATTTCATAAATAATATGAAATAATTAATTTTGATTGAAGCGATAAATAGTTATCTACAACAGCAAGAGGTTGGCAAATTTTGCGAAAATTTTTTAGTAGAAAAGATAACTCCTAGTTTTCTTCAAAAAATCATACTTATTCATTACTAATCTTGTAAGACATAAGATTAGAAACATGTGAATTTTTTGTGGATGTAAGTCATAAAGGTATAGCCACTTGTCTCAATAATAATATAAATAATAATTAGGTGTGGCCACGCAAAAATGAATATGCAAAATTAAAGACAAACAAATGATAAATACTTGATATCTCTGTATAGCAACAGCAAGAATACTATCAACTATTGACGCCGAGTGCCAATATTTCTTCGGAACAGTTACTATAAACATAGTCTCTAAATATTGAGAATAAATCACATATCTTTGCTGAAAGCATCATTTTCTATAGATGCCTGCAACTTACTAAGAACAAAATGTACAAAAAAATCATCACTGAATCCATCAGGAAAGTTTTACAGACGTTTGAACCAATCAGGCAGTTGGTGACAATACACTAAAGTTTGTCAGTTATCCAACGCAAGCATAAACTTACCATTTGAAAAGTTTTCACTAAGAACAGTAAAGAGACTAACATAGCTACCAATAAGTGGACAGCTGCTAACCTAGTAGTGTCGATACTACCCTTTGAGACCGATCGGTAACAATGGGTGAACCCAAATATACAATATTTCTGAGAGGTGTGCTATTCCTCAATCAAAATGGCTATTAAAGACTGCTAACATTAATAGTTAGCATTTTACGACGCTATAATAAAATCATTAGCAGGTAGAAACTCATGTAAATGCATGCAGCAGACAGGCTATAGCAGAGAATTCATGGCAACCCACCAGAAACTAATATCACAATTAGGACACGTAGCCTTCCCAGCCTTCCTTTCCTTGGCATATATGATCAGTTTACAACCTGGGCCTGGACAGAACCGTAGTTGTGGGTGCTTCTGCAGAAAGATATGAACAGTATAGAAAGCATAATAAAAGTTAGTAAAATCATCTGTAAGATACAGTAATACTTCAACTTACGAGTGCTTTAACGTACGAGAAACTTGAGATACGAGCCAGCTTTTAAGCAAGTTTTAGCACTAACATACGAGCAATGTTTGAGATACGAGCACGTGAGTCAGTTGCAAAGTATGCCGGAGGTGTTTTATGAGAACAGCATCACTCTGTATTTTTCAACTACTCAGGTTATACTTTTGTACCGTGTTTTCTGTGCGCAATTTTCAGTGCAGAATTATGTGAATTAAAAGTACGGTGCGTGGACCGAAAGTTTGCCAGTAAAATGAAAGATAATGGAAAGAAAAAGCAAATGATAACAATTGATATTAAACGGAAAACTATTGTAAAATATGCGAAATGTGTATGCGTGATTGATCTAGCTCAGCAATATGACAGAAATACATCTACAATTATCAAACCGAAGGGTTATATTCAGGGCATTTAGTTTGCAAAAGGACTAACCATAGTTTCTAAACGACGCAGCGATCTTCACGACCACTGATGGAGAGACTGCTCAGGCATTGGATAAAAGATAAACAATTGGCCGGTGACAGCGTAACTGAAACGATGTTTCAATAAAGGCGAAAAGGCCGGTGGTTAAAAGGCGAAAAGGCCTATGTGAAAAGGCCGGTGCTATCTATAAAAATTATAAAAATAGACTTTCGGACAAGTTAGCTAGTGGTCGTGCATTAACCCTTTGTGACGACACCAGTGTTTGTCCCAATCGCAACACGTTGAAAGGGCGACAAAGGCAATCGTCCTTAGATAGGTTTATCTTAAAACGGTAGGCTAATCGTGAAAGCGAAACAAAGGAAAAATTAGCTAACCAGCGAGAAACTTCCAACTATGAACGCCGAAGAAATTTTAATTACGAAAACTGAAAGTTTGCTTTTAGGTTTGCTTTTAAGTTTGATTCTAAGACTTTGATAAAATCCAAATTTATCAAATTCAACTGTTGTAATGAAGAATAACACTTATATCTCCCTCTGGCAAATGCTAGCGTTAGCTGCTACTGCATGTATTTAATTTTACATTTTAATTAATCACATTTCCTTGCATTGTTTTTTTATTTGTTGCTTTTTTAAAGCATGTGGTAAGTTAGGACAATAAACAACATGTTCTTTCTGGTACAATATCTTGTTTTGAGTGTTTTATTTGCATTTTTAGAGTATAGAAACCAATTAATATATATTTAATTGTTCTATATATAAATAAATTGCACCAACATGCGAGTAAATTGACATACGAGCTCAGTCTCGGAACGCTTTAAGCTCGTAAGTCGAAGTATGATTGTATAGCGCTTTTAATAACTTTTTGCTACTTTATTGTATTTAATCATAACTTGGTTACAACAGAAAAGTTAGCGCCGATAAGGAAAGGAGAAGACAACTTACATTTACATGACTTTCAAAGGACAGTCTTAAATATTTTTCTCGTTGTTCCAGTCGAGACAACAGATCTAACACCATGTCTTCACTGAGAATCACCCTGCAGTCCACAGCCATACATTCCATGTCTAAAACACCCATGCCTCATACGAATGAAGATAAAACACTAAGGCTAGGCAATTTTGTTTATAACTTGTGTTTAAGTACTACAGCAGGCTCACAAAATGAACAAGTATTGGCTAATAAACGTGTAGATATCACCTGCAGAGTGGCCTGCATCCAGTTGAATCT
The DNA here is from genome assembly GCF_963576615.1 of Watersipora subatra. Taxonomy (NCBI): domain Eukaryota; kingdom Metazoa; phylum Bryozoa; class Gymnolaemata; order Cheilostomatida; family Watersiporidae; genus Watersipora; species Watersipora subatra. The sequence continues at coordinate 57,466,096 of NC_088710.1, read as the reverse complement.
CTATATAATTCGACCAGCAAGTCTGGCAGAAATAGTGACCACAACCAGCAGCCTTTCTGCTACGCGGCTCAGATAAACACACATCACAATTGTCTTCCCTTGATGAAGGCTAAAACACATTTGTGATTTGACAATGACTATTATAAGCTTCATATAAATCAGATATCCTATAAGTTGATTTTCAGAAATTTGCCAAGATAATCCATAAAAGACTCCCAAGGTAATAAAGTCGAGCCAAATTGCTAAAGGAAAGTGTCACCATTAAAATACATTTAGTCGAAGCTAAAAAAGATGGAGAACATGTTGAAGTTCACACAAAACATTTATAATTGAAGGATTAAAAGAATAAAACTCAGGATAAGCATAAACTGAAACGACAACACAAGGGAATACTATAACATGCATGTGAGTATTAGTATTCTCAAGTGAGTTTCATTTTAGTAGCAGAGACAAAGAAAAGGAAATGGGAGAAGACAAATAGGAGCAAAAGATCAGCAACAAGTGACTTGCGAAAAAGACAGAAACAGATGTATCAGCGAAAAAGACAGAAACAGATGTATCAGCGAAAATTTGTATAAACAGAGGAGAGATGATAAAGAGAATAGAAAAAATTACTTACTAAAGGAGAATAAGTAGATCTGATACGTGACTCGACAAGAAGCTTTTCAGGCTCCAGTCTGTATCTAAATAATCAAGTTAAACAAGTTCAAGAAAATATTGAACTTGGCAAAAGCTTCACTCTTCACCTGGTTACAGCAAACCGACCAGTGATAACCAAACAAAATTATAAACATGAAATAAACAGCGAATATGAAATAGCGAGCAGGCCACCTACCTAGTTTGAATATCCTCAATCGCATAGTTCATCTGGTGCAGTAATATTTTAGCTAGGGCTGATTGGATCTGCAAGCAGTAGCAGTGAGAGAAGGCACTGAGCCGTTTTGATGTCATATAACATCAAGTATTTCGGCATGTGTGCTGAGCAAGTCTATCATATGATAAACCATGCATACAAGCCGAGGCCGCCCACCATCAAGGCATAGTGTGCATCAGTTCTGAAAATTTTTACTACTTAAATATTATTGATACACAAAAACCTTAAAATACCATTATACAATAAATGAAATATAAAACAATTATTACCTGTAAGTTTGTTTGTATCCTAGCAACTGCTTCATTTATTAGCTGCGTTATTTCAGCGATGCTACAGACTTTGTGTTCAAACCGTTCAGGGTCATCGATAACGTCATCTCCATTGTCACTGATACCATCCATGCCATCTTCTGTATCATACTCGCCATAGTCATAGTAACTCTCCTGGGAATCATCAGATTGACTCATTGTGGATGTACTTTCTACAATGAATGCCACATAGCAGCGTGTTTTTTCGTAGGAATTATCTCAAGATAAAATTTTATGAGACTTGAGTTAGAATTGTCCTAGTGAGTTACAGTTCCCTTTTATATTCTATATCCTATCTAGCCATACGATGAGCACACTTGTTGCATTTGTAAAAATGAGTGTATTCTATATCCTGTCTAACCATATGATTAGCAAACTTGTTGCATTTGTAAAGGCGAGTGTATTCTATATCCTATCAAACCTTATGAGCACACTTGTTGCATTTGTGAAGGTGAGCGAGACCATCTCAGTATTTACAGGTTCTAAGGATAAACACAGATAATATATTGGATCAACTTATCCATTCCAACTAGATCTCAGACTACAGCAATAATAGACAGAGTTATGGCACTAACTTGCTAATGATATTCAAGTGTCTCATGCTGTTATTTACTGTTCTAGGCTAGCAAATAATTACTAAATACTGGCTATCATTTTAAAAATTCCTTTACTAACATTGGAAATATCTTGATTGACCCAGATACATTCATATTGTAAGATTGTGTTAAAGCATATTCACCGTCATATAGGTATGCATTATAAGAAATATAGTAGTAATGCCATTAGACAAGTAAACAAGCATCCTGAACTGTATACTAAAGGTTGTTTCATATTATTTTTCTATTGCTCTGCCTTTGCATTTATTTATTGTGTGTTGGACTTGAACAATTAGCGATTTAATTTTTATCACATATTTTACTTTGCAAGCATCATCTAATGTCTGATAAGTAGTAATTAAAATAAAAAGCACTTAGTTACAAGTGCTATAACCAATAATTTGCAAACTAGAATAAACTAATTACACTATTTCCACCATTGTATGTATTATTGGTAAACAATTGATTTTATCAGTTCTAGTAAATACATTACTATACCCAGAAAACTTTGATAGTGTGGTGTACTAATTGATGCAGCAAAGAAACAAACTTTCAAAACTACTCCAAAGGAGAACATTTTTTTCAAATTAAAAATAAATGCTCTAAGTCGTCTAGTTACAAAAAACTTTAGATATGACGTTGAGAATACTTATAGAATGTGAATGAAACAATACTAAATCTAAAAGCACAGACACTAGAGCTAGATAAAGAGCTAAAGTAAGCAGCAATATCATATTAACACTGTAAGCAGTCTAGTGAATGTACGTTAGAAATTATTAAAACAATACATATGAGGAATATGCGTTACATGTTGCTTAAAGGCCTCTGATGGAAAGCCCTAAAAATCACTCTGACCATATGACAAACAGGAGGCGGATAATACTCATTGACGTAACTGTATTTCTAAGTAAGACCATCTTGAGTGAAATATCTATAAAAAAATAATGCCAAACTTTTATTGAGGTCACCATGGCCTGAACAAGAGAGGGACTTCAGATTCTAAAATAAGGTTAAAGTAAATTTAGTACTGGCTTATTTAAGGCAAATGTGTGGGCTTAAAATCTAGAATTAGCATAAGCTATCAATGCTGAGCCTGTGTTAAGTTATATTGCTCAGGTATTGGCTGTGGTTCCTGATACAAATTTACTATAAGAAAAATCTTAAACAGTAATGAATGAGTTTTATTTAATGCTGAGGACTTTTCTAGAGTAATCACAAAAGCTGCATTAGTATTGCAAGATATACTAAAGGCTAATGAAGTTAATAATTATGTACTTAAAAGGTAAACATAGTTCATAGACAATAACAAAATAGGAAGAAACACTTTGAAAAATTGGTATCCAAGGTGGAAACCATAAACAGCTGTAACACTAAGATGAAATGATGAAACAAGCTCAAGAAGACGAAACAATGTTTATCATGAAAAAAATATTGCAAAGCTTTGAACAATTTGGGATTGTACTAAGTAGAGGTGGAACGAGACACGAGACGTCTCGAGTATCGAACTGTCTCGTCTCGTATCGGTCTCGTCTCGACTTAACTATTGCCAAACTCGAGACAGGAAATAGAACTAAAGCGCCTGCGCACGGTTGTTAAAACATGGCTTCTTGCGGTAGCAACAACTCCATATATTGTAATGGATTGCGGGCAACTGCCTTTAAAGTTATACCCGGTCCGTTACTACCTGTTGCTACTGATTATGTTGGCCACTGAGTCTAATCATGTAGTCCGGACAACGGCCCTGTTATTTTTTAGTTTGGTTCTGTGTCCTTAAAACAGATACCGGGTCGTATCTAATTACTCTTCGGATAATCCAATTTAATAAATTAGACTTTTGCGGGTAAAATGTCTGTATTTTATCGTATCGTGTCTAAACACCAACTGCCCTTCATAAAATTCGGGCCTCTTTTACGTATATACTACCAATCGCGGGTAAAACTTGCCCGGACACAGAGAAACGAACGAAAGGCCGTGTCGACCCTAGTCCATGTTCGGTTAACAATGACGTTTTGTTAGCTCAATATAAGAATATACATGTGCTTGTATACAGTAATTAATATAATTTCATGAGTACAATTTAAATATAATTCACATACTACAGCTAATACACAAACAAAACTTAACATTAATGAAATGATAAGAATGAAAGTGTTATTGTGTGTTCTTTTAGTTGCGGTATTTCTTTGTAGAGCGACGGCTATCGGTTTCATTACACATTACATTAAAAAGTAAGAACTATTCAATAGATGGTAAAAATATACATGTACAAAGCAATATGTTTATAATAATTATGATCAATCAAGCTCAAAATTCTTAGAATATATAACTTCGGTATTTTAGAGCTGTTTGTGTCACTTTTGTTTACAAAAACTACATGCATATCACTATTAAAATGTTGTATTTACATCGTTTACACCAGGTGAAAATTCAATTTAAAAAGAGTTTTATTAATTTATATATACCAAGTAGCTAGTACTTGTGTAGTGAAATCATCACCAAATGCTCATTATTTTACTGTCTCGTGTCTCGAGTCTCGAATTTTTACAAGACAGTGTCTCGAGTCTCGTCTCGAGCTTAAAAAACCTGTCTCGTTCCACCTCTAGTACTAAATGATCTACTACTTTCATATAAGTTTATCACTTTCTAAGTAGTCAAATAATTAATATTGAACCCAAATTTCTACTATTTAGGTCAAACAAAAAAGGCAGATGTTTTTATTCTCATTTTGTGGCAATAAATTTATAACTTATTGAGTTGGCAAAATAGTTAGCAATGCAATGAAGTATTCAAAAACTTTAATGCCGGAATGCTCTCTTCATTTATTTTTAGGATGCAAACTATGGTTTCACGGCTTACAGGTCTGTTGTTTTAGCCACCAGGCCATACGTTCAAATAAATTTATAGTCCTCAGAATGTTCAAGCCATGTTAATCATGCAAAACCCACCATATACTAGGCAATACTTGAAAATTTGATTCTAGTGTGAGCACATCGGAATAATTTTACATTTTTGCACATATTTTGTGTTCTTTCATTCTATTTACAAAGTATATGGCTACTCAAAATATTATGTAGCTTCTATCGTATTCAAGTTCATATTATGTTCTCTGTTTATAAATTACGTTCTGAAGTTTAAAGAGAACTATTCCTTGGTCAAAGAACTGAGTTTTGCAAATTCTTCTAGCAAAAAAAATGTGTTCAGCTGAGAACACCTCAAAAACTTTGAACAATTTTTCTAAATACGCGAACTTACCAAACTTTTAATTGCTTTTCAAAAAATCCAGCTGATTTGCATTTCAAAAAATGAGTTGAATTGCCATCGTCACTAGCAGTAAAAATTTCAGTCGCAGTCCTAAAAACACGAACACATTACAATGAACTGATGAAAATGAAAATCAAACTTTCAAGTTTCTGCAAAAAAAAATGAATTAAGTCAAAATTTAACATTATTAAAAGCTTATTTACTCGCAAGCCCAATGGTGATTGCGGTGTTGCATGGAGTTATCAGTGAAACCAGATATCAAAAGGGAGAAAATTCTAAACCACAAGAAATGCACGCAATATGAGCACTCAGCAAAACGCCTAGAGTCTCAAAGTATACTCAAAATAATCGATTAAAAAAAAACAGTATCACCAGACAGATCAAAAAAAACAATCAAAGGAAATTAGAAACAAAGACATGTACAGAGTACATGTAGTACATAGTACATGTACTCTGCCAACCTCTACCAGACACGACTAAAATAACAGGAACTAATCATCATTTCAACCATTAAATTTCCATGATGTGCTCAAGTTGACTCAAACACTGACCCTTCACAAGATGAAGTGCAGAACCTGAGCACCTAAACATGCTAACCAGGCTAACAGATACATCTATAAAAAAACAGTTCTAATGTCTCGGTCTCTTTCTCTTATGTCTGCTGGGGCTCTACTGACTGCTACAGTTCTTTCACTTCCAACGGTTGAGCCTCTTCCCTTAGGAATGCAATGGCTCTTTTGAATGCCGAAACTCGTCGACGTAGGAGACGAGCGAAAAAACATGAACAACTGCTCGTGTAAGGGTGTAACATTCATTTGCTACTTATAACACTTTGCCACTGTTATTATTGCTTCAGAATTTTGTTAGTTGCCACAAATAGAATAAGCTTAGCCGAACACCCGACGTTGCAGGGGTATTTAAAAACAGCTAAAATACAGTTGCAGGTAATGTAGTTGCTTGCCACTTGCCATTAGCCTGGCACATTGCCAAAGCTTAAATTGAGTACGCTACTATCCGTATTGCTAAACTTACCAATATGAGCCGGCCGCGAGAGCAAGCTTTAATTGTGGAAAGCAGAATGCTATGCCTATTTTAACTGACATAATGGCTCATATCGCCTCGGAATGCAATGCATCTCGCGTAGCTAAATTGGTAAGATATTTGCCTCGCCAATGGGAAGTTCCAAGATCAAATCCAGCATGAAACGGCTATTTCATTCCTAAATTTTAATACCTAGCTTTAGCTAGACAAACCGAAACACATACACACAAACTTTGAGATTTATATAATATAGATGACAAAGCAAATTTAACACCGATGTATGTGTGAATGGAGAATAACACATGATTCCTCCTGAAGCACACATTACAGCAGCACCTCGTCTGTTTAAATATTCTCTCGCCGTAGGTCGAGGCTACTAAAACTGTCTATGGTTGTGTCTTACATACAATACCGGATCTTCAATCGACTGGGTTACAAGCAATTCGGCTATGAGCTTGCGTTGGTCTGTCTCCATTTTAAATTCCTCTTAGCTACATATTTATAGTAGAGTCTAGGTCTTCTTTGATTTCACTTACCATCACATAGTTGTGAGTATAATAATTGATATGGAAGCTGGTCTTGTTCCATTCTGTGCACATGGCCCAACCACCTTAGACTTGTTACAACAAGTATTTCAACCATCGATGATAGGCCTGCCCGTTGTAAGATTTCTACACTTATGATCTTGTCCTGCCACTTGATATTCATGAGGTCCCAAGTGTATCATCATCACAGCATGTAGTTTCTTTACTTGAGCTTGATAAATCATTCAGGTCTATGCGTCATATAACAAAGTTGACAGAACCACTGCTCGATACATTTTACACTTCACCCACGACTGAAGCTTGCCGAAGGCAGCACCAGCTTAGCCAATCCTAGCTTGGAGCTCCTTTTCAATCTCAGAAGTGTTAGACAAAGTGTTTCCAAAGTAGGTGAAGTGTGTGGCTTTAACCAGTGGTTTTTGATTGATGAAGATGTCTTTGGTTTCGGGAGGGCAAAAAAGGAGTTTGATTGATTGGTACATAAACTCTGTCTTCTTGATATTAATTCTCAAGCTAGAAAGAGATGCAGCCTGGGCGAAGTTGTCCACGAGCAGCCGCATGTCAGAGGCAGAATGCGCCACGAATGCCGTCAACAAATAACATCTCTCAAAGCAGGTGTTTCGGTGGCATAACATCTGGCTTTGAAATGAAAGACGTTAAAAAGATCTACGCTATGTCTCGTCTGTATGTAAGCATTCTGGTGTACATTCTTAAAGGCTACATGAAGCATAGCAGCCAAGTAGATGGAAAACAATGTGGGAGCTAAAACACAGCCCTGTTTGACTCTATTTTTTAAATATTACTATCATGCTAATGCTAAAAACTAAGTACTCATGGCCTTTAGTAAAGAATTTTAAAATCATGTAAGTACATTAGGAAAAAAGCAATGGCTTTGGTTATAAATGATAAACATATATTCGTGTTAAAAAAATCACGTAGATGGAGGTTGTGCGCGATTAATATCATTTTTGAAGTTTTGCTGATCAACTGAGTATTTATTAAGTCAAATCTATCTATCTATCTCGATAAAATATCTCTGTGGCCCGATAAGCCTTTAGAGATAAGATGCGACTATAACGATAAAAGAGATCAGATATTCTTGTAAAATCGAGAGTTAAATAAAATCTGCTATTGAGCTTGTTCCATATATATCAAAACTTCATGACTCGGTTAAAAAATGAGAACTTCATGGCATCTGTATTAATAGTGTGCCTAATATTAGACCCACGAGTAAAATAGGCGGAGTTGCACAGTGTAAACTTTTTAAAATCGACCATAAGGTCTTGATTTAAAATTTTCAGTAAAGTGTTTTTATCCTTAGTGCATCTTCTCTCTTCAAGAGTGTGCCAAGACATGTTTTCCATTGAAGATGTAATACTGTCATACTTTCTAAAACCGTTTGCCCATCTGAATGCTCTTCTGTTTATGGCTTCTAAATCCCTAATGATGTACATAAAATGTGGATTCCACACCTCTGAAGCATACTCCAGTAAAGGACGACATACACTAAAATAAGCCGTTCTCTTAACAGCATGGGAAGTTCCTTTGAGAGTTCGCATAAGCATGTAAAGGGTGGCATTAGCCTTACGCATAATAAAATTTATATTATCACTAAAATTGAGTGATTTAGAAACCTGTATGCCCAGGTACACAAAGGAATGGGATGAAATAAGCGGAGTGCCTCCATAACTGTATGTATGCAAAAATTTAACCGGCTCCATTGACGTGGATGTGCATTTAGCTACATTAAACTTTAGCTGCCACGATCCGGCCCACGCAGCAACTCTGCTCAACTGGTCCTGCAATGCTTGGCTGTCGGACACGCAACTAACAGGCCTGTAAAGGATGGCATCATCGGCAAATAAGCGTATAGATGTTGATGGACAGTTTAAAGCATCTGGCAGGTCATTGATGTAGATGAGAAAAAGTAGTGGTCCGAGCACTGAACCCTGAGGCACACCCGAGGTCACCTGGGTCGGCTGAGAAAGACAACCATTAACGATGACCCTGAATGTTCGACCCGAGAGCCAGTCTCGGATCCATGCCACTATGTTTGGATTTAGGCCATAGTATATAAGTTTATGCAATAATTTATTGTGAGGGACCGTATCAAAGGCTTTACTAAAATCTAGAACTAAAACGTCTACTTGAGTATTGTGATTGTTATAAGAAGCTAAATCTGATATTGTATGAATAAGCTGTGATTCACAGCTGTGTTTTTTGCGGAAACCATGTTGAGTTTCACTTAGGATGCTGTTATGATCGAGAAAGTTGCGTATGCTGTGAGCAATAATATGCTCAATTAACTTCGACGGGACGCTAGTCAGAGAAATTGGTCTGTAGTTAAGCGGTGCTTTTCTGTCGCCTTTTTTGAAAACAGGTACGATGTTTGCACATTTCCAGTCTCTTGGAACACACCCTGTATTTAGGGAATGTTTAAAAATTAGTGTCAAAGTAGGAGCTATGTCTGTAGCTAAAAAATTAAGTAGTGCAGGACTGAGATTATCCGGGCCTGAGCCTTTACGGCGGTTGAGAGATTTCAGGATGGCCAGAACACCTTCCTCACCAATATCAATATCTGCCTGCGAGTCAACAGCCCTATCAAATGACTCAAAATACTTTTAATAAAAACCGCAAAAATTTTATTTGAACTAGGAGCAATTACGAAAGAACTTTGTTATAAGACGAGTGTACTATATATCAGTTTGGTGAACAGCAGTCGTTTATTTAGGAATATATGCAAAGTTCAGTTCAACCAGATGACAAAAACATTTATCTATTCGCCGATAGATTTTCCGCTCAAGCGAATCACGAGCATACGAGAATTCAGCTTATGTTCTACCAAAATCATATGTGGTTTTACTACCTATTTATCCGACTAGCCGAAAGCTTAAATAAAAGTGGTTCCAGATGCTGCTAACCATGTCTGTAATAGTTTGCGAATCAGTATTCGTCTTGGGATGGTTGCGGCGCCCCGCTACCATCCCAAGATAGAAATGAACTTTTTCAGTTTCCGGAAAGTCAGTCGTGGTAGGATGAAATGAAGTTGGGGTATTTGTTCTTTTTTTGGCTATGCATAGGTTTGAGTGCACCCAATTATATGAACTGTTTTATTACTACCACTGAACCTTTGTCAAGTTGTCTCAATTCAACTTTCTCTTCATTTACCGCTAAAGAACTATTTCAAAGCAAAAATGATGCTAAAAGAATGTTTGAATTTGGCTATGATAACTACATGCAGCACGCTTACCCTCAAGATGAGCTAGACCCCATACATTGCAGCGGAAGAGGACACGATTATTCGGATGAGTAAGTTACGGTTTCTACGTCTTATATCCTACTAACCGTGACTTACCGTTTGAACTGTCTGTTCAAAGCATTTCGTTCTAATCCACTAACTTTTGTCGAAGCTTTCTTAGCTTTATAAAGGCTATTTGTAAGGTAATAGCTTTATGCAGTTGTATCAGCAAGCTAGATACACCTGCATAAAGCTGTTGAGGCTTCTCTCTATATGTACGTCTAGTCAAATGTTAGTATTAACGGAAACAGGCGCGGTCCACTGATAGATTCATTTTTTGTAACTTACATGGTTTCGTCCTATTTCTGTAGCTAAAACTATGAATTTTATTTTAACGTTGATGAATTTATGTTTTATCACTCTTTGTTTACTAGCAAACAATTGTATCACGGGAATCCTGTTGGCTAGTTCATTCACTGGTCTAGCATATCTACACTGGGTGTTGATTATCTTACTTCATAACAACATAGTCACTTGCTGTGACCATGGTATGTTAGGATAATACGGTAGCTATTTAGTATCCTTTTAGCTATTTTGCTTGTTGATAAGTCATTTTTTTGGTTAGAATCTATCCAATCTCTCTTCCTATTCTCAAGAGTTATTTATTGTTAGAAAAAGCGAGGGGCAGTTTGGAAGATTTAATTAAAATAACGGCAACTTTAAAGCTCGTTTTTGCCGATTCTTGCTAGTTTTAAAGCATTCAGATGATAGTTGTCTTTCATGTGCCAGTCTTTTTAATGTTATGTTAGTACTATTGACACCACCATGCTTGTTTGAACAGAAGATGATTGGCAATTATTTATTCAGTTTTTAATTCTTTGATCAGTTCTTGCGTGCAAGCATGCAATATTATTTTGGTATATTAACATATTGACAATGCCAGCATGAGCAAGCAATTAAATTCAACTTTCTTTGTGATAACCGCTTTTTAGTGCTGTTATAGGGAAATGCACTTTTCTGAATTTTGAATGAATTTCTTTATACATTTATAATATCACTAATGCCATTGTGATGAAAATGTGATGCACACCTTTGAGCTGATCCGTCGAGTGATATGTATCTTATCATATGTCACAGGGATAATATAAACATAAACGATGTGCTGGGAGATTACATGCTCACCCTAGTGGATTCGCTCGACACTCTGGCAGTAGGTATTTTAGTAATAGTCTCGGTATGCAAGTTCTGGAACTGCATGAGAACATAATGAAAATGCTTTGAGTTGAGGCAGTGACTTTCTGCTGAGTGTATAACAATGTTTTATAGGTGGTTAGGAACAACAGTGAGTTTAAACGAGCTGCCACCCTTGTCATGGAAAATCTCTCTTTTAATTCAGGTCACCAGGTTCAAGTTTTCGAGGCAACTATAAGGTTTGTACAGCAAAATAATTTGTTATTTCACAACTTTTATTACTGGTTGGGATATAATCTCTCAATCTGAATTTTTACTCATTTACTAGATTTAAACGATTGAGTATTCTAAATTAATCTCTTTTTGTCTTTCAAGTAAACTGACAATTTCATCTTTTTTTCATGGTGTATTTATTAGTAATTTTTAGAAAGAGTTGACAGCAACAAATGTACTGCTGTTTTTAGAGTGCTAGGAGGCTTGTTATCAGCTCATATGCTTATTACCGATGAAGACAAACCATTTGGAGATCTCACGCCAGATTTCTACGATGATGAGCTCCTCTACCTCGCTCATGATCTTGCATCTCGTCTTCTGCCAGCATTCGATAATACACTGACTGGCATTCCTTATCCACGAGTACGTGTGCATATTTGGTTTGGTAGTTATAAATATGGTCAGCTTCCATTTTGTGTTATTAGTAGTTATGATGTCTGAGGACACAGGCTATATTCAATTAGGTCTACTGTAATGTTTACATGTATTAAACCTTTCTGTGACAATGTATCAATTAGACATCTTTATTAGTATATGCCTATTAGATATGTCTGCCTGTATATGTCTATTAGACCTTTCTGTCAGTATACTCTATATCTATTAGACCTTTCTGTCTACATATCCGAGTCTCGGTGTCAGAGTGTATTATTTCAAGAAAAGTTTTATACTGATATGTTTGTTCAGTTGACTTTGTGGTTCCTTTATTGAATATGTCTTCTGAGTAGCTCTATGGCTCTTAGTTGCACTACAGACTACATGTTGGCAGGTGAATCTGTTGAGTGGCACGAGACAGGCATCCTGTAGGCACTGCATTAACGACACTTGTTCCGCTGGAGCTGCCACCCTCCTCCTAGAGTTTGGCACTCTCAGCACTCTGCTCAATGATCCAGTATACTACTCATCTTCACTGCGCGCTGTCAACTCGCTCTGGCAGCACCGGTCTAACCAGACTGGCCTGCTAGGTAATGCTTCCTTCAGGGTGTCTCGCCAAGCTTGCTGGAACCAATGAGCTTTCTTGTGTGTATTTACTTCTTTTTAGAAGGACGCATAATGGACTATCACTGGCTCTCATAGTTTACTTTTATACGTACGGAGAAGCCCCAAACAAAATGCACTGATTGATTGTTTAAACCTTGCCGTGTTTATTGCATTCTATAAAGAAACTTGTCAAACTTTGAAATACTTGATATACGAATGTGAGTTTTGTGGCTGCAAGTGTATGTCAATTGTTCTAAAATTATGCAATTATTATCAGGCAATGTCATAAACATCCAAACTGGACAATGGACAGGCAGCATGAGTGGAGTGGGTGCAGGTCTCGACTCTGTCTACGAGTACCTGCTTAAGTCGGCCATAGTCTTTGGCGATGGTGAGCAGTTTGTCATGTTCACAGAGATATATAAAAGCATAAGAGAGTTCCTGCGTAAAGGGTATGCACTTTACATCTCGAATCATTGCATTCATTTTAGCTTGAGTAAACTTGTATATTTAGACTTTTTTGTAGTTGAATGATATTCCGTTGCGTGGCTAATAATAAGGATGCTTAAACATAGAATATGTATAAGCATGTTTACAAGTTTGGGTTCAAAGGTCATGTAAACATGTGACCACTGAAGTTTATTATTAGTTAGCTTGAGTTTCAATAAAGTTACAAGGTTTTGCTAGTCAACAAGGAAGTGCAGAGGCTCTAAAAACAAATACACTGTATTTCTAGTCTAGTTAAGGCTGGTTCATTTTGTATCGCCGTATGTCAAGGTTATCCTCTCGGTGATTGTTTGGTCGCCTAGGTGCACAGATGACATAGCCGAGGTAACGCAGTTACCCTAGGACACTTATAATTCGCTAGTATTTAGTTTCGTGAGTAGCATACAGAGTAAAATTTCGATGCAACTTAATTTCGCAGCTTTGATGAGTGCGAAAATATAGTGATGTGAAAATAAATGCAGTGGAACAAACATCATTAGATTCCTCAGGTCCAGTTCACCGGTACGAAATATTTTTCAATTTGGGACTACCGTACTTTTCGGACTATAAACCTCTATATAAGCTGCATCTGCTTTATTGTCAAAAAAACGATAATAAAACAATAAATAAGCCGCACCTTAGTATAGGCTGCAGAACTAAGGACTGCTTTTTAACGTGGCAGCAACTTTGCCATTTAAAACGGAACAGTGCAGAATGGCACAGTTTCGGATTATCCGACGCTTTTTAACTTAGTGCCTAACGGGACAGTACCCTGAGGCATTGTTTCGTATTTTCTTTCACCGCTAGAAGCCACTAATTGGAGATTCCCGTTAGTGCGCCCTAGCGGTGAAAGAAAAAGCCACAGATTAGCCGCACCCTTATACAGTATAAGCCGCATGGCTCAAATCATCAGAAAAAAAGTAGCGGCTAATAGTCCGAAAAGTATGGTAGTTTGTATTTGTGAACCGCAGGTAAAAATGTGTATGCGAGATCAATAATGCAACTTGATCGCTTGCTGTCATTCGTCTCCTGGACTATCAATGACGTCAAGGTCCTTGCCGCAGTGACTGATGTGGTACCAATATTAGAATTCAAATATTTATAGCACGCGGTGCCGCGGTGGTCATGTGTCCGGTTGTTATTGCTTTTGGTTGGTAATAAAATTCATCACCACAATATTTATTATTCAATTTTATGACTTTCCCTACCAGACTGTCATCCTCATCAGTTACAAATTCAATGACTAAACTAATATCATCATCTTCTTCATTTGTCTAAGCGTTTCCAAAAAAACTTATTATCTTAATTTGTTTTGCCATGCTGCTCAGTCGGTGTATTAGCTATAATGAGTTTAGCCAAAATTGCCCAATGAGCCAACCACACACGAAAATTGCCTGTATTTCTAATATGACGATTTTATTGTGAATATCAATGAACAAAGCCATTTAATTTTGCGTTTTCGCTCGTTCGTTATGATAGTTTAGTTTCGCTCATGAAGTTTTCGCGAGAGGATGTTGCCGCGAAAATGCGAAAGTTAGATGCCGCAAATACATAAGTGTCCTAGGGTATGTTAGGGAACTTTGCAGCTGTCAAACTTTCCTGATATTTTGCTGCGCTTCCTCGACAGTCTGTACGATATGCACGACTTCAGCGACGTTGATTGACTGTCACGGATTGTCTAATTTATATTTTTCTTCATGACAGTTGCTGTGGGACTAGTATTTCATCATTTCAGCGACCACATTGTGTAATGATAACACTAAGCGCAGACTATTCACCGATGTAAATACGAATGGGTTTGAGATAGTGTGAACAATGTTATTATAGACGATCACCGAAGTATTGTGTGATTAAAACTGACATACTGAGATATAGTGTCTACCAGCCTTTACTGGCTGTCTAGAATGGTCATTGTTACACCGCATTAAAATTATTGAAAATTTCCTTAACTGACTATGTTGCAGTTTATTATGATTACAGAAAATTGTCAGTTAATTTTCATTGAAGGTACTGTGATGGCTCTTTTTTACTTGTTACGACTAAGTGCAAAAATTCCTTGTGTGGATACTAGCTTTTTGTACCAGTTGCCCACAAGAATTCACTGCGGACCTAGTATGGGTATTAACTTTTTGTACAAGTTGTCCACGAAATTTTGAACATCATGGTTGTACTATATGCAGGAGAGACAAATGCAACTCTGGAAATGGTTTCCATCCGATCTACGCTAACGTTAACATGAATGATGGTAGCGTCATAAATCACTGGATAGACTCCTTGGCAGCTGCCTGGCCTGGTATCCAGGTAATATTTTGTATTGTGGTTTGCTGTCTTGTTGATATACTAGTTGGGAAGTGATATCTATAGATACAGTTACTTTTTTGGAACACTTCGTGTGCTGTTTAGATAACTGCTCACGCAAACTGTCTGATATCATTGCTTGAAGTTTAATTATTACACGCCAGAGAATATCGATAGATCTCCGTGTATAGTGTGCATGACTCGCTTATTGATACATTGTTTAGTCTTGTGTGTGTCTGAGGTACTTGCTTATGAGAGAGAGAGCTTATACATGGCAGTATGTATGTATAAATATGTACACGAGTTGAATTGAATTTCATTTTTCACCAAATGAGACAATTGCTAAAAAAACACCGTGAAATCATTGATGGAGTCTACAGGTGCTCAATAGCTTGGTTGATTGAGGTGCAAAGCTCAGTTGTCAGGCTGTGAGCAGGGTTCATATGGATGGAAAATCACTACTGTTTATATAAAGGAAATTTATACATGGGGTGTGTACATGGGAGTGTGTACATACATAAAAGCATATACATACATGTACATATACGTCGGTGCTCATGCGCGAGTGTTTGGGTGTATGTCTGCGATTGTCTGTGCACTTTTGCATTTGTATGTGTGTATATGCATGTACACTCTCCCTTATGCATGTACAGGCATGCTTGTATATGTATAGGTTTCCTCGTGTGCGCATGTACACTTACGTGTACCTATGTGTTCTTGCTTTCTGTTCTAGATTTCTGTTATTTTTAACTTCAACTCCTCACGTGCAAGTCTCATAGCTTATGATTTTTTGCTATATCCTATCATTTGTGCACTCTATGGTCCACTCTATGCACACTATGGTCCACTCTATGCACACTATGGTCCACTCTATGCACTGATCCAATAAGCAGATGAGTTTCCTGTAATTCGCTATGTAGGTGCTTCATGGAGATTTGGAGGAGGCTGTATGTTCGCACCTGCTCTATTACGCGCTATGGAAGAAGCACAGCTCACTTCCAGAAAGGTATAATTGGAATACAAAGCAGGCGGAAGTACTATTCTATCCTCTTAGGCCTGAGCTGATTGAGTCGACATACCTCCTCTACCGAGCAACCAGAAGTCCCTTCTACTTGCATGTTGGCAGGGAGATTCTCCATGATATTGAGAAATACACGAAAGTCAGGTGCTGATACACGTCATATTTGACATTTCTTTAGCCTTAAAGTTAGCTTCTTTCGTCTTTAGCCTCATATTTAGTTTGTTTTACCTTTAGCCTTAGAGTTAGCTTGTTTCACCTTTAGCCTTAGAGTTAGCTTGTTGCACCTTTAGCATAATTTAGAGTTACAGTTCACTCTCGAGATACGATGTTAATCCGTTCCAAGGCTGGCATCGTATGGTGAAAAAATCGTATGTTGGGGTATAGAAACCATTGTAATTATACAATGAAAAGAAACAAGGTAAAAATCGTCCAAAATTTTATAAAAATACTGTACATATTGAAAATTAGTAACAAAATAGTATGTTAACTTTAGTAACTATAGTTACCTGCAGTAGCTGCATTGTGTTAAGTGCACCTAGTGATTATAATCTGCAATACTGTAAAATTGTAATCTGTGTACCAAATGCACATCGTACGGTAACAAGTTCTTACCTTCAAAAGGTACGCATAACATAAACGTTGAATTCACTTCAAATAAGTTTAGCTTGCCAAACTCACCCTTAAAACCAAGCCTTAGTATGTATTTTAAAATATTTTAATGAATTTCAACTATTATCACGAAATTTTATCCTTCCTAAGTTTCTGTCTTCACTTTCATTATAAAATTTAGCGTGTCTGGTTGAAACCTTTTTCAACCAGAATTCAATAAGGCCGAGCGACGCAGTTATCGAAAGCGGCATCTCACACACCTGATCATTTAATGGCTACCGAAAAGAAAAAGGAAATTTATTTACTATGCAGGACATACATACCTTTGGAGTAACGTGACTTTAGCTGGTATATTGTAGCGAATAAAGCAGAGAGGAGGCAAATGGGTATCAATGCTAATTATGTTGCTGTACACTTGAAGATTAATTTAATACGTAATAAAATGGAACTTTTAAAGGCTAAAGAAGGTTGTTTAGTCCTGTTCAATTGTTTTTCTGGTTTAAAAGAAAAAATGCTGGTGCAATGCAGAAAACTGCTAGCTAAAGCTTGTAGAGGGATCCAGAGAAGGTGCTACAGTAGTTTTTCT
This sequence comes from Watersipora subatra, assembly GCF_963576615.1. Taxonomy (NCBI): domain Eukaryota; kingdom Metazoa; phylum Bryozoa; class Gymnolaemata; order Cheilostomatida; family Watersiporidae; genus Watersipora; species Watersipora subatra. The sequence goes on along the minus strand of NC_088710.1, from coordinate 57,448,794 downwards.
TGTATGGAATGTGCACAAGAATCAGTGTAACCATACGTAAAAAGTTTGTACGTATTTATACCCTAGAGGAAAGGGCTTTAACAAGTTTCAGAAAGTAGTGTAAATGCGTCCACTATCTTGAGTAGTTAGTTATATGAGTTACATACATACGATGAATTGTATTCACGTAGGAGATAACAAGCCCACCTGCAAGAAAGTGAAACAAAATCAAAAGGAAACAAATAAAATGAATAAAATATGAAAAACATGCCACACAAGAGATAAATAACATATATTATACATGCATTGTTTTAATGTACCATTCCACATCAGCAAATTAAACACTTGAAATATTTCTGCCAATGTGGGGTTTTCTGTATCTTCTACTTCCTCGCCTTTACTAAATGGTTGCTCCTTTTGAATGCTGATCGCGTACATGACCTAGCTCCTTCAAATCTTCGTTCGGAAGCTCTTTCTTGTGCTTGCTTTAATGGAGTTCTTGTTTTAATAATAATTGCAAATGCTGATTGGTTGCGATCATATTCCTTGACAATGTTAATAATACGGGTGCTTTCTTATTTACGACATCCAACTTTGTTGACATAGAAATCATTTTTCCTTCGTTTTGTAACGTTTGTATCGGTCTCAGATTCCATAGCTAACGAATTAAATGTAGATACTTGTAGTTATATACGTATGCAGACTTAAAAGTTTATAGTAAAATATATAATAACGCTACAAATGAATATTTGCCCTCGCTTGCGTATTTTACACGAAATTTTCCATGCGGAATGCTGACATGAGAGAAGTCGATCATCGTGTCTCTTTTAAACGTTCTGAAAATGTTTTCGGCAAACTATATTTCGGTGTCTTTTTTATTTCGACGTGCGTTATGAGCACACCGACCGCCAAATTTTAACTCGGGCGAAACTTTTTTCAAAATCGTATGGTGAAATAAAATTCGTATAGCGAGGTGAAGATATCGCAATGTTTGACTTCGTAAGGTGAAAAAATCGTATATCAGGGTAATCGTATCTCGAGGGTGCACTGTAGCTTGTTTTACATTTAGCCTTAGAGCTTAGAATTAGCTTGAGTCACCTTTAGCCTTAGAGTTAGCTTGTTTCACCTTTAGCCTTAGAGTTAGCTTGTTTCACCTTTAGCCTTAGAGTAGCTTGTTTCACCTTTAGCCTTAGAATTAGCTTGTTTCATTTTTAGCTTTAGAGTTAGCTTGTTTCACCTTTAGCCTTAGAGCTAGCTTGTTTCATCTTTAGCCTTAGTTAGCTTGTTTCACCTTTAGCCTTAGAGTTAGCTTGTTTCATCTTTAGCCTTAGAGTTAGCTTGTTTCACCTTTAGCCTTAGAGTTAGCTTGTTTCACCTTTAGCCTTAGAGTTAGCTTGTTTCACCTTTAGCCTTAGAGCTTAGAGTTAGCTTGTTTCACCTTTAGCCTTAGAGCTTAGAGTTAGCTTGTTTCACCTTTAGCCTTAGAGCTTAGAGTTAGCTTGTTTCACCTTTAGCCTTAGTGTTAGCTTGTTTCACCTTTAGCCTTAGTGTTAGCTTGTTTCACCTTTAGCCTTGGAGTTACATTGTTTACACTGTCAAATTAACCTTTCTTTAAATTTCTTTCAAAATACCTTCATCTATAAAGGAAGTACTGTCATACCTCGACATACGAGTTTAGCGCGTTTTGAGACTAAGCTCGTGTGTCACTTTTCTCGTATTTCCGAGCAATATTTCTTACATGAAATAGATAAATATAAATTAATCTGTTAGTATACTATGAAAAACCAATTAACACAGAATTTTGTGATGGAAAAACGTGTTTTTAATTGTTGTAGTTGACTACCTACGTTCACAAAGTAACAAATACCTATTTAGTGGTTATGATCTGCAATAAAATTAAACATTTTTACAATGTATGTGCAGTATCGTATGGAGTTCTTACCTTTGAGGCAGATTTATTGGCTAACGGCGATGTGAGAGATACTTTACAGCAATGCTTTCGTTGTTGTGAAGTCTCAAACGTGGTAAACACTAGACTTTTGTCATGCTATGCAACATAACATAAAAAATATAAATTTAACTCAAATAAAATTAGCTTACAAAACACGCACTGCAAGCTAAGTTTTAATCTTTCATTAAACTTGACTCTAACTTGATCCTCATTTTAACTTTTTTATCATCATTTTCCGATTTGACGATTGTTGTCTCACTTTTACTACAACTTCAAACTGGCCTTTTTGAACATTTTTCATACTGATTTAATGAGAAAGTCGGAGCGATGCTGTTCTCAAAATCGGCCTCTCGCATACTCGACCAATTGTTGGTCACATAGAGAACCGGCTCGTATTTCAAAGTTGTCTCCTATCTCCGGGTGGACACCTGCTCAAGATTTTGCTCGTATTTCGAGGTTGAAGTATGACTGTATGTTGTGTGATTGATAGCTCTTACGATTGCGGTGCTATTCTAAGTAGTAAATACTAGTGTGAGTGATATGTAACCAGCTTGTGACACTCCCCTTGGTCATTTCTATCTTCTGTCAAAATGATGCAGGCAAATGTTAGTTGGTGAGATGGTAGACGAACAGCTCTAGTCTCTACATTTGTTTGTTGGTCAAGTTGTTAAGTCTTCCAATAGTCTGCTGTTTGTTGGTCAAATTGTTAAGTCTTCCAATAGTCTGCAATAAAGCTCCTTTATCTTAATTGAATTGTAGCTCAGGTTTAATGTACAAAGTCAGCGTTATTTGCTCACGGTAGTTAAGTTATGGTCATTACATTCACAATATTCAACTCTGGCTAGATCCTCATTGTAGCTGTTGAACATGACACATATGCCTAACATTCCAATGTGATCAAATCCGCTGCCAACTCATCACAGCGTCAGTCATTATTCATTATATATACTTTTACATGATGCTTTGATCATTCTATTAACACACTCTTTTGATGTTTCTATTCTGGCTGACCTTTGTATCTATTTGTTGCTGACCTTTGTATCTATTTGTTGCTGACCTTTGTTGTCGTTATTCTAGACATCGTATGCTTGTCAGTTGTTAGACGCCGTATCCTTTGTAGGTGTGGCTATGCAACAATACATAATGTGAATACCAAAACTCTAGAAGATAGGATGGAGAGCTTTTTTCTCAGCGAAACTAGCAAATATTTATTTTTGGTATGTTCTTGTCACATTCACCCATAGTAATATGTCTTACTATTGATACTACATTGATGTTTACAGTCTGTGACAGTGCAAAAATTTCGCCGAGTATCTGCTGCTTATTGAGCTGTGATTACTTCACAATTCTCTTACTATTTCATCATTATTGAGTGGAAAATAGTAAGAAGCCTCAGTCATGCTGATTATCACGGCTGTGAAACAAGCTCATTCTTTATACGTGTATAAGTGTTGTAGGCTTGTAATCTGAAGTAGCTGTGTAACTGTGTCTAGTGCTACAACTTGCCTGTTGAAGAGTATGTAACATACTGGATAATACCGATGTAGAAAAATATCATGCTGCTATGATAATAGTGGTGATATGATATGATGATAATAGGAGTTTATCTATAGACTGTCCATTAAAATAGCAACCTGCTAGAACAGAGCTTTCTTACAAATGAAGTACATGCATGAGCAGATAATTCTAGATTGCCCTGAGATATTTGAGCTTCTACTTTTCCTCCATGCTTACAAGTGATAGACTATGTATGCTAGGATAATAATATACTGTAATACGTATTGTAAGAAAATATATTATGCCTGTTAGATAGATAATATAGTATATTATTATGTTAAAATAATATAATAAGGATGTTAGGCTAATAATACAGTGTCTGTTAGGATAATAATATAATACATATGTTAATATAATATAATATGCATATCGGATTAATAATATAAGACATACATTATGTTAATAATATAATATGTATGTTAGGTTTAATAATGTATTATGTATGTTAGGATACACAAAGTATTTAGACGACTGACTTTATCATTGTCTATTACATTTACAGCTGTTTGATGTTGATAACCCTATACATCAGACAAAGAACTCATACATGTTTACTACGGAGGGCCATCTTCTGCCCCTCAAATACCCCTTTAGGAAAAAATTAGCTGGTTTATATGAAAGGTCACAGTTCAGCCTCATGAATACTCACATGTCTGGAACAGTAAGTATGGCATGTATATACCATTTCTAGATGGAACAGTAAGTATGGCATGTATATACCATTTTTAGATGGAACAGTAAGTATGGCATGTATATACCATTTCTAGATGGAACAGTAAGTATGGCATGTATATACCATTTCTAGATGGAACAGTAAGTATGGGATGTATATACCATTTCTAGATGGAACAGTAAGTATGGCATGTATATACCATTTCTAGATGGAACAGTAAGTATGGCATGTATATACCATTTCTAGATGGAACAGTAAGTATGGCATGTATATACCATTTCTAGATGGAACAGTAAGTATGACATGTATATACCATTTCTAGATGGAACAGTAAGTATGGGATGTATATACCATTTCTAGATGGAACAGTAAGTATGGCATGTATATACCATTTCTAGATGGAACAGTAAGTATGGCATGTATATACCATTTCTAGATGGAACAGTAAGTATGGCATGTATATACCATTTTTAGATGGAACAGTAAGTATGGCATGTATATACCATTTCTAGATGGAACAGTAAGTATGGGATGTATATACCATTTCTAGATGGAACAGTAAGTATGGCATGTATATACCATTTCTAGATGGAACAGTAAGTATTGAATGTATATACCATTTCTAGATGGAACAGTAAGTATGGCATGTATATACCATTTCTAGATGGAACAGTAAGTATGGCATGTATATACCATTTTTAGATGGAACAGTAAGTATGGCATGTATATACCATTTTTAGATGGAACAGTAAGTATGGCATGTATATACCATTTCTAGATGGAACAGTAAGTATGGGATGTATATACCATTTCTAGATGGAACAGTAAGTATGGCATGTATATACCATTTCTAGATGGAACAGTAAGTATTGAATGTATATACCATTTCTAGATGGAACAGTAAGTATGGGATGTATATACCATTTCTAGATGGAACAGTAAGTATTGAATGTATGCACCATTTCTAGTTGAAGACTCAAGGTTGAGGCACCTACTAGATTGCTGGCTATTCAGAAAATGTGAGACGGTGCAGGACATTATAAAATTTTTGAAATGATATGAGATATTCTTATTGTAGAGGTTAGACCTTACTACCTTACTACCTTATATGCGTTAGATCGCTTCCTATCATAAAAAAAACTTAGCGTTTAACTGCCCATTTGTGATTGGTTAACTGTCTGTGTATAGTTATCCATTAATTTTTGTTTTCTCTATATTATTGGTTATTTTTAGGGATCGGTTAACTCTACAGTGATACACGCAAATTTTTTTTTTCAACAAGCCGCATAAATTTGGAGCAAATATTGATCTTGACATAGAAATTGATTTCCAACACGATGTGCAAAATTTTTTTGAAAAATTTAGTAAAAATGAAAAGTTAATTTAAACTTAATATATTATAAGTCGGAGTGAGTAACTGTGTATTTTCATTAACCATTGAACACACTCATAGTCTAGCTAGCACCTCCGTTCACGTGTCACGTGTCATACGCGTTCACTATATACGTCACGAATAAAGCACCCGCTTGAATCTGAGCGTTTCAAAAAATATCTCATTCAAACGCTTATATCTCTGGACAGGGTTAGTTTACAAAGAAAATAATGACATCAAATTGTAGCTGATTTTTTAACCTTTTATTGGTTTTAATTTCATTTGGTCGACCTTTTTGACACAATCACATCTTTAACTGTTAATTGGTTAATTGTCCATCAATATATAACAACTCATAATGGAATCTTTGTGAAGAGATGTCTTTGTTGCTGTCACATGAAAAGGTTATTCTGTTGCTAGAAGTTTTTATGACAGAAACTAGTACAAACCTGTACGATCTGTCCTTGTCATATATAGCTAACTGCATAAGCACATCACTTTCATTTTTTTTAAGTTTATATTAATTGCAGTTTGAACTGGCCAATGAGAACAGAACCTAGATAAACATCAACTCAATGTTTTGAACATTTTAAATTGTGTGGCAACCCCTTTGCTGAAACATCGCTCGCGAGTAGATCTTACATCAATTTTGCTCTACAAGTTATCAGTTTTTCTGACATTTTAATTTTTTTATTGATTGCAACACTTTTCTATGTTTGTGTGGAGTACTCTATGGTTAGATTCTGGAACGTTCTAGATCAGTGGTTCCTTGTTGGACGTACTGAACTCCACCAGTTTTATATGCACTTTCATTGAACCTTTCTTTATTGAAAAATAAAATAGAATTTTTCCACATTAAAGACATAGGTATGTTTTACTGGTGTACAAAATGAATTGTGCATTAACATTACTGTGTTCAAAGAATAAAATCAATACAATGAATGAACTCACAATAAATTACATATCTTTTTTATTTATCTTTTTTATTTATTTATTTTATTTTGTATCTTTTTTATTTTTATAAAGACACGGCCTTGCAAATCAGTGGATCTTCGGCTGTTGCCTTTGAGAGACCTCTACCGAACCCCTAAATGACTGACTCACTGAAGTCCTAGGGTTCGATCAAGCATCAGCTAAGAACCACTGTTCTAAATACTATATTCAAGGATGTTTTTTTCTTTAGTGCAAGCAGTTGGATGTAAAAGGGAACTTGCCTGTTCAGATGAAATATTTACAGCAAGTCTTCGCGAGCACAGGAGTCTCCTATTGACATCATTGACATGTTACCTATTTATATTTTACAAGATCACTTTTGTTTCTAATTTATTTCATCAAACCATCGTCTAACTGGCTTCTGGCTGCCATCAAACCATCGTCTAACTGGCTTCTGGCTACCATCAAACCATCGTCTAACTGGCTTCTGGCTACCTACTGCGAGAATGTTGCCAAGATTTTATGAAGGTTTAGAAATGTAGCATTTACAATGTAGTTAGTGCCATGATTGGCTGCTACTGCCAGCTAACTCAACGTTTTCGTTTGGGCTCTGCAGTTGTTGTTTTTGGACTGGAGGTGTTCTAAACGACATTCCATATTGAGTACGCATGTAGATGATATACTACACAAGTAATGGTGCAACTTGCTATCTCTAGTTTATTTGTATGAGGAAATAGCCTAGTGCCAAGGCTATTGTTATGTAGGTTTAGCATTTAAAATCATCTGTTGATGCTCAATCTAATTTTGGATTTTTGAATATTTGTGTAAGCTGCTAAATCCTCATATAATTCTATTTATTTTCTATGCAATGAAATTATTCAATGGTTGATAGGTTGTCGTGACTCCCTATTTTACATAATTACCTGTTGATATCTCGTTGCAGTCTTTTTTAATCTATTGTTGAAAATCACTGTTTTTCAAATTTTATGGTAGCTTCAGGTGAGAGTTCAATATTGACTATTACTCAGTTTTGTTATAAATAAAGTAAGATATGCCAAATATCTCTGATAGCAGCCTGGTTGTCATTCCTTCTCTGTACACGTTCAAATATCTCTTATAGCAGCCTGGTTGTCATTCCTTCTCTGTACACGTCCAAATATCTCTTATAGCAGCCTGGTTGTCATCCCTTCTCCGTGTCCAAATATCTCTGATAGCAGCCTGGTTGTCATCCCTTCTTCATGTCCAAATATCTCTTATAGCAGCCTGGTTGTCATTCCTTCTCTGTACACGTTCAAATATCTCTTATAGCAGCCTGGTTGTCATTCCTCTGTACACGTTCAAATATCTCTTATAACAGCATGGTTGTCATTCCTTCTCCGTGTCCAAATATCTCTGATAGCAGCCTGGTTGTCATCCCTTCTTCATGTCCAAATATCTCTTATAGCAGCCTGGTTGTCATTCCTTCTCTGTACACGTTCAAATATCTCTTATAGCAGCCTGGTTGTCATTCCTCTGTACACGTTCAAATATCTCTTATAGCAGCATGGTTGTCATTCCTTCTCTGTGTCCAAATATCTCTTATAGCAGCCTGGTTGTCATTCCTTCTCCGTGTCCAAATATCTCTTATAGCAGCCTGGTTGTCATCCCTTCTCCGTGTCCAAATATCTCTTATAGCGGCCTGGTTGTCATCCCTTCTTCATGTCCAAATATCTCTGATAGCAGCCTGGTTGTCATCTTTTCTCTGTGTCCAAATATCTCTTATAGCAGCCTGGTTGTCATTCCTTCTCCGTGTCCAAATATCTCTTATAGCAGCCTGGTTGTCATTCCTTCTCCGTGTCCAAATATCTCTTATAGCGGCCTGGTTGTCATCCCTTCTTCATGTCCAAATATCTCTGATAGCAGCCTGGTTGTCATCTTTTCTCTGTGTCCAAATATCTCTTATAGCAGCCTGGTTGTCATTCCTTCTCCGTGTCCAAATATCTCTTATAGCAGCCTGGTTGTCATTCCTTCTCCGTGTCCAAATATCTCTTATAGCGGCCTGGTTGTCATCCCTTCTTCATGTCCAAATATCTCTGATAGCAGCCTGGTTGTCATCTTTTCTCTGTGTCCAAATATCTCTTATAGCAGCCTGGTTGTCATTCCTTCTCCGTGTCCAAATATCTCTTATAGCAGCCTGGTTGTCATTCCTTCTCCGTGTCCAAATATCTCTTATAGCGGCCTGGTTGTCATCCCTTCTTCATGTCCAAATATCTCTGATAGCAGCCTGGTTGTCATCTTTTCTCTGTGTCCAAATATCTCTTATAGCAGCCTGGTTGTCATTCCTTCTCCGTGTCCAAATATCTCTTATAGCAGCCTGGTTGTCATTCCTTCTCCGTGTCCAAATATCTCTGATAGCAGCCTGGTTGTCATTCCTTCTCCGTGTCCAAATATCTCTGAGAGCAGCCTGGTTGTCATCTTTTCTCCGTGTCCAAATATCTCTGATAGCAGCCTAGTTGTCAACCCTTCTCCATGTCCAAATATCTCTCATAGCGGCCTGGTTGTCATTTCTTCTCCATGTCCAAATATCTGTGATAGCAGCCTGGTTGTCAACCCTTCTCCATGTCCAAACATCTCTGATAGAAGCCTGGTTGTCAACCTTTTTCTGTACACGTTCAAATCTCTTATAGCAGCCTGGTTGTCATCCCATCTCTGTACAAGTCCAAATATCTCGTATAACAGCCTGATTTCCATCCCTTCTCTACAAATGGCCAAATTTTAAAAACAAATTTCTTAGCAAAATAATGTTCATAATTTTTGTAGTCTCAATTTGAAAATTGTGTAGTTACCATATCACAACCTCAATTAGGCGCATAGTTCAGGCATCGAAATTGATAACAGTGATTGATCAAAAGCACATGTTTATGTCAACCTAGACTAAACCCTGTGAATAAAAATAAAGATGCCATTTTTAGGCCTGTCAGTGGTCGAGGGCAAAATGTGTGTACATCCGCCATTATTGGCACCATTGTATTGGTCACAGTCACACTCATATCAACACAATAACTGGGATATGAAAAGCTTGTTTGCTTCAGTCTAATTAACAGCACGTCTTATTGCGTAGAAACTTTCTTTGCGGCGGTAATCCACACGGATCAATAGCAATCGATATCTTTGGTGATGCAATTATCGTCAAGCTCAACATGCATTGTTTATACCAATATTATTGTTATTGAACCTAAAATGTATTTTCTATTGTCTATAAAACACTTGCGCTGGGTAATTGAATTTGGTTTGCCAGCTATTTCCATAGCAGCAACGAAAGACCACCCTCTCGTCTTCTCGTGTTACAAAAAAAAAACCGATATTGACTTTAAACTTGAGGCTTTGTTCCCAAAGAGGCAATTTGACCATCGCATTCAGTCTTAAGCAGGTTACACCAGGCACTTACAGCTTTGGTTAACGTCTTAGCTATTCGTCACAGCAATGCGTTTCAACTAAGAGGTAAGTAATGCCTGGTAATGATATGTGTACTTCTATTTTTCTTTAATGGAGTTAAATACAGTAATTTCAATAATTTATGTGCAATTCACTATAAATTTTCCATTATATTGTGTTCTTTATTTATTCAGTAATATGAAGCAGATTTGTACCAACACTACATAGTATATTATTAATGTAAAATCTACAGATGCTCTAGTGACCAGCATGTCCCAGAATAAGGTTGGATTTGTGAATGTCGCTGAGCAAGAAGAAAGTACAGCTACCTCAAGCACTGATGGTTTGGTCAAACCATCTAGTTCTACTGCTGATGCTACACCAGGCGTAGAAGAGCACTGTGCCAGTCTACTCGAGTCTATATGGGCAGGTAAGTAATTCTTACTTCCCATGCACATCTATACGGGCAAGACACTGGACAGTCAGTGTCTGTTATGACTCTTAGCTTCTTCATGTGTGACACTGCACAGTCAGTGTCTGTTATGACTCTTAGCTTCTTCATGTGTGACACTGCACAGTCAGTGTCTGTTATGACTCTTAGCTTCTTCATGTGTGACACTGCACAGTCAGTGTCTGTTATGACTCTTAGCTTCTTCATGTGTGACACTGCACAGTCAGTATCTGTTATGACTCTCAACTTCTTCATGTGTGACACTGCACAGTCAGTGTCTGTTATGACTCTCAGCTCCTTCATGTGTGACATTGCACATTCAGTGTCTGTTATGACTCTCAGCTTCTTCATGTTTGACACTGGACAGTCAGTATCTGTTATGACTCTCAACTTCTTCATGTGTGACACTGCACAGTCAGTGTCTGTTATGACTCTCAGCTCCTTCATGTGTGACATTGCACATTCAGTGTCTGTTATGACTCTCAGCTTCTTCATGTTTGACACTGGACAGTCAGTGTCTGTTATGACTCTCAGCTCCTTCATGTGTGACATTGCACATTCAGTGTCCGTTATGACTCTCAGCTTCTTCATGTTTGACACTGGACAGTCAGTGTCTGTTATGACTCTCAGCTCCTTCATGTGTGACATTGCACATTCAGTGTCTGTTATGACTCTCAGCTTCTTCATGTTTGACACTGGACAGTCAGTGTCTGTTATGACTCTCAGCTCCTTCATGTGTGACATTGCACATTCAGTGTCTGTTATGACTCTCAGCTTCTTCATGTTTGACACTGGACAGTCAGTGTCTTTTATTACTTTAACATTTTCATATATCATCCTGCCACAGTCTTGACCTAAAAACATAGTTCAATAATTCATACTGTATCGTGAAAGAGCACTTTTTATTTTTAAAAAATACATGTGCATGAAAGGCAGTTAGAATGATGTTATAAGTGCTTATATATTTAGAGATGTAAGTATTTTATAGAAATGTACAACCTTTTATTAGCCCGATCAGTAAAATACTTTAAATATAAATCACATACTTTGTTATCACAAAGCTTTGAATATTCTATGTAACTCTCACTACTAAAATGTAAACTTGATTATCCAAACTTTAGGTCACTTGTGGATTTGTATGTAATGTAAAAACTGCATAAAAACATTACTGTTGCTAAATAATAATACTTAATGTTTACCAAATAGTTTTGTGCCAAAAACATAAAATAATATTTATCTAATTCTTTTTTAATGAATCTTTCACCTCAAACCTACAGAATGTGTTACTTTTTTAAAAATTTTCTGGATTGATTATGAGCCGGTAAAAAAAACTCATTTCATTAGGATACACAGGGAAATATTCTCATGTAACAAACTAATATTTTTTGTTTAAAAGGGTTTGAGTACATCAATATCTGGTTTATATTTAGGGAATTACTAGAGAAAGTGTATAAATTTGCTTTGAATCAGAGAACAGCAGTCAGTATGGCAATCAAATCCATCACAAACAATAGTCAGAATATAACAATATGGATGGTACCGAGAGCACTTTCATATCGTAGCTGCCAAAATAATATTATGGCACTCTTAGCTGTGAGAATATACTTCTACAATACAGAAGTGTAGAGCAGCTAACATAGAAGAAAAAACTTCGTTTGATAAGACATTTTTATCTTAACCTTGAGAATGTTCCTAGTATTGTTACAAGATACCACATTTAAAGCAACGACAAACATGACAAGGAGTTGTTTGATAACGCTTTGCGGTAATTTAGTAAGTTTTTGTTGTAAGAAACACACTCCATAGAACTATTAAAAAATGGTGACAGTAAATGAAGTTTCTATGCATGTCATTTTTAATGCCTTTGGTTTAGCTTGCTCTCATTTACGGCCTATATTTTAAGAAAAGTGTACAACAGGTTTCTGTTAAGAATGGGGTCTTCAAGGGCTCATAATGAGGATTGTGGAAAAACTTGGTTGTCAACATTCAGTTTTTCTGACCAACTAAACCAAATGCAAAAAATTACTTCTTGACTTTTTACATGCAAGAGCAGATGAGTTGGGAAAATTAAATAACACAGTTTACCAATCGGTGTTGTTAAAATTCAAACCAACAAAGAAAATGTATTTTTGTGGGTTAGCATATTAGTTTACACTAGTAAAATTGTTGAAGAAAATCAATTGTTTATAAATAGGTCAAAGCCTATGCTTTGCTCAAATTAGCTCAATAGCTGACAGTATCGCCGTGACGATCTTGCTATTTTCTTCATTTTTAAAAAAGGGTGGTAAAATTAAAAAAAGATAAAGCTTTATTCAAGCGTGACAAATAAGGACAGGTACCCCTGCTGCGCATTGCCAGTCAAAGAGCTGAAGAAGCTAGTTGATGTGATTTGGCTAACAAACCTTGACCTCTGCAGTAATTGTCAGCCATTACATCTGTTATATAAGTGTACTCACTGTTCACTTGCATATGACTTTTTATATATAGCTTGTGAATATGATCACAGCAGCGAGTAATTGCTGAGCAGATATATTGTGATTGCTCATAAACACGAATCAACAAATTACTCCTCGCCATTAATATGGGTTCATGCTGCGCTCCACTGACCAGCCTTTAAGCGTGAAAACTTATGACAACACCTCTCTTTGTAATCGCGGATGGGAATGTTTTTGTTGGTATTATGTAAATATAAAGGGAGTAATAGACCATCGCAGTGAGTTTGAAACGAACGTCGAGATTTGAATTGTCACTTCAATTATAAAACTTGGTTGTTAGGCGTAC